>NW_023425355.1:14709816-15909816 GCF_014108415.1 Molossus molossus | reverse complement strand
TTTATTTTACCCATCCGCCCAGACCATACATTCTGCTAAGTAAGAGAGTGGCTGAAAGGAGAAAAAGAGCAATATATAGATATCAAAAAAGAAAATAATACTTAGTTGTAGGCATCTTGGAAAAGTGGGGCCCATTCTTCAAGATTTTGTATATAATCAACTAGAAATAAATGCAAGCTGCTGTTTACACCATAGCCACAATACTTACTTCTAGAATCTAAAGGGTGCAAATAAAGGGACTCTTTTTATACCCATAGTAATGATTTTATTTAAATACTAAGTCCTCACAGCTACAGATTCTCCAAAAATTAGGACTCCTTATTCTGATGTATGTACTTCAGTCTCCAGTCCTGGGAAAACAAAACAATCTATTCAGCACTCCATACCACCAGTTTTTCATACATATTCACTTTTAACATTTTTCTCTCTCACTCCTATATTATTGTAGGCTATATTGGTGATGGTTAATATACAAATTTTCTGAGAAATTGCAAAAAAAAAAAAAAAATAGAACAGAACTCAATAGAACTATAGGAGGAATGATTGTTACTCAGAGGTCATGAACTTGGAGCTAGATGTGAAAACTAAAGAGATTTTGGTTTGGTTCTTTATTTATTTATTTATTTATTTATTTTTATCCTCACCCGAGGACATTTTTACATTTTTTGCTCAGGTAGAGTGGGAGGGAGAGAGAGGAACAGAGAGAGAGAGAGAGAAACATCGACGTGAAGGGACATATCGAGTGGCTGCCACCCGCACAACCAACCAGGGCTGGGGACAAACTGCAACCGAGGTACGCGCCCTTAGCGGGAACCGAACCCGGGTCTCTCAGGACTGCAGGCCGACGCTCTAACTGCTGAGCCAAACCGGCCAGGGCTGGTTTGGTTCTTTTTGAAAATAGGATAGACTCTTTTTCTTTGTATTAGGAACATTTTCATCAGGAGCAGTGACAATATTTTAGGACAATAAGGGTACTCATGGTGAGGCAGGATAGTAAGAAGCTAGGAAAATTCCTTGGCAAGTGGAATTAGGGAAACTGAGACAAGATAATTAAATGAGGCCCAGCAATTAACAGCCTGCTAATAAATCACAAGATCTTATCTTTCCCAACCAAGGACATTTAGAAGCAGAAGGTTTATTCCTCTCCTCCCCAACCAGACAGTGAGTAGCTTAAATCACCCTAGTCAAGGAGAGAGAGAACAGAGACCCTGTTAGTGACATTAGTGCCAGCCCAACCCCAGAACAGATGAAGTCAGGGGAAGAAATAACAAAAACTCTTGTTAAGACTACAAGGGCCCAGAGTTCTTGAGGGGGATGCTAGAGTAGTAAGGTAGTTAGATACCAACAAAAGAGGAGGGAGCAAATGAAACCAGACATCTGATTAAGCAATTAAGCCAGATTAAGTAGGAAGAAAAATAGCCTTTTAGTCATCCCAGGGGGTAACCTGCATTGTTCTGCCAAACCATCAGAGTGGGCCAGAAAGTCAGCGATTTTGGTCATCTTGAGGAGTCCACCCAACTATCAGGGGAAGGGGGGAATGGTGCAGAGGGCAGTAGAAGCTAAATGATGAAGTGGAACAACGAAACAATCAGAGTAGGAGCCAAAATGGCTACCATAAAATGGGGAGGGGCTCTGTTTTGGGAAAATTTGGGATAAAGACATTGGATATTGGATGGCACAAGTACAAGCCTGGGCAAACCCAGGAAAGAGATTGGATAGTTTGAAAGAAAGTCCACTCTTTCCTGAATCCAAGGAAATATAAAGAAGTTTCACAAGGACCTTGGGCAGCTGCTACTCTTCAGCCTGCGTGCTCTCTGCCTTTCTGAGAGTATACTATTGCTTTTCACTCTAATAAATCTTGCCACTATTGCTTAAAACTCCTCCTACACGACTATCCCTCAAATTGTTTTCTCCATGACACTGCTGAAGAACCTATTTCCTCTGATAACAATGGGTGTTTGGTAGCCAATGACATGGACAGTAGTGTGCATAAGTCATACTCTTGGCTACTCAATACTCAAATATCATGTCTACTTTTAGGAATTCCCAGAATGGGATATTAACAGGAGGTAGAATTTGAACAATGTCAGATATTTCCTTTCTGCATTTTCTTCCATACCTGTCATAATCATGTGACCTAGGATTAGCCAATTAGTTGTTCCCCTCAACACCCTGAAATATGGAAGGATGTGGAACAAAAAAGTATTATAACAGTGATTAAAAACAAACAAACAAAAAATCATGTATTGTGGTGGTAATGGTTATGGCCATTGATCAGCCTTATCTGCTGAGTTAATCCATTTTCTTCAAGAAGTTCTTTAGTCATCTTAATGTTTCTATGTTCTTCTGCCTATTCTTCAAAGAGATTCTTTTTGGCCTCAATTGGTTGAAGTTGATTTCTAGAAATGAAGACATCCCACTTGTACAAACTAATTTAAATTGAAATTGAAATAATATAACATATAACATAATTGTATATGTATGTATATTTCAGACTCTGAGAAGTTATCTTCATTTCATTAAACAAAAATGCTTTGTTTTATTCATATCTTATTGTGTTATTTTGGGACGATGATTGAGAGGATGCTACCAGTTTATGAAACAGAGATAAGTAACCTTCATTTTTATTCCTGCAGGGAAGATGTAAAGGTGAACTACATTTTATGACTGTATTCCCTTTAGTAATAAAAAAGCATGGTATTTCATTTTTAATCATTCTAATAATGGCAATGGACTAAGTATAAATTTAGCTTATCTTCATTGCATCATACAAAAATACTTTGTTTTATCCAAATTTTATATATGTATGTGTCTGTGTGTGTATGTATGTGTAAAATCATAATTAGTATGTAAAACTAGAACTTTCAGAAGAAGTTGAAACTCACGATATAATTCTGCACCACGCAGAATGACTGTGAGTACTGGGCTTGCAATCAGAAGACTTGGGTTCAGATTTTGTACTCAAGAAGAACCCTGAATCTCAGTTCAATAATTGATCAAATAATCAAAATGTCAAGCTCATCATGGTTTGTACAGATTAACGGTTTGATCAAAACATATGAAATTGACTAACCAGTACTCAGAACAAAATAGACATTACTTTTTATTTCTCTGGAATACTTTACTTGGCTAAAGTTATTGGGGTTTAATTTGATAACAATGATTGCCCTTGAAGTACACCAACCCCCATTTCAACAACATAGCTTGATGTCAAATATCTGATTCTAATTAACACAGTGTGTACAGTAGTATTTTCTGAATTTTCTAATAATTACTTGTAGAACCATTTTGTTACCAGAACCCTAATGTTTTTTCTGAAGTCCATCTGCGCGCGCACAGTACCACGAAGGCATGCATAAGCAGGAGTTCACAGTATAGAAAGAAAAATAATAATTTAATAGTAAATTTTCAAATACGGTGGCAAACAGCTTACACTCCAAGGACCTGACTCCTGATGGCCTGTAGGTTACAGATTATATAGGGCAGAAACCACAAGGCATAGTAGCTAAGGGGTTCAGGATCATACTGGGAGCTGATTGGTCTTAGGTGAGGTAAGGATAATAAGTCATTTCTTCAGGTCTTGAAGACTCTCCTGAGGTCTTTTTCTGCATTCCTTTGTCTTGTCTTGTGGAAAGTAGCCAGGGGTCATCCCACCTTAAGGCTCAGAAGCTGAAACATAAATCAGGGCAAGAGGGTATCTTCATCCTGCCAGAGGTCTGGACCTTGTGACCATAAATCAGATCCAGCCTATTGTCTTCTGCTGCCTCAGGGGTTACTGGTTATCAGGGGGAAAGGCTAGGTCTCTGAGGCGGGGAGGAGAGAGAGAGAGAGAGAGAGAGAGAGAGAGAGAGAGAGAGAGGAAGAAGAAGAAGAAGAAGAAGAAGAAGAAGAAGAAGAAGAAGAAGAAGAAGAAGAAGAAGAAGAAGAAGAAGAAGAAGAAGAAGAAGAAGAAGAAAGAGAGAGTACTTCTAGAGCTAGGATTTAAAACTAA
This sequence comes from Molossus molossus, assembly GCF_014108415.1. NCBI lineage: Eukaryota > Metazoa > Chordata > Mammalia > Chiroptera > Molossidae > Molossus > Molossus molossus. The sequence continues at coordinate 15,905,825 of NW_023425355.1, read as the reverse complement.
ATTTAATCAAAGTCATAAGGACCCTTGGTTTCGGCGGCATGGCTTCCCTGGTAATTACTTGTATTGTATTAACCAAACAATATGTGTTCTCTGACTAAAGTTTGACACCTCAATTTAGAACTAGTTTGAATTTACATGTGAGAAAGGACATCAGTAATTTTCTCACATTTACCTAATCTTTGTGGATGGATTCAGGCCATGCTTTTCATTTATTCCTGATGTGATAACCAAAGTGTCAGCTATGTTTCCACTTTTTCTTTAATCTTTCCCCAGACACAGTGTTAAAAGATTCATAATTGACAGTAGTATCTAGGCTAAAGGTAATGCTTACTTAAAACTTCGGCAGCATGCCTATATTCTTGGAAGGAATATAGAACCGAAACTTTGATGATTTTGTTATGCCAATAACAAAAATATCCAATGTCCTTAAAATATCCAGCAAAATTTATATTACAAAAATCTAGAAACATCAAAATTACTCAGGCTTTTTAATGAAGAAAATACAGCAAAGTAAAAAAAAAAATTAATAAAATATTCAGAAATGTAAAGTTCTTCTCTACTCAATAAAATCATATAATTCAAAAGCATTTCACACCAATGAAAATCGTTTTCTTCATAAAATAGATGAAATGAAATAAATTATATCAATATTCTTCATCAATAAGGTTCCACTGCATTACAAAATACAAGCCTTAAAAGTAAATTACTGTTACAAACTCAATAGAAAGCATATTGAAGATAAAAATACTCAAACATTTATCTGCTGTTAGGTAATATAGGTTTCATTTTAAATTCTTGTTAAAATAATATTTTTTTTTAGAATTGTGGTAGTCAATTACTCTTAAAAATGCTTTTTTAAGTTTCTCAGCATGTTCTTTTCTGTATTTCTATCTTTTAACTTTGGCATATCTTTATTAAAGACAGAAAATAAGGGCAATAAAAAATGACAAAAAAAAACAGAGAAACAAGATAGTAGCAGTTGAGTAAGTAACAGAATGTCAGAGAAGAGTATGTGAAATTAACAATGGAATATACAGGATGGGGCAAAAGTAGGTTTACAGTTGTGAGTACATGAAACCTAGTTTATTCTTGTATTATTATTTATTATTGTATTATTTTCCATAAAAACAGCTGTAAGCCTACTTTTGCCCCACCCTGTATAATAGGAAAAGTAGGTTAAATGGGACACATAAGAAAAGCAATGAAAGAGAAAACTGAGAATACAGAGAAGGAGAAAATGATAAGGATTTGGATAGAACTGGAAGGGCTGCTTGCCACTGAAGACTGTAGTGTCATTTATATGGGTTATCAGACTCATTCAGTAGATTATTATTATACCAAAAGAACTATTGTTGCAACCCAGGAGATCGACCAAGCTCAGACACCGAGATGGGGTTTAATAAAAGGAGTTTATTGAGCTAAGTCCACAGGCCCCTGCAGGATGTCCCACACAGGAGTGACTGCCCCCCGGAGAGCTAACATGGCTCCTTTTTATAGGATTTTGTAAGGGGGGTGCTACGTGTCAGCAAGCATGTTACAGAAGCGGAATTTAGCGGTTAGTTAATGACCTGTTACTCAGTTTCCCAGACATCTCAAAGGTCAAGATGTTTTCAATAGGTTATTTCTGGCACCAAGCCCAGGATTACTCAAGGGTCAGTTATTACCCCGGGGTTAGCGATTACTCAGGGGTTAGTTAGTGAAGAATGTTCTTCAGTAGATGAGTAACTGATAACTCCTTTGGTTGTCGTGAAGGCCTCTGGGAGTTGAGGTCAATGGCACTGAGTTATAACACTATCATTATATCTAAAGTGACGTCTGATATCTAAATGTGGCATATTTCAAGTGTTCTTGATATTTTCCAATTTTATTCATAACATATGGTTTTACAAATATTTTAATGATATTATATAATGCTATAGTTGTCAATGTAAAAAAAAATTATTTAAAGGTCAGTTAGCTTAATTTCTACTTTTATAATATTTAGACATATGCTATATATGGACTTCCATTTATATTCTTTTTTTTTATCCTCACCTGAGGACACTTTTGTTTTGCATTTATCTTCAGATAGAGCAAGAGGGAGAGAAGGAGGAAGTGAGAGAGAGAAAATTGATGTGAGAGAAACACATTGAGTGGCTGCCACTCACACAACCCCAACTGGGGTCGGGGACAAACTGCACCCGAGGCACTTGCCCCCAGCGGGAACCGAACCCGGGACTCTCCAGTCTGCGGTCCAACGCTCCAAACGCTGAGCCAAACGGGCCAGGGCCTATTTATATTCTTACTCCAGATCTCATAAATGTTAGGAGAATGGCCTGGCCTTAAATCAATAGGTAGACACAAAGAAGATGAATTTTGGATTAATATGAAGATTTCAAACACTTGACACTGCTCCAAGACAAAATAGTTTGTACCAGGAAACATTGGAACACTCTCATTGGAGGTGTTTTTATAAACAGATGACAATAGGGTAGAAACATTGTATACATATTTTTATCCATTTTAATGCATTTGAATAGGAGCAACTATAAAATGCTGCTAAAATGCTAAAATCAAAGAAACCCATAATGTCTATGCTATTTAGTTTGACATTTACCCATAAGCCATATGGTATTATTTACTCACTTCACATTATATCTTATATTTTTAACCAAATTCTAGATTTCTGGAGGGCTATGACCATATCACTAACACTTCGGTGTTGCTCTCAAGTACCTTGGCTAGGCTGATCCTATATGTCACTGGCAACGGAGCACAGGTCAAAAGGAGCTGAAATATGGAGACAAAAATAAAACAGATAAAATAGCCCTGGCCGGTTTGGCTCAGTGGTTAGAGCGTCATCCCGCGGACCAGAGGGTCCCCGGTTCAGTTCCCACTAAGGGCATGTACCTCAGTTGCAGTTTGTCCCCGGCCCTGGATGGGATTGGGTGGGTGGCAGCCACTCAATGTGTCGCTCTCACATTGATGTTTCTCCTTCTCTCTCCCTCCCACTTTATCTGAAAATAAATGCAAAAAAAAAAAAAAAAAAAAACCCACAAAAAAACCATAAAATATATTCAAACTTTTCTATCTAAAATACCTATTATTTTTGAGGGCAAAGGTATGTGAGTAAATATTATATGGTAAGATTATATATATTAAAACTTTAGAAAAGAAAAATAAGTATGTTATTCCACAAGGAGAAACAGGAACGATCCCAAGAAAGTCAATATAAATGTTGTACGGAGGGAAGGCAAAGAAAGCTACTCTGGAGAACCTGAAAGAAATGTGTGCTTATTTTAAAATTCACAATGGAAACTGAAGGTCATTTATTAAAGCAGGAAATAAATTTTCCTTGGGACAGGAAAGTGAAATAGTAAAAGTTTTATGTTCACACTATAGCAGGTAGTTTGGAAATTGGAACACAATGGTGCATAAAGTATCAGTGCAAGAAGATTTATGATAGAGAATTCGAAGACTAAATAAGAAAACAGAAAAATAAACAGAACTATCAATTTTGATAGTGGGAAGAGAGGAAGAAAATTGTGGGAGACTGGATAATAGATTATGTCCACTTAAGTAAAACAACTAATAGAAACCCCTCCTGTGTTTAACTGCCTGTAGCTCTTTCCTGAGTTTGGGCTTAGAGGTGATAGGTTTTTGATTGCCTATTTTTTTTTTTTTTAACCAGATCTAGTTATCTAAGCTTGTTGGCTTTGAAACAACCATGCTACTTGCATGTTTGCACAGAAAAGTAAAAAATTTAAGGCTACACTATAAAAAGTCTTCTCTAGTGCAAGAGAATTAGTGAGGAATTAAGACAAAAAATAGAAGAAGTTCTATCTTCTACATTAATTGCATTATAAGTCTTATCTGAAATCTGTGAAGGTTATATTCACCTGCATTTAACAGAAAACTCAAAATAACAGTAGCTGTAAACATAAGATTATTTTTCTTTCACACAGAAGTCTTGAGGTGGGCAGTATAAGGCTAGTATGGAAGTTCCACAATTATCACAAACCTGCCAAGTGTACATACTTTTCTCCTCCAGCCTTCTGGCATTGCCTTCCATCTTCAAGGATCCCTCATGGTCCAAGATATGTGCTTCAGAAGGCTCCAAGAAAGGAAAGGAGAATGGCAAGAGGGATATACCTTCCAGCAGAGTCAACTCCCTTTAGAATTTTTCTCAGAGTCGCATAAATTATGTTGCTTTCTTCTCATTGGTTACAACTCAGTCACATATCCACATTTTGTACAAGAGGTTTTGGATTCTTTCACTAAGAAAAACAGGGGAGAAAGGACACTAGACTGGTGAGTAGCGTTTTCTACCACAGAAGACACCAAAACAATGCTTTCTTAGAAGCAAAGGGAAAAACTGTTAGAAATAGTACTGGATAGTTTGTTTGAGGGATAGTTTTAAACTAAGAATGAATAGTGTAAAGTAAAAAGGTAGGAAGGATTTTCACATCTGGTTTTATTAAGAAAGGGTATACTAGTCATTAAGTATTAAATATAATTTGAGATAAAATGGCAATCCTATTGCCCAAAATATACTTCATTAGAGTTAACAATAACATTTTTGGGGGATGCGGCAGTCATAGCTTCCACATATACCCCCATTGGACATGGCTTGGGCATTATATTATGTGTTAGAAGAAACAAATTATTTACTTAACCCATTAGAAAAAATCAGCTAGCCCTGGCCGGTTTGGCTCAGCGGTTAGAGCGTCGGCCTGCGGTCCGGAGAGACCCGGGTTCGGTTCCCGCTAAGGGCACGTACTTCGGTTGCAGTTTGTCCCCGGCCCTGGTTGGGTTGTGCGGGTGGCAGCCACTCGATGTGTCCCTTTCACGTCGATGTTTCTCTCTCTCTCTCTTCCTCTCTCTCCCTCCCACTCTATCTGTGCAAAAAATGGGAAAATGTCCTCGGGTGAGGATAAAAAAAAAGAAAAAATCAGCTAATTAAAGCCTTAAAAACCATATTTATTAAAAGAATGGAGTATTACATGGGTAAGGATTTTGGATGGGTGAGCAGAAAAAAATATATATAACATGGAGGGGACCCATGATAAATAATGATATTTTGAGGAGGTTAGAAAAGGATCTGACATTTAATAAATATCTTCTGTTTGTCAAATGTTTATCTTTTTAATAATATATTTTTACAGCAACCTCTAAATAAGTGTAGAAAACTGAGTTCCATAGAGGATAATTGCATTTTCCTAAGTCATTTATTGTCTACATAGTGGAGACAAAATTTAAACACAGACCCTAGAAGCTCTGCTTGCTATAGCAAACTTCTAAGCCATAGCCAACAGTCCAACATAAGGCATTGAGTGTCATATCGGATAAAGAAACGGATAAATGGCCCTGCCCGGTTTGGCTCAGCGGTTAGAGCGTCGGCCTGCGGTCCCGAGAGACCCGGGTTTGGTTCCCGCTAAGGGCATGTACCTCGGTTGCAGTTTGTCCCCGGCCCTGGTTGGTCGTGCGGGTGGCAGCCACTCGATGTGTCCCTTTCACATCGATGTTTCTCTCTCTCTTCCTCTCTCCCCCTCCCACTCTACCTGAACAAAAAATGGAAAAATGTCCTCAGGTGAGGATAAAAAAAAAAAAAAAAAAAAAAAAAAAAAAAGAAACGGATAAATGAAAGACAGAGAAAAGAGTTTCTAATAAAATGATAATTTTTGGACTGCCATTCAAAATCAAGCTATTTTGGGAAAAGGCAGTCCTCATAATGGTGAAACCAAGTGACAATATTCAGGTTCATTGTCTTTCGAAATAGAAGAATGAGTTCATTGACCAAGGGTTAAGCAAAAGGAAAGTTGTAGCAGGGAAGGGACCCAAGTGGGTTTGCCCATGGAGATCTGTTGTCTGGGGGTAGATATATACTTAAGCTGACCTCTGATTGGTCCTTTCAAGGAATTCTGCCTTAGCAACATCCATACATTTTAAAGCTTGTGTTTTCTACCTGACTGGGTTCAGCCCTAGGTCATCTATAGGGTCTTAGTGGCTTTCTGTTTTATGATAATTTCAACTTCTCCCAGACTAGTGGGAAGAGGAAATACCCTTGGAGCAACCCCATGCTTGCCTTTGGTTTCTCCCCCAAATCCAAAACTGGTTTCCTCTAATCTTTTTTAAGGTGACCTGGCTTTTTGCAATAGAAACAAACTCTATAGTTTCACAGCAGACCTCATTCAGCCGTCCTGTTGCCTTGCTCCCTGAAACCAGTAGGTATATTAATTAGAATAGGTCAGAATCTTCAGCACTGTATTCTTTAACAGTAAACAAAATTCCTTTGCCCAATCAAGAAAAAGGAACTATACAATCAATCTGTTCCCCTCTTGCCTGAAGCCAGCCTTTCTGGGGTTTTTTGTTGTTGTTGTTATGTAGTTGACCTGTGCTCCTTCCAGAAGCTTCTGATTTGCATTTCTATAAATGGGGGCTGGGAGTTTCTGGCCTTGGGGGCAGAACTTGCCATGCTAGTTTTAGTTTTATTTTGAGATATGTAGGTTCTGAATAAACCTTCAGATATACTGTGTACTGGGTTGCCTGTTTATGTGCTGAGCTCCAAGTCCTTACAAACTTCCCTTGTGCCGTGGCCAGTTTGGCTCAGTGGTTGAGTGTTGGCCTGCGGACCAGAGAGTCCTGGGTTCGGTTCCTGCTAGGAGCACGTACCACACACACACACACACACACACACAAAACAACTTCCCTGTGTCTTAGCCTTCCCTCCCCATGGTCCTGTCCCTCACTGCTAACCTGCCTCTGCCTTCTCATTGATAACAACAGACATGTCACAATTGATTAATTCAACACAGGTATTGTGCAGGAACAGCCTTTGCAATGCTAACATGCATGCCATAAATGATTCCCCCATTCAACAATCACTAATGGGATGCATAATTTTCCCTACACACTGTTCCAGTCTCTGAATATGGTGGCTAATAAACTATAATCCCAGTCTTCAGTAACCTCATGTTTTAGTGAGAATATGGGTGTACAAACATTTAACATAATGCAGTAAGCACTAAAATAAGCATTAGGATGGTGATATACATGTACACGTGAAATATCAACTAATTGGAGCAATCATTAAATGTGATCAAGGGTTCACAAGATAAGTACCATCTGAGCCAGTTTTAAAGGATGGATAAGGGGCGAGAACTGTATATAAACAGAGGTGAAAAGGTCGCATAAAAGAATTGTTATGAAAAGGCAAAAGAAATGAAGAGAAATGTATTGTTTCTAGAACCAAGATTGTTTTATAGTTAGTAGGCTAATGAAAAACAAGGCTGTCGTAGTGATGGGAGTTAGACTGTGAAGGTGTTGTGTTCTACACGAAGGAGATTTGACTTTATCTTGCGGTCAAGAGAGAGTGAGTGAGGTCATAATGAATTGGTGTGACCTCATCACATTTTGATATTGCAAAGGTGATTTGGCTGCTAGTGTTTCAGATGTGGAGATAGTAAGCATGTACATGTGATGGCATAAAAATGGTACAGATTCTTTAGATCTTACAAAAGTTATAATGGATAAATGCGGTTACTCACTTAGAGCTTTGTTTACTGGGACTGAAATGATCATTTGGACATGGTAACTTAAAAGAGAAAATCTTAACTTCTCAGTGACTCACATAGAAAAATATTGTTTTTGTTTTTGTTTTTCCTAGGGAATTAAGTCTACATATAATTTAAAATTTTATTATATGATTGGGCTACCAGGTCATATATTCCTTTGTCAAGGTATTAGTTGAACTGTCTCCCACATCTAAGATGTTCGGTGACTTTTTTGCTTGTCTGCTTTGCCATCTCCAAAGCCATTGCTGTACTATGTCAATCACTTACTTTTCTTTAGTTATTTTGTTGCTCTGATTTCAAATTTAGCACATAGGAAGAGCAGGAAATCGGGGGAAGAGAGGAAATGGATGAGCCTAGAGGTTTTTCAAAAGACTGGTTAATGGGTCAGAGACACGAGGGACACTAAGGGACCTTGTAACAAATATTAAACACACATGTTTAGAAAGTTTAAAAGAGTGGATAATGACAAATTTTCCCCACTGCCATCAAAAAATAAACTACCCTTCATAGTCTAAGAAGTCAAGTTAGAAGATTACATATTGTTGTAACCCAGGAGATCGACCAAGCTCAGACGCCGAGATGGGGTTTAATAAAAGGAGTTTATTGAGCTAAGTCCGCAGGCCCCTGCAGTATGTCCCACACAGGAGTGACTGCCCCCCGGAGAGCTAACATGGCTCCTTTTTATAGGATTTTGTAAGGGGGGTGCTATGTGTCAGCAAGCATGTTACAGAAGCGGAATTTAGCGGTTAGTTAATTACCTGTTACTCAGTTTCCCAGACATCTCAAAGGTCAAGATGTTTTCAATAGGTTATTTCTGGCGCTGAACCCAGGATTACTCAAGGGTCAGTTATTACCCCGGGGTTAGCGATTACTCAGGGGTTAGTTAGTGAAGAATGTTCTTCAGTAGATGAGTGACTGACAACCCCTTTGGTTGTCGTGAAGGCCTCTGGGAGTTTTGGTCAATGGCACTGAGTTATAACAATATAAAAATTTTAGTAGTGTAATATTTGTTTAAAAATGAGTGAATTTCATAGCGTATTTTAGTAGTGTAATATTTGTTTAAAAATGAGTGAATTTCATAGCGTAACAAGTAGACAGTACACATACTTTAAAAAAGCTGTTGCTTGCTGAAGTGTTGAGTAAGGTATGACTGATAATTTGCAATCAACTGTTGAAATTGGGAGTGTAGAAATTCTAATACATGTTTCAAGATTTGTGGGGATTTTAAAACGAATTTAGGGAAAGCAGATGATTAGTGAGTTTTGTCTGTATCTCTCTACCACTCGATTTCTGCACTTATTTTGTCTTTTCCCACATTCTCTACAAAATTTAAGAGAGTAAGAACAGACTCCCTCTGCTGAAAATGTGCCTTAACTTTTGACAACAGCTTCTATAAGAAACAATCTGCGATTCATTGTATCTCATAATATTTAAGAAAAGTTTTGCCCCTGTACATTTAGATGGAAGACATACACACATATACAAAATTTAGATGTTATTATATTTAATATTGTCAAAGTAATATAGTTGAAATTTTGACTGTTTCAATGAGATAAAGCAAAAATATGCAAAAATGATACCAAATATACAAAAAATGTCATTGTATACAAAAAAATATACAAAAATGTTATGAACATTTTATAAGCTCAGCATCCTGCATGTGAAAAATATTATATATAATTTTATACAATTTGTGGACTGCTCTCCATGGTAATTCACTGATTGAGTAAATTCACTACAAATTTTGTCCTATCAATTAAATTTGAGAACAATATTTTAGTTTTACACTCAGTGCCTATTACAAGTATATCTGAGGCTGCTCCCATAGCAAACTTTAATCTAGAGGATTGATTTATTCCTAGCAAAATGACAGTCAGGCAACATCACGGCAAAGCATTAATAAACAAGCAGTGTGACCTTTGAGAAAATATCAACAGTATTAAATGTGTGTGTGTGTCTGTATCCCTAAACTCAATCCAAAACTTGGTAGAAATTAAATGCTGTGAAAATTTAAGATACCTTATTTTACATAACATGTAAGTTTTAGGTTAAGCCTGATAAGAAACTTTTACAGTTAAATCTTTTTAGCCCTAATAACATCGTTGCAATATCTTTTTAATGATTGTGAATCAACATAACCTTAGACAAATGGAGTTCTTGTCTAATTTCTTGCCCTTTCTTTTTTTTTTTTTTTTTTTTATCCTCACCCGAGGACATTTTTCCATTTTTTGTACAGATAGAGTGGGAGGGAGAGAGAGGAAGGGAGAGAGAGTGAGAAACATCGACGTGAAGGGACACATCGAGTGGCTGCCACCCGCACGACCAACCAGGGCCGGGGACAAACTGCAACCGAGGTACATGCCCTTAGCGGGAACCGAACCCGGGTCTCTCCGGACCGCAGGCCGACGCTCTAACCGCTGAGCCAAACTGGCCAGGGCTGCCCTTTTAATCTTACTGTCATTAGAATGACTGGAAAAAAGAAAACCCTCCCACAGAGGGTTTAATAAAATTTTATTTAATTATGTTTTCTATTTTGGGTTATGCTAGTACATGGCATATTTTTCTCAGAAGTGTATGTGTATACATTTTCATTTAAAGTCTTCAAAGCCCACTTCTAGGAGAAAACACAATACAATAAAACCCAGAAAAAAGCACCCAAATTAATCTTTTGGTTAATTTGCGACTTAGACTGCATTTATGACTGATGAAACATTTTGAACCTTATTTAAACTATTGTGACTTCTTAAAAGTGCAGCCGCAATACAAACAAAACCCCAAAACTTAATAGTTAATTCAAAATCAATTATTGTTAAAGAATGGAATGTAGATTTGCCCATAATACCAGATCCTGTTGATTATATAGTAAATACTTGGTACAGTATGATATCCATGGGAATTTTGTGAAAACGAATTGTAAGAGAAGATGAGAAATAAAATTTGAGCTTCACAGTCTCTAGATCTATAACTTTGAGTGGAATAATTCAGTTTGAAAAGGAAAGTCAGATACCCTAATCTGCTGAGTCCTTTACTTTTCTTTTATCCTCACCCAAGGATATGTTCATTGCTACTACAGAGAGAGGGAAGGGGCGAGAGAGAAAGAGAAACATCGATGTGAGAGAGAAACATCAATCAGTTGCCTCCCAGGTGCGCCCTGACCAGAATAGAACTTGCAACCTTTTTGGTGAACTGGATGACGCTCCAACCAGCTGTGCTACATGGCCAGGGTAAATCCTTCACTTTTTAATTTAATTTTTATCACAAGAATACCTGTTCACAGTGAAAACAAAGAAGCCAAATTGAAATGCATCTTATTTTTATTTTATGTTGCTCTCCCTCTAATTTGATTCCAATGATCATCTCTCTCTCTCTCTCTCTCTCTCTCTCTCTCTTATTTGTTTAATGTATTTTAATAGCAAACTTACAGGAACAGCACAGAAGACAGACAACATTAGAAACATGTACTTGCATGTAGGACAACTCAGTTAGAAAAGTATAGTGAATGGATGGAATCTACTGTATGATAAAAATGCTACAAACACCATTTAGTTGCCATCAATAAGAAATTTGCTTGTTTGAAAAAAATCCAAATGCTGGCATTGTCCAGAAAAATTTAACAGGGTTATTTATATTGTTATAAAGTTGAACTGCTGAAACTTGTTCACTTGTTAATGCCTTATGTCCCTGCATTTATATTTAAAAAATTCACACTCAAATGAAAATGGAAAAACTGCCAATACCTGATTTCTGCCCCCTATTTTCAAATTGCAGTCATATACTTAGGTACCTTTTGACCCCATGGGAAAAAAAAAAATCTAACATTCAGAACTACCAATAACAGGAAGAAGAGAATTTTTTTTTTTTTTTTTTTTTTTTTAAAGAAGGAAATGTTTCCCATCATAGTGGATTCTTAAGCACGTTCTCCACGTATGTGGCGTGCTAGCTGGATATCTTTTGGCATAAATGTTACACGTTTGGCATGGATAGCACACAGGCTGGGTCTACAAAAAGGCCAACCAAATAGGCCTCACTGCCTCCTGCAAAGCACCAGTAGCTGCACTCTGGAAGTGCAGATCTGTTTTGAAGTCCTGAGCAATTTCTCGCACCAGATGCTGGAAGGGAAGTTTGCAAATCAGAAGTTCAGTGGACTTCTGATAACGACTAATTTCACGAAGTGCCGCGGTACCAGGCCTGTAACATGAGGTTTCTTCACCCCTCCACTAGAGGACGCACTCTTGTGAGCCGCTTTGGTAGCCAGTTGTTTCCTCGGTGCTTTACCACCGGTGGATTTGCAGGCAGGCAGGCGGTGGCGCAGGCGTTAGAGAGCGACCGGGGCTGCAAACACCCCAATGATCATTTCTCAAAAGCAACCCACTTTTTATAATACCTGCTGTTTCTGACACTTCCATAGTTCTAAAGAACATTGTCTTTGTTATGTTAATGAGAAAGACGTTCTGCAATAAACATGACAAGCTCAAGGGGGTCATGTGGCAGGCCTGACAAGCTCAGTGACCAAGAGTAACCACACAGGATTGGCTGATCATTTATTCCTAACTGGGCAGGTCATAGTGGGTAGTCACGTCCCAGGCCTATGGTTTCCTTAGTGAAGGTCAGTTTTTACTTTCAGTGACTTCTGCACATTTTATGCATCTAGGATAACATCTTTCAAATATCAGAGTAATTTTCTTCCTCTACCCTGGAAGGCACAACCTCTGGCACCAGATCACAAGACCACCAAAGCACTAGCCCACAGAACCCCTCAGTGTTGTTCGGTTCCCTACATACCATATCTATGTGCTGTAAGTCTTAATTATTAGCTATCCTGTACCCACCAATGTAAAAGAAGCATGTGTTTCTTCATGTTTCCTTGTATTCAGTCTTAGAGTTCCCCAGTACGCTTCCCCCTGCCTCCTTAATGTACCACCAGTGAAGATTCCAAAACGGCAGTGGAATGAATGGAGCTACACAGACCATCTCCCAGGACCAAACTGGAATTACAACTAAAACACAGACAAATCGACGGGAAAAAGCAACAGAAAAGGACCTTGCGACAACCATATAACCAGGGACACTGACTCCATCCCGTTAGGCTTGCGAAGGCGCGAGACGGGAGCTGGGAGCGCACGGTCGGCAGCTCGGCAGCGGCCTCAGCTGGGAGCGGCGCCCTCGGGTCACACTCCCAGGCGGCCCCACAGCGCAGCCGGGACAGAGGCTGAAACAGCCACAGCCACTCACCTTGGGCTCCAGCAGAGGGAGGGCAGACTGGACTGGAGCTGTGTCGGGACACTCGGGGTTTGGAGGGCACCCAGAGCATTTGCTGAGTTGCAGCCACATAGGACTGTGGCCACATTGCTCCTTCCCAGGGCTCTGGGGAGAGGCAGCAGCCCCTCCCTTGGAGATTAAATCCCACCCTGTGGGCCTTTAAAATGTAAATTGAGGCTTACTAACAACCAGCATCTGCCCCACCCTCAGGAAATCCCCTTACCCTGAGCACCTGAGGGAGTTTTTCAATCAACTAAACTTTTCAAGTAACCTGGCCTGCTAGCCTCCAGGCAAAAAGCTAGAGGATAACAGTACCTTTCCTGGGCTGGCAACTCTAACCAGGAAAGTGAGACTTGACAGTGGTGTTTAATGAGGGTCCTCCCTCGCTCATCTAAACACAGGAGAGGGAGCCACAAACAGCAGAACACCAACACCCACAGGGAAATCTTGGCAGGCTCCAAAGCCCACTGTGATAACCAAAATGGTGAAACACAGAAACAAAAGCCAAATGAAAGAACAAAAGACCTCCACCAAAGATGATATCAATGTGGAGCAGTTAGGCAAGTTAACAGAGCTAGAATTCAGAGCCATGATCTTGAGGAAGCTCAACAGCATGAGTAAGGACATAGAGATGCTGAAAATAAACCAATTGGAAATTAAAAACCACTAAAACAAGATCAAGAGTGACATATCAGAAATAAAGAACACATTGGAAGGTCTAAAGAGCAGAGTAGAGGAAGCTGAGGACTGGATCAGTGAATTAGAAGAAAGGGTAAAAAAAAAATCAACCAATCAGAAAATCAAAAGAAAAGAACGATTAAAAAACAGGAAGACAGCTTCAGAGAACTGTGGGACAACTGGAAAAGTAATAACATTCGCAACATAGGAGTCCCCGAAGAAGAAAATGAGCAAGGGTTAGAGAATATATTCAAAGAAATAGTGACAGAAAACTTTCCTAGTTTGGTGAAGGAAGAAGGCATTCAAGTTCAAGAAGCACAGAGAGCCCCAAGTAAGAAGAACCCAAACAGGCCCACACCAAGACACACAGTAATTAAAATGCCAAAAAATTAAAGACAAAGAGAGAATCCTAAAAGCAGCAAGAGATAAGCAACAGGTTACCTACAAAGGAAACCCCATAAGGCTCTCAGCTGAAAACAATCCCATTTACAATCCTGGCAAAAAAATTAAGATACCTAGGAATAAACTTAACCAAAGAAGTAAAAGACCTATTTGCAAAAAACTATAGGACATTGAAAAAAGAAATAGAGGAAGATATAAAAAGTGGAAGCACATACCTTGTTCATGGATTGGGAGAATTAACATTAAAATGTCCATATTACCCAAAGCAATCTATAGATTCAATGCAATCCCCATCAAAACACCAACGACATATTTCACAGAACTACAACAAATACTTCAAAAGTTCATGTGAAACCAAAAAAGACCCCGAATAGCCACAGCAATTTTTAAAAAGAAGGACAAAGTAGGTGGGATCACAATACTAGATATCAGGTTATACTACAAAGTGACTGTAATCAAAATAGCCTGGTACTGGCACAAGGACAGGCATATAGACCAGTGGAACAGAATAGAGAACCCAGAAATGGACCCGAGGCAATATGCTCAATTTATATTTGACAAAGGTGGCAAGAGCATACAGTGGAGTAAGACAGCCTCTTTAATAAATGGTGTGGGGAAAATGGGACAGCTACATGCAAAAAAATTAAACTAGACCATCAACTTACACCATACACAAAAATAAACTCAAAATGGATAAAAGACTTAAATGTGACCCGTGAATCCATAAAAGTTCTAGACAAAAATGTAGGCAACAAAATATCACACATCATATGAAGCAGAATTTTCACTGATACATCACCTAAGGTAACAGAAACAAAGAAAAAAAATGAACACATGGGACTACATCAAACGCAAAAGCTTCTGCACAGCAAAAGTAACAACCATCAAAATGGAAAGGCAACCCACTGTATGGGAGAACATCATTGCTAATGATACATCAGATAAGGGCTTAATTTCCAAAATGTATAGAGTACTCATACAACTCAACAGAAGGAAGACAAAGAACCTAATAAAAAAATGGGCAGAGGAGATGAATAGACACCTCTCCAAACAGGACATACAAATGGCCAAGAGACATATGAAGAAATGCTCAACATCATTAATCATCAGAGAGATGCAAATTAAAACAACAAGGAAGTATTACCTCACACCTATCAGAATGGCCGCCATCAACAAATCATCAAACAAGTGTTGGCGAGGGTGTGGAGAAAAGGGGACTCCAGTGCACTGCTGGTGAGAATGCAGACTGGTGCAGCCACTATGGAAAACAATATGGTGTTACCTCAAAAAATTAAAAATTGAACTTCCATTGGACCCAGTGATCCCACTTCTAGGAATATACCCTAAGAAGCCTGAAACACCAATCAGGAAGAATATATGTACCCCCATGTTCATAGCAGCACTATTTACAATAGCTAAGATCAGGAAACAGCCCAAGTGTCTATCAGTAGACGAATGGATGAAAAAGAAGTGGTACATATACACAATGGAGTACTCTGCAGCTGTAAGAGAGAAAGATCTCTTGTCCTTTGAGACAACATGGAGGGACCTGGAAAGTATTATCCTAAGCGAAAGAAGCCAAGCAGAGAAAGAAATACCACATGATGTCACTTATATATAGAATATAATGAATATAACTGTCTGAGGAATAGGGTAGACCCAGAAACACGGAAGTAGGGTACAGACGAACAACCCTCAGAAGAGGGGAGTGGAGGGTGGGAAGAGATAAACCACAGAACTTATATGCATGTACGCATAACCTATCAACATGGACAACAAAGCCGGGGACAGGGCGTGGGGGATGGGAGGAGAGTGTCCGTGGGGTAAAAAAGGAGAAACATCTGTAACAAACAAAAAAAATTAAAAAAAAAATGTACCACCAGTGGATTTCATGCACATTCCTTATGTCTTGTCTTTTAATTCTATTTATAATATATATTTCAGCAGCAAAACTGCTGTTCTCTGGAAGATTTGAGATCTTCCTGCCCAGCATATGTCATCAGTTTGGCTCAAATAAATTTGTAAAAAACATTCTCTACAGGTTTGGACATTTCTTACGTCGGCAATTATTATTTTTAATACATTAATTTTTGACACCATCTGTTAAACTCTAATTGTACAAACTTGGAGTTTCGTGTTTTTATATATTACATGCACATATTTTTCTATACTCTGTATTCTACATAAAGTTATATTATGTTTGCTTAAATAATCAGTGATGGTATTATTATGGTAATGTCCATATTGTCTATCATGTAATCTCAATATAATCAAACAATAGTAATATATAATCTCTTTCCTCTTTATTGGTAGATATACATCCTGGAGCATTTTATTTTGAGTTTTGAGTTTGAACTGCATAATTTTTTGACCAGTTGTGCTACTATCATCATGGAGAGTATTTTCACCATGATTTAACAATTTTCTTTAACTCCATACTCTGTGCATCACCAAATTCATGAATGCAATGTCTTCCTTTTTCATTATGTAACCTATAATTTTGCTGTCAAATAGCTTACAGTAGTTTGCCAAGAAATAATAGATTTAAGGAAGAGCTAAGCCTTTAATCTGTACAATGTTGTGTTTTGTTTTCACACTTGATTAAGAGATAAGCTGATTAAGGAATCCTAGGTTGAATGTATGAGGAACCAATACACATTTTTAAGAAAATATCCAGTGTGCAGAATGCAGAAATCTAAGATGACCTTCAAGACTATAGTTCTCTGATGTACATGGTCTATATAAAATTCTCACCTTGAGTGAGCAGGACTTCTGAATATGTTGGGATATCTTTCTCATGATTATGTTAAATGATAGAAGGAATCTTACAGAAATAATTAAGATGTCTAATCAGTGTACTTTGAGTTAATTAAAAAAGACTTTATTCTGGATGTTCTTGATTTAATTGTTACTAATAAGATAAGCCCTTAAAAGCAGTCAAAAAGATTGGAAGAGACAGATAGTTTTCTTATTGGCTTTGAAGAAGCCAAGAATCATGTGAACTACCTGTGGAGGATAGTATGTGGCAAGACTAGAAACTGAGCATGACCTTTGCCCATCAATCAGCAAGAAAAAGTTGACTTCAGTTGTGCAACGACAAGGAACTTAGATCTTCCAACACAGGGAGCTTGAAAGAGGACTCAGAGCCTCAGATGAGATCATAACCCTGGACAAAACTTTGACTGTAGTCTGCTTGGACTCTGAGATAAACCCAATTAACCTATAGCAGGATTCCTGCAAATGTGAAGTAAAAATAAAATTGTGTTGTTTTAAGCTCCTTAGTCTTTGTTAATTTGTTAGGTAACAAGAGAAAACTAATAAAAAATGTTACTTTTAAGAATCCAGGACAGTCCTCTGGGATTTGTGGTCTTAGTAGAAAATTTTAGAACTGCCTTTATCTCTGGGAGTTCTGAAATTACATAAAAATATTCTTTGATATAGTTGCATTTAACATTAATTTTACTAGACAATTGGGATTTTTTTTAAGTATAGAAAAATTGTTCAGATCTTACAAATTTTCATATATGTAGATTATCCCAAAAATGTATACACACTTTGAATAATTATAAAGTCAGTGTTTATTAAAATACATTTCATTTTCAAAATGTATTAGAATCTACAGACATACTGCATATATTTTTGTGGGACACCCTTTGTATATATAATTTTCTCTCCCCACCTTGGCTTTTCTAGCATTTTGAAACTTCTATTGAGCAATGTTGTGATTTCCCAGACTCATCATCTAATCTTCACATTTTCCTATTACTTTTATTTATTTTTAAAAAATTTATCTTTATTGTTGAAAGTATTATAGATGACCCTCTTTTCCCCCCTTCCCATTGATACCCTCCTCCTCACTCTTGCTTCCCCCACTTTCAACTCCCCATCGTCTGGGTCCATTCATTATGCATATATGCATATAAGTTGTTTGGTTTATCTCTTCCTGCCTCCCTCCACCACCCCTCTTCCCCTAGCGGGAACCAAACCCAGGACTCTCTGGTCTGCAGGCCAACGCTCCAACCGCTGAGCCAAACATGCCAGGGCTTCCCTCTGAGCTTTGTCAGTCTGTTCCTTATGTCCATGTCTCTGGATCCATTTTGTTCATCAGCTTATTTTGTTCATTAGGGTCCACAAATAAGTGAGATCATGTGAGTCTTTCTCTGACTCAACCAGGAAATAAAAGAAATCCTGAACAGACCAATAACAGCTAAGGAGACTAAAGTAGTAATCAATAAGCTCCCAGCAGACAAATGCCCTAGTCTGGATGGCTTCACAGGGGAGTTTTACCAAACATTCAAAGAAGAACTAACACCTATTCTCTTCCAACTATTTCAAAAACTTCAAGAGGATGGAAGACTTCCAAGCTTTTTGTGAGGCCAACATAATCCTAATTCTAAAATCAGATAAAGTCACTACAAAGAAATAAAATTATAGGCCATATCCCTGATGGACATAGACACCAAAATCCTCAACAAAATATCAAATCAGATCCAGCAATATATTAAAAAAAAATTATTCTTCATGACCAAGAAGGATTTATCCCAAGGATACAAAGTTGGTACAATATTTGCAATTCCATAAATATGATACACCACTTAAACAAAATGAAAGATAAAAATCATATTATCATATCAATCGATGCAGAAAAAATATTTGACAAAATCCAGTACCCGTTTTTATACAAACTCTGAACAAAGTGGGAATAGAAATACCTCAACATAATAAAGGCCATCCAACATCATACTCAATGGGCAAAATCTAAAAGCATTTTCCTTAAGAACAGGAACAAGACAGGGATGTCCTCTTTCACCACTCTTATTCAACATAGTACTGGAAGTCTTAGCCACAGCAATCAGACAAGAAGAAAAATAAATGGCATCCAAATTGAAAAGGAGGAAGTGAAACTGTCATTTTTTGCAGATGACATGATATTATACATAGAAAACCCTAAAGACTCCACCAAAAAACTACTAGATTTAATAAATGAATTTGGCAGAGTAGCAGGATACTAAATTAACATCCAGAAATCAATAACATTTTTATACATCAATAAAGAACTCTCAGAAAAGGAACTAAAAAACAATCCCATTTACCATTGCAACAAAAAAATTATGATACCTAGGAATAAACTTCACCATGGAGGTAAAAGACCTGTTCTCAGAAAACTAACAGGACATTGAAAAAAGATATAGAGGAAGATATAAAAAAGTAGAAGCATACATCACATTCACGGACTAGAAGAATCAACATCATTTAAGTGTTCATGCTATCCAAAGCAATCTATAGATCCAATGCAATCCCTATTAAAATACCAATGGCATATTTCACAGATCTAGAACAAATATTCCAAAAGTTAATATGGAACTAAAAAAAAAAACCCTGAATAGCCATAGCAATCTTGAGAAAGAATAACGAAGATGGGGGGATCACAATACTGGATATCAAACAAAGCCATTGTAATCCAAACAGCCTGGTACTGGCACAAGAACAGGCATATAGATCGATGGAACAGAACAGAGAACCAAGAAATAGATCCTATTACTTTTAATCCCTACTTTTATATACTTTTCAAATATGTTATTGATTTTATTAACCATTTTACTTTGAAAGAGCTCATTGTTCTCTGAATATTTTATCTTTATTGTCTCCTGTTTTTATTTTATGTTTGCAATATAGTCTCTCCCTTTTAATTATATTTGTTAGATACTGCGCTCTATATTGTCCTTTTCTTACTTTTCTGTGAGGTTGTCTGCCCTTTCTATTGAAGGATTTCTCAAATATTTGGGAATCCTTAGCTATTTAATCATATTGAAAAGTTAGATACTAAAAAGTTAATTAGAAACCATGTGTGTATTTCTGGGGATTTTTAACTTTTGAGTATCACTATAGGTTTTTTCAATCAGTCCTTTTCCTCAGACAAGAATTCTCCAATCTCATTTACAGAGTATTCACGTAGATTCTAGAAACTTAGGCAGTAAAATGATTACAAGTTCTGCTGGGTATTCAATATTTAGCATGCTTGCTTTAATTAATTATCTTATTTTTAGGATAGTGCTTGACCTTTGAATAGATAAAATCAACAAAACTTTTTTGCAAACATCAATAAAAAGGAAGCAAATTAAATTCAAAGTAAGCAACAACAAAAAGAAATAATAAAAAACAGAGCAGAAGTTGATAAAATTGAAAACAGGAAATTGAATAGATAAAATCAACAAAACTTTTTAGCAAAAATTAATAAAATTAATAAACCTGCAGTAAAGCTAACCAATGAATAAAAGAAGACAGAAATTAATAATCAGAAATGAAAAAGAGATTATCACTGCTAATCTCATGGTCATTAAAAAAATAACAAAAAAATGTTTTGAACAACATCATGCTCCAAATTTGGTGTTGGAATAACTAGTTATCCACATTCAAATAAATAAATGAATAAATAAATAAATTTAGAGACAGACCTTGCACCTTTAAAATATTAACTTAAAGTAGATCATAAACCTATATAAAATGCAAAACTATAAAACTTCCAGAAGATAATGGAAAAAAATGTGGGTGACCTTGGGTTTAGAAATGTATTTTAAATACAATACTAATAGCACAATTCATGAAAGAAAAAATAATAGGTTGGACATTACTAAAATAAAAACTACTGCTCTTTGAATGACACTAATAAGAAATTAATAAGACCAGTCACAATCTTGGAGAATATATTTTCAAAACAAATACCTGACCAAAGACGCACATTTCAATTATTCAAAGAATACTTAACAATTGATAAGAAAATGAAGAACCCAATTCAAAAATGGGTTAAAAATCTGAACAACCATCTCACTAATGAAGATATATAGATGGCAAATAAGCACATAAAAATATGTCATTAGGGAACTGCAAACTAAAATAAGACACTACAACATACCTACTAGAATGGCTAAAATTAAAGAATGTGAAAGCACCAAGTGTGGGCAGGAATGTGAAGCAACAGAACACTCATTTTTTGTTGATGATAATGTAAAATGGTAAGTCACCTCGAAAGATATTTAGCAGTTTCTTACAAAGCTAAACATAGTCTTACTATAGGATCCAGCATTGAGTTCCTAGGTATTTATGCAAATAAGTAGAAAAATCATGTGCATAAAATTCATGCATAAATATGTATATAGGAATTTTATTAATAACTTCCAAAATTTGAAATAACCTTAAATATTCTTCAATAAATGGATGAATAAATAAGTGTGATATAGCCATATGGTGAAATGCCATGCGGAAATAATATAAAGAAATATGCTATCAAGTCATAAAATGGCATTGAGGAAACTTAAATTAGACAGTTAAATGAAAGAAGTTGATTGAAAAGGAGACATGGCATGATTCCAAGGATATGGCATTCTGGAAGAAAGTAAAGTTATGGAGACAGTTAAAAGACTATAGTTTGGGGCCCTGTCCCGGTAGCTCAGTTGGTTAAGCTTCGTCCTGATGTTACGGTGTTCAATTCCTGGTCAGGGCACATAGAAGAATCAACCAATGAATGCATAAATAAGTGGAACAACAAATCTCTCTCTCTCTCTTTCTCTCCCTCCCTCCCTCCCTCCCTCCCTCCCTCCCTCCCTCACTCCCTCACTCCCTTCCTTTCTCTTTAAAATCAATAAATAATTTCTTAAAAAAAAAAGACTATATTTTAGGGCAAGAGAGGGATGAATAGGTGAAACAGAGGGACTTTTTAGGGCATTGAAATTATTTTGTATGATACTGTATCTGTGGACACATAATTCTGTGAATTTCTCAAAATCCATAGAACTGTATAAGTGTGAAACCTATATAAACCATGGACTTGAATTAATAACAATGTATTCACATAGGTTCATCAATTATAAGCAATATTCGACATTGATGCAAGATATTAATAATAGGGAAAGCTGGTTTGGACGTCGAGAGAGAGATAATTAAAAATATCTGGACTTGTGTTTCCTCCTGGAAATTCCTTTAGTAGTCTACTTTAGAATAATGTCACATTTTCTAAATTCCACTAGATTTTTTTTTTTTATTAAAGTGTTTCATATGTCATAGTCCTCTTGCACTTAATAAAATGACAGATTACTCAAAAATAAAGATTCTGGGTTCTATTTCTATAATTCCTACTATATACGCAGCAGTTTTTAAATAACACTTGCTGACGTTTTACTGGTGAATAATCAAAAAGGGAACTCACTTATATGAAAAATTTACCATAGTGAATCAAATATTTTCAAGATTCATTTTACTTTTATAGCATATACATATTTAGATCTTGATTAGAAACTTGATATAAACATAAATATTTTCTATGTTTTCTTAACAAAACCAAAAAAAAAAAAAAACTTGATAGAACTTGATAGCCAATAAAAAAAAACTTGATAGCCAATAGAACCAGAATGCAGGCTTCTTTAGCAAATTATTCACATATATCCAACAGATAAAATGTATCAGTTTTGTTTACAACCAGGCAGGATGCCTTATAGGTAGGTCATTATAAAGTCATGAATAAGATGTAATTAAAAGGTGGATTTTAATCCATTTCTAACCTCAGAGGTGACTGAAATGAGAATATTGATTTCTCTCATAAAAATCACTATGATGAAAATTGGCAATTTCTCTATAGAGTGTTGTGAGGTGGGTTTGGAGAAGTAAACAAATGTTTTTTGTAGACAAAACTACACTCTCTTTAGTTAGACCACTGTAACTCCTGAGACACATAGCATTAAACAAAAATTAAAGTGTTATACAGAAATATGATTTCTAACTAGAATTGAATTTCAAGTAGATTAGTTTCTCATTTTTTTCTGAACTTTGGGGTTGAGCAAGTATCAATTTTTATCATGCTTAGTAATTTTAGCCTAATTACCTGGCATTTGATGATGCTAACTTCGGTTATAAATGATCATTAATAATAATGCATTTTTTAATGTTGTAATAACTATGTATGGTGCCAAGCTGGGTACTGGAAATATGATGGGGAAAAGTTTGTAAAGTATATGGTTGGCTAACCACTATACTGTACACCTGAAACTAACGCAAAATTATGTTAAGTGTAAATTGTAATTAAAAAAAAAATTAAAAATTAGACAAAAACAAAACAAAACAAACAAACAAATAAAAATCCTGTAACTGCAATCTGCAATTAAAGGGTAATTTAAACATTTTAAAACAAGATTTCATTTTTGTTTAATGAATACAAGTGAAGAAAAACTATTATGAAGAAAAACTATTATTGGAGTCTTGTCCTAGATTACTTTTATGGACAAGTGCTAAATGTTAACTCCATCCAAGTCACATTTTCAAATATTTATATTGTCTATTTTAATTAGGAACATTCCCTTATATTATTTACCCAACATATCTTTTTTACTTAGTAATAGTGATAACTTCAACTTTATGGTTTATAATTTATATCACAAGCTATTAACTGGAGCAAAACATTAAAAATGCAAATATAAATAAGCTATTCACGGTTTATATTAATAATATTCTTTTAAAATATTAATAAATATATACAATTTTCCTTTAGAGACCTTCTTTTTTAATTTTTAAATTCATTTTATCTTCTGTGCTACCAGTATTGGGTATTGATAAAAGCTTTTAACACCATGATTTAAAATAGAAGTAGTATATGAACTTTTCTCATTAAGTAGAATGAAGAGAAAGACACCTGCATTACTCAGAGTTGTTCTTGTTTAATAAAGCCTTATAAAAAGTATTATTTCTTATCCATTATTTCATGCAGCCAGCCATTGTTTGCCTTTGATCTATATTTGAATCTGCCACAATGAAACTATTAGTCCATTGTCAACACTGATTTTGTCCATCAGCAAAGAAAAATCAATGTTATGTTGAAACACAGATGTCATTCCTCCATATGTGGAATAATAGAAATTGTTTATTTACATTGGGGGGGGGCAATACCTTACTCATTATTCTAGTTTTTCACTTCATTGTTTTTGACAGCTTCTATGAATTCTCTTCTATGTGTAAATATCACCTGACCTCTTGTTCTAAAAATTGGATGTATTCATTTCAACCTATTTTACATTTATTTCACTGAATAACAATAATATAGATTTACCTGGGGAAAGTGAAAACCTAGTGTTATATGTATATGTCTTAAAATAGCTGGTGAGCAAAACATATAGCTATAATATGTTCATTACACAAGATGGCCCGTGTAAAAAGAAATAAAAGAAAACTTTTGTAAAGGTTTTTGCAAAATAAGGATATTGGATAGATTTATAGTGGCAAAAGGTTTAGAAAATGCTCACTAAGGAATAACTAGACAGCATTAAAAGTCAAATCAGATATTTTTTGTTTTGACCAAAAGATCATAAAATCTGATAAAAGAATATAGCCAGAATATATATCCATTTGTCTGAATTAGAAAATATAGTGTAATGACTAGAATTGTTTTCAGTATTTGTATTGTAAAAGATAAAAAATACTTACTTTATAACAAAATTTGCGAATTACATGCATAATTCAGTGGTTATAAATATAGATTTTTATCTCCAAAAGATTTATAATTTCTGAAATCATCACATACTATTTTGGGTCATATTTGTATAACAAATGCTTATTTCGGAAAAGAAAGGTTTTGTTATATTGTCTTGAAATAAGTTCTCTATCAAATATATATTAGGTAGGGTTCTGAATAGGCTCTTAATTTGCAGTAACCTAATTTATTTTTGCCCTAAGGGCTCATAAAACAATTCTTTGTACCTAAACCTTAGTGGATCAGAATATGCTATGAATTCTGAAAAGTATTCTATATGAGAAAATGAATAAAAAATAATAGAATATTAACAAAATTCCAACATTAATGTAAGATAATCATAACCACTAATATTTGACATTCATTGGAAGTTATTATATTTCTAATTCCCCGAAGGTGTTTGCAATGTACAAGTTATTTTATGAACAGACAGTTATAAAATCAGAAATAACATAGATGGAGTAAAAGATTTGTTCCCCAAATCCTGGAATATCAATATAAATACTCAGTTTTTCTTAAAAGTTTAAGTAGTGCAGCTGAGGCAGTCACAAGTAGTATACTGAACATCATAGCAAACAAGTGGATTTTTCAAGGGAGATGAAAGATAAAATCATTTCAGAAATAGTCAATACATGTTCACAATTGATTAATTCATAAATAGACTTTTGGAGGACTAAATATTGATGTAGTGGCCCAAGAACTTTGTCATAGAAAAATATCTAGTTATCAATAAGTGACCTACTTAATATGTGGAATCTAATGAACAAAATAAACCGACGAACCTAATGGAAGCTGAAGCATGCATGGGACAGACTGGCCGATGCCTGAGGGGAGGGGGTGGGGGTAACTGGATAAAGAAGGTGAAGGGATTAGTTAAAGAACATGTATGCAGCCCGGTTTGTGTGGCTCAGTGGTTGAGTGTCAACCCATGAACCAAGAGGTCACCGGTTCGATTCCCGGTCAGGGCACATGCCCAGGTTAAGGGCCAGATCCCCAGTGGGGGGCATGCAGGAGGCGGCCAATCAATGTTCTCTCTCATCGATGTTTCTATTTCTTCCTCCCTCTTCCTTCCTCTCGCTATAAAATCTATAAAGAAAAAAAATTTAAAAGAAAAAAGAACATATATACATACCCCACGGACACAGGTAATAGTTTGATAAAGGCCAAGGGAGGAGAGGTTGGGGTGGATGGAGGTGGGCACAGGACAGGGAAAAGGGGGACACCTGCAATCATGTCAACATTAAAAAATTTTAATTAAAAAATAAGTTGCTACATTTTTTCTATGAGACATTGTGTAAACTACTAAATCTTTCTAATTCTTATTTTACTCATCTATAAAATGGCAATATTTATATTCAGCTCATAGCTCTACTGTACTCTATATAAAAACTTTGCTCAGCATTTAATAAATAGTAGGTATCACATTATTATTAACATTAATAGTATTGAGTGGAATGTTTGGATGCTGATGTCTTTATCATTCAAGATAAATATGAATATAGTTAACAATACTTTTTCTTAACATGTTCACTGGTATCAGAGCCAAATATATCTCTGTGTGAACATGGAAACCAGTGGTTCTCAACCTTCCTAATGCCGCAACCCTTGAATACAGTTCCTCAGGCTGTATGTGGGCGTATCTGCATGTGGGAGTATCTGCATGTGGGCGTATCTGCATGTGGGCGGACCCGCCTGGAGACGGATAGAGGAGCCGTGTCTGGGTTCCTAAGACCATTGGAGATGTGTGTTTTCCGATAGTCTCAGGTGATCCCTGTGAAAGGGTCTTTCGCCCCCCAAAGGGGTTGTGACCCACAGGTTGAGAACCGCTGATGTAAATGAATGTTCAATCTCCCTGGAAGAAATACAAGTAAATTAAAATTATTTTTACTGATATAGTAAGAAGGATGAAATAATGGAGGTATATTGACATGTAACCTGCTTTTTAAAAGATGGTAGCAGTAGCCCTGGCCGGTTTGGCTTAGTGGTTAGAGCATCGGCCTGTGGACAGAGAGTTGCAGGTTTGGTTCCTGCTAAGGGCACGTACCTCGGTTGCAGTTTGTCCCTGGCCCCGGTTGGGGTTGTGTGGGTGGCCACCAGTCTATGTGTCTCTTTTACATCGATGTTTCTCTGTCTCTCTTCCTACCTCTCCCCCTCCTGCTCTATCTGAAGATAAATGCAAAAATGTCCTCGGGTGAGGATTAAAAAAAAAAAAAAAAGACAGTAACAGTATTACTTTGTATAATCTTTCCAAAAAGATCTTTGGCAATGCATGTCAGTAGCCTTAAATAGTTTATAGTAAGACATGAGAATATACCTAAATGTAGAAAACAATAAGCAAATGTTGTTCATTCCTCAATAACAAGAATAAGTCACACAAACTACAACAGCAGTCAGAGCAGGAGAATTCAGATAGACCATACAGGCCTTGTAGGATTTATACTGAGAATTGGGAAGAGTCCAATTACCACTGGGGTGCCACAGTCCAGCTGCAGCAGGATCCAGGAGGTCCCGAAGGTGGGTAAGGCGTCGGCACCGGGAGACAGATGACTACACGACTCAGAGGCAGCGTGACACTATTCCGATTTATTGTAATTTTCTTTGTGATTATATACTTTCTTTTTTGGCATAGGTTAAGCATTTGCGGTGACAGAAGCAGAAAGTTCAGTATCATAATTCCAGGAGGTTAGTTTCAATTAGACAAAGGAAAAGAACAGAATGATAGATAGACTTATTTTTGTAACAACAAAATATTGGCACCCAGAAATGATTTTTTTGTCTAAGGTTATTGATTAACTTTATTCTAACCCCTATTTCTTTTCTCTTTCTCTAGATCAGCTATGTTTTGTTTAAGATCTCCAAGGAGACAAGGGCAACATTTCTTATAATATCTATTCAATTGAAATGGAATAGAACATTTTTGGTTTTTGGACCATAGGAAACAGGGAGGACCTCGGCAAGCTAACTGTTATGAAAGGCAAGCTAGTGAACGGAACATGTAGTCCATCTTTGTTAACTATTCTTACTCTGTTTTTATTGTCTACTCCTGTATAGGCCAAGGGAGGGTCAGGGATCCTTTGTGAAAAACTCCTTCTATCTGGGGAGGAGGCACAGGAGTATAGGGTGTCTCCGTTAGTTCTACCTGTTGCAATTTATCTATGACTTGTTTGTTAGAGACTTTCAGGGTAAATATTTTACCTAATTGAATTAGTAAATGGTTAAGACGTTCCAGACATGCCGTGGTGACTGTTTCAAGGGAAGCTGGCGTTTCTTCAGAATTTAATTGAAATGGCAAGATTTCAAACATGTTGTTTGCTATTCCCAGGTTAGTCGTCGGGTAAATCAGAATAACAATTCTTAGTATAATTCCCGTAATACCAATTAGCCCCACTCCCAGGCCACGTCCTCTTCCTGGAAGAGGCATCCTTGAAGCTCTCCTCTCCGTGTCCGACCTTGTCAGACAGCAGGTTAGAGGAGGACGCGGCCCTGGGGAATGTCATGAATGCTGACATTAGCCTCTTGCACCATATTATTGGTGCACAGGCCCTGCTGAAATTTAAAGGCAAGGAAGGAGAAATGTAGCATCATGTACATTCTGGAGTCTTACATGAATTAGGAAAGAATGGGATCCTCTAACCTGTAGAAGGGAAGTTATGAGAAACCCACCAGTGAAACACAAGCCCATGAGTTCTGCTAAAAGACAGGGCAATAAACAACAACAACAACAACAACAACAAACCCAGCAAACGTCTTAGCACTTAGATCCATTGTCCTGGGGAATAAACATTATTTACTTTTTTTTTTTATCCTCACCCGAGGACATTTTTCCATTTTTTGTTCAGGTAGAGTGGGAGGGAGAGAGAGGGAACAGAGAGAGAGAGAGAGAGAGAGAGAGAGAAACATCGATGTGAAGGGACACATCGAGTGGCTGCCACCTGCACAACCGACCAGGGCCGGGGACAAACTGCAACCGAGGTACATGCCCTTAGCGGGAACCGAACCCGGGTCTCTCAGGACCACAGGCCGACGCTCTAACCGCTGAGCCAAATTGGCCAGGGCTAAACATTATTTACTTTAATTTCTTTGTTTTTTTGCATATGATGACTATAAAAAAAAACAAAAAAACTTGCAATAGACTAATAAGCAGACAGGACACAGATTAATAACATTTTCCAAAGTGAAACATGAAAATTAAATAAATAAAAGAGGTAAGAAATGGAATAAAGCACTTGCGATCTGAGGGCCAATACTAAAAATTCTGACATTTGCGTAATTGGAGTCAAGAAGAAGAAGAGAGAAAGGATGAAGCAAAATAAATACTTGAAGGGATAATGGATAATAATTTTCCAAAGTCAAAGAAAACAGCTCACAGAAGCCTAAGCAGAGTAAGTAAAAAGAAAACAACAACTAGACAAATCATACTCAAATTTCTGAAAACAAAAGATAAAAATAAAATCATGAAAGGAGCCAGAGGGGGAAAGAATTCAATACCTTACATAAAGGGAACAATGCGATGAATAATGGCACATTTTTCATAAGAAACAATAGAGACAAAATAAAATAAACAGTTTTTACAGTGATAAAATACAGCATATTTAAAGTGCTGACAGGAAAAAGCTGTCAACCTATAATTCTATAATGAGCTTCCAAAAATGAAGATAAAGGTTATTTTTGAGGAAAAAAAAAAAAAGAGAAGAATTTGTCTCTAGCAGACCTGTGCTGAAAGAATTAATAAAGTAAGCCACTCAGAATAAAGGCAAACAATACAAGATAGAAATTCAGGGCCTTAGGAAGATATTGAGCATTAAAAAGAGTAAATGTGTCAATAAACATAAGCTTAAAAAATCAATGCACATGTCCATATTTTTATGCATGCATATATACTTAAATCTCATAAAAAACTATTGACTGGAGTAAAAAAAAATAACAATGTAATATGACTTTAGAGTATATTCAGAAGTAAAATAAATAACTCAAGAAAAAAAGAAAAAAGGGATAACTGGAAACATATTTGTAAGATTTTATTTATTATAAAGTAGTAGAATACTTTTCTAAAAGTAGACTATAAAATATATATGTATATATGTATGTGTGTGTGTGTGTGTGTATAAAATCTAGAGCAACCACTTAAAAATGACAAAGATATAACCAAAAACCCAAAGGAGAAAATATCATGGAATACTAAAAAACAACCAGATTTACCAAGTGAGAACTACAAAAGGTAGAAACATGGTACAAGGGACAAATGAGACAAAAAGAAATTAAACACCGCCTGGCTGGTGTGGCTCAGTGGTTGAGCATGGACCCATGCACCAACAGGTCTCTGGTTCGATTCCCGGTCAGGGCACATGCCCAGGTTGTGGGCCCGATCCCCAGTGGGGGGCATGCAGGAGGCGGCCATCCATGTTCTCTCTCATCCATGTTTCTATCTCTCTTTCCTTCACCCTTCTTCTCTCTCTAAAAATCAATCAATCAATCAATAAATTAAACACCAATGTTTTACACTTAAAACATATGAGTAGTTATACTAAAAATAAATTAAGTAAACATCCACATTTGAAAGGCAGAAATTACCAGAGTGAATGAAATAAAAGCAAGATCCAATTATGTTGTTTATAAAGAAGACATTTTAAGATAATCAGTTTAAAAGTTAAAAAAAAATAAATAAATAAACCACAAACTCACTAAGCATAAGAAGTCTGATGTAGCTATATTAATATTAGAAAAAGTAGATTTAGCCCTGGCCGGTTTGGTTCAGCGGTTAGAGCATCGGCCTGCGGTCCAGAGAGACCCGGGTTCAGTTCCCGCTAAGGGCACGTACCTCGGTTGCAGTTTGTCCCCGGCCCTGGTTGGGTTGTGCTGGTGGCAGCCACTCGATGTGTCCCTTTCACATCGATGTTTCTCTCTCTCTCTCTTCCTCTCTCTCCTTCCCGCTCTATCTGAACATAAAATGGTAAAGTGTCCTCAGGTGAAGATAAAAAATAAAAATAAAAAAAGTAGACTTAAAGAAAAAAAATTACCAGAAGGATATTTCATAATAGTAAAAATGTTAATACATCAAGAAGACAAAATTATTTAATATGTATATATAGGTATGTTTAATAATAAGACTCAATACATGCAACAAAAATTGATAGAAGTAAAGGAAGAAATACATAGTTAAAAATTATATTTGGAGACTTGCAAAAACTTGCCCTTAATATTAATAGAAATAAACAAAAACTCAGTAAGTATATGGAAGATTTGACTGACCCTATCATCTTAATACATTTAAAAACCACTGTTATAATCAACAACTGCTGAATACACTCTTGTTATATTCACCTAAACCACTCAGAAAGATAGACCATATTTTAGTTCATATCAATATCAATAAAAAATTATAAATCATACAGAGTATGTATGTATGATTTATTACTTTATAATAAATAAAATCTTACAAATATGTTTCCAGTTATCCCTTTTTTCTGAAAAACCATTATTAAAGTAGAAATTAACAATAGATATCTAAAATATTTGTAAATTAAGCAACATTCTTCTTTTGTTTATTTAAGAAATATTTAAATTGGTATTTACTTTCATTTCAACTGTGCATTTCCAAAACAGCAAGTTTTTCAAAGGAATAAATAAGAACTGTGAACACAAGATAGGTTTTTACTTCTTGTGGTCAGTTTCACAAATCCACAGACGGTACACTCACGGTTAGGTTCAGCCCTTCACCCATTTCTTTATTTCTACAATTACATAAGCATAATAAATACATCTACTTTTTAAAGATAATTTAAAATGAATCATGATTATTTATAGTATAGGACATGTAAGTTCAAGTGCAAAATTAACTATGTGTTTAATTCTATTCTTTCCCTTATTTGATTTTTTTCCCCTCTTTTTTGTGGTAGGTGCCCCTAGCAGGAACCAAATCTGGGACTCTGGTCCGCAGGCTGACACTCAGCTGCTGAGCCAAACTGGCCAGGGCCCTTATTTGATTTTTTTAAAAAATTTATTTATTTTTTATTAATTAATTTTTGTGACAGATGTTTCTCCTTTTCCCCCCACTGATTACCCCCTCCCCCTCCCTCCCTGCCCTTTTCCAAGTTTGTTGTCCATATCCACTGTTCATGCATACATGCATATAAATTCTGTGGTTTATCTCTTCCCCACCACCCCCCTATTTAGGGGATTGTCAGTCTGTACCCCACTTCCGCATCTCTGGGACTACCCCATTCCTCAGACTGTTATGTTCATTTTTAAGCTGTGTTTTATAGTGAAGCCAGGTATCCAAGTGTAGAATTTCTCCTCCCAGATGCAGTTTTAGGGGGAAGTATGATATCATGGAAAATCCCTCCTTTTACAATGATTTTGTTTAATCAGGTCAGAGGGTAAAGTGAGTTGTTCATTTTTTTAACTCTGCTCTTTTCTCTCCTCTCTCTTGTGCTCATCCATGCCTATTATCTGCATTACAGTTGACCTTCATTCAGTCCGCACAGCCTTCCTGCAAGGCTTCCTATTAACCTCACCTTTCCTTTTTAGCAGGAAGCTTTATGCATGATTCACCCAACCCTTGTTCTAACAGTAGTTGTAACATTTACAGTAGTATACCCATATCTGACCTGTCTAGGGTCTGACTGTGTCTTCACGGGGAAGGATATACTGATGTTTCTTTCTTTAGTCATTGCATGGTATAGTTATCTCTTATTCCGATCCTTTGCATTCCTGGTTTCCTGTTCACTGCCTTTTCCCCTCAACAAAAATAAAACAAAAACTGACCATTATGTAATTTTAAAAAATTGTATCCTTCCCTGGCCGGTTTGGTTCAGCAGTTGCACCAATGAGACACGGGTTCGATTCCAGTCAAGGGCAAGTACCTTGGCTGCATTTCACCCCCAACCCTGGTCAGGTGGTGCGGGAGGCAACCAGTGATGTGGCTCTATCACATTGATGTTTCTCTCTCTCTCTCCCTCCCTCCCTCCCTCCCTCCCACTCTATCTAATAATAAGTAGAAAAATATCCTTGGGTGAGGAATAATAAAACAAATAAAATAAAAACAAAACACTAATCTATCCAATGAGATCCCTACCCTTATGATCTCATTTAATTAAAAAAAATTGTATCCCTTTTTTGCTGCTATTAAAAATAAGTAAAAATAAACATAAAAAATAAACATAAATCTTATATGTTATTTCTAAACAGTACTGCTTAATTAAAGAAACCCTTAGGAATTTAGTGATTTTAAAAAACTTCCATCAGCTAACTAGAGCCTGAATCACTATAAAATTATAAATAGTGATATAAGCTATTTGTAGTATCAATTATTTAGTAAGCTTTTGTCTATCAGGCCACAGGATACTGAGTTGATTTATTTTCAGTATTCCCTCCTCTGGTCTTAAAGCCAATTTAAAACAAAAGACATTTTGAAGTTCAGTTTAGCTTGCAGTAGTTAATAGCAACTTTTGCTCAAAGAATTGAGTATTTTCATTATATGCCATACACATAAAAACTACATTTGTTAGTGCTACGACAACTTTCCAATGAAACTGTTTTCCTTTTTTTTTCAATGAAAGCATATACACTACTTTCATCTGCTTACTGTATCTTGCATTTTTTTAAAGATTATTTTTAAGAGAAACAAAGTTATAGGTGTATTCAGTTTCTTCCCAGTCTCCATTAAGAACCAAATAATGAGAACACATAATCAGAAGAGGGAAATTGTATCAGCACTCAACGCTAAACATTTTCTTTCCCTCCACTGACTCAGTATAACTGCTGGTTTCAACTCCTAAGATGAGAAAAAAGACAAGGATGTCCGCTTTCACCACTCATACCCAACATAGTACTAGAAGTCCTAGCCACAGCAATTAGACAAGAAGGAGAAATAAAAGGCATTCAAATTGGAAAGGAAGAACTGAAACTGTCATTATTTGTAGTTAACATGATACTGTATGGAGAGAACCCTAACGATCCCGGCAGAAAACTAGTAGAACTGATAAATGAACTGAGTAAAGTAGCAGGATACAGAATAAACATCCAGAAGTCACTTGTATTTTTATACACCAATAATGAACTATCAGAAAAAAGAAACTAAAAACCATCCTATTCACAATTGCTCTAAAATGATAAAATACCTAGAAATAAATTTAACCAAAGATGTAAAAGATCTGAACTTAGAAAATTATAAGACACTGAAGAAAGAAATTGAAGAAGATATAAATAAGTGGAAGCATATACCATGCTCGTAGATCAGTACAATTAACATAATTTAAATGTCCATGCTACCCAAAGCAGCCTATAGATTCAATGTAATTCTTATCAATGTAATAACAATGGGGTGTCCTGGCCATGTCGCTCACTTGATTGGAGCATTGACCCATGCACCAAAATGTCGTAGGTTTAATTCCTGGTAAAGATACATACCTAGATTCCAGGTTTGATTCCTGGTCAAGGCATGTACAGAAGGCAACTGATCTATGTTTCTCTCTCACATTGATGTTTCTCTCTCTCCCTTCCTCTCTCTCTAAAATCAGTAAAAGCATATCCTCAGGTGAGGATTAAAAAAATATATACCAATGGCATATTTCACAGAACTATAACAAATACTCCAAAAATTTATATGGAACCACAAAAGGCACCAAATATTAAAAGCAATCTTGAAAAAGAACAAAGTTGGAGGAATCACACTACCTGGTATCAAACTATACTACAAGGCCATAGTAATCAAAAGAGCATGTTAGTGGCATAAAACAGACATATAGATAAATGGAACAGAGTAAAGAGCCCAGAAATAAACCCATGTCTTCATAGTCAATTGATATTTGACAAAGGAAAAAACATACAATGGAGTAAAGGTAGTCTATCAATATATGGTGTTGGTAATATTAGACAAGTACCTGCAAAAAAAAAAAAAAAAAGAAACTACACCATGTTCTTACACTATACACAAGAATAAACTCAAAATGGATTAATCTCAAAATCATAAAAATCCTAGAAGAAAACATAGGCAGTAAAATCTCGGACATTTCTTGTAGCAATATTTTTTTCTGATATATCTCCTCCGACAAGAGAAATAAAAGAAAATATAAACAAATTAGACTACATCACACAAAAAAGGTTTTGCAAAGCAAAGAAAACCATCAAAAAAATGAAAAGATAACCCACTGATTGGGAGAACATATTCACCAATGATATATCTGATAAGGGGTTAATATCCAAAATTTATAAAGGACTTATACAACTCAACACCAAAAACCAAACAATCCAAGTAAAAAATGGCCAAATAGTTCTGGCCAGCTTGGAGTGGGAGTGTTAGCCTGTGGACTGAGGAGTCACGGGTTTGATTCTGGTCTAGGGCATGTACCTGGGTTGCAGTTCGATCCAGGCCCTGGTCAGGGCTGTGTGGGAGGCAGTCAATCGATGGGTCTCTCTCACATCGATGTTTCCCTCTCTGTCTCTCACTCCCATGCTGTCTGAAAATAAATGGAAACATATTCTCAGGTGAGGATAAAAACAAAAAATGACCAAGTAACCTGAATAGACATTTCTCCAAAGAGGACATACAGCTTGCCAATAGACATATGAAAAAATGTTCAGTGTCATTAATCATCAGGAAATAAAAACTAAAACCACAATGAGATACCACCTCATGCTTGTCAGAATGGCTATCATCAATAAATCAACAAACATCGCCCTGGCCGGTTTGGCTCAGTGGTTGGAGTGTTGGCCTGCGGTACAGAGAGACCCGGGTTCGGTTCCCGCTAAGGGCACGTACCTCGGTTGCAGTTTGTCCCCGGCCCTGGTTGGTCGTGCGGGTGGCAGCCACTCGATGTGTCCCTTCACATCGATGTTTCTCTCTCTCTCTCTTCCTCTCTCTCCCTCCTGCTCTATCTGAACAAAAAATGGAAAAATGTTCTCGGGTGAGGATAAAATAAATAAATAAATAAATCAACAAACATCAAGTGTTGTCGAGGATGTGGAGAAAAAGGAACCCTTGTGCACTGTTGGTGGGAATGCAGATTGGTGCAGCCACTGTGGAAACCAATACAGTTACCTCAAAAAATGAAAAATGGAACTGTCTTTTGACCTATACTTCCACTTCTGGGAATATATCTGAAGAAACCAGAAACGCTAATTTGAAAGAATATATGAAACCCTATGTTCATTGCAGCATTATTTACAGTAGCCAAGATTTGGAAACAGCCCAAGTATCCATCAGTAGATGAGTGCATACAAAACTAGTACATTTACACAATAGAATACTACTCAGCTGTAAAACAAACAAACAAACAAAAAACAAAGAAGGAAATACCCTTTGCAACAGCATGAATGGACCTGAGGAACATTATGCTAAGTGAAATAAGCCATTCAAAGGAAAACAAGTATCATATGATTGCACTTATATGTGGAATCTAATGAACAATATGAACTAACAAGCAAAATACAGCCAGACTCATAGATAGAGAGAAGACTGACAGCTGTCAGGAGAGGGAGGGAGGCTGGGTGTGGGGAGCTGGAGGTATTGAGCAAAAAAGAAATTACCAAGAGAGAAAAAGCTCATGAACATGGACAACAGTGTGATTGTCAAGGGGAAGGGTGTGGCAGGAGTTGGAGGAGAGTGTAGGGGGGATAAATGGTGATGGATAGATACTTGATTTGTGGTCATGAACACACAATACACTGTACAGATGATGCGCTGTAGAATTGTGCACCTGAAATCTGTATAATTATGTTAACCAGTGTCATCCCAATACATTCAATATAAAGGGAAAAGAGAGAAAGAAAGAAAATTAAAACAAATAATTTTGTGGTGATGCAAATACAAATTTATGCAATATGAAGGCATAAGTGACCGAATGATACAGGTGTAAATGATCAAATCAACTTTTTTTTTAGAAAAGAGTAGAAAACTTGATGTTGAGATTTATATAGAATTTAGAGAGGCAAAGAAATGGGAGGTAATTAATTAAATAATGAAAAGGTCGCCAAGGTGAAATAAGCAGAACACACTGGCTGTACCGGATCGTGTATCATGAAGAGTAAGTTGGGTAAGGCAGAAGACCCAAAAACCAGGTAAAGGAGTCTAAGCTTAAAGGGACAGAATAAGCTTTTTTAAGAATAGTGATTTTAGAATGATTTTCTAAAATAATATTTACATAGATTTGTGTATAAATGTATTGAAAGACTGTGGTCAAAGGATGTTTCCAGAAAAAGTGATTTTATAAAGAAAAGTTTCCTAATATGCAAACAAGAAATTCATTTATAAAAATATCTAGTGTTTTTGTTCAGTGCTTCTCCATAATAAAGTTGTGAGAAACCTACAAGGAAATATACGTAATACAGAAAATAACTAATGTGCAACACATGCATGTAATTTTGCTGGAGATTTTGCAGAACAGTACAAATTTTTATTACGGTATAATTTACAGGTAGTGAAATATCTGGAATTTGAGTGTACTGTCCAATTAATTTCGGTAAGTAAATATATCTATATGTAAAGGTCATGTTCAAAATTTTGGAAACAAAAATGTTAACCAAATCTCGCCCTCAGCGAATGTACAATATAGTGAGAGAGATAACTAAATACCTACATTTCAATGCAAAGTGTGGCGCTTTTCATGACAGTAGTACAGAGAGAAGGCATTAATATATCTTGACCACTTAATATGAACCAAGCACTATGCTATGTATTTTACATATGAATAACTCTTTGCTGAGATGATCAAGGATAAAACATGGGCATTTAAACAGAATGATGAAATACGCTTAGAATTCAGTAATAGTAATGGGTACAGGGAATGGCACAAAGCTGTGAAATTAGATAAGTGTAATTTATCCTAAACAGAAGACTGGAAAGATAAGATATATGGGGACATATAACTGAAAAGTTTTTTGGGCTAGAATGCAAATGCATAAAACATTTAAAGGACAGTTTAACAAATGCAAACCACTTCCATTTTTCAGAAGATCAAGGCTCTATTCGTAGAGTTTATAAAAAGCAAGCTTAGTTATGTACTGGAATAGAAAGAAGCCCAATGGAAAGCAATGTTCTCTCTCAGAACTCAAGGAGTATACAATCTTTAATGACAATTTAAAAAGACAAGTCAAGATGAATAATTTATGTGCTCACTTCTCAAACTAGATTTTCAATGTTGTACATATTCATGTGTTGTATATTAATTCAGCCAGTATTTATTGAAATGCCTATTCCATGTCATCCTTATTCTAGAATCTGGGGATAGACTAGTTAACAAGTAATAGTATTTCTTCCCTCTTAGAGCTTAAAATCTGTCAAAGATAGAGCTAAATAGCAGGCAGTTAAATAAGTGTTATAATGCATGAATACAGAGTATTAGGAGAGAACATAGTATAGTGAACTAACCAACAGATAAAAAGATATCAGATAAAATGATACTTAAGGGGAGACCTACAAATGATACTTAAACTGAGACCTAGACATAGTACTTACACTGAAACCTACAAATGATACTTAAACTGAAATCTACAAATGACACTTAAGCCAAGTAGTGTTTTTTCCAGGTGATAGGGATGAAATGAAATTTACAGGAAGAGCCTGTGCAAAAGAGGTCATGACAAGACCTGGGAACAGACAAAAATTCAGACTGGATTGTTTAGGGTATATAAGGATTGAAAGAAAACGAGAAAAAGGGAAGAGATTATGATAGAAATGTAAGAGAGAATTAGTTCTTACAGGGATTTTTAAACCATGTTTAAAAGAGTGGACTTGCTATTGATGACCGAGAGTCACAGAAGCTCCATGCAGGATATTTTATTTCCAAAAAGAAAGCTCTTCCAACTTCAAACCAGGAAATGCTTAAATCATTACTACCATTTCCCATAATTTGACTTCACAAATGCCAGTTACTGTAATCGGATGTTCAAGTTCCCTAAATAGGGCTTAATTTGTTTTCTAAAAATAATTCAATAAAATGGCTAAAGAAAACAATTAATTTGGAACTTGAAACCTATTTTATGATGTATTTTTTGTTTCAAAATATCTGCCTTTGATATCATGCCTTCCTTAGCCCAAGTTATATACAAATGACTTTGATACAATGTGGTATTTGCAGAGTACTAGTGGAGGAACAACAAAAAAAAAAAACAGAGAGAGAAATTTATTCTATCCATTGCTTAGCAGACAGACGTGGGAGAGCTACTCTGGGAAAAAAGTTTGTAAAAAAAGATGCCATTCAAGTATTAAAGGTGAAATGCAATGAGAAAGTAAATAAAACAAAAAAATACATTCCAGGAAAAGAGAAAATGTACATAAACAATTATGTTATTTATTGTTTGTAAATAACCAATGGTTTATGGTTAAAAATTTAAGGTTTTCAAAGAAGATTGACACTTCTGAGAGTTCAAACTATAGAAGTAAAAAAGGTCTTTATCAAGGAGGGTTTGGGGCTTTATGCTGAATGCAACGAGAAACTATAAGCAAATAAAATATTGTATTTTAATTTATAAACATTAATCTCACTGTAGTGATTTCCTCTTAACCAGTCTGGCATATAAAGAGCTTTGAGCTACATCTTAACAAGTAAGAAGCTGAACAAACTAAAAATTACCAAATCTTCTTGTATATGTCAGAGAATTGGGGTCACTGCAAAAACAACCGGCCCTCAAATTGGAGACACAGTCAGGTAAACGCAAACATACAATACGTTAGAGCAGAAATTCACAAGCAGAAATCTTCCAGGAACTGAGGCAGGAAAATTGAAACTGTAATTGATAAAGGACTGGAGGCTCAGTATGGAAAAGTATGAAACTTAAAAATGCTGGTGGAGCCTGATCTTCTTTGGAGCAGGGCACATTTTAGAGTGGTTTACTTCAAGGAGTCTTACCAGGTCCTCAGAGTGAAGATCTGAGAAAAATCTCATCCTGCTTCTGGCAGGGGAAGGGAGACAGCAAGCATTTTGAAATCCATCCAGAACATTATGTTCTTAACAAGGCTTGGCTACAAGATATATTTTTTTTTTTTTTTAACAGAGACTAACTTCCTGGGGTTTTATCAGAAACCATATTGCTTTAGTCATCCTGTCTCATTAAGGTAGTAGGGGGGACTGAAGAGCACTTGTGCAAGTCCCAGCTCAGAAACATAGGATCACTAAAATCTGGCACCTAATAATAGTGCTAAAGAAAGCTTCGCCTAGCCCTACACCGCACCAACAGAACTCGGATGTCCAATTTACTTTCCTTCTGTTTACCCAGTACTTCATGTCTGGCTTTCAACAAAAAATGGCAAAGCATTCTAAAAAACAAAAAACAAGTAAACAAAAAAAAGCCAAAAATATTCTGGAGAGACACCGCAAGGATCAGAAACAGATTTAGATATGGCAGGGATATTATTATTATCAGACAGGGAATTTAACTCTGATAAGTATACTAAAGGATTTTATGGAAAAAGTAAACATTTAAGGACAAATGGGTAATTTTATTAGTCATATTTCTCCTGAAGAACAACCAATATGTCATATATATATTCATATATATACACATACATACATTATACATATGTATGTATACACATACATACATATATATATACATATATACATACATATATACATATACATATATATATACATATACATATAGAGAGAGAGAGAGAAAGAGAGAGATGAGGTAAGATCTGCAGGGTGAGTTGGCAAAATTGAAGACTCAGAGGTCCTGATGATATAGTTCCAATCTGAGTCCCAAGCTTGAAACCCAGGACTGCTGATGGTGTAGTTTCAATTCAGACTCCTACATGCTTGAGACCCAGTTAGAGCCAATATTATAGTTTGGATCTGAAACCAGAAAAATGGCTGATATTCTGGACTGAAGGGTTTCAGATAGAAAGAATGGTCTTAGCTATAGAGAGGAAGAGATTTCTCAACTCAAGAGGGATTTAGCCTTTTTATTCTATTCAGGCCATCGCCTAACTGGATAAGGCCCACCTACCTTAGGGACAGCAATCTGCTTTACTCAATTTATCAATTAAAATGTTAATCTTATCTAATAACAGTCTCAGAGAAACATCAAAATAATATTTGACCGAATAGTAGGGTTCCCCATTTCTCCATCAAGCTTAACATAAAATAAATGATCTCAATAATGTAAGCGGGGAAAATGAAATTCTAAACAATAATACAAAATAAATTCTGGTTCTCAAAAACAGCATATTAAAAATAAATAATTTCTTTGACAGTCTCCTCAGTAAACTAAACACTGCTAAGGAAAGAGTCAAAACTAAGACCTGGGTAAGGCCCAACATGGGTTCGACCACTTAATGTCTATGCCAGGTCAGCACGCGCGGTTGCTGACGTCTTGAAGGTCAGGTTTGGCCAGCATCTCTGCCAGAGCCGTGTGCTCTTGTAGGGGAGACACCAGAATAATGGCCGGGAGCCTCGCTGGGGGTGCAGGAAGGCGCCTATGGAGCTGGGTGCCCCTGGCCTGCAGAAGTTTCTCTCTGGGTGTTCCTGTATTGTATTTTGTATGGCTCACCGTCCTGTCTCCCAAAGTGGTTGATCGTTGGAACGAGAAGAGGGCCATGTTTGGGGTACATGATAACATCGGGATCCTGGGAAATTTTGAAAAGCACCCCAAAGAACTAATCAAGGGCCCTAGATGGCTTCGAGGCTGGAAGGGCAATGAATTGCAGCGTTGTATACGAAAGAAGAAAATGGTTGGAAATCGGATGTTCTCTGATGACTTGCACAACCTTAACAAATGCATCAGATATCTCTACAAACACTGTAACCGACATGAGAAGACCGGTCGAAGAGAAAGCTGGGGACTGTGGACATGAGATACCTGGGTAAGGCCCAACATGACTTCACCCACTTAATGTCCGTGCAAGGCCAGCACGCACGGTTCTTGACGTCTTGAATGAAGGTCAGGTTTGGCCAGCATCTCTGCCAGAGCCGTGTGGTGTTGTAGAAGAGATGAGAATAATGGCCGGGAGCCATGGTTGGGCCTTACCCAGGTAGCTCACTATCTACCATCCAGGAGAAGGGAAATAGTACCTTTCCCTCTGAGGAGAGGGATTTGTATGCTCTCCATAATAAAATGATGCTTTTTCAGAATCTGTTATCCACACACTTTATTTTCTGATGCTACTTTTACTCATTTGGCCTATGAAGTCTGACTCATTGCTAAGTCTTAGAATCTTAGATTTGGATTTTACCACTTGCCCTTTGCAGTCTAGCCATACCTATGACCTTTAAAAAAGAAAAATTATTGTTGGCACTTTTTGACATTTGGGTTCCATGTATTGAAAGTGGTCATTTTTAATTGCCCCATAATGCTAAATGTTAAATATATCTTAAAAATGCACACTGGCATGAAATGTAACTGAAAAGTGGAATTGTATTTCTGTACTATTCTATCAAAAAAATATTTATTGGGTAACTTTTCTGAGCTAAGAATTGTAGGAGAAACAAAAAAGTGTAATATATCCTTGACCCACTCCCTGCATATGCTTTTCTAGTTAGGGCTATAAAGTTATAGTCTCACATGTACACTTTAATATTAAGCATTAAGTACTAGTGGTTTTCCTGGGTGGTTCCTAAGCTTGACATCATCAGAATCATCTTGGTAATTTAACAGTTTCAAAAACCTGGTCCCCGCCCTGAAAGATCTATAATCTGTAAAACTGAGCTGAGTCTTGTACACCTATGTGTGTGTGTTCTTAATGATTGCAAAAAATGTTTTCATATATACAATGCAAATTTAAAAATTACCTAAGGGTAATCATGAAAAAACAAAAAAAGAATCAAAACCACAAAAGCCTAACAACAACAACAACAAAACCCACAAAATATCCAAGTACTAAGGGACAACTGAAATGCTGTACCATATGCATAAAGGGATGTCAGAGGAAGAATCCACGGAGAAAGGCATAAGAAGTATTTGAAGGAAGGATGACTGAGAATGTCCCCAAATCAATGGCAGATATTAAGGCACAGATTCAGGAAACTAAAAAATCACTAAGCAGAATAAATGAAAAATAATTCTAACCATATCATATTCATATTACAGAAAATCAAAGCCCCCAAAATCTTGAAAAGAGCCTGAGGATAGCCCTGGCCAGTTTGGCTCAGCGATTGAGCATTGGCCTGCGGACCAATGAGTCCCAGGTTCGGTTCCCGCTAGGGGCACGTACCACCAAAAACAAAACAAAAAAAAAAAGGAAAGAAAAAGAAAAGAGCCTTAGGAAGATAATACCTTACATATAGAGCTGCGAGAGTGAGAATCACACCAGAGTTGACTTCAAAAACGATGCAGATGAAAGAGAGTTGAGTGAAATTCACGGGTGGGCA
Source organism: Molossus molossus (assembly GCF_014108415.1). Classification (NCBI taxonomy): domain Eukaryota; kingdom Metazoa; phylum Chordata; class Mammalia; order Chiroptera; family Molossidae; genus Molossus; species Molossus molossus. Next base: position 15,863,115 of record NW_023425355.1, on the reverse strand, counting down.
AAAGCAGGTTTATAGTTGTTCAATTGGATAAAGACCTGAAGATTATGATTATTATAAAAGTTTTATTAATAATGGCACAGTGCACTCGTGACTGTAAATCTACTTTTGCCAACCACTGTATTTAAAGGTTGAAAGAAAAAAAAACACAAAACCTAGAATTCCGTATCTTGAGAAATTATCTTTTAAAAATGAAGAAGAAATAAAGACATTTTCAAACAAACCAAAGTTGAGGAAATTTGTTGCCAGTAGACATGCCCTGCAAGGAATGTTAAAAGAAGTTATTAAAAGAGAAAGAAAATCGTATAGGGCAGAAACTTGTATCTACATAAAGAAACAACATAAAATAAAAACCTTTATTTTTTATTATAGTTGATACAATAGATAACAGTGTGTTCAAAACAATACCAGAAAAAGTATATTAAAAATATAGAGTTTAGAAAAGTGAAAAGAATGTAAATTATAGCACAAGAGATAGGAAGGAGGAATAGAAATACTTTATTATAAGTCATTTGCATTACCTGTGAGTAATATAGTGCTATTTGAAAATGTACTTGAATTACTTTTAAAAGTATACTGCAAACCCTAGAAAAACTAATAAAAATATAATTGATATTTTAAGAAAGCCTAGACATAAAACCATATAAAATGCTTAAGTAAAATTACATAAGGCATAAAAATACTTGAATACAAAAATAGAATCAAAGAACAAGAGAGACAAAACAGTAACAGATAAGGTAAACATTAATCAGCTATATCAATAATCACCTTAAATGTCAATGGTTTAAATACACCAACTAAGTGACAGATCAATTAAAAGTCCAATTAACTGTCAGAGTGGATACAAAAACAAGATCCAGTTCTATGTTGTCTAAAAGAAACCCACTTTAAATATAGACACCTACAGGTTAAACAAAGGGATGCAGAAAAATACACCATGCTAATACTAATCAAAAGAAAGGTGAAGTAGCAATACCAGTTTCAAACCACACATATTTGAGAGCAAGTAAAATAATCAGGTATAAAAAGGGGCATTACAGAATGATAAGGGCTAAATTATCCAGGAAAACCGAATAATCCTTGATGTATATGTGCTTAACAGCATAGTGTCAAATACATGAGACAGAAACTGATAGAACTAGAAGGAGAGCTAAATGGATGCTCTGTTATATATTTAGAGACTTCAACACACTTCTATCACAAATGAACAGATTCAGAAGGCAGAAAATCAGTAAGGGCAGAGTTGAAATCAACAGCACCATCAGTCAATTGTATATAACTGACAGCTACAGACTACTTTATATACAGCAGCAGAATACATACTCTTCTCAACCTCACACAGTATAGTCACCAAGGTAGACCACATTCTGGGCCATAAAGCACACACTAACAAAATGTGAAAGATGATAAATAATAAAATGTAGGCTCTCAGACCACAGTGGAATTAAATTAAAACTCAATACAGGACAATAAATGGAAAATTTCAAAATATTTGTACATCAAAAAAAACACAATAAGCAAGTAACACATGGTTCAAGAAGAAATCTCAGAAATGTAAGAATTTTGTTTTATCTTTATTGTTGAGAGTATTACAGATGTCCTCCCTTTTTTTCCCCCATTACCCTCCTCCACCAGGTCCCTCCCCACCCCAGGTCTTCACCACCCTATTGGCTGTGTCCATGAGCAGTGCATATATGCATATAAGTTCTTTGGTTAATCTTTTCCTGTCCCCCGTCCCCTCTTCCCTCTGAAATTTGTCAGTCTGTTCCATGTATCCATACCTCTGGTTCTATTTTATTCATCAGTTTATTTTGTTCATTAGATTCCACATATTAGATCATGTTATATTTTAACTAAATAAAAATGCAAACACAACTTATCAAACTTTATGGCAATAACAAAAGTAGTGCTTGAGGAAAATTTATAGCCTTGAATGCATTTACTAGAAAAGAAGAAAGTTCTGAAATTAATAATCTATGCCTTCACCTTAGGAACCTGGGAAAAACCTGATTGAATTCAATATATACAAAAGAAAAGAAATAAAAACAATTGAGCACAAATCAATAAAAATACAGAAAATTAATAAAGAAAATTAATGAGACCAAAATTTGGTTCTTTGAAGAGATTAATAAAATTAATAAGGTGCTAGGAAGGATAAGAAATAAGAGAGAGAGAGCATAAATTACTAATATTAGAATTACAAGAGAAGGACATCACTGCATATCTCATGAGCATTGACAGAATAATAAAGGAATATTATGAGCATCTCTATGCCCACAAATGTTCTAAGCTAGATGAAATGGACCAAATATTTGAAAGGCACAACCTGCTAAAACTCACACATGAAGAAATAGACAATTTCTGAATATGTCTATATCTATAAAAATAAATCAATAATTACTAATCATTTAAAAGAAAGAAACTAGGCCCATATGTGTTCACTAATGAATTCTACCAACCATTTAAGAAATTATACCACTTTATAATCTCATGCAAAAGACAGTAACAGAGGAAATACTTTCTGACACATTCTATGAAGTACGGTTACTCTAATACCAAAACTAGACAAAGACATAAAAAAATAAAATTACATATTAATATCTCAATATCTCTAAATAAAATAATTAGCAAATTGAATTCAGCAATACAATAAGAGTTATATGTTTAAAAAAACCTGAATATAAAGGGAAAAACCAGCAAACACAATTTTAGTCTTTAGGACACTCATATAATCTCCAGACTTCATTTTTTTTTTATCCTCACCCGAGGACATTTTTCCATTTTTTGTACAGATAGAGTGGGAGGGAGAGAGAGGAAGAGAGAGAGAGGGAAACATCGATGTGAAAGGGACACATCTAGTGGCTGCCACCCGCACGACCAACCAGGGCCGGGGACCAACTGCAACCGAAGTACGTGCCCTTAGCGGGAACCGAACCCGGGTCTCTCCAGACCGCAGGCCGACGCTCTAACCGCTGAGCCAAACCGGCCAGGGCAGACTTCATCTTTTACATTTTTTTTCTCTATTTCTTGGTTGCAATTATATTTTAGATACTATACATATCAGGGCTTGAAGAAGGGAGGAATTAAGAACAAGAGGCTGTTTGGTGCTAAGATATACAAAGAGAAATGGAGACAGTGAGAGAGAAGAATTTGCAACTCTACACAGTGAGTTAGGTTTCTCTAGCCATGCACAGAGAATAACTGAAATTCCAGAGGAGTGCATAACTCATTATTATTTTCAGCCCTTAATGCCTCTTCATTACCCCAAAACCCACATAAATATATGACAAGGCAAGTCTTATCCTAAAGAGTAAATCTTGTTGTTCATTAGATTCCATATATGAGTGAAATAATGTGATACCTGTCTTTCTCTGACTGGCTTGTTTCACTTAGCATAATGCCTTCAGGTCCATCCACACTGTCACAAAGGGTAAGATTTCCTACTTTTTTACAGTTGAGTATTATTCCATTGTGTAAATGAACCACAGCTTTTTTAATGCATTTATCTACTGATGGACACTTGGGTTGCTCCCAAATCTTGACTATTGTAAGTAACACTGCAGTGAACATAGGGGAGCATATTTCAGGCTTCTTCGGATAAATCCCAAGAAGTAGAATTGCTGGGTCATAAGGCAATTCCATTTTTAATTTTTTGAGAAACTCCATACTGTTTTCCATAGTGGCTGTACCAGTCTGCATTTCCACCAACAGTGCATGAGGATTTACTTTTCTTCGCATCCTCACCAACACTTGTTGTGTGATGGTTTATCGATGATACCATTCTGCAGGTGTGAGGTGATGCCTCATTGTGGTTTTCATTTCCATTTCTCTGATGATAAGTGACATTGGCCATCTTTTCCTATGTATATTGGCCATCTGTATGTCCTCTTTGGAAAAGTGTCTATTCAGGTTCTTTGCCCATTTTTTAACTGGGTTGTTTTTTGTTTGGTGTTTAGTTGTTTAAGTTCTTCATAAATGTTGGATATTAACCCATTATCAGATGTATCAGTGAATATGTTCTCCCATTCAGTGAGTTGTCTTTTCATTTTGTTCAATGAACAAAATGAACAAAGAAAATAGAGACAGACTCATAAATAGAGAGCAGACTGACAGTTGTCAAGGGCATGGGTATTAGGGAGTTGGGGGTATGGATGGATTGAGCAAAAAGGAAAAAAAAGAGAAAAACTCATGGACAGAGACAATAGTGTGGTGATTGTATTGGGAGGGAGGGACAGGGGTAGGTGGAGTAGGGAATAGGAGGTATAATTGGTGTTGGAAGGAGTCTTGACTTGGTGTGGTGAACACACAATATAGTGTACAGATGCTGTGTTGTGGGATAATGCTGCTGCAACCTGTATAATTTTGTTAACCAGTTTTACCTCAATACATTCAATAAAAAGAAAAAAAATTAGTAGGTCTAAAGTCCAGCCAGTCTCTTCCCCTTAAGTGTCATTTCTGTATGTTAGAATAATAATTCTGTTCTATATAATTTTAGAAGCAAATGAAAGAAAACTATAGACTATGACCAAAGTTATTTGTTCCCAAAGTACAAGGCTGGTTCAACATCTAAAAATCAAGTAATGTAATCCATTTCATAAACAAGCAAAAGAAAAAAATTCACATAATCATGTTAATGTGCAAGTAGAAAAATCATTTGGGAAATACCAGTACCCATTCATGGTTAAAACTCTTAAAAATTAGGAATAGAAAATATCTCCTCAACTTTATAAAGAGCATCTACCAAAAACAAACACACAAACAAAAAACCTATCAATAATTTATTACTTAGCAATAAGAAACTAGAGGCATTTCTCTAAGATTAGGGACAAGGCAAGGAAGCCCCTTTTCATGACCTCTTCTCACCATCGTACCAGAAGTACTATCTAATGTAATAATACAAAACAAACAACTGATCGTCAATGTTTCTCTCTTACATTGAGGTCTCTCTCTCTCTCTCTCTCTCTCTCTCTCTCTCCCTCCCTCCCTTCCACTCTATCTAAAAATCAACGCAAACATATCCTTGAGTGAGGATCAACAAGAATAAAAAATGTGCTAATGTTTTGGGCCAAAATAGTATTAATATAAAAGAAAAATTATTAGTTTTCGAATATATTTGGAAAACAGAATTGGAAAGGCTCTCTGATGTATGGGATATAAGGTATAGCACAGAGAGGAGGCAAGGACTCCTGAGTTTGGGGCCTGAGCAACTAGCTGCATAATTGTAGCCTTTATATTAGATGTGAAACATTTGAGTATGTACAAATTTTGGAGGAAAAGATAATATTTCCATTTTAGACCTGGTAAGTCTGAGATTTTCATTAAAAATCCAAGGAAAGAAGTCTGGAGCCCCAGAGAGAGACAGGCTGAGGATATCTATTTAGAAGTCTTCAGAATACACATGGTATTTGAAATCATGCAAATGATGAGATGACCTATGCTGGGAGTGTGCCCAGAGAAGATAAGAGGCTTTTTTAGTTGGAAAGATGACCAGTAATTAACAAAGGAGGCTAAGATGGACAACTTAATGAGGTAACAGGAAAATTTTAAAAAGATGATGTTCTAGAAGGCAAGGAAAGAAGTCAAGGAGTGATAGATCAAGTATGTAGAGTGCTGAGAGGTCACATAGGAAAAACACTTCAAATTGATTACTGGATTTTGCCCTCCAGAAGCCTACCATATTCTTAGGAGAAAAGCTTTACATTCCGAGCACCCTGAGAAAAAAATCCAAATCATATCAAAGCAAATATTGAAGTGTTTTATAGATATTAGATCAGTATAAACTGGATTTAGAGAAGTCATTAACATTAATATTAGTAATAGTATTTAATATTAATACACAAATAGAATCTGTAACATTAATATTTAAAAAGGAATAGATCTTTTTTTTTCTTTTTTTGGTATGTGCCCCTAGTGGGAATCGAACCTGGGACTCTCTGGTCCACAGGCCGAAACTCCAACTGCTGAGCCAAACCGACCAGGGCAAAAGGAATAGATCTTAAATAGATGGATAAGAATAAAGAGAGCCGCCCTGGCCAGTTTGGCTCAGCGGTTAGAGCGTCAGCCTGCGGTCCGGAGAGAACCGGGTTCAGTTCCCGCTAAGGACAGGTACTTCGGTTGCAGTTTGTCCCCGGCCCTGGTTGGTCGTGCGGGTGGCAGCCACTCGATGTGTCCCTTCACATCGATGTTTCTCTCTCTCTCTCTCTCCCTTCCTCTCTTTCCCTCCCACTCTATCTGTACAAAAAATGAAAAAATATCCTCGGGTGAGGATAAAAAAAAAAGAGAGCCATCCAGGGATGAAGGGAAAAAAATTAAGGGACAAAGAATTAAGGACTGATCCATATATTTTACCTCCATGTTCTCTTGGTAAAATACTGAAGAATAAAATTTAACTGTAGGATTATAGATTATGAATTCTCCATTTTTAATTTTCCATCTTAATGTATTTTGCTATAGCAGGTCTCTAGAAAGAGAGAGAGAGAGAGAGAGAGAGAGAGAGAGAGAGAGAGAGAGAAGAAAAAAGAAAGGAAGAAAGAAAGAGAAAGAAAGAAAGAAAGAAAGAAAGAAAGAAAGAAAGAAAGAAAGAAAGAAAGAAAGAAAGAAAGAAAGAAAGAGGGAGGGAGGCAAGGAATGATGGAAGGGAGGGAGGGGGAGGGAGGAAGGAAGGAAGGAAGGAAGGAAGGAAGGAAGGAAGGACGGAAGGAAGGAAGGAAGGAAGGAAGGAAGGAAGGAAGGAAGGAAGGAAGGAGGATGTTTCACTTTTTCTAAGGCTAATTAGAGAAAAAATTATATAGTTAACAACCCTGAAACCTCTGTGAACCGACTATATTATGCAATGAAAAGCAAGTGCATTGCTTCATAATCACACCCAAATATTTGTTTACCATATGCTCAAATTTTTCACTATACAGAATATAATTCTATTGCATGCATACACCAGCTCATCTGTTGCTGTGATATATGTTTGATAAGAATGTAGACCATTGTTGCTCTTCTACTTTCAGAAGCTGACAACAAAATTTATAAGCTTGTAGCTGGCATTCAAAATAGATTAAAGTTTATATTGGTTCTAATTCACCTGCTAGTTTTAATGCCTTGATGTTATATGTCCCATTTAAAATTGCTTCTGGTTAAAAATTATGCAGGCTCACATTCTTTAAGGATATAGAGCTTAAAGCCATAATGACTACTTCAGATTGGTGCTATTCATTACCAGTTCCTTATATTTACAGTAGTGAATTGTTTGACATATAACAAAGACAGATAAGACTATCTGATTAAAGCTATCAGGCAATGTTGTAGAACTTCTAAATTGAGGTTTATATTGATCCCTTTTTTTTTTTTATTTTTCTCCACCAATCTTTATAAATTTACTTATGTTAAAGATCAAATGGATATTTTTCCACAGGCTTTAAAAAGTAACTGAACTAGAAATAGAAGATATTAAATCATATACATCATCGATGCCAAGGTCCCTTAACTCGATATAAATTTAGAAGATTGTTTTGTTAAAAGATCGTGGAAGAAATAACTTTATTCACCTAGCCCAATGACATAGATCCTGAGGAAATGCTTTCTAATTTGATTCTTTGCACATCAAGATTGCAAGACACCTTTACTCTTTAAAGCATGATTTTTAAAACACTGAAAGCCATATTAGCCATTTTATTTATTAGAAATCAGTCAGGTTTTATTTTTTTGTTTGGGCTGTGTGGGGAGATTAAAGTTTATATATTTATACATAAAACTATATTTATATATATTGAAATACAGCTATAGAAAGATATATATAAAATAAAGTAAAACTATATATAAAGCTATGTATATATTATACATAATATAAAAATAATATATAATATAATATATAATATAAATCATATGTATAATGCAAATTATCTTACTTTGTGGTAGAGAGGTATCACTATAACCATGAGATAATGATATACTTTAGAACCTGACCTACAGTCTACTAGAAATCCAGATTAGTGATGTCTTTAAAGGTACTATGAATATTGCATACCTTTCTTTTTTTTTTTTTTTTTTATCCTCACCCGGGGACATTTTTCCATTTTTTGTTCAGGTAGAGTGGGAGGGAGAGAGAGGAAGAGAGAGAGAGAGAGAGAAACATCGACGTGAAAGGGACACATCGAGTGGCTGCCACCCGCACAACCAACCAGGGCCGCGGACAAACTGCAACCGAAGTACCTGCCCTTAGTGGGAACCGAACCCAGGTCTCTCTGGACCACAGGCCGACGCTCTAACCGCTGAGCCAAACCGGCCAGGGATGCATACCTTTCTTAATGTGAATATAAAAATGAGAATCAGTTGACATATTTACTTATTATTATTTAAATTTTCTCTTATATTCATTTCCTGAAATATTTTTAAAAACGTATACAGTATGGGTATATATAGTAAAAGCCTAAATTTCATGTGTTCCTAATGATAGAAAGGAAAACAAAAATATTGTCTACAAAAATGAATGTGACGCCCTGGCTGGTTTGGCTTAGTGGTTAGAGCATTGGCCCGCAGACTAGAGAGACCGGGGTTCGGTTCCCGCTAGGGGCATTGTACCTCGGTTGCAGTTTGTCCCCGTCCCTGGTTGGTTGTGTGGGTGGCAGCCACTGGATGTGTCCCTTTCATGTTGATGTTTCTCTCTCTCTCTGTTCCTCTCTCTCCCTCCCACTCTACCTGAACAAACAAACAAAAAAAAAGGAAAAATGTTCTTGGGTGAGGATAAAAAAAAAAAAATGAATGTGACAAATCATTTCACATTTTTTTAAATGTTTGGTTGTGGTTTCACCACAATTTCAGCATAAAGGAAAATTGGTAGTCTAAAACAGAGGTCATATCTTTATCTTTCCAAAAAATAAAAAATGTGTAAGTAAAATATACGTTGGGTATAACTGATGAGAAGTTGAAATGTTTTTTGATGTCGAAGTACTAAAATAAAGTAAGATGCAGCTGATATTGAATACCAGTAATTATATTGTGACATTCAAGAAGGAATAATGAATGTAGAAAAGTGGTAAATATGTGGTTATATGTAACAAATAGTATTTCCAATACTAATAATTCTTCTTTACTGGGTTAAAAATAGAGAAAATTTTGCACATGAAAATAGAAGTCTATTGGTCAAGAGGGTGGTTATCATAGCTATGATGTTCTTAGAAATTTGTAGTGTTTTGGCAAGAAAGTACAATTTTGATGAAATATGAATGTTAAAATGTCAGGGATATCCATTAAAGGAGAAGAAACAGAGATTATCACTTCCAAACACGCAGAGGACAAAAGCGAGAGAGAGAAATTGAAAATGTAAAGAAGAAAGATATAAAAGGCAAAAAATTGAAGTACAACATTAAATAATTGAAATCAATAAAATGTTTTAGTAATTCAAGTCATTTAAATATGAGCACTGTAGCCCTGGCCGGTTTGGCTCAGCGGTTGGAGCGTTGGCCTGTGGACCAGAGTCCCAGGTTCGGTTCCCACTAGGGGCACGTACCAAAAAAAAGTATAAATAAATAAATAAATAAATAAATAAATAAATAAATAAATAAGAACACTGTAAAGTAGATACAAAATAAAAACCAACAACATGTTATTTACAAAAACCATATTTAAATATAAGGTACATACCCAGCTGGTGTGGCTCAGTGGATTGAGCACCATCCCATGGACTGAGAGGTCCCGGTTCAAGTCCTGGTCAGGGCACATGCCCAGGGTTTTGGGCTCCATCCCCAGTAGGGTTGTGCAGAAGGTAGCCGATCGATGTATCTCTCTCAGATGGATGTTTCTATCTCTCTCTCCCTTCCTCTCTCTCTAAAATAAATAAATAAATAAATAAATAAATAAATAAATAAATAAATAAATATTAAAACATAAATATAAGGTACATAAAACTTGAACATGAAATAATAGAAAAAGTTAAACCATGATAATAGCGCAGAAAGCTGGGTTAGAGTTATTAATAGCACACCAACCTCCCCCCCACACACACACAACTAACCAAGAATATAAAACAATTACACATTTGTATAGATAGTGTGCTGGAACCTGCTAACATGGCTTGTGACAGCTGATTGTTGGATCTTTACTCAACTCACCATTTAGTGGCCTCGATTTGATAGCTTGACAGGATCATTTGATCCACAGAAATTGGCAGACACTGCAAACCAGGCCGTCATTTTCCTTGTAGAGAGCTGATTTTCAGACATTTACTAGCAAACTGCTGATTTGTATGCATCTGAAAATATGTGAAGCAGAAACTGACACAAATACAAGGGGAAAATAAACAGACCCTCATATTAGGCTATTCCAACATTGCTCCGTATAATTGATGGTTTGAAAAAATGGAAACTCAGTAACAATATAGATGATCTAAATAACACAAGCTTAATCTAATTGATGTCATCAAATACTGCAACAAACAATTGTAAAATACATATTTTAAAGCAAACACTGCATATTTATTAAAAATAGCCACATACTAAACGACGGAGTTCCAAAAAATATCGAAGGCTTGCATCATAAAATCCCCATTCACTGATCACAAGGCAATTATGATAGAAATTCAAAAAATAAATATAACTTTAAATATTTCCATGAATATGCAACTAAGGAAGATACTTATAAGTAATGTATTGTGAAAGAATAATTTTCACTGTAAATCACAAAATATTTACAGCTAAAAACAGAAATACTACATACAAATATATATCTGATGTAATTCAAATGGTACTTAAACTATGTAAGTGTTTATATTAAAAGGGAAGCTGAAATCAATGAGCTCAAAAACAGAATAAATAAAAAAAATTAGAGAAGTAAAATAAATATAAGCAGAAGTTAATGAACTAGGAAACAAATATATAATAGAGAGGCTCAATAAATTCAAATATCTGCCCAGTCAAGATAACTGACAAATTTCTGACAATATAGGTGAATATTAAAAAGAAAAAAGAAACTTATATCTATCATTAGAAATGAGCAATAGGAAATAAAACATATTCTGCAGAAATGGAGAAGAAATAAATGTACAATAAACTTTATGCCAATAAATTTATAAATCTCTTTTAGATAAATTTCTGGAAAAGAGTGTCACCAAAACTTCACTTAAAAATAAACACATAAATAACAGTAAAAATATCACAAATGTTGAAACCACAGAAGAAGCTCATAGTAGAAAATATAAAGAACGTCTGGTCTGGCCGGTGTGTAGCTCAGTGTTTGAGCGTCGACCCATGCACCAAGAGGTTGCCGGTTCGATTCCAGGTCAGGACACATGCCCAGGTTGCGGCCCGATCCCCAGTGGGGGGGGGGGGGGCATGTAGGAGGCAGCCAATCGATGTTCTCTCTCAATAAAGAAAAAAATTTTTTAGAAAGAAAATATAAGAAAAAAATGTTTGACATTGATTTGGGCAATGATGTTTCTGTTCATGACACTAAAAACATAAGCAACAAAAGCAAAAATAAAAAAATGGGACTATGTCAAAGAAAATTATTTATAAATTACTGATCTGATAAGGGGTTAAATTAAAAAGTATATGTAAGAAACTCATACAACTCAACTGCAAAAATTGCTAAATAGCTCAATTAAAAAATGGGCAGAGACCTGAATGGACATTTTTTTTTTCCAATAAATACATATAAATCATCAATAGGTATATAAAGAGGTATTTAATATTATTAATCATTAGGAAAATGCAAATAAAAATTAAAAGAATAAATCAACTTACACTTGTTAAAATATCAAAAAGATGAGATAATAAGTATTGATGAGGATATGGAGAAAGGAAACCGTTATATGCCATGGTGGCAATGTGAATTGGTATAGCCCTTAGGGAAAACAATGTGGACGTTACTAAAAAATTAAAAATAGAATTATGCTAACATGTAACAAGCCTCTGCTAGGCATACATCCAAAGGTAATGAAATCAGGAATGCCAATAGATATCTACACTTCTATGTTTATTGCAGCAATGTTCACAAACCCAGTATATGAAAAAAAAGTGTCCATCAATGGAAGGATGGACAAAGTATGTATGTATGTATGTATGTATGTATGTATGTATGTATGTATGTATCTATCTATCTATCTATCTATCTATCTATCTATCTATCTATCATCTATCTATCTATCTATCTATCTATATACATGTACAAAATGGTATGTTATTTGGACATGAAAAAAAAAATTACCATTTGTGACAACACGAATGAGCCTGAAAAATTATTATTGAAATTGGTATTAGCCAGACACAGAAAGACTAATATTGTCTGATCTCACTATATGTAGAATCTTTAAAAATTGGTCTCACAAAACCAGAGTAGAATGGTGGTTGTCAGGGTATGATTGGTGTGGGGGGAGGTGAAATGAGAAGATGTTGGTCAAATGGTACAAAGTTTCAGTGGAAAGATAAATAACTTCTAGGGATCTATTGCACAGGATTATGACTACAGTTCGCAATACTCTTGTATAATTGAAATTTGCTAAGAAAATAGATCTGCAGTATTTTTACCACACCCACAAAAAGATAGCTATCTGAATTGATGGATGTGCTAGGTAGTGTAATTGTAATCATTTCACAATGTGTAGGTATATTAAGTCATCACATATACCTTAAATATGCACAATTTTTATTTACCAGTTATATCTGAATAAGCCTGGAAAACAGTAACAACTGATCAATTAATGCAACAAAAGTAATAAATGAAATTAAAAAACAAAAACAACAATAAAAAAAAACCCAGTAGACCAGAGTAGGGAAATCCTTGGATGAATCATGGGGAAGGTTTTAATATTAAATCAGTTGATAAGCATTGGTATCATTGAGCAGGCTAGTTGGTAAACATTCTCCAGACATATGCAACAGTCATTTTAAAAGTCTAATACATGAAGTTTTCAAGGCATAGCAAGGAGGCAATTATGGCTGGATTGGCATAAACTAGTCATATTCATCTGAGATGATGCCATAGAGGTTATATGAGGCCAGAACAGATAGGGCCTCATAAACCATTTTAAAGTCTTTAGATTTAGTGTCAGTACAATGCAGAGACACTGCAAGTTTTTTTTTTAAATTAATTTATTCATTTTTGTTACAGATGTTTCTCCTTTTTCCCCCACTGATTCCCCCCTCCCCCTCCCTCCCCGCCCTGTCCCCAGCTTTGTTGTCCATGTCCACTGTTCATGCACACATGCATATAAGTTCTGTGGTTTATCGCTCCCCCACCACCCCCTCTTCTGGGGATTGTCAGTCTGTACCCCACTTCCACGTCTCTGGGACTACCCCATTCCTCAGACTGTTATGTTCATTATATTCCACAAATAAGTGAGATCATATGATATTTGTTTTCTCTGTTTGGCTTATTTCGCTTAGGGTAATACTTTCCAGGTCCCTCCATGTCATCTCAAAGGTTAAGAGATCTTTCTTTCTTACAGCTGCATATGTACATTGTGTATATGTACCACTGCTTTTTTATCCATTCGTCTACTGATGGACATTTAGGCTGTTTCCAGATCTTAGCTATTGTAAATAGTGCTGCTATGAACATGGGGGTACATATATTCTTTCTGATTGGTGTTTCAGGCTTCTTAGGGTATATTCCTAGAAGTGGGATCACTGGGTCAAATGGAAGTTCAATTTTTAATTTTTTGAGGTAACACCATAGTGTTTTCCATAGTGGCTGCACCAGTCTGCATTCCCACCAGCAGTGTCCTAGAGTCCCCTTTTCTCCACACCCTCTCCAACACTTGTTCTTTGATGATTTGTTGATGGCGGCTATTCTGACAGGTGTGAGGTGATACCTCATTGTTGTTTTAATTTGCATCTCTCTGATGATTGGTGATGTTGAGCATTTCTTCATATGTCTCTTAGCCATTTGTATGTCCTGTTTGGAGAGGTGTCTATTTAGTTCCTCTGCCCATTTTTTAATTGGGTTCTTTGTCTTCCTTTTGTTGAGCTGTATGAGGACTCTATATGTTTTGAAAATTAACCCCTTATCTGATGTATCATTGGCAATTATGCTTTCCCATACAGTGGGTTGTCTTTCCATTGTGATGATTGTATCTTTTGCGTGCAGAAGATTTTGAGTTTGATGTAGTCCCATGTGTTCATTTTCTCCTTCGGTTCTGTTGCCTTAGGTGATGTATCAGTGAAAATTCTGCTGCGTATGATGTCTGGAATTTTGTTCCCTACATTTTCTTCTAGGATTTTTTTGTATTCATGAGTCACATTTAACTCTTTTATCCATTTTGAGTTTATTCTTGTGTATGCTGTAAGTTGATGGTCTAGTTTCATTTTTTTCGCATATAGCTGTCCAATTTTCCCAACACCATTTATTAAAGAAGCTGTCCTTACTCCACTGTATGCTCTTGCCACTTTTGTCAAATATGAAATGAGCATATTGCCTTGGGTCCATTTCTGGGTTCTCTGCTCTGTTCCACTGGTCTATATGCCTGTTCTTGTGCCAGTACCAGGCTGTTTTGATTACAGTGGCTTTGTAGTATAATCTGAAATCTGGTAATGTGATCCCTCCAACTTTGTTCTTCTTTTTCAAGATTGCTGTGGCTATTTGAGGTCTTTTTTGGTTCCATATGAACTTTTGAAGCATTTGTTCTAGTTCTATGAAGTATGTCGTTGGTATTTTGATGGGGATTGCACTGAATCTATAGATTGCTTTGGGTTGTATGGACATTATAAAAGCATTCCCCTTAAGAACAGGAACAAGGCAAGGATGCCCACTTTTGCCACTCTTATTTAACATAGTACTGGAAGTCTTAGCCACAGCAATCAGACAGGAAGAACAATAAAAGGGATCCAAATTGGAAAGGAGGAAGTGAAACTGTCATTATTTGCAGATGACATGATACTATACGTAGAAAATCCCAAAGAGTCCATCAAAAATTTAATAAACTTAATAAATGAATTTGGCAAAATAGCAGGATACAAAATTAACGTCAAGAAATCGATGACATTCTTATACATTACAAGTTTTTTTAACAGAATTAACAGGATAGGACATGTTTTTTAAAAAGGTTACTCTGATTGTTATATTTGATATAAACCAAAGGGAAGGGCCTCTAAAGTATTAAAAAATACACAAAGCCACCCTGGCCAGTGTGGCTCAGCTGGTTGGGCGTTTTCCCATGCACCAAGAGGTCGCTGGTTTGATTATCAGTCAGGGCACATGCCCAGGTTGTGGGCATGTAAGACAGAGTAGATCAATGTTTCACTCTCAGATAAATGTTTCTCTCTGTCTCTCTCTCTCTCTCTTTCTCTCTGTCTCTGTCTCTCTCTCTCCCCCTTTCTGTCTCTCTAAAAATCAGTAAAATATTTTAAAAACATACAAAGCCAATATGCATTAATGTAGGAGAGTCAAAGATTCCATTGACTTACTATCTCACTTTAATCAAGTCCCTTCATCTTTTTAGATATCAAGATCCTTATTTTTTATATAATAGAGTTAGCCTAAAGTAAATAATAGACTTTGACAGTTTTAATATTCTGATTCTATAAAATCATACAATTGAGAACATCTTGAAATATACTCAGTCTAATTTAACATAATGATCTAGATTTTTTCTGAGTGAAAACTTTAGCCATATAACATTTGAAATAATTGAGAACTGAATGGTACAAGAATTAAGTTCTATATTTGACTCTAATTCTGACCTTGATTAAGTTATTTTATCTCTCTTAGCTGAAATTCAGGTTCATCATTTGCAAAATTAGATGGTTGAGCTAATAAATTGTAAAATTAAATCATCGTCCAATTCCTCTGCATTTTTAACATGTCTAAAATTCTTCTTCTTTGCTGTAAAGTAAGAGTACTTGGAATCTCTTCTATTTTATAAAATTTCACTTGTCCTTTCTTTTATTTTAGAAGGCTCTTCTATTGTGAACCATTTCAACTTGGTTCTTAACCTTTTCTTTACACTACTTCTACTATCTTGAAAAATATAAAATATAATTTTCTTCAGAATAAGCCAACTGTCATGAGAGAGCCAATTGCAAAAACCCAGAACCGATTCAGAAAACTCATCCTTGTAATTCTGTATAGAACCATTCTCATCACCCAAATCTGTACCGTGAGAGTTCTCCAGAGGAACAAGAAACGGTAGAATATATAAATATAGATAGATAGAAAAAGGAGATCTACTATAGGAAGTGACTCACGCAATTATGGAGGTCAAGAAGCCTCACCCTCCGCCACTTACTTGCAAGATGAAGAACTAGGAAAGCCAATGTTGTAATTCAGTCCACATCCAATGGCCAGAGAACCAGGGGGGCCAATGGTGTAGGTCTTAGTCCAAATCTGAGAGCCTGAGAGCTAAGAGCACCGGTGTCAGAGGGCAGGAGAAGATGGATATCTCAGCTCAAATAAAAAGAGCAAATTAATCCATTTATTTCACGTCCTTGTCTGGGTCCTCAAGAATTTAGATGATATCCACCTGCAGTGATAAGGATTATACTAATCCAATCCCCCATTTGCAATTTTATTTTCCAAGGTTTCACTTACCCACAGTCAACCCCAGTGTGAAAATAGCAAATGCAAATTTTAAGAAATAACTTATAAGTTTTAAATCGTATGCTTCTCTGAGTAGCCTGAAGAAATCTTGCACTATCTTGCTGTCACACCAGGGAACTTAATCATCCCTTTGGGCTCATGCTCCAACCGCTGAGTCAAATCGGCCAGGGCTATTTTTAAATACTTTTTATTGATAGGTTTTATTTAGTGGGACAAGAAAGGAAAGTGAGAGAGAGAGAAATCTCAATTTGTTGTTCCCCATATTCATATATTCATTGGCTGATTCTTGTATGTGCCCTGATTGGGGATCGAATCCACAACCTGAACATATCAGGAACACTCTCTAACCAGCTGAGCTATGCGACCAGGGCTCTATGGATGCTTGATTTAATTATTCAACTTTTTCTCTAATTTTGGTTAGGGATGCTCCCACCTTATTATTCTTATTTTTAAGATTCTTTGGGTGATTGTTCCTTATTTTTCCACATAGATAGATCTCCAAATACAATGTCAACACCATATTGTTGCATTTATTTAGATCGCATTTTTTCCTAATTTACATATATTGAATATATTTTTATATTTTTCCCTCCAAGAACATGGAATGCCTTTCCACTTGTTCAAGTCTATTTGGGATCACTCAGGATTATTTAAAAAATGTCTTTACATAGATTCGCACACTCATTTTTATTTTTAGTTATTATCTTTAGTTATTGCCAATAAGGTCTTTTTTTACATTATATTTTCTTTCTTTCTTTTTTTCTTTCTTTTTCTTGTGGCACCTGAGCACTTCAAGTGTGGCTAGTGAAAACAGAATGTGCAAGTATAACATCCCAGATTTTGAAAACTTAATACAAAGAATGGTATATATTTTCTAAATCAATGCTATTGTTATATATAAAAGCTATTGACTTCTACATGTTAATTTTGTACTCCATTATCCTACTGAACTCTTACATTGATTGTGGTAGTCTATCTGTTCATTTCTCCTGAGTATACTTGTTATAAAATGGTGGAGACAGTATAGCAATATATTTAAATATTGATGAATCTGTTCTCCTTTACAATTTTGATTTTTTTTCGCTCATTGATTTCTATTCTTGTCTAAGCATGTTAGCTAATAATTGAAGACAAGACTGATAAATAAGCAGGTGAGTTTCTAACATAAATTTAAATAAATTTGATGTTCTATATAAATACGAGTCATACATTTTTGTGTTAATGAAGTATTTTTCCATTTAATTTGGATTATGATTGAATTAAAAGTGGATTTCAAAAACCTCACTCTAAAAATAACAACATATTTTATTATATAAATAATAAATATATTTCCCAATGTTCATTTTTGCATCTCTGATGTAAACTTCATTGGTTATACTGTGTAATTTTTTAGTATATTGCTATATTGCCAATGTTTTATAGATTTGTGCAAATATTCATAAGGAGTGCTGTTGATCTGTAATTTTCTCTGTGGTTTAATCTTTTATTTTTTTATCCTCACTCAAGGACATTTTTGCATTTATCTTCAGACAGAGTGGGAGAGAGAGAGGAAGGAAAAGAGAGAGAAACACATCGATGTGAGAGAGACACATCGAGTGGCTGCCACCCACAAGACCCAACCAGTCCCGGGACAAACTGCAACCGAGGCACGTGCCCTTAGCGGGAACCAAACCCGGGACTCTCTGGTCCATGGGCCAATGCTCTAACTGCTGAGCCAAACCAGCCAGGGCAATCTTTGTAATCTTTTGTTACCAATGAGAAGTTTGCTTCAAAAAAAGAATCAAAAACAATTTTTCTTTATTCACCTCTGGAGCATCATAAATAGCACTGTAATAGACAGTTATTTAATGTTTTGATACAAATTCTTTATGATATAATATGAGCCTGTTGGTATGTTTTGGCAAAAGGTCCAGTTTTAAATCTTATTCTATGGAAATTACATATTTTAGATGTTTCATCACTTCTGGAGATAGCTGAAGCACATTACAATCTCTCAGAAAAATAGATTTATTTTTATATTTTAAAGGTAATTTTTATTATGTATTTAATTTCTGTATTACTGTGGTTATTTGCATCTTATATCATTTTATGTTTGCTATATTTGTTCTTTCTTCTTTAAAGTGTTATCTAAATTATTAGATATTTGTGCATAAGGTGTTTGTATTTACTTACTAATACACAATTTTCTTTTCCAATTTATTAACATAATGTGTATGTAACAATTTATACCTTCTATTTCCTTCATTATGTTTTGTTCCATTTATAACTTCTAAAGTTGCATACTCTATGCTTTTGATTTTTTTTCTTTGTGAATGAATATATCCATTTAATGTTACAAACTTTCCTCTAAACACTGTCTAGCTCTGTCATAGTTTCTCATTCTCATTATTTTTGAGATATATGCAGTTTCTGTGGCATTTCTAGTTTGACTCGAAAAGTCATTAAAAAAAGAACTGTGATTTAATTCCGAAAAGGATTATTTCCTATTTTTTTCAAAGTTACCAGAGCATAGGTCAAGATTATTTTTCATCTTGAAATATATTGAAGTTTTATTTAACTCCTCATATTTAGTCCATGTAAAAACTCCACAGGCACTTGATAAGAATGCATATTGTTTATTTTCAGACCACAGATATTTGCAAATATTAGTTTAAGGGCATTTAATTTGTGTTGTGGTGTTACATTCTGTGTTTCTTTATTTTCTGTTTATTTGGGGGTGGGTTTCAATCAGCCGTAAGATTTAAATTTGATATTCTCTTTTCGTTTTATAGGAGCTCTTTTTGGATATAGACACTTTCAAGCTGGGTCAGCATTACTACTTGTATCACAATAAGAGTAGGGGTTTGTAGTGGCTAAATATAGATTTTTGTTTTTTCATTTGAATGACCCGTTAGGTTAGTACAGCAAAGTGCAGTTTATCTCATTAAGGTTGGTGTCTTTCTGATTCTGCAATGTCCTTAATTATTGCAGAAACCTTACAATATTGTTCTTGCTTCTTTCTCTACCTTCCTAGCCAAGTTTTAAAGAGCAATTACCTTATTGGCTGACAGAAGCGGTGTTCCTTGTACCTGCCTGCTTGGTTACTGAGGACTTGAAGTCACTGCCTTTAGATTTTTTTGTAGCTGAAGCTCTGATCTGTCAGTTCTCTTATCTTTTCTCCGTGTGTTTACACTTAAACAAGGGCCTGCCCTTGCTGGAGTAATTTTATCTCTGTGTTCCTTTTTACACATACAAGTAAGATCTCTAAAACGGAATTCACTAGTAGGTAGTTTGCTTCTCCAGTTATTCTGGAGGGCTTAGTTGTATGCAGTTTATTTGCTCCCTCTATTGAACTGTATACATTTTTTGGAGGTTGTGTGCAGAGTTTCAGGTTTAAGTAGTTACCCCCACTCTATGGAAACCTTTCTCTTTGAGGATCTTTAAGAGGTTGTTGCTCTGTCATCAGATGTTTAAATGATCCTATGGACAAATTTGAAACTGGCTGGGTTTTTTTCTCCTTTGTAAGTGACGTAATTAATTTTTATGATTTCCCAAAAGTTTATGTCTTTAATTTTAAATTCCATTCATCTTAGTGGATCATGTATCATTATTGGCTACTCAGGCTCGGTTTGTTTTGACATAGTGTGCAATGTCTTTAGGTCTGGACAGATTTTCTAGAATTATATCTTTATAAATTGGTCCTGCCCTGGCCGGTTTGGCTCAGCGGTTAGAGCGTTGGCCCGCGGACCAGAGAGACACGGGTTCAGTTCCCACAAAGGGCACGTACCTCGGTTGCAGTTTGTCCCCGGCCCTGGTTGGCTTGTGCGGGTGGCAGCCACTCGATGTGTCTCTCTCACATCAATGTTTCTCTCTCTCTCTTCCTCCCTCTCTCCCTCCCTCTCTATCAGAAGATAAATGCAAAAATATCCTCCGGTGAGGATAAAAAGAAAAAGGTCCTATTTCATCATTTCAGTATTCTTTTATGTAGGTGACTATTAGGAGAAACTCCAGTTCTTTCCTTCTGTGTGTCTCTACTTTCACACTGCTACCACACTCACAACACTTCACTTCTGACACAGTCACCAAATATGTGGAGGTTTTCTCACACCAGCAATTTTCTGGGACATCAGCTGGGTGTTTTACAATTCAACGTCATTCTGACACTATGTACCCAGAGATAGCATCAGATTCCATAAGTTAAGGGCTTAGTCCCACGAGCCCGCCCCCCTCCCCTCCCCCCTACACACACACTTCAGACACAAGTTCAAGTCCAGGTTATTATCACACGTGCTTCTGACCAACCAGCTACGGACCAGAAGTTCCCACTGAGATAGGGTATGTGGCAAAACAGCTGTAATCAATAAAAGCTGCATGAACTGTCAGGAAGAGAGAAGACCACCCCCCACCAGATGTAGGACTTCATATCGGCAGAGACAAGTTCCATTCAACATGGTGACTAATTTCACCTTATGGTAACCTCTAGCATCATTAGGCTCATTGTAACATATTTGCATGCCAAACGACACACCCAGTACTGCCATTATCGGGAACAGAAAAACCTATATAAGGACACAAAATGGTTGATGGAGCTCTTCCCATAAGACTCTACCCTTTGCACAGAAAATTCCTGAGTATTTTCCTCCTCAATGAATACTCTATCTGCCAATTACATTAACCTCAATAAGGGAAGCAAATCCAGCGAAAGGAGGGCTACTCTGTCTAGAGTAGACCATTTTCTGTCTCATTAGTTCACTAGTAAACTGACTTTTATTTTAAACTCTATGCTGGCCCGTATTTTTTTTTTTTAATATTCACCCAAGGATAGGTTTTTAGGATTTTTTTGTTTTTGTTTTTTAGAGAGAGATGAAGGGAGAGAAAGAGAGAGAGACAGAAACATTGATTGCTTATCTCCTGTATGTGCCCTGACCAGGACGAGGATCGAACCCAAAACCTAGGTAGGTGCCCTGACCAGGAATTGAACTCCCAACCTCTTGGTGTCTGGGATGATGCTCCAACCAACTGACCCACGCAGCCAGGGCTGAGCTGGCCTGGATATGAATTCTTTCCTGTGCAAAGCTGAGAACACAGTGGATTGCAGACCCTCAGGTTCCCAGAGCCCTGGAATGCCTGCATCATAACCGCCCCTTTTTTTGGGTTTAACTAATTTGCTAGAGCATCTTATAGAATGCTGGGGAGCCCTTTCTTACATTTACCAGTTTATTAAATGACACAGATGAATAGTCAGATGAAAAAATGCACAGGGCTGGGTCTTAGAAGGTCCCGAGTGCAGCGTAAAGATTACTGTCCTCATGGAGTCGGGGTGCACTATCCTCTCAACACGTGCAAGTGTTTACCAACCTGGGCGCTGTCCCAACCCTATCAGAATCTTTTTTTTCTTTAATTTATTTTTTATTGAGAGAGAGACAGAGAGACAGAGAAACATCGCCGCAAAAGGGACACATCGAGTGGCTGCCACCCGCACAACCCAACCAGGTCCGGGGACAAACTGCACCCAAGGTATGTGCCCTTAGCGGGAACCGAACCCGGGTCTCTCTGGACTGCAGGCCAGTGCTCTAACCACTGAGCAAAACTGGCCAGGGCCAGAATCTTTATGGAGGTTTCTTACATAGGCATGACCAAGTATTAACTTCATTTCCATCTCCTCTTTCCTCTATGGAGAATGAGGGGTGGTGCTGAAAATTTTCAGCTCCTAACAATGGTTTGATCTTCCTGGTGACCAGCCCCATCCAGGAGCCTTCCAAGAGCTCACCTTGAGTTGTCTCATTGGAAGAAAAGACGTTCCCTGTGTCTCACCACTTAAGAACGTATCAGGGTTTTAGGAGTCCTGTGGCTGGAATCGGATCAAAGACCAAATATTAGACCAGTGCTCCTAAGGTTCTTATCACTCAGGAAATTCCAAAGGTTTTAGGAGCTCTGTGCCAGAAACTGGAGACAAAGACCAATATGTATTTTCTATTATGTCACAGCAGGGACAGTCATTATACATGTCAAAAAATCTTATTGATTTTGCTTCTCTATCATTTTCTCACCGATCCTAATTTTTGTTCTTTATTTTCATTTTATTTCACTCATTTTTTACAGTTTGTTTTTCTTTTTCTTTCTTTTTTTTTTTTTTTTTACTTTATTGATTTCAGAGACAGAGGAAGGGAGAGAGAGAGAGAGATAGAAACATCGATGAGAGAGAACATCGATTGGCCACCTCTTGCATGCCCCGCACTGGGGATCGGACTCACAACCTGGGCATGTGCCCTGACTGGGAATTGAACCAGCGACCTCTTGGTGCATAGGTCGATGCTCAACCACTGAGCCATACCGGCCGGGCTACATTTTGGTTTTCTAAATTTCCTTTTTGGAGTATCATTTCTCACCTGTACTCTTTCCAATTTCATTTATATCTATGTGAAATTCTGTCATTTTGTTTGTTTTACTTTTTTTCTTAGTTCAGTTGTTTTTCTAAATTTTGTCTCCTTTTGGTGTCTAATCGTCTCTTTTCTTAGCTGTAATATTTCTTTTTCTGTTCTTTCTTTCTAGGAGCTATTGCTTACTTTTCATTTATGTATGGTAGAATTTATACTCAGAATTTCCATTGACCCAATGGCAATATTTTTTTCTGACCCTGCTCATTTTATCTATTTTTTTCTTATAGTTTTAATGCTCTCCTGTTTGCTTTATTATTATTAATTATTGAACAAAGTTGTTTTTTTTTTTTAAATCAGCTATTGGCAAATCTTTCTGGAAGTGATTGAAATAGTATTCTATGTTATTTTACACAACACAAAAACTTTATTAATATCTGCCGCAAAGATACCCTGTTTTCTGCAAATGTAGTTATTTAAAAAATTTTTTTTTCTTTATTGATTTTAGAGCAAGAGGAAGTGAGAAAGAGAGAGAGATAGGAACATCAATGAGAAAGATCATGTATTGGCCGCCTCCTGCATGCCCCCCACTGGGGACTTGGCCCACAGCCTGGGCATATGTCCTGACCGGGAATCAAACCAGCAACCTCTTGGTGCATGGGTTAATGCTCAACCACTGAGCTACACCAACCGGACACAAATGTAATTATTATGTGAATATTTATATAGCCATGCCTCTGCAGCTCCACTGAAGTAATCTGTATTCAGAGAAGATTCTCCCACCTGTAATTGTGACTTTACATCTTCATTCCTGCGCCGATTGTAGCAAACCATGATATAGCTGTTGCATTCTGGACATATCCCTCCCCATAAGGAAGTACACATTTGCAGGAATTTTCTTACAAGTAGAGTCACAAAGTCTTCTCGCCTTGGTGTTATCTCTCTGTGACTTTGGATCTACACTTGTTCTAGTGTCTTTCCTCATTATTTTCAGACACATCTGGAATACTTTAATATAGTTTAACTATGGGCAATGATGTCCTTTTCTCTTAATTTTACCCAAATACGTTTTTCTTTCTTTCTTTAATCTTCCTTTTGTTTTTCAATGTGTTCTAGAAGAAGTGAAAACTGATAACTATACACAACCATGTGCATACCTTAGACCTTGCCATATAAATGTTATTACTGATGAAAAGTTAATCTGATTAGATTCATTTGTAGTCATCCCTTTGTAAGTAAACTTTATTTTTATTCTTACAGCTTTTACAATATACCATAATCTAAGATATTCTGCAGTGTGCTATGGTTGTTTAGGTATTTTCTTTTCCATCTTGGCACCATAGATCTTTTCAATTTCTCTGACAACTAGTAATATTTGTATTTGTGACAAATTGTCAGACAGTCTCATTTTCAATTAGGACTCTCCAGTATTTTTCCTTCTTTATAAAAATATTCTGTTAAAAGAATGTTGGAAATTTGAATTGTCTTTTTTCTATATTTCAACCTTAATTCATATATTTACCAGTTTTTACCCCTGAGATCTATTTTGTAAGATTTTATGACTATAGTTTCCATTTCATTAGTTATGCCTTCATTTGTATCTAGTTTATTATTGAATCTGTTTATTGAGATTTGTCATTATTTCACTTGAATGGGTTTTTATTGTTTTTTCTTTGCCTTTTTTATTACTTTTAATCTTTTTAAAAATTTTAGTACAGTTGATACAATATTATATTGGTTATATTAGTTGCAGGTGTATAATATAGCGATTGAACATTTTTATGCCTTTCAGTGTGATCACCCACTAATCCTAGTTATCATCTGTCACCGTTCATGTTTTATTCTTAACTTTCTAGCTCTGTTGCTATTTCATGACTCTTATTATCCCTTTCATTTCTTTAAGGAGCTGTTTAAAAATATTTAAGGCTTTTGTCAGATATTTAAAATTTTTTCCTTGGTGTTAACGGCCTCATGTCTTTGAGTCAGCAGACTGTACTTTATGGCACTTCATAAAGTTTTCTGATACCTGTTTGCCACATGTCATCTGTAGGCGTGAGAGATAAGGTGGACTTATGTAACACTGGCTACTGGCGCGCTATCCTTCTACAAACGTCCTAGAAAGCAGATGTGGCCAGATGGTTAAGGAAATCAGTTTTGGTAAAAAGGTGAAGTAGTGGTTCAGTGCAAGATTTTGCCATATTGTACAGCTATAAATGTAAAGGTAAAACCTTAGCCTCTTATAATTTCAGGGGAAAAGATGGTTTTCCCATGAACATGAATGCTGAAGTGATAAACAATGCCACTGGTTGACTACATCATACAACTGAGGCCTGGATTCTTGCCTTTACATTACTTCCGTAGAGGACAGATGTCCACAGACCACCCCATCATGAATGATCTGGATTAGTAAGACTGTAATAGAGTATTGAATACATCATATTGATTTGTTTATATCACACTTTATGATTACATAATGGAAGGAGATGATGCATCTCTAATCATACAACTGAAAAGCCTTGAGTCCATCTGCCATGACATTTATTTGGGTGGATTGCTTTAGAGATGTCTGTTAGGTCAAGTTGGTTGGTAGTGCTGTTTAAGTTTTCTATATCTTTACCAATGTCCTGTGTAGCTGTTCTATCTATAACTTAAAATAGAGTACTACCTGAAACGTCTATTTTTCCTTTTAGTTCTGTCTGTTTTTGCTTCATGTATTTAGGGACTGGGTGTGTGTGTGTGTGTGTATAAAACTTATGACAATTTTTGTCTTTTTTTTTTTTTATCCTCACCCAAGGACATTTTTCCATTTTTTGTTCAGGTAGAGTGGGAGGGAAAGAGAAGAAGAGAGAGAGAGAGAGAGAGAGAGACATCGATGTGAAAGGAACACATCGAGTGGCTGCCACCCACATGACCAACCAGGGCCGGGGACAAACTGCAACTGAGGTACGTGCCCTTAGCGGGAACCGAACCTGGGCCTCTCTGGACCGCAGGCCGACGCTCTAACCGCTGAGCCAAACCAGCCAGGGCGACAATTTTTGTCTTAAAGTCCACTTTGTCTGATACTAGTATAGCCACTCAAGTATTTTGTTAAAAAATTTTTTCTTTATCAATTTTTGGAGAGAGAGGAAGGATGAGAGACAGAGAGAGATAGAAACATTGATAGTGAGAACATCGATTGGCCGCCTCCTGCATGCCCCCCACTGGGGATCAGGCCCACAACCTGGGCATGTGCCCTGACCGGGAATCAAACTGGCGACCTCTTGTGCATGGGTCGATGCTCAAACACTGAGCCACACTGGCCACAGCCACTCAAGTATTTTAAGATTCCTGCTAACATTATATTTCTTCGCTAACCTTTTACTATCAACCTATTTGTGCTTTTGAAATAAAAGTATGTCTCCTGTAGACTACACATGGTTGGATCTTGTTTATTTTTTCATCCAGTCTAACAATTTTTACTTTAAAAAAAGAAATTTTTTCATTAATTTTTTTTAGAGAAAGAGGAAGGAAGAAAGACGGAGAAATATTGATGTGAGAGAGAAACATTGACTGGCTGCCTCCTGCACGCCCCCTACTGGGGATCGAGCCCATAGCTTGGGCATGTGCCCTGACAGGGAGGACAGTCAATCCACTGAGCCACACTGAAGGGGTGATTTTTACCTTTTAATTAAAAATGTTTAACATGTAATGTAATCAATGAAGTTAATGTACTTGGATTTACACCAACCAATTTCGTGTTTGTTTCTCACATATTTTATATCCTTTTTGTTCCTTATTTACTTCTATCTTTTCCATTAGACAAATATTTTTAATAAATTATTTTATATTCTCTGCTGTATTTTAAAATAATGTTAATGATCCAACACTTTATTTCCTTGAAGAGATTGAACACTTACCAATTAATCCACAATGTTCTACAATCTGTCTTTGCTATTACTTTAATGATGCCATGGCATTGATGCTCTTGAAGTAATTGGCACCATGAAAAGACAGACTTGGACTTATCATGTCAGATTGGATTTATGCCAAATTGTAAAAAAAATATATATTCTTTCTTTTCTCTTATTTTATTCTATTCTGACTAAAAAAGGAAAAGTGAGCTCCTGGAGGACAGCTGAGAAGGTCTGACTGTATAGCAAAGAGGTAAAACTTGGCATGCAAAGACACGATCATCAATATTTTCCAAGCCCTGACTTTCTTCCCAGAAAGTGGGGGCCTTTGTGAAATGGGCAAGGTTCTGTGGTGCCTTAGATTTCAGTTTCTAAATCTAAAAAAAAACCAAATTAATTAAATCTACTTTTCACCACCTGCATTATAAATGATGGGTCCTGGCTTCCAAACGTGATTCTCTGCCCCTGGTTGCAAACATAAGACCAAAGAAAAACAACAGAGTGAACTGGGATCTAACCTGAGCCCTGCTAATGAGAACAGATACTGGTTGGGGACACAGTGTACCAGAGACAGAATATGAGGTGACAGCTTGAAAAACTAGAAACATAATCTAAGGTCTTAACAAGTTCATAAGACAGTTAGCACTGGGATTTCCAGGAGAATACGATAAGGTCCTGACCAGGGAACCAAAGCACTGTGGTAAGAGATTAAAGGTGAAGCCAAGCAAGCAGTCATTACTAAAGAATCTGTCCTTCAAATAGAATTGTTTTGCAGGGCTGGATTCAGAAGGGATGGGCTGGGCATGGGGACCATGCAAAGCCCAGCGGTCTCCCTGACTAGAGATGTTACATGATATTTTCAAAGCAAAAATTCAAATGGTAACTGGGCCAGTAGACAGAGTTAATTTTTCAAATTACGGATATACTTTTACATTAGATAAGGTGAATTTGGTAACCCAGAATATATGCAATCTTGGTGAATACTCTATATGAGCTTGAGAAAAATATGGGTTCTGCTGTGTTGAGTAAAATATTCTATAAATGTCAATTAGATCCATTTGATTGATCACAATGTGCTGTTCAACTATGTCTTTACTGATTTTCTGCCTGCTGAATCTGTCCATTTCTGATAAAGGGTGTTGATGTCTCCAACTGTAATAGTGGATTCAGATATTTCTCCTTGCAATTATATTAAATTTTGCTTCATATTTTTTGACACACACTTTTTCGGTGCATATACATTACAGATTATTATGTCTTCTTAGAGAATTGAACCCTTTATCAATATGTAATGCGGCTCTTTATTTTTCTTTCTCTGGAGTAAGCTTTGTCTGAAATTAATAAACTTCGGGCACCTTTCTATTGATTAATTTTAGTGTAGTATATGCTCCTCATCTTTTTACTTTCATTATGAACATATCTTGAGATTTAAATAGATTTCTTATAAATGGATAGTTAGGCCTTGTTGGTTGATTCACTCTGATAATCTCTGATTTTTAATTTGCACATGTATTTAGACCATTAAAATTTTAAGGGATTACTGACATAATTGGATTCCTATATACCATGTGTGTTACTGTTTTTTATTTACTGTATTTTTGCTTTCTCTTTTTACCTTTCACTGTTATTCTGCCTTTGTGTTTTTTTGTTTTTTTTTTTTCTTTATTGATCTTTAGAGAGAGGAAGGGAGGGGGAGAGAGATTGAAACATGGATGAGAGAACATTGATTGGCCGCCTCCTGCATGCCCCCTACTGGGGACTGACCGGGAATTGAACTGGCGACCTCTTAGGGCATGGGTCGATGCTCAACCACTGAGACACACTGGCCGAGCTGCCTTTGTGGTTTTAACTGAATGTTTTACATAATGCCATTTTCAATCTTTTCTCAGCATAAATCTCAATAATATTTGTAACTTTTCTTATTGTTTGCCTTAGAATTTGCAATATATATTTACAATTAATTCACATTCACTTTCAAGTAAAACTATACTGTTTCACAGGTAGTTCAAATACATTATAGCAAAGTACGCTTAATTCCTCCCTTCTATTCTTTCTACCATTGTTGTCCTTCCTTCTACTGATCTACAAGTTCGAATCAATGAAGGCATTGTTGTTGTTATTTTTAAACTGACTATTATTTGTTAGACCAATAAAAATAAAAAATGAAATGTTTTATTTTACCTTTACATATTTCTTTCTCTTTTTCTTTTTTTAACAACCTTACTTTCTTTATATAGATCTGAATTTTGGACCCACATCATTTTTTTTTTTTTTATGAATTTTTTATTTATTTTGTTGTTACAGATATTTTACCTTTTTACCCCATTGGCACCCCCCACCCCACCCCACCTCCGCCCCGTCCCCGGCTTAGTTGTCTGTGTCCATTGGTCATGCATACATGCATATAAGTTCTGTGGTTTAACTCTTGCCACCCCCCCACCCCCCCACCCCCTCTTCTGAGGGATGTCAGTCGGACCTACATCATTTTTAAAAAATTTGTCTTTGTTATTGAAAGTATTACAAGTATCCCTCCTTTCTCCCCCATTGACTCCCCCTCCTCCCCTCTCCTGCCCTCACCCCACCTTCACCACACTGTTGTCTGTGTCCATTGGTTGTGCATATATGCATAGCAGTTCTTTGGTTTATATCTTCCCTCCCTTCAACCCCCTTTCCTCTGAGGTTTGTCAGTCTGTTTCCTACTTCCATGTCTCTGGATCTATTTTGTTCATCACCTTATCTTGTTCATTATATTCCACAAATGAGATCATGTGATACTCGTCTTTCTCTTACTGGCTGATTTCCCTTAGCAACAAGCTCCAGGTCCCTCCATGTCGTTTCAAAGGGTAAGAGATCTTTCTTTCTTACAGTGGCATAGTACACCGTTGTGTATATGTACCACTGCTTTTTTATCTATTCGTCTGCTGATGGACATTTGGTCTGTTTCCAGATCTTAGCTATTGTAAGTTGTGCTGCTACAAACATGGGAGTACGTATATTCTTTCTGATTGGTGTTTCAGGCTTCTTAGGGTATATTCCTAGAAGTGGGATCACTGGGTCAAATGGAAGTTCAATTTTTAATGTTTTGAGGTAACACCATAGTGCTTTCCATAGTGGCTGCACCAGTCTGCATTCCCACCAGCAGTGTACTAGAGTCCCCTTTTCTCCACACCCTCGCCAACACTTGTTGTTTGATGATTTGTTGATGGCGGCCATTCTGACAGGTGTGAGCTGATACCTCATTGTTGTTTTCATTTGCATCTCTATCATTATTAGTGACGTTGAGCTTTTTTTTTTCATATGTCTCTTGGCCATTTGTATGTCCTGTTTGGAAAGGTGTCTATCAGGTCCTTTGCCCATTTTAATTGGATTATGTGTTTGTTTAGTATTAAGTTATATAAGTTTTTTTTTTTTTTTTAATCCTTACCTGAGGAAATTTTTCTATTTTTTGTTCAGATAGAGTGGGAAGGAGAGAGAGGAAGAGAGAGAAAGAGAGAAAAACATCAATGTGAAAGGGACACATCGAGTGTCTGCCACTCGCACGACCAACCAGGGCCGGGGACAAACCGCAACCGAGGTACGTGCCCTTAGCGGGAACTGAACCTGGGTCTCTCTGGACTGCAGACCGATGCTCTAACCACTGAACCAAACCGGCCAGGGCAAGTTGTATAAGTTTTTATATATTTTGAATATTAACCCCTTATCAGATGTGTCAGTGACAAATATGTTTTCCCAGTCATTGGGCTGTCTTTTCATTTTGTTGATGATTTCCTTTGCTGTGCAAAAACCTTTTGGTTTAATGTAATCCCATTTGTTCATTTTTTCTTTTATTTCCCTTGCTCAAGGTGATATATCAGAAAAAATATTGCTACAAGAAATGTCCGAAATTTTACTGCCCATGTTTTCTTCTAGAGTTTTTATGGTTTCGAGTCTTACATATAAATCGTTAATCTATTTTTGTATTTACCTTTGTGTATGGTGTAAGAAGATCGTTTATTTTTATTTTTTTGCATGTATCTGCCCTATATTCCTATCATCATTTTAAAATAGACTATCTCTAGTACATTGCATGATTTTGCTTTCTTTGTCAAATATTAATTGACTATAAAGGCATGGGTTTAGTTCTGGGCTCTCTGTTCTGTTCCATTAATCTATATGTCTGTCTTTATGCCAGTACCATGCTGTTTTGATTACTATGGTCTTGTAGTATAGTTTTATATCAGGTAGCATGATTCCTTCTACTTTTTTCTTCTTTCTCAAGATTGCTATAGCTATTTGGGGTCTTTTGTGGTCCCACATAAATTTTGGGAAAAATTCCTTTTGGTCAGCTTGTGGAACTATCTGGGTCATGCTCAGATGTCATCTGAAGTCTGTTACTGGGTGTGTTCTTTCTGGGGCCTCTTGGG
This sequence comes from Molossus molossus, assembly GCF_014108415.1. NCBI lineage: Eukaryota > Metazoa > Chordata > Mammalia > Chiroptera > Molossidae > Molossus > Molossus molossus. The sequence goes on along the minus strand of NW_023425355.1, from coordinate 15,831,948 downwards.
AGGGACTTCAGTGAAGGTCAATGTCAGACACTCCCTGTGACCAGCCCTGGGCTATCTGTTTCTAATTACAAAGTGGTCCACAGTTTTTGGTTGCCACTGCTTGACCTGGATGTAGATTGGAGGGGCCAAGCTGCATACCAAGGTCAGCTTCTACTAGCACCTAACGTGGGACAGGTCAGCAGAAGCCCCAAGGCACCCTGAGGTCTGCCTCTGCCTGCCGGCTGCCTGTTAGACTCTGTCACTGTGTCTCTGTCAGTACATGAACTGTATGAGGTAGGTTCTTAGTGAGTCACCAGGCTGGGGCAAGTAATTTTCACCAGGATGATACAAATTCAAACTTGGTGTCAGTGCTTGGGTCTGAGTCCATTCAGCCAAAATCTCAGTGTACAGCAAAAACTGCTACCACCTGCCTGGGCTGGCAATCCTTTATGGTGGGGTGGGTTCTCAGGGAGTTGTCAGGGTGAGGCCAGCAGAGTCATCAGGGTAAAACAGATCAAGATTTGGCCATGTGGACGGAGGTCTCTGCACAGAATTGGTGGTGCCAGTTAGGTGTGCAAGTGAAAAATGACCCTCGCCTTAGAGCTGCACAACTCAGTCTTTCTCTGTTCATCTCGGCCTGCCCTGCAGTCTGCTCAGATCTCAAGAGTCTTCCAAGAATGTCTGCACCAGGTACTCAGCCTGACTGCAGCCAGCTGATTCCTCAACAGGTCACAAGATCGTAGAAGGGTGGGACCACAGGCATTCTGGAGGATGGAGCTAGTGCATTTACTTAGGCTGATGCTGAATGGAAGGGAGTGCTCCACCCAGGAAAGATGGAATCTATGGGTGATATGGGAGTTAGACTCAGCACAGAGACCTTGAGGGCTGTCCCTCCAGCCCTATTCCTGGAGCTATACTACCCAGTACCTCCCTGTAGGACTCCAGTCCACTTTGAGCTACCTTCCCTCTGCCGTAGCCCAAGGTAAATGGCCACAAAAGAGATTTTGCGCACTGGCCCTTTAAAAGAGCACCTGGGTTTTTAGCAGACTCCCACCTCTCCCTGGCAGAAATAAGCCCTTATTTTCACAGCCAAATATTATGTAAGCTCCTCTACCTGGCTCTGTTGTTCCGGGCTCGGAATCTCAGTCTGGGGTTGAGACCTCTCACTCCTCAAGGGGGACCTTTGCAGCTGAGATATCCCTCTGGAATCTCACATGCCACACATGGGTGTTGGGCCAGCCCTTTTAGCATCTTTGCCATTTCTTTTTAAATATTTGTCTTTATTGATTTTAGTGAGTGAGGAAGGGAGAGGGAGAGAGAGAGAGAAACATTGATGAGAGAGAACATGGATTGGCTGCCTCCTGCATGCCCCCCACTGGGGATCGGGCCCACAACCTGGGCATGTGCCCTGACCAGGAATCGAACCGGCAAAGTCTTGCTGCATGGGTCGACGCTCAACCACTGAGCCACACCAGCTGGGCATCTTTGCCATTTCTATCAGTCTCAATATGGCTTCTTTTATAACCAAGACTTCAGTTGGTTATTCAGGTCAATTGTTCTATATTTGAGTTGTAATTCCACTTTGGTCCTGGGAGGATGTGAGTGTAATTTCTACTTTCTTTGCTGCCCTCTTGGATCTTTCTACGTTACTTATTATAAACTAACTATAGAAGTCACACAACATCATTTCTGTCTTTTTATTTGTTATAATCTAAAAAAATGTCCACATCGTTTCCAGAAGGAACAAACACACCATTTCTCAATGGGAGAGAATCAAATACAGATTATAGAACAACATGTAAAATGGAGATATTGCTACATCAATATTTAGAAAATACAGCCTTCTAAATCTAACATGGCCATCTTCACCCTCAATAGTCACCTCTACCCTTTTCTTTTAAAAAAATTTTTTTTCCTTTATTGATTTTAGAGAGAGAGGAAGTGAGAGGGAGAGAGAGATAGAAACATCAATGAGAGAGAACATTGATTGGCCACCTCCTGCATGCCCCCCACTGGGGATCGAGCCCACAACCTGGGCATGTGCCCTGACCGGGAATCCAACCAACAACCTCTTGGTGCATGGGTCAATGCTCAACCACTGAGCCACACCTGCCAGGCTACCCTTTTCCTTTTTTAGATAATGTCTGTGGCTGTGTCATTAGGTGAGGATCAGTGGATATGCAAGCTCTTGTCTGGTCTATCTTTACTTCAATTTTTGCTAAAAACTTAGTTCTAGAAAACAAGGCTTATGTGTAAGTAGTGTGTTTAGTGATATAATCCCAGAGTATAATCACATGATAGGAGACACAAAGCATGGATGGATCAAAAGCCAATATAAATTGGATTGTTGGCTAAGGAGTCATTTATACACACATTTTGAGATTGCACAAGGGTGAATGCTGAGAGGTTTTCCATGTGTCATAGAAAACACACAGTAAAAAATTAGAGGTTGGCACTTTGAAAGGTGCTGTTACATTGTACCTGCATAAAGCTGGTAGATCTGGAAAAGAAATATTACCTGGTAGTGGCTGAAGAAATAGGTGTGACTGAGAGATTTGCAATAGCAAGTAAGAGACTATAGATAAAGGGTTCTTTCTGGCTTCTGATACTGTGAAACTAATCTGGCACAATTTCAGAACATCCTGTTCTGCTATCTACCATGATGTGACTGGTTCCACCTAATGCCGTTTACTGATACCTAATTCAGAAATTCATAGTACTTCTAAGCCTCTGATAGTAAGGGATCTGAAATGTGTGGTCTCCTTCTCACAAGCTCAGAATTTTCCTGATGCTCTTCTCAGCATCTATTGGCTTCTAAATATGCCAAGTGTTTTGGAAAAACTTGGTTGTGTTTTCCCATTTCACCACAATAGTCAGGACACTGTGAAACCACATTTTGTTTTATTTTATTGATTTTAGAGAGGGGAGATGGGAGAGAGAGAAACATCGATGTTAGTGAGACACATCAATTGGTTACCTCTCAAATGTGTCCCAACCGAGGATCAAACCTCAACCTAGGTATGTTCCCTGACCGGGAATCAAACCCCTAATCTTCCAGTTCACAGATGATGCTTCAACCAACTGAACCACAGGGGCCAGGGCCTGTGAAGCTACTTTCAATGAATGCCTTCAACTATTGCCACTCTACTTCTTTCATGACATGTTGGCCTGATGTTATTGTTACAGTGTTTACAAATTTACAGCTTATGTCTTGTCTCCCCTTAATGGTTATCTTCTATACATACTAGCTATTTTTTAATCATTTATTTTCTACATGAGAGTTTTCAGCTTAAAGGAGATACCATAGCAATAGCAATTAAAAAAATTTTTTTTTCTTCATTGATTTTAGAAAGAGAGGAAGGGAGAGGGAGATAGAAACATTGATGAGAGAGAACATTGATTGGCTGCCTCCTGCATGCCCCCCACTGGAAATTGGACCCACAACCTGGGCATGTGCCTTGACCAGGAATTGAACCAGTGACCTCCTGGTGCATGGGTTGATGCTCAACCACTGAGCCATACCAGCTGGACATGTTGTTGTTATTATGAAGTATTTAAAACAATACATAATCAAAAATATGATTTTTAAAATATAATAGTAATTATTACTATGTCCTTATATCTTTAAACTTCATCCAAGTTCCCAGAAAGCTTTCTCCCATTTTCATGTCTAGTGATACCTTTGCTTAAATCAATACCATATATTCATTTTTTAAATAACAGCTTTATTGAGCTGTAATTCATCAGTCATGAAGATCAACATTTTAAACAGCACAATTCAGTGTCTTTAGAATATACACAAAATTGTGCAACCACAAAATATATTTCATCTGGTAATATATTGATCACTATCCAAAGAAGATCCCAAGAAGATCCCATCTATTAGCAGGTCATTTTCCCCTCCCCACACCCCCCGCCCTTTGCAAGCATTCTCTACTTTCTGTCTTTGTGAATTTGTATACTCTGGACATTTTATATAAAAGAAACTACACAGCATGTGGTCTTTTGTATTTGGCTTTTTTTTTTTTATTCTCATCTGAGGACATTTTTCCATTTTTTGTTCAGATTGAGTGGGAGGGAGAGAGAGAGAGAAACATCTGCGTGAAAGGGACACATCGAGTGGCTGCCACCCACACGACCCAACCAGGGCCGGGGACAAACTGCAACTGAGGTACATGCCCTTAGCGGGAACTGAACCCAGGTCTCTCTGGACCGCAGGCCGACGCTCTAACCACTGAGCCAAACCAGCCAGGGCTGAATTTGGCTTTTTAAATTTAGTATAATGTTTTCAATATCAGTCCATATTAGAGCATATAACTGTACTTTATTCCTTTTTAATGTTGACCAGCACTTCATTGTATGGGTATTCCTCATTGTATTTATCCATTCATCAATTGATGGAAATTTGGGCTGTTTCCAATTTTTGGCTATTGTAAATAATACAGCTATGAAATTTCAATGATAAGTTTTTGTGTTAACATATGTTTTTATTTTTCTTGGGTGTATATCAAAAACTGTATCATATGGCAACTCTATTTTTAACTATGTGAAAAATAGCTAAACTGTTTTCCAAAACCGATGTACCATTTTGTAATGCCACAGCAATGCATGTGGTTTTCAGTTTCTCACATCCTCACCAATATTATTTATGGTTTGTTGTTGTTTATTTTATAGAGGTGAAATGAAATCTCATTGTGTTTTGATTTGCATTCCTTGATGGCAATATGCATTTTTCATGTGTTTATTGGACTCTCATTTACTTTTTAATATGTTTTTCATTGATTTTAGAGAGAGAGAGGGAGAGAGAGAGAAAAACATCAGTATGAGAGAGAAACATCAATTGGTTGTCTCCTGTACACCCCCTACTGGGGAATAAACCTGCAACCCAGGCATGTGCCCCCACCTGGAATCGAACTGGTGACCTTTTGTTACATGGGAAGACAGTCAACCAACTGAGCCACACTGGCCAGGGCTATTGGCCTTTTGTATATGTGTTTATTGGAGAATGTCTACTCAAATTCTTTGACCATTTTTAATTGAATTATTTTTCTTTTATTGTAATTTAGCATATTATTTTTCATGAAGTCATATACCGGCTTATAAAGTTACATAATACCATTAGGCCAGGCTTGGTTTCTGATATACAAAGAAAGTTTTCAGAATTTAGATAAATACTCCTTAAGAAAGCATGGTCTTTGATGCTATTCTCTTATGGATTTTAAAAATTTAGTGTGAATTCCAATATGAACAATCACATCTTTCTATTTTTCAATGAATGCTGTTGGTTCAAATGATAGGAAATTCACTAAAAAAGTAGTATTTGTATAACAAAAAGTAAATCATTGTTAACTTCCAAAATAATATAAATTTTGAATATGTGTTTATATGGTATATGGTTGCATATATACATGTAAATATATATATAATATGTGTTATATATAATACTTGTATATATAAAATAATTTCATTTTATAACATTGTGTATGGTAGTTAGATAACACGCTAGATGGGAGATAAAAAATCTAATTCATAATGTTCAAAGAAGAATAACAAAAGAAAGAATAAATGTCAATAAGATTGGCTCTTTAACGAACTGTAATGTCTGTATGATGCAGAATAAAACAAACTGCTTTGAATCAATTCAGGAAGATAAAACATTTTTCTTTCTTTGAAGCCTTTGGTCACTTGTCACTAGGATCTGTCATGGATTTAAATCTTTTCTTGTAGGCTTAACATTTATACACAACTTCAACTATAGAAATTACTCCCTGTGAAGAGTTTTGCAGTGTTCATGTCATGAGGTTTTATATGTGTGGGTGCATGTGTATATTTCCCTTGATGTATTTAAGAAAATGATAAGGATTAACTTTCACATAATATTCATGATGTATTTTTTATTAAAGCCATGTTGAAGCCTATTTTCTATATCTCTTAAGAAAACATAAAATGCACATTTGACTAAATCAATAAAAGCGCTGATAACATATTAAGTGTGTATTTTTTATTATTATTATTACTTGCTAGGTTCTTCAATGAATTTCCACAGTTTCACAACAAAATAATGGCAAATTTCCCAGAGAGATGGACCATGTAATTTATAACAACTCAACTTAAATTTGAACATCTATAATACTGATTGAATATAGCAGGTTTATTCATTTTACACTATCTGTATTCTGCATCCAGTTAGAGAAAAGTCTAAGCTTAATTAATGGCCAAATTTGCAAAGTATATCCCTGGAATGACAATGTGAGAAACTGCTGACTCACACTCCAGGAAAAAAAAACAAAGCATAAAAGGTCAAAATTATAAAATTAACAATCATTTGAAATCTCTGCAAATTGTCCTAGGGGCACACAGAAAATGAGAAACATTTGTTGAAGAAATTCTACTGTCTTGGTAGGAAATGCAAGTGTCTATGGTGATTGAGCCATGACCTACCCTGTCCCGCCCACACTATAATCTCAGCATAAAGTGTAAGAACAGAAAACAAACCCTTCTTTTTCTTATGTTTTTTCTAAAGTTTATGAAAAGCACCTGACAAGTAAATCATAAGATTGTTGGCTCCTGTGACTCAAACCCTCCTCTGTTCACAAAGACCAGCACCAAGGCTACATTCTTCCACCCCTGCCCCATGCTCTTAGAACAGCTTCAGGCTTGGTAGCAAGAATTCCTTCTCCTAGTCCCTCCTCCCTCTTTCAGACAGGCCTCTCCCTTTTGAACTCTATAACTTATTCTAAGCTTGTTTTAGAGACACGGGAAAGATACTGATAAAGACACCTCCTAAAGGACCTGCTAGACTGTCTCCTGAAGATCAAGCAAACTGCAACTCCTCGGGACAATCACCCAAGCATCTGTTCAACTTCAACACCATCCCCTCCCTGCCCCAAATTTCCCTTTATTCCCTAAAACCCAAAGTAAAAAAGCAACTCTATCTTTCTTCTCTGCCCTTGTGTTGCCTGACTATGGGGAAAGTAATAAATTCTCTTCCTTTCTCTCTCTTCTCTCTGTTGTGAATTCTTTCACAAGCCCACATCACCAGCCAAACCCTAACATAAAGGAAGCTCTACTTTGGAATGGGTGTGGCTAAGAAAATGAGACTCCATCTTTCCTCCTGGCTCGTAGTCAAGAGCTATAGAATCTACTCAGGAGATGTAGGCTGCCACTTTTTGTGATCTCCAGTAGCTCCATGTTGTAGAGGCTGAATTCCAGGCAAGATCGAGGCTTCCTTTCTCCACTCATCCCCTACCCATGGGATGAGTTTGGTACCCCAGGTAAGGCATGCCAAAAATACCAGCACCTAGGTTACCCTTGCCACAGCTCCCTTGTAGGATTGATGTTTCATAACAGCAGAGGCAAGCTGAGAAGACCAGAGGCAACCATTCCTACAGGGTGCCTTGCTTATAAATCAATAAATAATTATAAGAAAAGTGGGTCGCTGTACCTGCCCACAATTTTGAAATGAAGCCTTAGAGATTTTGTCCAGTGGGAGATGCAGTCCACCAGAATAAAGAGGTTCAAAGCTTGTCCCCAAATAACTGATTTTATCTGGAACAAAGTGGTCCTAAAATTACTCTTTGAAATCAATGGAGGTGTTTTGTGGTAAGCAAATAAAAGGCATCAGTTAACTACATAAAGGAACAATCTAATGTGTAGGTCAACTAGTTACCAGAGAGGTCCAAGGACAGAAAAGCTAAGAAGAGCCTTTCTGGATTAAAAAAAAAATCTCAAAGATTGGCCTCAAAAGTACCTCACAAAAGGTAAAAATTTTAATTGGATCATACTGTGGAACAATTTACTCCCCAATTTAATTTTGAAAACAATAAAGACATCTGTTAGCAATTCGTGAAGCCTCAAAGCTGCATGCAGTACCACAGAGGAAAACAGCATAACAGAGAGATCAGGGAAAGAGATAGACAGAAAGAGCCCTGCTCAAAGAAATATCATCCCAGGATGATGAAATATCATCCTGGGATGATGGTGCATATGTTCAAGCCTATGTCCTCTGAAAAGCAACATTAAAGTCTTCACATTTGGGAGAAGATAGAATTTACTGAACTAGTTCTTCCAAGTCAAAAGACATTTAAATATGCAAACAATGGCAACAACAATCCCCGAGTGGGAGGATCAGTACCCAAAGATGCTGTAACATATTACCTAAAATGTCAACTGTTCAATTAAAAATATCAGATGTACAAAAAAGCAGCACAGTGTCACCCATATACACAAAACCAAACAATAGAAACATCCTTTGTGAGAGCCCAAATGTCAGATATATCAGACAAAAACTTCAAAGCAGCCACTAGAAATCCAAAGACCTAAAATAAATCATACTTAGAGATGAAAAGAAAGGTATGATGCTAGTGTCTCATCAAGTCGACAATATCGACTGAGATCGAAATTGAAAAAAAAAAAATCAAAGGGAAAGAGATCAACTCTGAAAACTTCCCAATTTTGTTGAAAACCAATCTAAACCTCCAAGAAACTCAGTGAACTCCAAGTAGGATAAACACAAAGAGAAACACACTCATACCCTGAATAGAATTTTGAGAGACAACGAGAACATTTTTTTTTAAAGCAGTAAGAACAAAATGACTCATCACATACCAGGAACACCAATAAGATGAAGAGCTGACTTATCAGGAAAAAAATTGGACATTTTACTTTCCTCTCTCACCTTTAAAATACATATATTTACATAAAATAGTAATAATGTTTTAGATTTATAACATCTATAGATAAAATATATATTAAAATAGCACAACAAATAAGAAAAAGCAATAGAGCTATTAAAGAGCAACATGTCTATAGCTTACTGAAAATAAATATGATGTATATTCTGCTAAGTACAGATGTATAAGGTAACCCGGCCAGTGTGGCTCAGTGGTTGAGCATCGACCCATGAACCAAGAGGTTGCCGATTCGATTCCTGGTCAGGGCACATGCCCAGGTTGTGGGCCCGCTCCCCAGTGGGGGGCATGCAGGGGTCAGCCAGTCAATGTTCTCTCTCATTAATATCTCTATCTCTTTCTCCCTCTCCCTTCCTCTCTCTCTCTCTAAAGTCAATAAAGAAAAGATATTAAAAAAAGATGTATAAGGTAAATGCAGTAGTCACCACCAAGCAAATACCTAAAAAAGTATATGAAATATCAATAGAATTAAAATATTATACCAAAATATATTAACTTGATGCAAAATAAAGTAGAAAAACAAAACAAAAAGAACCATGAGACACATAGAAAACAACAAAAAAGCAAAATAGCAGATGTATATCGAACTTTAGCAATAATAGCAAACAATGGGAAATGATTAAACAATCCAATAAAAAGTCAGATATTGGCAGATTGGATTTTCAAAAACACAGCGCCCAACTTTATTCTGTCCATAGTAGATGTATTTGTGTTCAAAGATGTAAATAAGATGCTTGTAAAGGGTGAAAAAATTGATATATCATATAAAGAGTAACCAAAAATAAAACCAACCAAACAAAAAAAAACTTAAATGACTATTATAATCTTAGAGAAAATAGATTTTAAAGCAAAAAATAACTAGATACAAAATTTTATAATTTAAAAAATAAGCAATCATCCAGAAGATATAAGAATTAAAACATGTTACCATGTATGTACCTATAAAGGAGCACAAAAATACATGTAATAACAAAGAAAATGGACAATTCAACAGAGAAATAAGCAGGACAATAAAATAATATCTTCAATGCTCCATTTTCAATAGTTGATAAAACAACCAGGCAGAAAATCCAAAAAATATATAGAAAACTCAATACAATATTATCTAACTAGATATAACGGGCATATACAGAACACTACTCAAAAACAATGCAACGTACATTTTTCTGAAGTACACGTGGATAGTTCTCCATTATATATCATGTGATGGACCAACCATAAAGCAAGCCTCAATAAATTTAAGAAAAAACTAAATTCATACAAAATATGCTCTCTGACTATAATGTAACTGAAATACATAGCAATAATTGAGGGAGATTTAGCATATTTACAAACATAGAAAATTAAAGAGCACAGCCCACAATCCCTGTCACCACCTTAGATAGTTTCTTTATATCAATTGACAAGCTCATCCTAAATTTTACATGATAAATCAAGGGACGCAGAAAAGGGAGACAATCTAGAAAAAGAAAAATACTCTGAAGACTCACACTTACCATTGTGAAAATTTAATTAGATCTACCTTAATCAAGACAGCATGATCCTGGCAAAAATACTGACATAACAATCAATAAAATAGACTTGGAAGTCCAGTAATAATTGTTCACATTTATGGCTCATTCATATGCAACAAGGATGACAAAGAAATTTAATGTGGAGAGAATAAATTTTCAACAAGTGGTGTTGGGACAATTTAAATGCACTCTATTCTCACACCATACACAACATTTAATTAAAAATGGATTATAGACCTACATATAAGAGCTAAAAATATAAAACTATTAGATGTAAATATAGGAGTAAATCTTTGTGTCTGGGTTAAGTAAGTCCTTCTTAATTATAAAACTAAAAACTCAACCATCTAAAGAAAAAATGGATAAACTGGACTAATCAAATTTAAAGCATTTGTGCATCAATGCATATTTATGAAAAAATAATAAGAGGAGATTAAAATATGCAAATATATGTCTCATAACGAACTTATATCTAGACTACATAAAAAACACTTGCAACTCAACAATAAAATAAAAAAAAAAGAGCTCAATTAAAATTAGACAAAGGACTATTCAGGCATTTTTCTAAAGTAGATACTCAAAGGTTGATAAACAAAAAATATGTTCAGCAACATAGCAATTAGGAAATAAAAGTTAAAACCACAATAAGATACAATCTCACATCCACTAGGATGCCCATAATGATAATAAAAAATAATAGCAAGTGTCATCACGGATGTGACAAAATTGAAACTCTCATATATGGCTGGTAAAAATGTAAACTGCAGACTGTGGAAAAGTTTGGCAGATTCTCGTAAGGTTAAGCTCAGAGCTGCCATGTAGTCTACCGATGCATTCGTAAATATCTACCCAAGAGAAGTAAAAACATGTTTACCCAAAAACTATATACTAATACTCATAGCAACATTATTCATAGGTCAAAAAGTGGAAACAAATCACCTGGTCCGTGGCTCAGTTAATTGAACATTGTCTCATGGACTTAGAGGTTTGATTCCTAGTCAGGGCACATGCCCGGGGTTGCTTGCTGGCTCGATCCCCAATAGGGGGCGTGCAGGAGGCAGCCAATCGAGGTTTCTCTCTCACATTGATGTTCCTATCTCTCTCTCCCTTTCTCTTTTTCTAAAAAATCAGTAAAAACATATATATTTTTTAAAAAGTGGAAACCAATAAATTGTCTATAAATTGATGGCTGTATAAACAAAATGTGATATATCTACATACTAGAATATTCACCAAAAACAGGAATGCAGTGCTGCAACATGGAAGAACATCAAAAACATTTTGCTAAGTGCAAGACATCAGTCCCCAAAGATCATATATTGTATGATCCATTTATATGAAATATCCAAAATAAGCAAAACTATAAAGACAGAAAGTTAATTTCTGTTTGTCAAGGGCTGGGTGGTGGTGGCATTGGGACAAAACGGGAGAGTGACCGCTGACATGTACAATGTTCCTTTTTGGAGTGAAGAAAATTTTATACAATTGATTGTGGTGATTGTTAAACAGCTTTGTGAACATATTATAAATAATCGAATTGTACACTTAAAATCATAAACATTTTATTGTCCAAAAATAGAATATAGTTTTTCTAAACAAAGCACTTTATACTCTACATACATTTAAAAAAAAATAGAACAAATTCTTATGTAGATTTAAATAAAATCATTTTCAAAATAAGGTAATTTTGGGTCATTAGAGACTACACAATAACTTGGAGATGATGCTATCTAAGCAACTACAAATAATCTATGGAGAATTCCATGCTACTTTCTTCATGGGCATGACCATAGGTAGCAACAAAAAGATTTGTAATTAGAAGCAGAGAACAAGATACTTAAAATTGGGTCTGTGTTAGATATGTAAAATATAAAAGCAAATAATTAAAGCTCCAACACTTACCTGACTTTTTTTTTACTAAAAGTTAAATAGGCAAGAGGTAAAGCTTTTTATTTGAAGCATAATTCACGTGGAGTTAATTTTGTTCACAGTAGCAAACATGGGAACAAACAGTACTTGCCCTGCATGTAAAGAAAGAGATTTCAACTTATTATTCACTCATATGGCCTACAATCTTAAAAACAGTGGTTGGTTCCATAACCTTATAATACTATATTTATTAATCAAAATGAGAATGAGTAAAATAAAAGATTCTATGCTCTAGAATGTACTTTTAGAAACGGTGTAGTCATGATTCTTGTTTTAAGACAGTAACTTAAAACTATCTGTACTGAATTGAATAGTGTCCATCAAAATTCATGTCCACCCAGATCCTCAGAATGTGACCTGATTTAGTAATAGGGTCTTTGTAAATGTAATTATTTAAGTTGGGGGTCATACTGAGATGAACTATGCTGGGCCCTAATCTAATGACCAGTGTCCTTATAAGAAGAGATGCGAAAAAACACAGACCACAGGGAGAATGCCATGGATGATGAAGGCAGAGATTGGTTATGCTGCCACAGTCAATGGGACCTCAAGAATCAGTCAACTACCAACAGCTGGAAGAAGCAAGAAAGGATTCTCCCCTCTAAGTTTAAGAGACAGGATGGCCATGCTGGTACCTTGATTCCAGACTTTTCCCTTCCAGAATGTAGAGCCAATAACTCCTATTGTTTGCCCAGCCAGTTTGGCTCAGTGGTTGAGCTTCAGCCCATGCACCAAGAGGTCACTGGTTTGATTCCCGGTCAGGGCACATGCCCAGGTTGTGGGAACGATCCTTGGTGGGGGGCATGCAGGAGGCGGCCAATCGATGTTCTCTCTCATTGATGTTTCTCTCTCTCTCTCTCTCCCCCCCCCTCCCTACCTTTCTCTAAAAATCAATAAAGAAAAAATTTTTTTTAAAGTCCTGTTGTTTTAAGTCACACACTTTGTGGTATTTTGTCATCACAGCCCAATGAAACTAATATATTACATTAACAAATTTGAAGAGTTACAACAATAGATCTGATAAATACCTTAATGTCTTAAAATGTACAATATTATGTTTAACTGCTAATGTCAGGAAGCACTCCTTTATATCTTACCTAAACATTACTTTCCACAATCCCATCATCGTATTTAAAAACATTCAGTAATTTTACAAACTATTTATTGAGTCTCTGTTTGTATAATATATTTTATAAAGTGAGTACTTTAGAAATTTAAAGATAAATACAAAATACTATATCCAAAGATACAACAAAAGGATTATTTAAATTCATTTCATATTTTGAATTAAGTAATCAATAAAAATGGACATCTTCATAAGTAATACTTCTCCTTGATGAAGGCATATTAATTTAAGTTCTTACCTTTGCATATCAGAGAAAGCAAAGATCAATCTAGATGGAAAAAAATAAAAATAAAACAACATGATGACTCAGCAATTTTATTTCTAGATATCTATCTACAGAAATACAAAACAACATTTTGAAAAGATTTATGTACTCCTTTGTCTATTGCAGCATTGTTTAAAATAGCCAAGATATGGATGAATGAATAAAGAAGATGTGGTACATATATACAATAGAATACTACTCAGCCGCACACAAAAAAATAATGAAAGCTTGCCATTTGTGACAAGAAAGCACTATCATGTTAAAATAACTCACAAAGAGAAGGACAAATATCGTATTATTTAACTGATGTGTGAAATAGAAAAATAAATAATTAAGACACAAACAAACACATAGATAAAGGGAAGAAATTGATGGTCACCAGATAGGACTAGGGTTGGTGGAAGGGTGAAAAGATGAAAGGAATTAAGAAGTACAAACCTCCAGTTTTAGTAAGTCGCTGGGATGTAAGGTACAGCAGAGGGAATGTAGTCAATAATATTGTAATAACTACGTATGGTGTCATAGGGCTACTAGACTTATCGGGGTGATCACCAGAAGAGATATCAATGTCTTATCACTATATTGTACACCTGGAAATAATATAATATTGAATATAGTATTATTTGTCAATTGCAATTGAAACATTGATAAATACAAAATAACAAAAAATGAATAGGAGCCCGGCTGGTGTGGCTCAGTGGTTGACCATTCACCCATGCACCAAGAGGTCGCCGGTTTGAATCCTGGTCAGGGCACAGGCCCAGGTTGTGGGCCTGATCCCCAGTGAGGGGCATGCAGGAGGCGGCCAATCATCGATGTCTCTATCTCTCTCTCCCTCTCCCTTCCTCACTCTCTCCAATATCAATACAGAAAAAAAAAAAAATTAAAATGAATGGGAACACAATGCATGACAAAAAAAAAAGACTTCCAAAAATCCAACTGTTATTATATAAGGCAAAACAAAGTATGAAGCAAATGACATCTTAACAATGAAAAGAAACTGAGACAAGCAAATGTATCCCTATCTGTTTATTTAAGCAAGAAGAGGCACAGCTTTTTTAATGTTTAGGAGGATTTGTGTCTCTTTTAAAATGTCCGTGAGGTATGTATAACATAGTTGCCTGATACCTGTTTCAGGGTTGAATAATTAGAAAATTATGAAATCATCTCTAAGTTTAACAAATAAGAGCTAATATTAATTATCATTACACTAGATTCTCTTTTAGTGTGGTCATAAAGAACGTTTTCTAGTGAATCACATATTGAGTTAGCAGAGATTCATTATATAGTTTACAGAAGAGTTATCAATTTCCAGACGTAGAAGACAAAACTCACATGAAACCGAAATTATCCATTTTTTGATGATTCAGAAGGCACTTGAGTGTCTTTTTTTAAATTGACTTTTGAGAGAGAGAGAGAGAGAGAGAAACATCAATGAGAGAGAACATCGATCGGCCATCTCCTGCATGCCCCCCAGTGTGGATCAGACCCACAACCTGGGCATGTGTCATGACTGGGAATTGAACTGGCGACCTCTTGGTGCATGGGTCGACGCTCAACCATTGAACCACAACAGTTGGGCTTGAGTGTCTTTTTAAGACCTCAGGTTCACCAGGTACTTATCCCAGTGGTGTGGACATGTGCCTATTCTTTTTCTGGGTAAAAGATTCTAGAATGGTGAACAACTTTTATACTAGCATGTAAACATTATTTGTATATAATTCTTCACTTGATATGGGGCCTTGTACATTGAGAATACTGAGAATGATAATGAACTAGAATAAACATGTGAATTTGACCTCAGTTTATTGAGACTGCATTTTGTGTCCTGCGGTGTTTGAACAAAGATCCGCTTTCGTCTGTGTCTTGAATAAAAAAAAAAAAAAACACATTTTCATTTGCAGAATCCCTGCAACTTGAAAAGGCATTGATGAAAATGTCTGATAAATGAGAGGCTAACGCAGCTCACTACTGAAGTAGAATAGATTGCAAGTGGGCGTCTGTCAGATTCCTCTGCATTGCTGCTGTTCAGCGAACTGATATGATCTGTATCCCAACAAAACAGTTCTGAGGAAAATTGTGTGACTACATATTCTAGACTAACTATGATAGGCAGCAGTGGAACTGACAGTCATTGATTTCATTACAATTTAAATAAGTAACATTAACCCCTTGCTGTATATGCATTGTATCTCCATATAATGCAGACAAAATGAACACTTCTCTGTAATTGCTAAGGGTTAATATTTGACTTTGAAGTGTTATGCTCATAATCTAGTTTTTTCTTTTTTTTTTCTTCATGGCTTATGTCACATGAGTCAGAAATTAAAAGCAGCTCAGAAATATATACTAAAAATGTTATCAAGTCAACTCTTATGGGAGGTCGTCTTCCAAAGATCGAAATCACATCTCAAAACATACCTACTTAGCCCAGCCGGTGTGGCTCAGTGGTTGAGCGTCAACCCATGCACCAAAAGGTCGCCGATTCAATTCCTGGTCAGGGCACATGCCCAGGTTGTGGGCCCGATCCCCAGTGGGGGTATGCAGGAGGCGGCCAATCCATGGTGTCTCTCATTGATGTTTCTATCTCTCTCCTCTCCTCTGTCTAAAATCAATAAAGAAAAACTATTTAAAAACAAACAAAAAGAAACACACCTACTTAGCATTATGTTGTGTTTTGGATTCACATCCCATAAACATATCTCTTTTCTTCTTGAATTTAATTGTATTTGCAGTCTGTAAATACTTTGTGTAATGAGTTCTGTGTGTTCAGTATTTATTATATAATGTAAAACTCTTTATTTGTGCAAAATTTATCATTTCCTTTCTTCAAAAAATAATTGATCAATCTAAGGTTTGTGGAGTTGGTGATAATATCTGCATTTTTAATCAATATTTTTCTTAACAAAATTGATTACTTTTAAAATATATAAATTTTGCCTGAACAATTTTTACTGATTACGGTGATTTTTAAATGCTATGTCTACAACCAAATAAACATTAACTAAAAGGAAAATAATGCTTCATAAATATTCCCTTAACTATGTTATAATTGAGTTGCTACAGTTTTTTTAATAACCTTCCTGAATACTCTAAGCAGATTCAAAAATTTTATATCACATTTATTTAAGGAAAATGATAACATTAAATAAAATAATTCATGTATAAAAGGGAATTTCACTGTTAATGCAATGAAAGTATGCCAAAAGATCATTGTACACACATGCAATTTTTAATCAAACAGAAGGAAAAAAAATGAAGATATCAGGATTACTTGTGCTGAAATACCCAAATACAATAAATGGAAAATATCCTCCAATCTATTACTATACTGCAAGGGGGAAAAACATGCCAGTGTTTAAAAATTCAATTACTATTTCATGGGGAAAGCTTATATATTTGTGTCTATGTATCTTAATTTATCATTGCTAAGAAATTATGAATTCTCGCCGTGGCCAGTTTCTCTCAGTGGCTGAGCATTGGCCTGCAGGCCAGAATGTCCCGGGTTCGGTTCCTGCTAGGGGCACGTACCACAAAAAAAAAAAAAGAGAGAGAGAGAGAAATTATGAATTCTTTAAATACCCATATATCCAACTTACCGACACAGGAGGTTTCATATAATTTATTGTAAAGCACAAAACAGGCATTTTAAAAGTGAAAGTATACATTGAAAAAGTACATTTATATCACAAAGCATTGACCACATAATAGTCGCAAATACATTTGCTGGAATGTGTACATCTACACTAAAATACTAAAAACAAAGACCTGTACTGCTGCTATAACAGTTAACCTTTCTGTTCTTAATTTTGTAATTACTTGATTTCCAAGACTGTTTCAGCATAATTAACTTTAAACAGTTTTCAGATAGCGAATATGAGTAGTCTAATAAGAACAGATTTTCCATGTAAAGCAACTCTTTCAATGTATACAATATTAGTGTGTTTCTTTCTAAATTTAGGGTAGAAAAGTGAATAGTATGCAAAAAGTATAATAGCTATAGTGCATCTGCCATTGGAAATTTATCGGGGTATGGAAATATTTGAGTTCTTTTTGCAGTATGGATAAGCTTTGTTTTGTAAATGCACAAGTCCAGTCATTGAATCAACTTAATTTTTTTATATACTTGAAATCATTTTATTACTCTATAACACTCATGCTGAAGTTCTGATATTTTGTTGAAATCCATTGTTTTACTCTGCATATCTGTTGGCTCTTTGCATATTAACATATTAGACTACATGCAAAATAAATAAATAAATAAAATGATTCAATTGATAAATTTGTTATTTACTAAGTCAACTTGCGTCATTATCTTTGAAAATTTTTAAAGGAAAAAAATAACCCTGTATAATCAAAGAATCTAAACAATTAAAAAAAAAATTTATCTGTCAAAGGGGATATTCTAATTGATCATTGAGAAAATACTAGTTTCTTAACTCTAGTGGGGAGCATATAGCTCAAAAGGAATTTCTTATTTTCTCTGACAGTTAAGCATTATATAAAAATGCAAGACCTGTATTTAGCAATCTCTGGAGTTTCATATGGATTGTTATTTCTGTTTTAATTATTAATGCTTGTTTACAGCTTAATAAACTACTTGAATCATAGACTTTGTCAAAGGAAATCCTGAACCATTATTGGTATTTTCCTAGGTCTGTTGGGCTTATAGACTGCAAACTTATTGCGTCCAGAAACAAGAGAAATGTCACAGCTGCAGTTTGCAAAGAATGATACCAGTGCCAGTCATCAACTTACTGCCTCTGAGCTTGAAATCTGCATTTCTTTGTTCTGCATTGTGATACTGGAGCTAGAATTTATACATATTTCTACTTTTCCACTTGGCATGATGTCAAGTTTTGTCAATAAATGATGCTATTGGGAAACTACATTAAAAACAGCATTGTATTTCTGGTTCCAATCTAACCTTCACTGCTTGTTTCTATAGTACATGGTCTCTGGCATGTGGACAATGAGTGGCACAAACCTCCCAAGCTATTTTCAGTAGTGCTCCCAAAAGTAACTTCCCAGAAAGTATTGCAAGGAGTTCAGTTTTGCTGTCACACCAGTGGGTGGTCTCATGATTATGGGCCCCAGCCTGAAGCATGTCAGTGAACTTACCTTACCAACCAGTGGTCCACTGCCACACCCATTCCAAACAGGCCTGAATCTCAACATTGGGTGGAGGATGGTGGAGGTGGGGATCTTCCAATGTCCTTCTTTGGATACTTTAACCACAGAGGTAATGGTTTTGCCTACATATGCTATACTTGCAGTTTTTAAAATATTTTTTGAAATTAATTAATTATTTTGTTACAGATGTTTCTACTTTTTCTCCCATTGACGCCCTCCTCCCCCTTCATCCCCACCCTATCCCCAGCTTTGTTGTCCATGTCCATTGGTCATGCACATATGCATATAAGTTCTGTGGTTCATCTCTCCCCTATCACGCCCTCTTCTGGGGATTGTCAGTCTGTACCCCACTTCCACGTCTCTAGGACTACCCCATTCCTCAGAATGTTATGTTCATTATATTCCACAAATAAGTGAGATCATATGATACTTGTCTTTCTCTGTTTGGCTTGTTTTGCTTAGGATAATACTTTCCAGGTCCCTCCACATCGTCTCAAAGGATAAGAGATCTTTCTTACAGCTGCATAGTACTCCATTGTGTATATGTACCACCACTTCTTTATCCCCTCATCTACTGATGGACATTTGGGCTGTTTCCAGATCTTAGCTATTGTAAGTAGTGCTGCTACAAACATGGGGGTACATATATTCTTTCTGATTGGTGTTTCAGGCTTCTTAAGGTATATTCTTAGAAGTGGGATCACTGGGTCAAATGGAAGTTCAATTTTTAATTTTTTGAGGTAACACCATATTGTTTTCCATAGTGGCTGCACCAGTCTGCATTCCCACCAGCACTGTACTAGACTCCCCTTTTCTCCACACCCTCGCCGACACTTGTTCTTTGATGATATGTTGATGGCGGCCATCCTGACAGGTGTGAGGTGATACCTCATTGTTGTTTTAATTTGCATCTCTCTGATGATTAGTAATGATGAGCATTTCTTCATATGTCTCTTAGCCATTGGTATGTCCTGTTTGGAGAGGTGTCTATTTAGTTCCTCTGCCCATTTTTTATTGGATTCTTTGTCTTCCTTTTGTTGAGCTGTATGAGCACTCTATATATTTTGGAAATTAACCCCTTATCTGATGTATCATTGGCAGTTATGCTCTCCCATACAGTGGGTAGCCTTTCCATTTTGGTGGTTGTTTTTTTTGCTGTGCAGATGCTTTTGAGTTTGATGTAATCCCATGTGTTCGTTTTCTTTGTTTCTGTTGCCTTAGGTGATGTATCAGTGAAAATTCTGCTGCATATGATGTCTGAAACTTTGTTGCCTACATTTTCTTCTAGGATTTTTATGAATTCATGAGTCACATTTAAGTCTTCTATCCATTTTGAGTTTCATTTTGTGTATGGTTTAAGTTGATGGTCTAGTTTCATTTTTTTTCATGTAGCTGTCCAATTCTCCCAACACCATTTATTAAAGAGGCTGTCTTTACTCCACTGTATGCTCTTGCCAACTCTGTCAAGAATTAATTGAGCATATTCTCTTAGGTCCATTTCTGGGTTCCCTATTCTGTTCCATTGATCTATTTGCCTGTTCTTGTGCCGGTATCAGGCTGTTTTGATTACAGTGGCTTTGTGGTATTACCTGAAATCTAGTAATTCGATCCCTCCAACTTTGTTCTTCTTTTTCAAGATTGCTGTGGCTATTCGGGGTTTTTTGGTTCCATATGAACTTTTGAAGTATTTGTTCTAGTTTTGTGAAGTATGTCATTGGTATTTTGATGGGGATTGCATTGAATCTATAGATTGCTTCGGGTAATATGGACATTTTAATGATGTTAATTCTTCCAATCCATGAATGAGGGATATGCTTCCACTTTTTTACATCTTCCTCTATTTCTTCTTTAAATGTCCTGTAGTTTTCTGTGAATAGGTCCTTTACTTCTTTGTTTAAGTTTATTGCTAGGTATCTTAATTTTTTTTGCTGCGATGGTACATGAAATTATTTTTTTAGTTTCTCTTTCTGTGATTTCATCATTGGAGTATAAGAATGCCATCAATTTCTTCACAGTAATTTTGTATGCTGCTAATTTTCCAAATTCATTTATTAAGACTAGTAGGTTTTTGATGGAGTCTTTGGGGTTTTCTACGTGTAATATCATGTCACCTGTGAATAATGACAGTTTCACTTCCTCCTTTCCAATTTGGGTCCCCCTTTTTTTTTCATGTCTGATTGCTGTGGCTAAGACTTCCAGTACTATGTTAAATAAGAGTGGCGAAAGTGGGCATCCTTGTCTTGTTCCTGTTCTTAAGGGAAATGCTTTTAGTTTTTGTCCATTGAGTATGATGTTGGCTGTAGGTCATTTATATATGGCCTTTATTATGTCAAGATATGATACCTCTATTCTAACATTGCTGAGTGTTTTTATTAGAAATGGATGCTGGATTTTGTCAAATGTTTTTTCATCGTCTATTGATATGATCATATGGTTTTTATCTTTCATTTTGTTTTTGAGGTGTATCACATTTATTGATTTGCAAATATTTTACCAGCCTTGCAACCCTGGGATGAATCCCACTTGGTCATGAATAATTTTTTTGATGTATTACTGGATTCAATTTGCTAGTATTTTGTTCAGGATTTTGGCATCTATGTTCATCAAGGATATTGGCCTGTAG
This sequence comes from Molossus molossus, assembly GCF_014108415.1. Lineage (NCBI taxonomy): Eukaryota > Metazoa > Chordata > Mammalia > Chiroptera > Molossidae > Molossus > Molossus molossus. The sequence goes on along the minus strand of NW_023425355.1, from coordinate 15,810,689 downwards.
GTTTTTTTCTTTTTTTTTTTTTTAGGGTCTTTTTCTGGTTTTAGAATTAGAATTATGCTGGCCTCATAAAACGAGTATGGGAGTCTTCCTTCTTTTTGAATTTTTTGACATAATTTGAGGAGAATGGGTATTAACTCTTCTTTCTATGTTCAATAAAATTCCTCGGTGCAGCCGTCCGGGCCTGGGCTTTTGTTTGCTAGGAAAATCTTGATTACATCTTCGATTTTTTCTGTTGTTATTGGTCCGTTCAAGTTTTCTACCTCTTTCTGGTTCTGTTTTGGAAGACTATGTGTTTCTAGAAATATGTCCATTTTGCTTAGATTGTTGAATTTGTTGCCATATAATTGTTCATGATATTTGTTAACAATCCTTTGTATTTCTGTGGTGTCAGTTATTATTTTTCCCCTTTCATATCTGATTTTGTGTATTTGGGTTCTTTCTCTTTGTTTCTTGGTGAGTCTAGCTAAGGGTCCATCAATCTTGTTTACTTTTTCAAAGAACCAGGTCTTTGTTCCACTGTTTCTTTGAATTTTGTATTTATTTATTTTTTTGGTCTCCATGTCATTTATTTCTGCTTTGATCTTTACTATTTTCTTCCTTCTACTTGCTGTGTGTTTTTCTTTTTGTTTGCTTTCTAGTGCTTTAAGTTGTAAGGTTAGATAATGTATTAAAAATTGTTCTTGTTTCTTGAGGTAGACCTGTAGTGCTATGAACTTCCTTCTCAGAACTGCTTTCGCTGTATCCATTAGATGTTGTGTTGTAGTGTGTTCATTTTCATTGGTTTCCAGGCATTTTTAAATTTCTTCCTTGATATCCATGGTAACCTATTCATTGTTCAGTAACATGCTATTTAGCCCCCATGTTTTCAAGTGTCTTTGCGTGTTCTTGTTGCAATTGCTTTCTAGTTTCATGCCATTATGACCTAAGAAGATGCTTCATATGATTTCAATCTTCTTGAACTTGTGGAAACTTAGTTTGTGTCCTAACATGTGGTCTATCTTTAAGAATGTCCCATGTGCACTTGAGAAGAATGTGAATTCTGCCGTTTTGGGTTGTAATTCTCTGTAGATATCTATGAAATGCATTTAATCTCGTGCTTCATTTAGAGTCTGTGTTTCCTTGTTAATTTTTTTGTCCAGATGATCTATCCAGTGATGTCAGCGGGGTGTTGAAGTGCCCTGCTATGATTGTATTGCTATTGATTTCTCCTTTGAAGTTCTCCAGCAGATTTTAATATATGTTGGTTCTCCTTTATTATTACCATATATGCACCCAGTGGGGACTCCTATGATAAAAGGTTATATCTTCCTGTTGGATAGATCCTTTCAATATTATGTAGTGGCCTTCTTTGTCTCTAGTTATGGCCTTCATTTTGAAATCTAATTTATCAGATATCACTATTGCTACGCCAGCTTTTTTTCCCTTTCCGTTTGCTTGAAAAATTTTTTCCATCCTTTCATTTTCAACCAATGTGATTCTTTTGTTGTGAAATGGGTCTCTTGTAAACAACATATATGTGATTCATGCTTTCTTATCCAGTCAGATACTCTGTGTCTTTTTAATAGAGCATTTAAAAAATTTGCATTTAAGGTGATTATTGATATGTACTCATTGATTGCCATTTTTGTTTAGTGTGGTTCTATTTTTTCTTCCTATTTCTTCTACTAATTACAGCAGTCTTTTTATCATATCTTGAAGTGATGGTTTGGTGCTAATGTATTCCCTTAGCCTTTTTTTGTCTGGGAAGCTCTTTATTTGACCTTCTATTTTGAATGATAGCCTTGCTGGATAGAGTAGTCTTGGATTCAGATCCTTGTTTTTCCTGACCTTGATTACTTCATGCCACTCCCTTCTGGTCTGTAGTGTTTCTGTTGAGAAGTCAGCTGAGAGCCTTATGGGGTTTCCTTTGTAGGTAACCTGTTCCTTATCTTTTGCTGCCTTTAGGATTCTCTCTTTGTCTTTAATTTTTGGCAGTTTGATTACTATATGTCTTGGTGTGGGCCTGTTTGGGTTCTTCTTACTTGGGGCTCTCTGTGCTTCTTGAACTTGAATGCCTTCTTTCTTCATCAAGTTAGGAAAGTTTTCTGTCACTATTTCTTCAAATATATTCTTTAACCCTTGCCCATTTTCTTCCTCTTCAGGGATTCCTATGATGTGAATGTTATTATGTTTCCAGTTGTCCAAGAGTTCTCTTAAGCTATCTTCCTGTTTTTTAATTGTTTTTTCCTTTTGGTTTTCTGATTGGTTGATTTTTTCTACCCTGTCTTCTAATTCACTGATCAAGTCCTCAGCTTCCTCTATGATGCTGGTTAGTCCTTCCAATGTGTTGTTTATTTCTGCTATGTCATTCTTCATTTCTACTTGGTTGGCTTTTAATGTTTCTATATCTTTACTCATTGTGCTGATGTCCTTACTCATGCTGTTGAGCTTCCTCAAGACCATGGCTCTGAACTCTACCTCTGATAATTTGTTAACTGCATTTCATTTATCCCATCTTCGATAGAGTTCTCTTGTTCTTTCATTTGGGATTTGTTTCTTTGTTTGACCATTTTGGCTATCTCAGTGGGTTTTGGAGTCTGCCAAATTTTCCCTGTGGGTGTTGGTGTTCTGCTTTTGTGACTCCTTCTACTGGATTTGGATGAACCTGTGTGGACCCATGTTAAACTCCACTGTCAAATCTTACTTTCCTGGGTAGAGTTGCAAGCCAGGAAAGGTTCAGTTATCCTCTAGCTTTTTGCCTGGAGGCTAGGAGTCTTAGTTACTCAGGGCCTTGGAATGTAGCCTTGGTGTTCTGCATAAGAGGATTTCCAGAAGGTGGGACAGATGCTGGTTGTTAATGAGCCTCAATTTGCATTTCTTTGCTTCACCTGGAAAAAGCTGAATCTCCGAGGGAGGGGCTTCTGATTTTCCCCACAGCTCTTGTGAGGAGCACACTGGCCACTGTCCTTTGTGGCTGAGACTCAACAAAAACTCTGAGTGCCCTCCAAACCCCGGGTGTCCCCACAGAGTTCCAGTCCAGTCCGCCCTCCCTCTGTTGGAGCCCAGGTGAGTGCTCTGTCCCGGCTCTGGGCTGTGGAGCCAGCTTGGGAGTTTAACCCCTAGGGCGCTGCTCACAGCTCAGACCACTGCTGTCCATGGGCTCCCAGCCCACCACCCTCTTGCACCTCCGCAGATCCTACCGGTGTCCCTGGTTTTATGGTTCTGTTCCATTGCTTTTCTGTTGCTTTTTTCTGAAGATTTGTCTTTATTTTAGTTGTAATTCCTGTTTGGTTCTGGCCATTTTTCTGTTTTTGCACTTTTTTTTTCTTTTTTCTTTTTTTTTTTTTAGTTCTCTTTACCTTTTAGTATTATCCTCTTGTTACTAGTTAATAATTCTTCTGTCTCCTGGATCCTATGACATAAATTCCTTTGCTTAGTATTATAAAATTCTGATTTTTTCTCTCTGTATCTATATGTTAGTTGCAGTAATTATGGATTTTAATATCCTTGAATATAGGTTGACCACAGCAGAGAATAAAATATGATAATTAGAGTCATCATAGGTACTGCTATGACAACTGTTCTTTTAGAAATCTTTTTGTGATTTTAAAGCAAGTTACTTTTTTCCTCCAGGAGAGTGTTTACTGGTATTATTACTTTTCTAGGGCTGCTATTACAAATGACCAAAACTTAGTTTGCTTAAAAAAACAGAAAGTTATCCTCTCACAATTCTGAAGTCTAGTTTGAAATCAAGGCATTGGCCAGATTTATTGCTCCTGGACATTGAAGAAAATCTGTTCATGCCTCTATCCTAACTTCTGGTGGTTGTCAACAATTGTTGGCATTTGTTGGCTTATAGAAACTTCACTCCAGTCACCCCTGTCATCACATGGAGTTCTCCCTGTATGTGTCTGTGTGCAAATTTTTCTCTTAAAAATTTTTTTTTTCTTTATTGATTTTTAGAGAGAGAGGAAGGGAGAGGGAGAGATAGAAGTATCAATGAGAGAGAACATTGATTGGCTGCACCCTGCATGTCCCCCGCTGGAGATCAAGCCCACAACCTGGGCATGTGTCCTGACCAGAAATTAAACTGATGACCTCTTGGTGCATGGGTCAATGCTCAATCACTGAGCCACTCTGGCTGAGCCAAATTTTTCTCTTTTCATAAGAATAAAAATCACCAAATTATGGCCCTCCGTAATCCAATATGACCTCATTTGAATCCAATTGTATCTACAGAGACCTTATTTCCAAAAGAGGTCATGTTCACAATACCTAATGTTAGGACTTAAACATAATATTTTGGGGAATACAATACAACCCACAACAAATTTCCCTCTGCCTTTTCCAAATTTATGTCCTTCCCATGTGCAAAATACATTCACCTTCCCAAATTCCTATTCCTGCATCATCTCGAAAACCAAAATATCATTTAAATATAATTAATTTACAAGGTTACACATCTTATATTTAAAATCATCTAAATTAATTATGGGTAAGACTCTGGGAATGGTACATCTTGAAGTAAAACATTTCTCCATCTGTGACCCTGTGAAACTAGGACACAAGTTATCTCCCTCCAAAATACAATGGTGGAAGAGGAATAGATATTCCATTCTAAAGGGAGATGGTGAAGGAAAAGAAAATAGATTGTGGCCCCTGAGCAAGTATCAAATGCAGCAGGAAAAATTCCATTAGGATTTAAAGCATGAGAATAATTCATGATTCAATCCATCCTCTGGGTCATGGAAGCACATGAGCCCCCGCCTCTGGGCCTTCAGAAGACCTATAGGCCCTTGGACTCTGTGCCTACAAATGGTCCATCACCTGCACCCACTCAGCTTTCAGCAATGACTCTGCACTCTGTGCAGGCTGTTTCCTCTCGCAAAATCCCATAAGATTTATAGATATTCCTCATTCTTTCCTGCCTCTGTCCCCTTTGGTCGAAGCTGACGGTATTTCCCCCAAAATGTTTGATTGCATTCGTGAGTCATATACTTCATCTCTCCAGAGAGTTTGTCCATCCACACACTTAGTGTTCTCTTCAGAGCCCATTTCCTAGTATTTTGCAGCACGGATAGACAGAAATTTTCTGAATAATCAAGTTCTGATTGCTTTTGATTGAGTTTTTTTCTCAATTTATCTCTTTCCCCTCACAGTTTACTATAAGCAGTGAAGAGAAACCAGACTGCCCTTTCAATACTTTGCTTACAAATCTCCTTAGCTTACAAGTTCTACTCTCCACGCAAGAGAACATCATTCAGTCACATTTTCTGTTAGTTTGTAATAGGATCACCCTTTCCTCCCGTGTCTAATAACATGTTTCTCATTTCTGTCTGAGACCTTACTAGCAGCACCTTTAATATTCATATTTCTGAAAAAATTCTGTTCACGATGATATTTATATGTATATAATGATATATAGATGTGTGTGTGTATTTAAGACAGTAGAAGCTTTATAGCTCCTCTGTCTTTCTCAGCCCTCTAACTGCCTTTAACATCTATATTTCTACAACTCACCTCTTTTATTCAATCTAAGTTTTCTTTTTTTACTTTCATGCACATGGAAATACTTCATCCTCTTCCTATTACGACCGATTTCAAAGCAACTTCCATACTTTTAGGTATTTGTTAAAACAGGACTGCACTCCCAATATGAAAATTTGTATTAGTTTGCTAAGGCTGCCATAACAAGTCACCAGAAACTGGGTGGCTTGGAACAATAGAAATTCATTATCTCACAATTCTGGATGTCAGATGTTTGAAATCAAAATGTGGATAGTGTTGGTTCCTTTTGGGGATTCTGAGGGAGACTGTTCCATGCTTCGCTCCTAACTTCTAGTGGTTGTTGGCAATCCTTGGTGTTCTTGGCTTGCAGCTGCATCACTCCAGCACTACCTTTATTATCATAGGGTCTTCTTTCCTGTGCATCTCTCTATTTCTGTGTGTCCTCTCTCTTCTTCTTCTATAGAAACCAATTATGCTGGTTTTCAGGCATACTCTAATACAAAGTAATTTTATTTTAACTTGATGACATCGGGAAAGACCCTACTTCTAAGTAAGGTTCACATTCACAGGAACCTGGATGTCTTAGCCTATTTTGGCTGCTATAACAAAAATACCATAGCCTTATGAACAAATATTTCTTTCTCACAGTTCTGGATGCTGGGAAGTTCAAGATCAAGACAGATGCAGTTTCTGGTGAGAGCTTGCTTTCTGGTTCATAGAAATCTGTCTTTTCTCTGTCTCCTAACATGGCAAAATGGGAGAGAGGTTACTCTGAGGTCTCTTTTATAAGGGCACTAATGCCATTAATAAGTGTTCCACCTTCATGCCCTAATCACTTCTCAAAAGCTCCAAACTGCCCTGGCCGATTTGGCTCAGCGGTTAGAGCATCGGCCTGTGGTCCAGAGAGACCCGGGTTCGGTTCCCGCTAAGGGCATGTGCCTCGGTTGCAGTTTGTCCCCGGCCATGGTTGGTCGTGCGGGTGGCAGCCACTCGATGTGTCCCTTTCACATCGATGTTTGTCTCTCTCTCTGTTCCTCTCACTCCCTCCCACTCTACCTGAACAAAAAATGGAAAAATGTCCTCGGGTGAGGATAAAAAAAAAAAAAAAGCTCCAAACTAAATACTAACACGTTGGGGATGATATTTCAACATGTGAATTTTAGGTGAACACAAACATTAAGCCTATAGCACTGAGGTTTAAGACTTTACTATAAATTCTAGGGAGATAAAATGTAACATACAACACTGCTTCAATAAATAGTTATATTGGAGCAACACACATGTAGCCAACTCTTCTAAGAGATTTCATTGCTTATACCATTTTTGAAGTTTTCCTATTCAGAAGTTATCTTAGCCAACTTATAATGTCTACTTTCACTCTTTCTTAATCTCTACAGGGGATCTGGCTGGTCAGAGCTAGAGCTCACAGGCAAATATGAGAGGAAAAAAATAATATGGAAAGCTGCAGCAAAATGATATAGGTCAGTAAAATAGCTTTTTTTGATTTGCCATAATTTAGTCCCCAAGTAGAAGAAATACATCACTATAATTAACTGCCTTTATGTATTAAATGAAATTCACAACTCAAAAAAGTGCAAGGAAATTTTCTGCTTTTTCTAAAAGCAACTGGAAGGATTTGTACAAATTGCCTTTTGAAAACTAGAAAATTATCTGCCTATGATATAATATAGAAGCAGCTTTAAAATTTTATTACTAAACATTAAATTCCAGTTACAAAGAGTTTCATCCAAAATATGTTTGTTTGTTTTTTTAAGTAGAGTACGATATTATAGAGATAATACGGTTCTTACTCTGACATCCTCAGTGTGTGCTCTCTTCAGAATCAAAGGAGCCCTTCAACTCCTTTGTTAGCAAGATCAATTATTCATAGCAAAGACAAATCCACTTATCTTTGTGCATTTAGTACAGATAAGCCATTCAGAGGTATAAATCCATTTATTCTAAAGAAAGGTGGCAAATATATTCTATTTCTTTTCAAATTAGTTCATGGTTAAAAAATAATAGCATGCCCCCTTTTGCTGGGGAAGAAAAAAAATTAACTGCCAACATAATGGGAAATCAGAAGGCATCATAAAGGAAATATTTCTAAAGGAAAAGCAAAGAAAATGTATAATGTTACAATATATTATGCCTTATATAGAGTTGGGAGGTCCCAGGAAAGGAGAGGTTGATATGTGGAAGTCCTATTGGGGTTAAAAATAAATGTACTACATGAGGTAGTTTTTCTCCTTGAGGGTCAAGTTAGAAAAAAAAAAAATGTTTAAAGATTTTTCAATTCATTTATAATAAAAATAGGTTTTTGGAGGCCCATTTGAAGGTAGATTTGAGTATTTAACAAGAGGTTAAACAATGTATATGTGACTGACAACTATTGATCTACAAAAGTCAAATAATCTCTCCATGGAGGCAGCATGGTTCCATTATGCTGAAGGCTGTTGGCACCATGTAAGGGATAGAGTTTTGAAGAGATATCAGAAATGCCTGCAATTATATGATGTACTTAGAGAAAATTTATCAAAATGATTTCTTTAAATAGTATTAAGGCTATAAAAAAGTAAATTCTGAATTTCATATGGCTGTCCCATGCTTGATAAAATACTTATTACCTTGAATTATGTAGTTAATGAGTGTTTTACATATATGTTTTAAAATGTGCACTAAATAGCCCAGCTGGTGTAGCTCAGTGGTTGAGCATCAACCCATGTACAAAGAGGTGGCTGGTTCGATTCCCAGCCAGAGCACATGCCCAGGTTGTGGGCCTGATCCCCAGTGGAGGGCATGCAAGTGGCAGCCAATCAATGTTCTTTCTCATCGATGTTTCTATCTCTCTCTCCCTCTCCCTTCTTCTCTCTCTAAAATCAATAAAGAAAAAAATAATAAAAATTAAAAAAAATGTGCACGAAATATAATTGCCTCAAAAAGGGTCTACAACCTATATTTTGCTACATTATTTCATGTGGAACATGTGGAGTTGTATTTAGAAATTAGCTACTTTGCAATAATTTTTTTTGATCTCTAAACTGTGTTAGTGGCCAAATTGGAATGATTAACTAGATAATTTCTGAACTGTTAATCTAAACCAAAATATTTCTCATAGTGACTCATTCTTCATGGGTTACTAAAACATGAGACTTTTACATTGTACTACTGATATATATATATATATATATATATATTTTTTTTTTTTTTTCTTTATTGATTTTAGAGAGAGAGGAAGGGCGAGAGAGACAGACAGAGAGAAACATTGATGAGAGAGAACATCAATTGGCTGCCTCCTGCATGCCTCCCACTGGGGATCAGGCCCACAACCTGGGCATATGTCTTGCCCGCGAATCACACTGGCGACCTCTTGGTGTATGGGTTGACCCTCAACCACTGTGCCACACTGGCTGGGCAAGTTTAATTCTTTTTGATTCCACTTAAACATTTAAAAAGAGTAATGATTGGGCTTGCTTAACACATCTTTTTCTTATTTTTTATCTGAATACCACCAGGCTACATAAAATTAACTGACATGGTTTATCTACCTATTCAAGTGATTGTGTCAGTGGATGCAAGAGAAATCTAGTCATTGCTTTTAACTCTGTCATTAACCCCTCATTTTATATTCAAGTTTATACTTTGTAAGCCATAAGACTAATGGAATGTACTTCCTAGTGAAACTAAAATTGAGATAAATATTGAAAAAATAAGCCCTACAACATATAAAGTTTGCTCTGATATAAATGTGTCCCTTGTTCCCCATAGTGGGTGTCTGTTCCACATCATGTCCCACACATGATTCTGGCAAGTTACCATACATCAGTCAATCATTGGCAGAGGCAGAATATCATACACATAGGGACCTGCCTGGGTTCTGTCTCTAAACCATTACTTTGTCAGTTCAGTCATGTGTTATATATGAATAGAATGTTTTGATTGATAAGACACATTCAAAAAGGCATACCAATTTGAAATTCTTTTTTTTTTTTTCATTTTTGTTTGAAGTTCTAATTCTTTAACCTATTAACCAACCACTACCAAGAAAGATCAATATTATTGTGCGGAGAGGTGAGTAGAAGAGAACTCATAAATCAATAGAGATTAGAAAATCCCCACATGCCAAAAGTATTTTATTGAGCCAATAATTTTTAAATGATAGGGCGGTATTTGATTCTGGTTCATAACTCCAGCAGAATTTTCAAGGAAACTCACGTTTTACAGAAATAGTTAAGCCTGCCACATATGTATTTGTTCACTAGCCTAGTATAACCTGGAGACATCAGCTTTGTATTAATAACTATTGGAAGGCAGTTTGGCACTAGAGAATGGTCTGAAATTTCCTTTGATAACTAAAACCTTCATTTAGTTACATCTGTTATTTGTTTCTTCACAGACAGAGTCCGGCCATTGGAGTTTCCATATATGCTTCCTACACCTATTGAAATGAATCGTTTGAAGTGGAGAGAATAAGAAGATTAAATTCATGGCAGTAAAAAGAGTGACAATCCAATTCAATAGCTCAAAAGAGGCTCACATTTTATATGTGCTAAATATGCCTCACCACTCTTATCGTGCCTCTTCACAGTTCCTTTAAAGTTCTCCATGGTTATTTTGACAGTGAAAAACATTCTCTACAAACATCTCTCAAACTGCTTTGGAGCATTTATGAGGATATGGAAACTTTCATTACTACTTTCTTTAAAGCTTTGAAATACTCAGAGGAAGCAAATACTTTGAGGAAAGTTTACCAGCCTGCTTCTCATTTTACTGTGGATGAAGAGAACATATTGCAGTTAAAATTGTTATTCGTTTATTTAAAGCCTAAGTTGGATAGAATACTATTAAAATAACAAGTGTCAGCGTAAGAAACGTCCGAACCTGTGAGAATTTTTATGAGTTTATTTGAGCCAAGCTGATGATAAGTGTCAGGAAGCAAAATCTCAGTGGATGGAGTAAATGTTCCAGACAATGGCAGTTTTGCACATCAGTTTATACATTAGAATCAAAGGAGAAGATGTAGGACATGACTACCGGACATGACTCACTCTCAGAAATTATTCATTTCAGTCCGTCTGAGGTGGCTCACTGGTTGAGCGCCGACCCATGTACCAAGAGGTCAGTGGTTCGATTCCCGGTCAGGGCACATGCCCAGGTTGTGGGCCCGATCCCCAGTGGGGGGCATGCAGGAGGCGGCCAATCGATGTTTTCTCTCATCGATCTTTCTATCTCTCTCTCCTGCTCACTTCCTCTTTCTAAAATAAATAAAGAAAAAATAAATAAAGTAAAAAAAAAAAAAAGAAAGTATTTATTTCAGGCCACCACACAGGCCTCCCCTTAGTATGTCACATGCAGTGTGTGGCCCCTTTTTTGTCCACACAAGTATTCGAAACTTGTGAGAAATTAGTGTTTATGGTGGGTAAACCTCCTGATTATTTGTTATACTCTCTCTAACTGGGTAGCAAACGCAGCAAACTGTGTATTATGTAGCAGTTCATTGAATATGACCTCCCAGTTACATTGTAAAGATATTTAGTACTCATAATGATGAGTCTGAACCAAAGATTCAGGTGCTAGTGATTTATTAAGGGTACACTCCCAGGAAAATTACTCAAGGGAAGAGGCAGGACAAGGAAGGATCCAAGAAGGGTACAATTCCAGGTGAAGCACTAAACTTGCTAAGAAGCCAAGAGATGGCAATTGGATTTAGATGTAGCATCGACAGTGTTAGCTATATACTGTTAGAACTTTGAGGCATATCATATCCTGACAAACATTTTTCTGTGCTTACACAGACCTGGGTATATGTGTCTTTTTCACAATGGATAGAGAGATGGATCAGCAGACTGACAGATCAACCAATACTAGGTCTAATTTCATATATGTAAAACTGTTTAGCTCTTTATTTTGATTAGTCTCTTATCTGGCTGCATTTATTCAATAGTTAGGGTTCCCCTATTGTTACTAGAACCCAATATTTTCCCTTGAGTCCACCTGCCTGTTTCACTGGCCCAAAGAAATTCATGATCAAGATTATGTTGAATTGAGCAATTCAGAGGTGGGGAGCTAATTCTCTAAAGGCCTGACTCACCAATGGCATGTAGTTTACAGATTATGAAGGGCAAAATCACAAGACACCATGGTTAGGAGTTCAGGGTTGTTCTTGGAGCTGACTGGTAGGAGGTGAGGTAAGGGTAATAAATCATTTCTTCAAGTCTTAAGACACTTCTGGGGTCTTTTTCAGAGTCCCTCTGACTTCTGGGAAAGTAGCAAGGGGGTCAATCTACCTTAGGGCTCAGGAGCTGAAACATAACTTAGGTCAGGATATTATCTTTAGCCTACCAGAGGTCTGGACCTTCTGACCATTCATTAGCCAGGCCCAGGCTATTGTCTTCTGCTGCCTCAGGGGATGCTGATCACCTGGGGAAAGGCTAGGTCTCCAGGAATGGGAAGGAAGAAAGGATTTCTAGAGGTAGAATCTAAAAATAAATTTAATCAAAGTCATAAGAACCCTCAGTTCACCATCACCACTGCTGCCACACAAGGGTTATTTGTGTTCTATTTTCTTTCATTAATTTATAACAAATACTATTTAGCTTACTATATGCTCCCACCCTATTCAAGTGCAAGAACTACAGGACTGGCCAAAACAAATTTCATGAAACTTTCCATTTAATAGAAAGATACACACAATATAAACACTCACATTTATATATAGCCAAATATTAATAGATGTTGTAGAGAAAAATAAAGCAGAACGTGAAGAATAGGCAATGCCAAGCTAAAAGGTATAATTTTACATGAGATAGTTGTTACCAGGTGGCCCCCTGGATTGGAAGGGGAGGGATGTCTTCTCCTCAGCTCCTGTTAGTCTCATAAAAAAGTTTTCAGAGGAGTGACAGACAGCAGCATTGTAGTAAAGCAAGTGGATTTATTACAGAAGAAAAGCAAGCACATTTATTAAAAATACACTTGGCATATAGCACAAGCAGGCACCCAGCTAATCTCAGTACCCTGCCTGGTAGAGGTTTAGGAATTTTATACTTTTCTGTCTACAGGTTTCAAGGTTCTTCTGCCTGATGTCTTGGACAACAGACTAGATTTCAACATTCCCCTTTTATTTTATTGTGTTTTTTCCCAGAATTTATGAGAACATCTCGTGATTTTATCTTGGTAAGTCCCAAGACAGCTGAATTCTTTGTTCAGTGGGTGAGATAAAACTTTCCTTTTTCCTTCCCCTTTTCCCCCTCCTGCCTTAGGAGTTCTAGGGGGATTTTAACTATGTGCTCTTTGGTTAGGGAGGAGCGGTATGAACCATTTGCTCTCACGTGTCCTTGACTGGGGAAGATAAGGTCTTGTGGTTCACAAGCTGGCTGCAACCTGCCCAAACTGTTTGGCCTTTTTACATTTTCTTGTCGCAGTTTCCCCATTCCACTTGCCCAGGAATTTTCCTAGCCACAGAGACAGGAAACTTTTTTCTAAATTAATGACATTACAACAGAGTCCTTATAGAAATGGGGAACGCATGTATATATCTTTGGTAAGTGCATTCAAGGTAGGAAGGACAGTGAGTGTGAAGACTCAGAGACAATGAGTGGCATACTTAGTGTGACTGTGAAACAGCAGGGAGGCCAATCTGCCCCAAGCAGAGTGAGCCCCCCCCCCCATAGAGTGGTAAAAGATAGAGCTGGAGAGGTAGGGAGAGAGCATAATCTATAACCCTGTAGGCAATTATGAAGGCCTAGGTTTTAACTCCACGACACCCTGAAGAATGCTATGATCTCACGTATGTTTTATATAAACTACTTTGGATTTTTGACTGGTTAGAGCATGAGGTGTGAGAAACAATTGAGAATTCATATATGTTGCCCCAAATTAGGGATCGTTGTGAGGATGAAACTTTTGTGTTTCTCAACTCTAGTGGTGGTAGGTTGCATGAACTCATACGTGTGATGATATTGTATATATATGCATAGCCCATGGACAGAGACAATAATGTGGTGAAGGTCTAGGAGGGACAAAAGTTGGGTGGAGGAAGGCAAAAGGGGAAAAATGGTTAACATCTGTAATAGAGTCATCAATACAAAAAATATTGTGTATAAGTAAATACAAAGACATTCACACATACACACAAAGTAGTACATAGAAAACTGGGAAATCAGAATGAGATGTTTGGGTCAAACAATGTCAGTATCTTGATTGTGATATTATACTGTATAGTTTTGCAACATATTGCCATTGGACGGAACTGGATAAAGGGCATTTAGAATCTCAGTGCTATTTCTAACAACCACATGTAAATGTATATTTATTCCCAAATATATTTAATTAAAAACACTTTTGCAAGAATTTTGGTCTAAACAAAACAAGCAAACCAAGAAAAAATTGAACTGAGAACTTGTTTTCCCACAGCTTCACCAACAGAATGTGTTGTTGTTATTTATTTATTTATTTTTGCTGGACTCATAAGTTAGGAATGATTTCTATTTTTTTTAATGTATATTTTTCTACTTATGAGTGAGATTATGATTTTTTTCAACATGTTTAAGGGTCACTTTTATATCTTATTGTGATCAAATATCTATTCACGTCTTCTTTCCACTTTTTCTATTGGTTTTTGGCCCTTTGTTCTTTAATATTTAGTACTATAGTATTTTATTATGGAAAATAGCTCTTTGTCTATAATATATTGTTGCAAATATTTTCTTTTGTCAGTTGCCTTTGGCTCTGTTGATGGTGACTTTTGTCTTAGAAAAAAATAATTGTAACTACCAACAGTCGTGAATGATAACTAGAATTAATGTAGTAATCATTTCACAATGTATACAATTATAGATTCATTATGTTATACACCTAAAACCAATATAATGCTATATGACAATTATACCACAATAAGGAAAATAGATTTATATTAAGAAAAATAAATCACCATGTTTTCTTTCAGTACTTTAAGAGTTTATGTTTTACATTTAGATCTCTAATCCATCTGTAATTTATTCTTTGGTATAGTGTAAAACAAGTCTAATTTCATATTTTCTCTAAATGGTTACACAATTGTCCAATAATGATTTATTAAGAAGTCCTTTGTTGGGGGGAATCTGGCTTCTTTCATTCAGAATAATTTTTTTCTTTTTTTATTGAATTTGTTGGGATGACATTGATTAATAAAATTATATAGATTTCAGGTGTACAATTCTATAATATATCATCTGTATATTGTATTGTGTTTACCACCTCAAGTCAAGTCTCCTTCCATTACCATTTATCCTCCCTTTACCCTTTGTATGTACCTCACCCCCCTTTCTCTCTGGTAATTACCATACTGTTGTCTGTGACTATGAATTTTATTGTTTTTTGCTTTATCCCTTCACATTATGCTAAGTGAAGTAAGCCAGTCAGACAAAATACCACATGATTTAACTCATATATGGAATCTAATGAACAAAATAAACTAACAAACAGAATATAATCAGACTCATAGATAGAGAACAGACGGATAGCTGTCAGAGTAGAGGGAGGTTTCGAAGTTGGGATGATAAAGCTGAAGAAGTCTATTTTTAGATTGTGAATTGATACCACTTTTGTGTACATAAATTTTGTGTCTAGTTCTAGACATTAATTTTTATTTCACTGGTCTATTTATTTTTCTATTTGTTTGCCAGCACTACACTGTATTAATTACAGAGGCTCTGAAGTATGTTTTAATGACTGAGAAGTCAGGTTATCCCTCAGTTTTTCTTATTTAGAACTTTTCTCATATTTGTTTGACCAGGTAAAATTAAAATCAAAGTGTATAACTCATTATAATAATTTTAAATATATTTATAAGAATTGTGTTGGATTAATAAACACACTTAAGAAAAATTGACCTCTTCATAATAATGATTTGTGCTATCTGAGATTCAGGTATATTTTCTATTTCAAGACTTTATCAATATCACTCAGGAAGTTTTAAAACTTTCTGAATATAGATTTTGTACATTTCTTGTTGGATTTATTCCTAAATACTTTCTATTCTTTTTAAAAATTTTTTCTTCTCTATATTGATTTTAGAGAGAGAGGAAGGGAGAGGGAGAGAGAGAAATAGAAACATCGATGAGAGAGAACATCAATTGGCCGCCTCCTGCATGCCCCCCACTGGGGATCGGGCCCACAACCTGGGCATGTGTCCTGACTGGGAATTGAACCTGTGACCTCTTGGTGCATGAGTCGACACTGAACTACTGAGCCACACTTACCAGGCAATACTTTATATTCTTTATTGCTATTGTAAATGGAATTTCTTTATTTCAATTTTTATTAATTTATTTTTGTTACAGATGTTTCTCTTTTTTTCCCCTAGACACCCTCCTCCCCATCCCCTCCCACCCCCATCATTTTGTCTATGAACATTGGTTATGCATACATGCATATAAGTTCTTTAGTTTATCTCATCCATCCCTCCCGCACCCCTCTTCTGAGGTCAGTTTGAACCATACTCCTTTCTGTGTCTCTGGGTCTATTTTGTTCATCAGCTTATTTTGTCCATTATATTTCACAAATAAGTAAGATCATGTGGTATTTGTCTTTCTCTGATTGGCTTATTTCACATAGCATAACGCTCTCCCAGTCCCTCCATGTTGTCTCAAAAAATAAGAGATCTTTGTGTATATATACCATGGCTTTTATATCCACTCATTTACTGATGGACACTTGGGCTGTTTCCACATCTCAGCAATTGTAAATAGTGCTGCTATGAACATGGGGGTACATATATTCTTGTTGATTGGTGTTCAGGTTTCTTAGGATACATGCCTAGAAGTGGGATCACTGGGTCAAATGGCAGATCAATTTTTAATTTTTTGCGAAAATACCATATTGTTTTCCATAGTGGCTGCACAAGTCTGCATTCCCACCAGCAGTGTACTAGAGTCCCCTTTTCTCCACGCCCTCACCAACACTTGTTGTTTGATAATTTGTTGATGGCAGCCATTCTGGCAGTTGTGTGGTGATACCTCACAGTTTTAATTTATGTCTCTCTGATGATTAGTGACATTGAGCATTTTTTCATATGTCTCTTGGCCATTTGTATGTCCTGTTTGGAGAGGTGTCTATTTAGGTCCTTTGCCCATTTTTAAATTAGATTCCTTGTCTTTTTTTGGTTGAGTTGTATGAGCACTCTATAGATTTTGTAAATTAACCCCTTATCTGATGTATCGTTAGTGATTATGCCATCCCATATGGTGGGATCTCTTTCCATTTTGACGGTTGTTTCTTTTGCTGTGCAGAAGCTTTTGAGTTTGATGTAGTCCCATGTGTTCATTTTTTCCTTTGTTTCTCTTGCCTTAGGTGATGTATCAGTGAATATTCTGCTGCATATGATGTCTGAAATTTTGTTACCTACATTTTCTTCTAGGATTTTTATGGATTCATGAGTCACATTTAAGTCTTTTATTCATTTTGATTTTATTTTTGTGTATGGTGTAAGTTTGTGGTCTAGTTTCATTTTTTTGCAGGTAGCTGTCCAATTTTCCCAGCATCATTTATTAAAGAGGTTGTCTCGACTCCACTGTATGCTCTTGACACCTTTGTCAAATATTAATTGAGCATAATGTCTTGGGTCAATTTCCAAATTCTCTGTTCTATTCCATTGATCTATATGCTTGTTTTTGTGCCAATACCAGGCTGTTTTGATGACAATGGCTTTGTAGTATAACCTGATATCTGGTACTATGATCCCTCCTACTTTGTCCTCCTTTTTCAAGATTGCTGTGGGTATTCAGAGTCTTTTTTGGTTCCATATGAACTTTTGAAGTATTTGTTCTAGTTCTGTGAAATATGTCATTGGAATTTTTTTTTTTTTATCCTCACCCGAGGACATTTTTCCATTTTTTGCACAGATAGAGTGGGAGGGAGAGAGGGGAAGAGAGAGAGAGAGAGAGAGAAACATCGATGTGAAGGGACACATCGAGTGGCTGCCACCAGCACGACCAACCAGGGCCGGGGACAAACTGCAGCTGAGGTACATGCCCTTAGCGGGAACCGAACCCGGGTCTCTCCGGACCGCAGGCCGATGCTCTAACCGCTGAGCCAAACTGGCCAGGGCTGTGATTGGTATTTTAATAGAAATTGCATTGAATCTATAGATTGCTTGGGGTGGCATGGACATTTTAATGATGTTAATTCTTTCTATCCATGAACAAGGTTTATGCTTCCACTTTTTCTTGTCTTCCTCTATTTTTTCCCCCTATGTCCTGTAGTTTTCTGCAAATTAGTTCTTTACTTCTTTGGTTAAGTATATTCCTAGGTATCTTAATTTTTTTGCCACAGTGGTAAATGGGATTTATATTTTTAGTTTTTCTTCTGTGAGTTCATTATTGGTGCATGAGAGTGCCATTGATCACTTCATGTTAATTTTGTATCCTGCTACCTTGCCAAATTTGTATATTAAATCTGGTAGATTTTTGATGGCGTCTTTAAGGTTTTCTATGTACAATATTATGTCATCTGCAAATAACAAGAGTTTCACTTCTTCCTTTTCAATTTGGATCTCTTTGATTTTTTTCTTCATGTCTAATTGCTGTGGCTAAACTTCCAGTACTATGTTAAATAAGAGTGGCAAAGTTGGCATCCCTGTCTTGTCTCTGTTCTTAAGGGAAATTCTTTTAGTTTCTGCCCACTGAGTATGATGTTGGCTGCATATTCAGATATGGCCTTTATGTCAAGATATGATCTCTCTATTCCCACATTGCTGAGCATTTTGATCAGAAATGGGTGCAGGATATTGTCAAATGCTTTTTCAGCATCTACTGATATGATCATGTGGTTTTTATCTTTCATTTTGTTTATGTGGTGTATCACATTTATTGATCTGTAAATATTGTACCAGCCTTGCATCCCTGGGATGAATCCCACTTGGTCATGGTGAGTAATTTTTTAATGTATTGCTGGATCCAATTTGCTAATATTTTGT
Source organism: Molossus molossus (assembly GCF_014108415.1). Taxonomy (NCBI): domain Eukaryota; kingdom Metazoa; phylum Chordata; class Mammalia; order Chiroptera; family Molossidae; genus Molossus; species Molossus molossus. Next base: position 15,792,250 of record NW_023425355.1, on the reverse strand, counting down.
TAGGTATTTTGGCATCTATGTTCATCAGGGATATTGCCTGTAATTTTCTTTCTTTGTAGTATCTTTTTCTGGTTTTAGAATTAGAATTATGCTGGCCTCATAAAACGAGTTTAAAAGTCTTCCTTCTTCTTGAATTTTTTGGAATAATTTGAGGAGAATGGGTGTTAGTTATTTTTTGAATGTTTGGTAAAACTCCCTGGTGAAGTTGTCCGGGCCTGGGCTTTTGTTTGCTGGGAGAGTCTTAATTATATCTTCAATTTCTTTTGTTGTTATTGGTCTGTTCAAGTTTTCTATCTCTTCCCAGTCCTGTTTTGGGAGACTATGTGTTTCTAGAAATTTGTCCATTTTGCTTAGATTGTCAAATTTGTTGCCGTATAATTGTTCATGATATTTGTTAACAATCCTTTGTATTTCTGTGGTGTCAGTTGTTATTTCTCCTGTTTCATTTCTGATTTTGTGTATTTAGATTCTCTCTCTTTGTTTCTTGGTGAGTCTAGCTAAGGGTCCATCAATCTTGTTTATCTTTTCAAAGAACCAGCTCTTTGTTTCATTGATCCTTTGAATTGTGTTTTTTTTTTGGTCTCCATGTCATTTATTTCTGCTCTTATCTTTATGATTTCCTTCCTTCTACTTGCTATGGGGTGTTCTTTTTGTTTGCTTTCTAGTTTTTTAAGTTGTGAGGTTAGATAGTCAATTAGAAATTTTTCATGTTTCTTGAGGTAGGCTTGCAGTGCTATGAACTTCTCCCCTAGGACTGTTTTTGCTGCATCCCATCAATTTTGTATTGTTGTGTGTTCATTTTCATTTGTTTCCAGGAAGTTTTTAATTTCTTCCTTGATCTCCTTCATAACCCATTTATTTTTTAATAACATGCTACTTAGCCTCCATATGTTCAAATGTCTTTGCATGATTTTGCTGTACTTGATTTCTAGTTTCATGCCATTGTGATCTGAGAAGATGTTTGATATGATTTGAATCATCTTGAACTTGTAGAGACTTAGTTTGTGTCCTAATACATGGTCTGTCTTTGAGAATTTCCCATGTGCACTTAAGAAGAATGTGAATTCTCTAGTTTTGGGGTGTAATTCTCTGTAGATATCTATGAAATCCATTTGATCTAGTTCATCATTTAGAAGCTCTGTTTCCCTGTTAATTTTTTATCTAGAAGATCTATCTGGTGATGTCTACGAGTTGTTGAAGTCTCCTGCTATGATTGTATTGCTGTTGATTTCTTCTTTGAAGTCCTCCAGAAGATTTTTAATACATTTTGGTCCTTTTGTGTTGGGTGCACATATGTTTACCAAGGTTATATCTTTCTGTTGGATAGATCCCTTCAATATTATGTAGTGTCCTTCTTTGTCTCTAGTGCTGGCCTTCATTTTGAAATCTACTTCATCAGATATGAGTATTGCTACACCAGCTTTTTTTCCTTTCCATTTGCTTGGAAGATTTCTTACCATCCCTTCAATTTCAACCTATGTGACTCTTTTGTTGTGAGGTGGGTGTCTTGTAAACAACACATGTATGAGTCATGCTTTCTTGTCCAATTGCTACTCTGTCTTTTGATCAGAGCATTCAATCCATTTACATTTAAGGTGATTATTGATATGTATTTATTTATTGCCATTTTTGTTCAGTGTGGTTCTATTTTTCTTCCTATTTCTTCTACTAATTACAGCAGTCCTTTTAACATTTCTTGCAGTGCTGGTTTGATGCTAATATAGTTCCGTAGTCTTTTTTTTTTTTCTTTTCTGGGAAGGTTTTTATTTGACCTTCTATTTTGAATGGTAGCCTTGCTGGATAGAGTAGTCTTGGATTCAGATTCTTGTTTTTCATGACCTTAACTATTTTATGCCATTCCCTTCTGGCCTGTAGTGTTTCTGTTGAGAAGTCAGCTGAGAGACTTATAGGGGTTCTTTTGTAGGTAACCTGTTGCTTATCTCTTGCTGCCTTTAGGATTCTCTCTTTGTCTTTAATTTTTGGCATTTTAATTACTATGTGTCTTGGTGCAGGCCTGTTTGAGTCCTTCTTATTTGGGGTTCTCTATGTTTCTTGAACTTGAATGCCTTTTTTTCTATATCAAGTTAAGGAAGTTTTCTTTCACTATTTCTTCAAATATATTCTCTAACCCTTGCTCATTTTCTTCTTCTGGAACTCCTATGATTCAAATGTTGTTATATGTTCAGTTGTCCCACAGTTCTCTTAAGCTGTCTTCCTGTTTTTAAATTGTTTTTTTCTTTTTGGTTTTCTGATTGGGTGATTTTTTCCTACCCTGTCTTCTAATTCACTGATCCAGTCCTCAGCTTCCTCTCCTCTACTGTTTAGTCCTTACAATATGTTCTTTATTTCTGCTATGTCATTCTTCATTTCCAGTTGGTTGTTTTTCAATGTTTCTATATCTTTACTCATGGTGCTGAGCTCTTACTCATGCTATTGAGTTTCCTCATTATCATCAATCTGAACTCTACCTCTGATAAGTTGCTTAACTGCATTTCGTTGATCTCATCTTCAGTAGAGTTATCTTATTGTTTCATTTGGGATTTGTCTATTTGTTCCACCATTTTGGCTATGTCAGTGTGTTTTAGAGATTACCAAATTGTCCCTGTGGGTATTGGTGTTTCACTGTTTGTGGCTCCTTCTACTGGGTTTGCATGAGTGTGTGAGGACCCATGTTAAACACCATTGTCAAGTCTTATTTTCTGGGTAGATTTACAAGCCCAGGAAAGGTTCAGTTATCTTCTAGCTTTTTGCCTGGAGGCTATTAGTCTCAATTACTTGATAAGCCTTGGGTTGTAATCCTCAGCTGAATGAAAAAAATCCCTCAGGTGTTCAGGGTAAGGAGATTTTCAACAGGTGGGGCAGATGCTTCCTGGCTGTTAATGAGCCTCAGTTTGCATTTCTCTGGCCCAGCTGGGTGGTGTTCAATTTCTGAGGGAGGGGCTATTGCTTCTCCCCAGGGTCTGGGAAGGGGTTCTTTGAGTAATATGGCTACTATCCTGTGAGAGAGTGATTCAGCACACAACTGCCAATGCCCTCTCAGCTCTCCAAGTCCCCAAGTGTCCACACAGTTCCAGTCCAGTCTGCCCTCCCTCTGCCAGAGCCCCAGGTGCATGGCTGTAGCTAATTTAGTGCTTTGGCCTGGCCTTCTGCACTGTGGACCCAACTTAGAATTTTAAACTCAAGAGAGCTGCTCACAGGTAAAACAGCTGCTGTCCGTGGGCTCCCAGCCCACCCTCTTGTGCCTCCACAGATCCTACCAGGCTCAATTCAGTGTCCTTTTTTCCTGCCCCTGGTTATATGGGTCCACTCCAGATGCTTTTCTGTTGCTTTTCCCCTAATATTTGTCTTTATTTTAGTTGTAATTACAGTTTGGTCCCGGGAGATGATCTGTGTAGCTTCTATTCACTCTGCCACCATTTTGGAATCTTCATAATGGAATTTTTGACCATTATTTTCCCTTACTCATTATTGTTTGTGTATATGAAGTCTACTGATTTTTGTATGTTAATTTTCTATCATGCTACTTTACTAAATTCTTTTTATTTTTTTTTAAGTTAGTCTAATCATTGATTTGTTGGTTTTCTAGGTAGACTATTGTGTAGAATATAATTAACACAATAGCCCTGAGACTGTAAACTTTAGTAAGGCCTCCTTATAAGTTAGTCCCTTGATTGTCATGGAAGATGTAGGATTTTCGGAAGGTTTATGACCATTCCCAGTACTGCTATAAGTGGCTTACTGTGCCTAAATTGTTCTGCAAACAATATGGTTTGTGGTTAACACTTGCTTTTCTTCCGAGAGACTGGGATTTTGATATGTGTTTGGCAGAGGAGACTTCCATGATCAGTCTCCAATAAGAATCTGGGGAATTGAATTATTAATGAGCTTCCTTTGTAGACATTTCACTGCATCCCAGAAGTTTTGATATGTCATATTGTTGTTTTCCTTTGTGTCTATATATCTTTTGATTTTGCTTTTATTTCTTCTGTGACCCAGTCAGTTTTTAGTAGTGTGTTGCTTAATGTCCACATATTTGTATGTTTTTTTAACTTCCTTTTCCCATTGATTTCTACTTTCAAAATATTATGCTTGGTATGATTTCAATCTTCCTAAATTTGTTGAGGTTCACATTCTGACCTGACATATGGTCTATTCTTGAGAATGCTCCATGTGTATTAGAAAAGAATATATAAGCTAATGTTCTGGAATAAAAGGCTTTGTAAATGTCAACTATGTCCATTTTATCAAATGTGTCATCTAAGGTTGCTTTTTTTTTTTATTGATTTTCTGTTTAGATGATATATCTAGAGCTGTCAATGATGTATTTAGGTCCCCTACTATGATTGTGTTTTTGTCTGTTTCTACTTTTAGTTCTGTTAGCAGCTGCTTTATATATTTCAGTGCTCCATAATTGGGTGTATATATTCTGGGAAGTGTTTTCTTGATGTAGTGTCCCCTTTATCATTATAAATTGTCCATCTTTGTTTCTTCTTCTTATTGTTTATCTTCAAACCTATTTTGTCAGGTAAAAGTATGTCTATACCTGCTTTTCTTTGGATGTTATTTGCTTGAAGAATCATTTTCCACCCTTTCACTTTGAGTCTATCTTTGTCTTTGCAGCTTAGATGTGTCTCCTGAAGGCAGCATATGGTTGGTTTTGACTTTTGATTGAGTGTGCTACACTGTGCCTTTTTGTGAGTCTGGTTTATTTACGTTTAGCATAATTATAGCTGTGTGAGGATTTCCAATAGCCATTTTATCTTTTGTGGTAACTCTGCGCCTCCATCGGTTCATTTCCTTTGTATTTCTGACTTTTGTTGTTGTTGTTGTTTGGTGGTATTTCATATTCTTTTCCTCTTTTTTTTTTCTTTTTAAACTATGTATCTCAGTTCTTTTTTTTAATGTCTAGTTACCATTAAGTTTATAAAAAAGAAAGTTTCATATATACAGTAGTCATTTTTCTTTTGAATGGATTTGATTTCCATCTTCTTTGCAAATGTAGGTCTTTACCTCCTCCCCTTTTATGTTTTTGTGGTCATAAATTATTCCTGTTTATGCTGTACATTTGTTAGTGATCTTGCTTGTAATTTTGTGACCTGGTTTTTTGTTTGTTTGTTTTAAGTAGAATAACCCCCTTGAATAGTGCCTGCAATGGAGGTCTTCTTGTGATAAATTACCTCAGCTTCTATATGTCTGAAAAATTCTTTATTTTTTCTTCATATTTAAAGGATTACTTTGCTAGATATGTTATTCTTGGATGGTAATTCCTCTCTTTTAATATTTTGGATATTTGGTTCCACTCTCTTCAAGCTTGTAGAGTTTCTGCTGAGAAGTTTGATGATGGCCTAGTTGGATTTCTTTTATAGTTTACTTTCTTCTTTACCCTGGTTGCCTAGAGAATTCTTTCTTCTCACTGGTTTTTGACAGCTTTAATACAATGTGCCTCGGAGAAGGCTTTTTTGGATCAAGGTAAGTAGGTGTTCTCTTTGCTTCTTGGAATCGAAGATCAAACTCTTTTTATAGGTTTGAGAAGTTCCCTTGCCCAGCCCACGTGGCTCAATGAATTGAGCATCGTCCCATGGACTGAGAGGTCCTGGTCCAATTCCCAATCAGGGCACATGCCCAGGTTGTGGGTTTGATCCCCAGTAGGGTGTGTGCAGGAGGTAACTAATCAATGATGTATCTCTCTCATATAGATGTTTCTATCTCTCCCTTCCTCTCTCTAAAAATCAATAGAATCATATCTTTAAAAGAAGAAAATTCTCATCCACTGTTTTTTTGAATGGGCTCTCCATGCTTTATATTTCCTATGCTCACTCGTTTCTTCTTGATCTCTTTTGTTGGGTTATTCTCCAGAATTTCTATTTGGTTCACTTTTAAAGTTTCATTGTCTTTGTTCAAGTACTCATTTTTTTGTTGTTATTGTTGATTTGTTTACTCATCACATTAATTTACCTCTCTGTTCTTTCTCACATCTCGAGTATTCTCAGAACTGCAAACTTGAGTTCTTTGTCATTTATATCATATATTTCCATTTCTTTAAATATGTTTTCTGGAGATTCATTTCTTTCTGAGTTGCCTCACTGACATGGTTATTCATGGTATTTGATGGATTCCTTATCTGTCTAGGCATCTGTGTATTGTGGCATACACACACACACACACACACACACACACACACACACACACATATTGCTTTCCAGTAGGTGGTGTTGAAACACAAGTTTTTTTTAGCTGTCCTCTACTTCTCTGGCTTTTCACATAGGGTGTTGTAAAATGGCCTGTGTTTCCTGGGAAGGTGGGCACCTCCCCTGTGATTTGGGGACCAACCCAGCAGGGAAACTCAGTGGGCAATGGAACTTCAAATTTGTGTAATCCCAGTGATGTCCCCCACAGTCAGATGCTGACTATAATGCAGCCTCAATGTGTGTGATTAAGCTGATCTATGGAAACCTTCCTCCTTCTTTGTTGCTTTGTTCTCCCAGCAATGGCAATATTGAACCTTTGTGGAGTCTCCCTTGCATCTCCACTGGCCCTGTGATTAGTCACAGAGGATACCTTTCTATCAGGGAAAAGTGTTTCTATAGCACCATTTCTCAGGTTTGCAGATAATGTGCTCAGCAACCTGAAACAAAGAGTTAGGGGATGCAAGGTCTGGTAGGGTTAGGGGAGGCAGCCAAGCTCCACGGCTTTGTTTTTCTGTCTGGAACGCTGATTACCAGACAACCAAGGCCGCATGTCTGTGCTTAGTCCCTGCCCAGGTCCCTGGGCTCAGCGGCTTCTCTTACTGCCCATTCCTGCAGAAATGCTCACTGAATCTCTGTGCTCCTCCCAGCTGAAGGGAGTGCCAGCATATCTTGATTCCTCCTCTCTTCTGGCTAAGCCCAACAGTGAGCACCAAACAGCAGGGCTGCATTCATGGCTTTTCTCCCCTCTTGCCTCCCTGGTTCACATCCACTTGCCCACCTTTAGATGTTTCAATGTGCAGATCTCTCAGGTGTATTTGTGTGTGAGCAGGGAATCCTTTGTTGAATTATAGCTGTTCAAATTGTTGAAACTTTAGCGGGAAAGACAAAGGGAATCTCTCATGCAAACCAATCCTTGGACATCACTCTCCTTAAGTGTAACTTATAAACAGCATGTTTTGGGGTTTTCTTTTATGAGACAAATTAAAATGTATTTTTTTAAAAGGAGTAAGTTAAGCTCATGCATACTTATTGCTATGATTGATATGGTTAATTTCAAGTATTTTAAAAAAATATATTTATATATAGTTGACCCTTGAACAGCATAGGTTTGAACTGCACAGGTATATTTAGTGGATGTTAAGATCATCTGCTGATTTGAGTATCCTTAGGAGGGGGTCCTTGAACCAATCCGTCATGGATGCCAAGAGAAAACTAAGTTTTTGGGGAGACAAAAGTTTCACATGGATTTCAACTACAGGGGGAGTAGGCACTCCTAAACCTCAAATTGTTTAAGAGTCAACGGTATACACACAGACATGTATATACTTATGTGTATTTTGTTATATTTTTGTGTTTCTTTATCTACAGGGTATGTATTCTTTAAGTTTTATTTCTTTTAAGTTTCAATATTTAAGAAAAGTTTAGAATTTGTTCTACAGGTTTTTCTTATACCTTTACCTTTGTTAAAATATCCTTGATCCTGTTTTCTTATTTAAGCTTTTACTGTCTATTTTATCAGATTTCTTTACCATTATCATTTAATATGAACCTCTTGCCTATACAACAATGAACTTTTTCTACTTTTTCTCTCTCATTACACATTGTTAATGGCAATAACTCTCCTTTTTTATAATATAAAACCATCATAAATTAGTCTTCCACCTTCACCCCCAATTTTGTTTCAGTTTTATGTGTACACTTACAGATATATAAAAAAAATACCCACCACTGTTTATTTTATTGATATTTTTCTAGTCATCTTTTGGTTGGATAAAGTCCATCCTCTAGTAGATTTCTCAGAAAGAGTTGATGGTACATAATTCCGTACGTATTAGTTTATTAAAAACTATTTTTATAGAGTCTTGATATATGAAAGAAAGCTTGAATTTATTAAAAATTCTTGGCTTATACTTTCTTTCATTTGCTTTTTTTATTGTTCCTCCATTATTGTGTTGGATGTTGCTTTCTAAAGTCTTGTGCTAATGTAATTGTTTTGTTTTTGTGAGTTATTAGTTCTCTCTGCCTCCAAGGCTTGTGGATTTTATCTTTATATTTGACATGTAATTTTTGGCCATAATAAGTCTCAGAGTCATTTGTTCTGGGTTAATTTTCCTTGGTAACCAATGATCCCTTTATATTTGTGTGATTCAGGTCTTTTCTACACCTGGAAAGTTTTGTAGGATTATCATTTAAATGTTAGCTCCCTTCAATTATTTTGTTTTTGTTTCTTAGGAATTCTATTAATATAAATATTTTTTCTGTATTGCTTCTCTTTCATTTCTATTACTTTTACTGTGGCCCATTTTGCTTCTTTATTTATGCATTTCCAGTTTTGTAGTTATTTTCTTGCCTTTGTCTATGTCCATGACCACATTTTAATTTTAATGTATTCTCCTCTAGGAACTTTGTAATTTATCTTACATTTCTGAAATAATTTTGTCTATTTCTTCCATTTTTTTAGTACAATCAACTTTTCTTCTCATTTCACAGTTTCTTTGTACATTTCTGTCCTTAGATTTTGATATATTGGAGTAACTAAAATGTTTGACTGTATTTAATTCTGTTTACAATGTAGACTTATGGTTTTCTTGTCCTTCATGGTTAGTTTTCAAGAAAATTATCCTCAATTAGTTTGTGCAAAAATTATTTTCTTGATATTTTACAATAGTTTTCTTATGGATTTTACTTCTCTCTCATTCATTGTAGAGATATTGAGATTTTTTTTTTTTTAACATGATTCCTCATTTAAAGGTGATCTTTTCTGTCAGTCTAGGTAAGTTCAGTGCTTTATTACATTTTTCTTTTTGTTTTGGTAAGGTGGAAAACTTGAGAGTCCTTTAAAAATTTGTGATGCTCTTGCTTGTAATAGCAACTTTTCTTTCTTTATACTGTTCCCCATTCATAACTCAATACCAGAGTCCTTATTTCTTCCTTTCTGTCTTATCCCCCTAGAAGCTTTGTGTTTGAAAGACTGACCCTTTAAATCATGTATGTCCCTTTAAACTGAGTCTATTCCTTTAAATCTTGAGCCTGGCTCTTTAAATAGCTTTATTGTTGAAAACCATTTCCTGCAACCTGGTTCAGACTTTGTTTTAAACACACACACACACACACACACACACACACACACACACACACACACAGTTTTTAAGTTTAGAATGGACTTAATTTTTCTGGTAATTATCATGGGGGTGAGAGTGACCAGCAAGTGTCATTCTTGCATGATCCTAGCAGTTTTATTTTGTCTGATTTTGTTGTGAAGTACAGTAGTAGGGCTGGGAAGAATCAGAAACTTATTGAAATCCTACCAGAATGCGTTCATTGCCTCTTTTTATTTTTTACTTATAGTTATGTCGTAGACATTCTGATGTGTGGTTTTGCATAGAAATTCTATAGTTATGAAGTTATTTCATATAGTTTGAGAAGCAGATTTAGGGAAGTAACTTACTATAAATCTGCCATTGTCTTCACTTACTGAGAAATCCTCTAATGGCATTTTTCCCCTTTAGATCACTATTTTACCAGCTTTTTACCTTTCTTTCACCTTTTTTGTTTTACTACTTACTCTTTCGTTTCCCAGTTGATTTCATAATTCCTGATTTCCTCTAAACTGTAAGAAGTTAGTCTGGACAATTTTCTTTCCTCTGATATGTTTTTATTTAACACATGTATGTATAGATGTGGTGTAGGCATCCTCCAAGAGGCCTTCAATGGTCCTGCTTCCTGATAGTAACTGTCTTGGGTTGCCCTTTCCCATACTGCACTAGGGTTATTGTGTGACTCACAAAATAAGGCAAATGGCACCTCAGAAATTGTCTTAGAAAAAGATTAGCTTTATGGAAAGCTCCATGTCTAATGGAACTGAAATCTTTTGATGACAACCGTGTGAATAACCTTGGAAGTAGATCCTTCCTCCCCGACCTATACCTCATGAGAGACCCTCAGTTTCAACTATTCAGTCAACCACTCCAGATTCCTGACTCATAAACTCTGGGACATACTGCTGTTTGGTATTTGGAGATGTTAATATTGGGGGTAATTTGTTATGCAGAATTAGATAATTAATATAATATGTGTATATTTTCCCTGCATCATTTTAAGATTTTTATTAATTTTGCATTCTTTATCTTTAGAGGTACTGCTTCTCTGATTGATTTTTTTTTTTTTTTGAACCATGAACCTAATTGAGTATTCTCTTCAAAGCTGCAATTTGAGTGTTCAATATTGATAACATTAGGTCCAGCTGTTCTTCTCTTCAGTGAAAGGTGGGTGGCAGAGCCGGCACATGAGATATTAAGCTAATTCTATAAGCACTCAAAAGTATATATTTGTTATATATAATTTTTCAAAATTTTGTTTAAAGTTCTATCTTATTCAGATTTCCGGTTTTACATGCACTCCTGTGTGTGTCTGGGAGTGTATGTGTGGGAGAGAGAGAGAGTTAGTTTAGTTCTGTGCAATTTTACCAAAAAACAATTTCATCATAAGGATCTCTCATGGTACCTACAACAGACACTTCTCTCCCCTCCCTAAGGGTCCCTGACAACCATCCTTGTCTATCTCTATAATTTTGTCATTTCAAGAATGTTACATGAATGAAACCATACAGCATGTATACTTTTCATATTAGCTTTTTTCACTCAGGATGACTCATAGAAATTTGTCCAAGTTGTTGCCTGAATCAAGAGTTTGATCTTTCCTTTGCTAAATAGTGCTCCATGGTATGGATGTACCACAATTTGCTTAATATGAAATGCACATGGGTTCCTATCAGTTTTAAGCTATTACAAATAAATCTGCTATGAACATTCACATAAAAGTTATTCATAAACATAAATTTTATGTCTCAGATAATGCTCTAGAATACAATTGTTGGACATATAAAAAGTATATGTTTTTTGTTTTGTTTTGTTTTTTTTCTTTGTTGATTTTAGAGAGAGAGGAAGGGTGAAGGAGGGAGAAATAGAAACATGGATGAGAGAGAACATCGATTGGCCGCCTCCTGCATGCTCCCCACTGGGGACAGGGCCCACAATCTGGGCATGTGCCCTGACTGGGAATCAAATTGGCGACCTCTTGATGCATGGGTCAACGCTCAACCACTGAGCCACACCAGCCGGGCCATAAGTATATGCTTAATTTGTAAGAATGATCCAGTTTCTCTGCCTTTACCAAAATCTGGTGGTGTCACTAGTTTGTTTTTAAGCCTTTGTCATAGCAGTGTAATAATAACTCACGGAGATTAACTTTAATTTTTCTGTGACTAATAATTTTGAACATCTTTCATGGGCTTATTTGCCATGTTATAGCTTCTTCAGTCAAATATCTGTTCATGTGTTTTGCCTATTCAATAATTGGATTTAATTTTTTTCCTTTTGCTTGTGACTTTTGAGAGTTCTTTACAAATTCTAAGTAGAATTCCTTTGTTAGATATGCAGGTTGTAAATGTTTTCCACCAGTCTGTAGATTTTCTTTTTATCTTCTTAACAGGAACTTTTACAGAGCAAACATTTTTCATTTTGATGAAATCTTCTTTATAGATTTGTCTTTTATGTACCATGCCTTTGGTGTCAAGTATAAGAGTTCTTTGTCTAGCTCTAGATTTTTAATATTTTCTCATATTTTTTCTAAAAGTTTTATAATTTATTCAGTACATTTAAGTCTGTGATCCACTTTCAATTAATTTTTATAAAAGGAGTAAGGCTTGGGTTGAGGTTGTTTGTTAATTTAGCCTATGAACAGTCAATTGCTCCTACTATTCATTAAAAGTTTTTTCTCCTCTATTAAATTGTTTTTCCATATTTATAAAATAAATGTGCATGTTTTGTAGATTACTGAATTTTTTAATTAGGTTAATAGTTTTCTTACTAAGATTTAAGAATTCTATATGTAGTCTGTATACAAGTTTTGTTTTTTTTCCCTCAGATATGTGATCTGCAAATATTTTCTCTTAAATTTGCATCTTTTCTTCTTATTCTCGTAACAGTGTATTTCTCAGAGCCATCATTTTTTTTTTAACTTAAATTTTTATGAAATCTACTTTATTTTTCTCTGGCTGGTTTGGCTCAGCAGTTAGAGTGTCAACCCATGGACTGAACATATGCAGGTTTGATTTCTGGTGAAGGGCATGTAACTGGATTGCAGGTTCAATCCCTGGCCCCGGTTGGGGTCATGCAGGAGACAACCAATCGGTGTGTCTCTCTCACATTGATGTTTCTTTCTCTCTTCCTCCCTTCCACTCTGTCTAAAAATCAATGGAAAAATATCCTTGGGTGAGGATTAACAAGACAAAACAAAAAATGAAATCTATTTCATCATGTTTTGGGTGTCATGTCTAAGTCCATGTCATGGAAAATTTCTTCACATTTTTTATTAAATATTTTATAGTTTTACATTTTACATTTTGATCTGTGATCCATTATGCATTTAGGTTTGTGTAAGGTATGAATTATAGACTAAACTCAATTTATTTTGCATATGGACATTCAATTGATTCAAAACCATTTGTTGGAAAAATTATCCTTTTTTTTTCATTTAATCGTCTTTGTACTTTTGTCAAAATCAATTTTCCATATTTGTATGAATTTCTGGATTTCATTCTATTCCATTGATCTATGCATTTATATCTTCACCAATATCACACATTCTCTTGATTATTGTAAGTTTATCACGAGTCCTAAAATTGATTACTGTGATTCTTCTAACTTCATTTTTCCTTTTCAAAATTGTCATGACTATTCTTGTTTCTTTGCATTTTTAACTTACCTGTATCTATAAAATACGATACTAAGATATTGATAGAAATTTTGTTAAATCTTGTATTAGTTTCCTATTGCTGCTGTAACAAAATACTATAAATTTAATGACACAAAAATTCTAAAATTTCTTACCTTACAATCCTTTATGTCAGAAGTCCACAGTGGGTCTCCCTGTGCAAACATCAAGATGCAGTCATTGTGGTATTACTTCTGGAGGCACCAGGGGTCAATTTGTTTCCATTTCCTTTCCTGCTTCCTCAAATCTGTATGTACTTTGTGACTCCTGGTCCTATTCTCCCATCTTCAGAACCAGCACTGGAAGATGGAATCACTCTGATGCTCCTACCTCTCTCTTTCACTTACAAGGACCCTTGCATTTACATTGAATTTAAATGGATAATGCAGGATAATCTCACATCTCAAGATACTGAAACAATCTGCAAATTCCCTTTACCATGCAAAGGAAAATAATGTAAAATTTTCTCAGTTTCTAAGGAATAGCATATGCACAACTGAAGGGGAGGTCATTATTGTGCCTACCAAATATATAAACATGGATTTGAAGAAAATTGGCATTTTTACTTGGTTGATATTTTCCAATCCATTGGCATGGTATGTCTTTATTTAGGTCTTTTTATTTTCTTTCATGAGTGTTTTGTCATTTTCAGTATATACATCCTATGAATGTTTCATTCAATTTTGGTTCTATTGAAAATGTTGTTGTTTTTTTTTTAATTTAGAGTTTTAGACATTTAGTGCTATCATATAGAAGTTGATTGATCTTAATATATAAACTGTCTATTCTGGAACCTTGCTCATTTATTATTTCTAGAAATATTAAAAATCTATTCTTGGTATTTTCTTCATAGACAATCCCACATCTGAAAGCTTAGATAATTGATTTACACCGTTATTCTTGTCTTATGGGAATATCTAAATCTATATATTACCCTGTAAGAGGTGCTCCAGCAATCTCAAGGAAATTGTGATATATTGTGTTTTTCTTATCTTTTTTTTTTTCAAAATATATTCTATTTCCTCCTATTTTTTTCTTTGACACATTGTTGTGTATAAATGTTTTAATTGATTTTCAAATACTTGGAGATTTCTCAGATATGTTTTGATTATTGAAAATTAACTAAAAGGGATGCCATCAGTAAGATGGCAAAACAGGAGTTTTCTACAGACTTCTTTGATGTTATTTTATGTACCATGCCTTTGATGTCAAGTATAAAGAACATCAATTCTGACATACAGCCACAAATAAGAGTACTTTCGTAGGAGTCCAGGACTCCAGCAGAGACGTGCCAGCACACTGTTAGACCAAACAAATCCCAAATTAGATGCATTAAAGAGGATAATAGGAACAGTTTTACTTTCCTGTGTTGCACCCCCCACAAGGCAGGACAGCTCCGCATAAAGAGAGCGCTTCTTCGCCTGTGATTTCTTTCATGAGGAAAAGTGAAAACATGTAAGTGACTGCTGGCTCCCCTAATTATGTGGAACACTGCCAAAGAGGCTCATTTCTCTTTCCCCTTCCAGAATACTGAGTTTGGAGCTGCAAGGCCAGGGGACAGTCAACAGCTGGGAGAACCGCGTTCATGGCTCAGGATGGAAACTATCGGAGGTGTGCGGATCCTACTAACTGAGTCACGGACTCCATCAGAAGGTCCGCTCATGGACTGCTGGAGACACCTCACTTGTAAACACACCCAAACAGCCCACAGGCACCTCGATGTTCAGTGTCCATCATACACTGAACCCAGCTCCCTATGTGTTTCCATGAGGGTGGAGAGTATGAGATTTTGCAGACAACTGCTAAGCACATGCAGAAAGTCGGTCTGAATTCATGAACATGGGAAAAACCACAAATGAGAGCATTCAGCACTGCCCTAGGGAAAGTAAAAAGTAAGGTGTCCACACTCAGCCTGGCTTGGCAGGATAAAGAGAAAGCAAACAACTTTAAGAATTTTGCCCCAAGACAGAGCAAGTAGTGTGAAATAGGCAACCTATTAAAAAGGTCTAAAAAAGCCACAGAATAGATAGCAGGGCTTACAGAAGGTGATGTATCTCCTGAAAGTAGTCAGTAAAGACTAGAGGAGGTGAGTGGTTCTTCAAATACAAAGAAAGTAATGAAAGACTACAAGGAACAGAAAAAAAATCAAGAAACATGGCACCATGAAAGGAACACAATCATTTTTCTGTAATTATCTGCAAAGATACAAAGATCTGTGATTTTCTCAATAAAGAAATCCAAATAGATGTTTTATCAAAGCCTTAAAGAATATCACTACAAAGGAAAAAATTAATAAAAGGGACTATATCAAACTAAAAAGCTTCTGCACAACAAAAGAAACCAGAAACAAAATAAAAAGGAAACCCACTCTCTGGAAGAACATATTTGCCAATGATACATTGGATAAGGAGTTAATGTCCAAAATATATAGAGTACTCATACAACTCAACAAAAGGAAGACAAACAATCCAATTAAAAAATGGGCACAGGACCTGAATAGACACCTCTCCAAACAGGACATACAAATGGCCAGGAGCCATATGAAAAAATGCTCAAGCTCTCTAATCATCAGAGAGACACAAATTAAAACGACTATGCGATATCACCTCACACCTATCAGAATGGTGGCCATCAACAAATCATCAATCAACAAGTGCTGGAGAAAAGGGGACTCTAGTACACTGCAGTGGGAATGCAGACTGGTGCAGCCACTATGGAAAACAATATTGTGTGTCCTCAAATAATTAAAAATGGAACTGCCGTTTGACCTAGTGATTCTATTCTAGGAATATACCCTAAGAATCCTGAAACACCAATCAGAAAGAATATATGTACCCCTATATTCATAGCAGCTCTATTTACAATAGCCAAATCTGAAAATAGCCCAAGTGCCCATCAGTAGATGAGTGGATAAAAAAGCTGTGGTACATGTACACAATGGAGTACTATGCAGCTGTAAGAAAGAAAGATCTCTTATCCTTTGAGATGACATGGAAGCACCTGGAGAGTATTATCCTAAGCGAAACAAGCCAAACAGAGAAAGACAAGTTTCATATGATCTCACTTATTTGTGGAATATAATGAACAAAATAAGCTGTTGACCAAATGAGATCCAGAGTCATGGAAGTAGGGAACAGACTGACAAACTTCAGAGGGTTGGGGTGGAAGGGGTGGGAAGAGATAAATTAAAGAACTTATATGCATATATGCACAATTGACACAGACATTTGGTTGGGAAAAGCATAATGAAAGTGGGAGTGGGAAGGAGGGTGTCAGTGGGGAAAAGGGGGGACATCTATAATACTTTCAACAATAAAAAATGAAATTAAAAATAAAATTAAAAAAGAATACCACTACAGAAAACGTCAAATCACAAAACTACAAAAGAGTAAGAAAGTAATTAACCAAAATGAAAGTAGTAAGTTGTTACCCATCAATAATTAAATTGATTAAATTCTCCAATCAAAAGGCACAGAGTGGGATTCTGGAAAACGATGATGCATAAATTCTCAGCTTCCGCATTCCCCCACAAAGTTCAATGATGAGACAACTATCCATGGAAAAAAAGAGCTTCAGGGGTCATCTAGAATCCACTTAGGAAGTTTTAACAGCACCCTGGGACAAAGTGGGGGGGGACTATTTCACAAAGAGAAAGACAATTTAGTTTTGCCTTCATCCCTCAAATCATCATTGTTCAGAACCCAAAAAGAACTTCCCAGTTAATAAGTGGTCTCTCACCAGGAAAAGAAGATCAGGATGAGCGACCAGCTTCTCCAGTCTCCAGCGACACTATGTGACTGTCCAGCTTTGGTTTCACCCCACCCAGGGCAGCAAAGAGAGCTAACTAGGATCAAGAAAGAAAAACCAAGCCTATTATTAGCAAACACATAATGGGAGTGATTGTAGTTCCCAGAGACCTGCCCTACGATGGACTCAGCAGCTTCTGCAACTGGTCAAGAGCTGTAGAAATTTCACCAACCACCCCACAGGTATTTATGTTCACTAAAGGCAGCTGTGCCTCAGTCTCTCCTTATTCCCACCCATCCCCATCCACTGACTGAGCACAGACCTATACCAGTAGCCATCTAAGGTGTATACAACAGCACACGTGTAAGAAGCCAGCTGCCTGAGTCCCTCCCTGTCCCCACTGAAGCCCTGGACCTATACGCACAGCCAACATCTCTGCAGCTGTGCCAGTGTAAGACCTCAGCCATATGGGTCTCTCCCTACCTCCACCAGAGCCCAGGAGCTATGCTTGCAGCCAACCCAGGCTTCTGTAGCTGCACGTGTGCCAGACACCAACTTACATGCCCTTGGATGACCCCCACCGGATGACCTGTGCTCAGGGCTAGCCCCTTCTGCTGTGTATCTGCAAACCATCAGCCATGGCTTATCGTTAGCTTCCACTGTAGCACGTACATATCAAGGGTAGAGTGTGCAGCCAGGGGTGAGCCCACCAGCAGCCAAAGGTATCAATCAAGCCCTGTCTCCTGTCACTGGCTGGCAATACCATGCCCACCTATAGATAACTCCTCAGTTTTGCTCTTTCGTGGTCCTCTTCTTACCTCTGTCACCGGCTCTCACTGTATTGTGAATGCCAAGGGGAAAGAGTACACAGTCACAGGAGAGCACACTGACATCCAGGGTCCCAACAGCTATTTTCAGGCCCAGATCAGTCCTTCTCTTGTGTCACTGGTGAGGAAAACCACATTCCCTTGTAGTTAACCCCTCCAGCTGAGTACCGGCAAGCCCCCAGCCTCACCCCAATCACTGGTATCCAGTTCAATGTGCACATGCGAGGTGAGAGAGAATACAATCCCAGGAGAACACAACAATTGTAGAATGTCTTGTTAAAACCTATGTGTGGCCCAGCCGGTTGGCTCAGTGGTTGAGCGTCGACCCATGCACCAAGAGGTAGCCGGTTGGATTCCCGGTCAGGGCACATGCCCAGGTTGTGAACCAGATCCCCAGTGGGGGGCATGCAGGAGGTGATCAATCGATGTTCTCTCTCATTGATGTTTCTATCTCTTTCTCCCTCTCACTTCCTCTCTCTCTAAAATCAATAATGAAAAAAAAATTAAATAAAACAACAACTATGTGTGGGTTTTCATGCCTTGCCATAGGGAGAACCCTGCCCTCACCACACCAGACATGGCACACACCAGTGCATTGCAACCTCTAACAGGAGTTGCAGTCAAGGACTCAGGCCTGCTCTTTAGCATATTTGCATCCTTAATTAAGCTCCTTTATTACTAGGTCTCTCTATCTGGGGCCTTCTGCTAAAATCTTCCAGGGTCTCCGCTGAGACCTCATTTTTGGAGAGAGATGGAAAATGTGAAGACACTTGGCTCTGCTCTGACTCTACACCCATTACTCTTCTACTCCAACCATCTCCCTCCCCAACCCCAGGGTCCATGAAACTGCAAGGGCCTTTTGTTTGGGGCTCTCTCAAAAGTTAAATGATCCCCATCTCTGCTGATCCAACTGGTTTAAGCTTCTTGCTTATACTAACAAAGTAAGTGATTGAAGGCTTAATTGTTCATTTCTTCTGTGGATAAAAATGGGGTTCTCCTGAAATTAACCTCACAGGATGATCTGATCATAACTTCCTAACTGAGCAGGTCATAGTGGGTAGTCATGTGTGGGAGACTTTTTGCATGGCGTCAATTTTGTTGTAATCTGCTCTGCCATCGCCTGCCCCAAGGCAGGATATCTCTGCATTCTGCATTTCTTTATCTCTGCATTTTGCATTTCTTTAAGTAACCATTTACTCAAGAAGCCAGTCTTTGCTGACCTTTTGTTCCTTTGTAGTATTTCCTAGATTTGCTTCCGGCAAGCCTGGTGCTTGGCAACAGGTGCTTCTTGCCCTATATATTGTGTGAATTACCCCTGAATAAACGAGACTTGATCAGAGCCCTGTCTTGTCTCCATTTCTCGTGTCTCTTGTCCCTCCTCATCCTCACTCCCCCTCTAGAGTCCTCGTTGCTCGACCTGCGGACCGGTCAGTCATGCCCCAGGACTGTAACTTCTTTAATGAAAACATTTTTAAGCAACAGCCCTGTCCATTGTTCTTGTGCAACTAGGTTAACTTACCTTTAAAATGCCAGATGTGCCCTGGCCAGTTTGGCTCAGCGGTTAAAGCGTCGGCCTGCGGTCCTGAGAGACCCGGGTTCGGTTCCCGCTAAGGGCACGTACCTCGGTTGCAGTTTGTCCCCGGCCCTGGTTGGTCGTGCGGGTGGCAGCCACTCGATGTGTCCCTTCACGTCGATGTTTCTCTCTCTCTCTCTTCCTCTCTCTCCCTCCCACTCTATCTGTACAAAAAAAATGGAAAAATATCCTCGGGTGAGGATTAAAAAAAAAAAAAATGCCAGACGTAATACCACTTAAAGGTGTAACCACCCACGAGCGAGCACACTCTGTAATCCAATCCCCATCTTGCTTTATCCCACCTTCATGTAATCTTTCCTAAATTCCTTCCTTAACTCCAAAGGCATAGAAGAAATCAAAGATGGTAATTCTCTGGAACATTATAGATCTTGCTTCCTGTCGATTGTCATTAGTTTGGCTCGAATAAACTTCTAAAAATCCTCTCCAGGTTTGGACATCACTTACATCTACATCCCTTGCACTGACATATTTTTGGTTTGTTGCTTTAATTGGCTTCTCAGAGCTGGCAGCGCAGTCTCTCTGTGCTCAGTCTTTGCAGCTCAGCTGATTTCCTGACAGTCTATTTACCTCCGCTGCTCCTGGACCACAGTGTGAAGCCTCCGGTCCTGTTTCTCAGGGCTTGCAAACGTGGGCACACCCACAGTCACTGTGCAATGAAAGTGATTTTAGCAGGACTCTCTTTGCTTCTTTCGCTGACCCTACTGAGCTGTTCAGCTCCACTAGTTGCTGACTGATCGCTCTGTTGTATTCAACAATGATCTCGGGCATACATTGCTCCTCAGGCTACACCATCGAATTCGGACTACTTTGAAATGAGAACTGCCAAGGCACTTTCTGCCAGGCAAGCAGACAACTAATTGATGTTAATTCAATATAGTACATATCGATGTACCATTTCCTCAAACAATGTTTGCATTTTACCAAAGATTTTTGACAGTTGATGTCTTGCCTTGCTCAAGATTCTGATATAGCCCGGCTGGTGGGGCTCAGTGGTTGAGCGTGGACCCATGTGCCAAGAGGTCACTGGTTTGATTCCAGGTCAGGGTGCATGCCCAGGTTGTGGGCCTGATCCGCAGTGGGGGGCATGCAGGAAGCGGCCAACCAATGTTCTCTCTACTCGATGTTTCCATCTCTCTCTCCCTGTCCCGTCCTCTCTCTCTAAAATCAATAAAGAAAAAAAATTAAAAACAACAACAACAAAAAGATTCTGATATATTCCAAGGTATCTCTAGAGGTCCATAAGCACTGTCTCTCAGCTCATATTACATAAATGGGGGTCCAAATGTTGGTTCTCACCCTTGTTTTTAATTTTCCTTTTTGTGATTTTGAATTAGTAAACAACAGTCATGTATACATGCATGATAAACCTGGGTAAAGATTGTTTTTGCAAATTATGTTTTTTATCCTATGGACTAAAATTGTCATGGTAGCCATTTACATTAGAGTATAAAAAATTAATTTACATTTCTCTAAAAATGATTTGATATCCTAATTTTTACTTTGATTCCATGTACATTATCCCATATATTTGGATTATTTTGATTAAACTTGCTTATTTTCTCTTTAAGAATTGTCTACTCTTTATCTGTTTAGTACTAAAGAGGAGTGTACATAAAACATTTTATGTACACTTATTTTCATGTTCTATAAAAATTTAGTCCTTTCACAACGTGGTAATGTAACGTGTAGTTAAATTGTCACTTTCTAAGAGATTACAATTTAAATAATAAAAATTACAAAGCAATTCTGCCTATTATAACATGAGTTATAACATGAGCAAAACTATGAGTTAAACGTCTTTTTCATTTACATTTCAAGGTGCTAACAAATTATTTTAATCATGGGCTTACAGATATCCCCATTTCCTCCTCTTTTGCCCACCTCCACCCAGCCCCCGCTATGGCCATCACCACACTATTGTCTGTGCCCATGGTCTATGCATATATGTTCTTTGGCTAATCTCTCCACCTTCTTTCATCCAGTCCTGCCTCCCCTCTGACAGCTGCCAGTCTGTTCCATGTATCCATGACTCTGTTTCTAATTTGTCTATCAGTTTATTTTGTTCATTAGATCCCACATATAAATGAGATCATGTGGTATTTGTCTTTCTCTGACTGGCTTATTTTTTGATAAGATAAATTCCTACTGCAGAGACTAGACAGATAGTTATAATTCATCTGAAAATATATAACACTGAAATAAAAGTTTCTGTTAAAATGCTATTTTTCCAAAAAACATTCTGGGGACCAAAGGTGAAACAAACTTCTTAATTTCAAGTATTGTTTCCGCAAGTATTAAAGTGCAATAGAACACTTGAATACTTCATCATTTTCAATATATTTTCACATCCATTATTTTATTTGATCATTAGAATTCTGAGATGATGATTATTATCCACAGTGTAGAAACTAAAAAAAGTAAAGAAAATGGACTTCTCAAAACTCATGCCAAGAGCAGAATCCTGTTATCTAGTTCCATGTCTCATGCTCCTTTTGGCACAAATGTTTAAATATAAACCAAATCATCTTATATATTGAGAACATTTATCTATTGTTTGTTCCAGATATGTCACTTTTTCACATAGACATCACATTATAAAATAAATACCTTTATGTATGTTTACATGTATTTATCCTTACATGTATGTATATTTAGACTATTTTAATATATAAAAATCATGCAATATGTAGCAAAAATAATTTGCTTTCTTCATGTTAGACATTTATAATTTATTGAAGGTGGGACTGGAATGCAGTCAGATATGAAAACGTCACTGAAAATTAAGTGATATTTACCGTTACTATGTATTTTAGTAGTTCCAGTTTCTTTCTAGGCATGTGTTTGCATGTGTGTTTATATGTTTGTGTCTATGAGGTATATAAAAAGTATGTATAAGTAAAATAATGTCATTGACTATTTCAAAAATTGTACATCTCCATTCCTTTGCTTACACATACATGCATTTATATTCAATCAATAGATGAAGATTATTTAAGGTAAAAATATGTTTTACTGAACAATACTTTTTACTCAGTCAAAGCATCAATCATTTTCAAAGTAAAGACATTATTTTCAGACATGCAAACAATTAGTAAAGCTGCTAAACACAGATATACTTAAATAATCCACATTGACAGATAATTAAAATTAATAACAGAGAAATCATGCTTCAAAAAATTGTGGACACAAAGTACATAATATTGATGCATGCAAATGTTGCATATTAATATATGTATAAAGCAATACAAATGTGAAATTTACATTTGAAATTTACTAAAGTAGTTTTTTTTTTTTAAATTTATTTTGGTTACAGATGTTTCACCTTTTTTTCCCCATTGACACCCTCTTTCCCATCCTCCCCACCCCATCCCCGGCTTTGTTGTCTTTATCCGTAGGTTATGTGTACATGCATATACATTCTGTGGTTTACCTCTTCCTTCCCCACACCATTCCCCTCTTCTGAGGGTTGTCAGTCTATACCCTACTTCCACATCTTTGTGTCTACCCCATTCCTCAGACTGTTATATTCATTATATTCCACAAATAAGTGAGATCATGTGATATTTGTCTTTCTCTGCTTGGCTTGTTTCGCTTAGGATAATACTTTCTAGGCCCTTCCATGTCGTCTCAAAGGATAAGAGATCTTTCTTTCTTACAGCTGCATAGTACTCCATTGTATATATGTACCACTGCTTTTTTATCCATTCGTCTACTGATGGACACTTGGGCTGTTTCCAGATCTTAGCTATTGTAAATAGTGCTGCTATGAACATGAGGGTATATATATTCTTTCTAATTGGTGTTTCAGATTTCTTAGGGTATATTCCTAGAAGTGGGATCACTGGGTCCAATGGAAGTTCAATTTTTAATTTTTTGAGGTAACACCATAGTGTTTTCCATAGTGGCTGCACCAGTCTGCATTCCCACCAGCAGTGTACTAGAGTCCCCTTTTCTCCACACCCTGGCCAACACTTGTTGTTTGATGATTTGTTGATGGTGGCCATTCTGACAGGTGTGAGGTGGTACCTTATTGTTGTTTTAATTTGCATCTCTCTGATGATTAGTGATGTTGAGCATTTCTTCATATGTCTCTTGGCCAGTTTTTTATTAGAATAAAATATACACAACATAAATCTATCATTTCAACCATATTTAGTTGTACAGTTCAGTGTCATTAAGTACATTAACATTGTTGATCAAACATCAACACAGTCAATCTCCATAACTTTTTCATTTTTACCATCTGATACTCATCCCCCAGTAAGTGTCATTCTACATTTGGTCTCTATGAATTTGACAGCTTTAGGTAGTTCATGCAACAGGAATCATACAGTATTTGTCCATGCATGTTTGTTAATTTCACTTAGCACAAGATCTATTCGTTTCATCCATGCTGTAGAATGTATCATAATTTTATTCGTTTTTAAAGGTGAATAATATTTCACTATAAGTATACACCGCATTCTGTTCATCCATCTATAAGTAAATACTTAAATTTTTCTACTTTTTGTATACTGTGAAAAATGTTAGCATAAACATGGGTGTACAAATGTTCATTTTTATTTTATCTATTTATCTTTATTGTTGAGAGTATTACATATGTCCCCTTTTTATCTTCCATTGACCCTCTCCTCCCTGCTCCTGCCTTCTGCTGCCACCTTCACCACACTATTGTCTGTGTTTATTGGTTATACATATCTGCATGTAAGTTCTCACCCCTTTCCCCCTTTTCTCTGAGTTTCAACAGTCTGTTTCTTGCTTCTATGTCTCTGGATCTATTTTGTTCATCAATTTATTTTGTTTGTTAGAATTAACAAATAAGTGAGATATCATGTGATATTTGTCTTTCTCTAACTGGCTTATTTTACTTAGCATAATATTCTCCAGGTCCCTCCATGCTGCCTCAAAGGGTAAGAAATATTTTTTTATATAGTTACATAGTGTTGTACAGTATAGATGTACCACTGCTTTTTTATCTACTAGTCCACTGACGGGCACTTGGGCTGTTTCCAGCTATTGTAAGTAACACTGCTATGACATAGGTGTGCATATATTCTTTCTGATTGGTGTTTTAGAGTTCTTAAGATATATTCCTAGAAGTGGGATGACTAGGAATAAACTTAACCAAGGAGCAGCAAGACCTGTTCTCAGAAAAATTTAGGACATTGAAAAAAGTAATAGAGGAAGATATAAACAAGTAGAAGCATATACCATGTCCATGGATTGGAAGAATTAACATCATTAAAATGTCCATACTTCCCAAAGCAAACTATAAATTCAGTGCAATCTCTATTAAAATTCCAACATCATATTTCACAGATCTAGAACAAATACTCTAAAATTTTTATTTAACAAAAAAAGAGAAAGAACAAAGTTGAAAGTATCACAATAGCACATATCAAATTATAATACAAAGCCATTATAATCAAAACAGCCTGGTACTGGCACAAAAACGGGCATATAGAACAGTGGAACAGAACAGAGAACCCAGAAATGGACCCAAGCCATTATGCTCAATTAATATTTGACAAAGGTGGCAAGAGCATACAATGGAGTAAAGACAGTTTCTTCAATAAATGGTGTTGGGAAAATTGGACAGGTACAGGCAAAACATGAAATGACCACCAATTTTCACCATACACAAGAATTAGTACAAAATGGTAAAAGACTTAAATGTAAGTTGTGAAACCATTAAAATCCTAGAAGAAAACAGGCAGCAAAATCTTTGATATCTCACTCAACAGAATTTTCACTGATACATCGCCTAAGGCAAGAGAAGCAAAGGAAAAAATAAACAAATGAGACTACATCAAACTGAAAAGCTTATGTACAGCAAAAGTAACTGTCAAAAAAATGAAAAGGGATCCCATTGTATGGGAGAACTTATTTGCCAATGATACACCTGATAAGGGGTTAATTTCAAAAACATATGAAGAATTGATACAACTTAACAAAAGGAAGACAAACAATCCAATTAAAAATGGGCAAAGGGCCTAAATATACACTTCTCCAAAGAAGACATACAGATGACCAAGAGACATATGAAAAAATGTTCTACATCACTAATCATCAGAGAGATGCAAATTAAAATGACAATGAGGTATCTCCTCACACCTGTCAGAATGGCTCCCATGAACAAATTAATGGCAAATGCTGGTGAGGATGTGGAGAAAAGGGGACTCTAGTACTCTGCTGGTGGGAATGCAGACTGGTGCAGCCACTATAGAAAGCAATATGGTGTTTCCTCAAAAATTAAAACTGAAACTGCCCATTTTTAATTGTGTTGTTTGGGTTTGGATTTTTTTTTTTTCAGTTTAGTTATAGGAGCACTTTATATTTTCTGGATATTGTCCCCTTATAAGATATATGGTTTTCAAATGTTTTTTCCTATTCCTTGAGTTGTATTTTCATTCCCTTAATGATATCCTTTAACGCAAAAAAAAGTTTGTTTTTTAAAATTTTTGTCAAAACTGAATTATCTATTTGAAAAAGATTCACCTCTGCATTTGGTGTAATAATTTCCAAACCCAGTGTCATCAAGATTTATCCTGTTGTTGTTGTTTTCTATGAGTTTTATAGTTGTAGCTATCACATTTAGGTCTTTGATCCATTGTGAGTTAATTTTTGTACATGGTATATGGTAGTGTCTAAATTCTTGCTTTTCCATATGAATCTCTGGTTTTCCCAACTCTTTTTACTGAGAAGACTGACTTTGCCCTATTTAAAGGTTTTGGCACCCTTATTAAGAATTATTTGACCATATTGCTGAAGTTTTGTTTCTGGGTTCTCTTCTATTCCATTAGTTGCTATGTTTCTTTTTATTCTAGTGCCACACTATTTTGATCAGTGTAACTTTTGTAGTATGTTTTGAAATCAGGAAGTATGGTTTCAACTTTGTTGCTTTTTTCCAAAATATTTTATCTATTCAAGATCTCTTGATATTTGATATGAATATTAGGATATATATTTTTTTTATTTCTGAATAATCATTATTTGAATTTGAGAAGTATTGCATTGAATCTATCAGTTACTTTGGGTTTTATTATCATCTTGAAAACATTAATTCTTCTAACCGTAAACTTGGAATGTCCTTCCATTTTCTTCTCATTATTTTTTTCTTAATCCTCAACTGAGGATATTTTTCCCATTGCAAAAGGGAGGGAGGGAGGGGGAAAGAGCGAGAAGCATCAATGTGAGAAAGACACATTGGTTGCCTCCTGCACACCTGCACATGCTCTGGTTGGGGACAGGGATTAAACCTGCAACTCAGGTAGTGAGTGCCCTTGACCAGGATTTGAACCTGTGATGCTTCATTGCATGGGTTGTTGCTCTAACCACAGAGCCACACCCGCCAGGGCTGTCCTTCCATTTTTTTTTTTTTTTTTTGTCTTCCTTAATTTCTTTCAGCAGTTTTATAATTTTTAGTTGTATACATTTTCAACCTTTAGTTAAGTTTATTCCTATGTATTTTATTCTTTTGTGATGTTTTATAAATTGAATTGTTTTCTTCATTCCCTTTCAGAACTTTTATTGTTAATGTATACAAATGCAACTGATTCTTTAATTTTTTTTTCAATTAGAGTTGACATGCATTATATTAGTTTCAGGTGTATACCCCAGTCATCAGACATTATATAACTTACTAAGTCATCATCCTGATAGATCTCATACCCATCTGACACCATACATAGATATTAGTGTAAAAGGGAATTCTCTGTCTATCCGCACAACTTTTTTGTGTATCTAAACTATACAAAAATTTAATTAAAAAATAGGTGCCTTAAAACAATAAAGTGGTTTTTAGAATTTTTCAGAAGATCAAATGTTTTCAATTGACTAATTGTCCCTTTTTGCTACCACTATCCCAATTTTAGCACTGAAAATCATTCCTCTTTGTAAACCCTTTTAACCCAGGCAAATCACTGCAATGTTCACACTAAATGTGACTCAGTAAGTAATATTTCAGACAGGTCGACCCCTGTGGATTTGTCATTAATAAGCCTGAGTTCATTCATAATTTTCATATATGATCTTTTAGCACTTGTATATCTTGACCCATTGATGATCGCTAGTTTTTTCTAATCACAAAATATTTTCATATCATCATTACATCATCTAGGATAGTAATTTTGTCATCATATCTAATCCAGGAAAATGTTTCAACTACACCTGCAGAGAAAAGAGTAAGAAGTGTATCACTGATGCCATAGTGAAAAACAAAACAAAAACCAAACAAACAAAACAAAAAACTTTATCATCTACTACTGCCTTCCAGATCTGTCCAGAGTTGGTTTCTCATTCAGTGACTACAACGGTACATGAACTGTTGGCAGTATATCTATGTCTTTGGTCAATAGGAGAAAAACAACAACGACGACGACACTACGTTAGTTTGTATTTTAGCTTTAAACTAATCTGGTTTATAGCCCAGCACTTCTATGTAACTTTTTTTTTTTTTTTTTTATCCTCACCCGAGGATATTTTTCCATTTTTTGTACAGATAGAGTGGGAGGAAGGGAGAGAGAGAGAGAAACATCGACGTGAAGGGACACATCGAGTGGCTGCCACCTGCACGACCAACCAGGGCCGGGGACCAACTGCAACCGAAGTACATGCCCTTAGCGGGAACCGAACCCAGGTCTCTCCGGACCGCAGGCCGACGCTCTAACCGCTGAGCCAAACCGGCCAGGGCTATGTAACTATTTTTTAATAATATATAGATAAAATTAAATAAGCCCCATGTACCTCTGAAAGCAGCAAATGATTCTTAAAACATTTATTTGTGTCATTGTACTAGCTATTCTACTATATTTACGTGGTTCAGCAGACGGAGGAAGTTGTTTCCCAGTTGTCAAAATATTTTTCAGAAGTCACACACATGCGTGCATGTGTATATTACATTAATATCTAAAAAAAAAACTAATAGTTTTTCCTAATAGGTGATCTTAATCAGCAAGTATGTAGTTGCTGCTTAGTTCACTAATTTTGAAACTGTAACAATGAACCTGGGTTCCAGTACTTCCAGTTTATATCAGTTTTCCCCAATTTTGTCTGCATATTTGAATTGCCTGGATATCAGAAAATTTTCAAAGACCAGGTCACATCCAAGATGAATGGGTGGGACAAAGATATAAATAATTTTTTAAGCTCTCCAGGTGACTTCAGTGTGCAAAGAAGTTGAAGAACCATTGAGTTAGACTCTGAAATACTTTTTAGACAATTCAGTTCTAAGTATGTATAAATAAAGTGTGGGGGAAGAGAGGTTAACACTCTTAAAAATGTATATTAATAGGCAGAAATGTCTTAACATTATTAGCCTCTGATATACTTACCAACTTATTCATTACCTAATATTAGAATATAGATTTCATACTACAGAAGACTTTCTGTACGGAAGTGAAAAAAAATCATTATATTCTTAGTGAAGAATCATAACCTCTCTACATTCACATTCTTCTCTTTTGTGATCATAGAATTGTGTGCATATCAATAAGACAATCATTTCCTAAAACAAGCTTTTACAAGTTAAGACATGATCTATTAAACTACTCTAGATCCTCTCATTATCTCAGAGTTTAAAAACCATACCAGAGAAACACTTATAAAATGATAGCATACAATGTTGTAGTCTACAATGAGGAAACCTGTTACTTACAGGAAAAGGAATTAACCATTGTGTCATTTAGAAGTTTTTACAATTAAAAGTTTTATTCCTGGAGGAACTGCAAGACAATTAAATGAAATGCTAACAACAAATTAAATGCTTTATAGGTCAGTCATCCCATTAGGTCTCTTTAGGGAAGCTGTTCACATATAAAGCATGCCATAACCTATTTGCATAATGATTCTATCTTAACTGTGCCTTCTGCTCTTTTATGGCATGTTGTTTATCCTGACGCATGGCTGATATAGGAGAGATGTAAAGGATGTAAAAGCTACTATGTATGGCAGATAAAATTTGCAGAATCCAAGCATAGCAAACTAAGCATATTTAAACTGACAGTCTTTAAAAGCCATAGATGTGATTTGACATAAAATACATTAAGACAATGCCTTCCCAGGCAAAGAAAGCAGAGAGTTGAAGTAGTAATACAGGTAATTTGGACTGAAAAGCAAAAACCCTCCTATGGAAGAAATTAACATTTTGTTGTCTGATTTTTCAACTTGAAAAATCTTCATCTACATTACTTGAACTTTGGATTGTTTAACCCTTCATTCCACTTTGCACAGAAGCCCATGTAACATTTATAAATTTCAAAAAATTTTGTCATACAATCATGATAAATTTTAGGATAGAAAGAAAATATACATATTACTTTTACTTATGGGACTAGCCTCTTCTGTTAAATTTATTCTGAAATGGGGAAAAATTAATATTGTAATTTTTGGTATAAACTCTGTGCCCACCTTAGAAGCCTTCATTTATTTTTGAGCTCCTGGTTTCTCACTTACTAAGTGATGTGGAAAGTTTTGATCAGAAAACTGCATAATCAAAATTTACATCTCTTCTGTTGGCTTTCACAAACATTCATTGTATGTATTATACATATATATGTTACAAATATAATACTATTACATATTTCATAAGGGACATTCTTTTAACACAGATACATTTTGCTTTGTATTTCGAGTTCCACTGGCTTAATATTACTTTATAAAATTATATTGTCCAATGAAGTCTTTCCTATGAATTCCATTGTGAGTTTTGTTAATGAGGCAAGGTGGTTCTTTAAACCAAAGAGATAAACTCTTGCAGAAATATTTCCAAGAGACTTTTTTTATTGCATAGATTTTAACATGTACAACTTGATGATTTGATGTACAAATATTGTGAAATAATCAAGCTAATAAACATATTCATCATCTCATGCAGTTATCTCTTTGTAGATATGTGTGGTGAAAATGTCATTGGAATTTTAATAGAAATTACATTAAATCTATAGATGGCTTTGAGTAGTGTGGACTTTACAATACTAATTCTTTCAATTCATGAACAGGAGATAACTTTCAAAATTTTTTTCTGTCTTCTTCAATGTTTCGTCAGTGTTTCATAGTTTTCAGTGTAAAGATTGTTCACCTCTGTGGTTAAATTTATTATTTCTATCTTATTGTTTTTGATGATATTATAAATGAGATTTCTTTTTCAAATGATTCATTGTTAATATGTAGAAAAAAAAACAACTAAATTTTATATATTGATATTGTGTCCTGCAACTTCACTGAATTTGTTGATTAGTTCTAACAATTTTATGGTGGATGCTTTACGGTATTCTACACATAAAAAAGAACAATTTTACTTCTTCTATTCCAATTTAAATGCCTTTTATTCCTTTTTATTGTATGACTTCTCCGGCCAGGATTTCTAGTGCTACGCTGAATAGAAGTGGCAGAAGCGAACATTCTGTTCCTAATCTTAGAGGGCAAGCTTTGTAAAGAATTCTTTCTTGGCAGGGTTTTTTTTTTTTCTTTCTTTCTTCTTTCAGCTCTTTGAATTTATCATCTCACTGTCTTGACATGCAAGGTTTCTGCTGAGAAATTCACTTGGAGTATTATTGGTATTCCTTTTAAAGTAACAAGTTGCTTTTCTGTTTCTTTCAAACTTGTCTCTGTCATTAACTTTTGTCATATAATGTATCTAAGTGGAGATCCATTAATGTGCAGTCTATTTGAGTTTCTTTGGACATAATGTATCTGAATGTTCATGTTCTTTCCCAAATTTGGATAGTTTTCTCTCATTATTTCTTTTTAAAAAATATATGTTTTTATTGATTTTTTAGAGAGAAAGAAAGGGGGAGAGAGAGAGAAACATTAATGTGAGAGAGAACTATGGATCAGCTGCCTCCTTCTCGCCCCCTACTAGGGATTGAGCCCAAAACCCGGGCATGTGCCCTGAGCAGGAATTGAACTAGGACCTCTCAGTCTATGGGACGACACTCAATCCACTGAGCCACAACAACTAGGTTCTCATTATTTATTTAAAGAAACTCACTGTCCCTATTTCCTTACCCCTTCCGAGACTGTAGAAATTCTTATATTGTATATTGTTTTGCTTGATGTTTTCCAATAAGCCATGAAGGCATTCTTTACTATATTTCATTATGTTTTTCTTTTTGTTCCTCTGACTAGATTGTTTCAAATCATCAAACTTCAGTCTGCATATTCATTTTGTGCTTATAAAGTCTGTTGTCGATACTCTCTATTGAATTTTTCAGGTCAATTTTTGTACTCTTTATCTCTAGAACTGCTATTTAGTCTTTTTTTTGTTGCTATTTCTCTATTGAACTTATTTTGTCCATGTGTGATTTTCATGATATTGTTTCGTTTTCTACAGGTGCTCTTTTATAGTTCACAGAGCCTTTTAAGAAATTTTTTTGGCATTCTTTTTCAGGCAAATTATGAGTCTTTATTTCTGAGGGTGTCATCCACTGGAGCTTTACTGTATTTCTTTTGTGGTGTTAAGTTTCTTGATTCTTCCTTTTCCTCCAAGCCTTGCATTTCTCTCTTTGCATTTGAAAGGGCAGCCCCCTCCTCCAGCCATATTGACAGGCTTTGGGAGAGAAAGACATTCATCAGTTAGCTCAGTTAGAGATTTGGGGAGCCACTAAGGCCTTTCCTCTGCAGGCATCTGCCAAACTCTTTCTTTTCCATCTTGAGTGGGGAATGTCTTTGGATTGTTTACCTTCTCGGAATCGCACAGATTCAGATCTGCTGTTAAGAGCCTCCCATTTTATTTTCTCAAGGCAGCAACCTAAAATGTTCAAGATTGGGTGCCTTCCACCAATCCTGTCGAGTCAAGCCAGTCGTTCATATTTATACGATGTCTGTGGGGTTTGGTATGTGCCTTCTGCAGAGGCTTTGTGCTTACCATCTGCGCAAGCTTGCGTGTGCGATCTGTGCAAGTGTGCGTGCCGTCTGCCGAGCCTTGCGTGCACCTGTAGAGCGGGGAAGGGGAATGTTGGCCAATTGGGTAAAAGGTTGCAGGCGAGGCATCTTATAGGGTTTGTGAGTGGGCTACACAGTGGGCTTCATGGGCCAGTTAGTAGAATCTGTGGCTGCTTTTTGAGATCTGTGCAGTGATTGTTATGAGCTCCTGCTCCTTTTGCATGATCTTAACTCCCCTCGGACTATTCAGCTGTATTGACCCCTAAGTGATCTGAGTGGGACTATGCAGAAGTGGGCCTCTTGAGCGATGCCCTGCAATGCTGAAGAAGCCAGGTACTGACTCTGTTATCACTTTCCCTCCTCACTGCATCTATTCCCAGAAATGTTGCTCAAACACGGTATTTAAATCTTTCCACTGATCTTCTAGGTTCTCAAAAAAAGTATGTCCATCCATGGAAGCTTGTCAAAATCAGTATTTCTGTGGAGGTAGGTGGCCCAAATACTCCTTACAAATATACCATCCCTGATAAATAAAAATAAGTTGAAATCATCCTTTGGGTAGATGACATAGATTGGTACTCTCTAGACCAAATCAAATCCATACACAGTGGCGTTATTAAACCAGCTCTCTGGAAAGTAAAGAATAAAAAGGAGAAGAAAATGAATATTTATAGCATTTGTTACTTCTGTGGTATAAATACTCCTACCACATCCAATTTCAAGTTATCAGTGTGATATCATTGAGGTACCATTGGAAAAAATCTGTGCAAAATTAGATCTCATTAGCAGATAGGAGCTAACTACACTTAACCAAGGGTGTGTTTGGGAGATAGGGAAGTGATTTGATCCAGACAGAGTTGGTCTTTACGGTCATCAATATATGCATTTATTGCTATTAGTTAAAACTAAAATTATAAAATTTCTTAAAATATTAGCCTTTAAAGTTCTCTTACAAAATCACAAAATTTTGTCTTTATTCACAAACAGAAAATATAGGTTAAAGCTACACTCCTTCTCCCAGTGTCACTGGTCCTTATTATTCCCATAACAATAAGACTCTCAGTTGTCATTTAGAGTCTCATACACAACCCACATTTACACTACTTTCTTGGCTCCTGAAATTATTTGACTTTGAGATCTGTGCCTTAAATTGATTGGTTCCATTAACACTCTCCTTGTCCATCCAATGGGGCTCGTGGTTAAACATTGACCTATGCACCAAGAGACTGCTGGTTCGATGCCCAGTCAGGGCACATGCCCAGGTCATGGGTTCGATTCCCAGTAGGGGACGTGTAGGAGGCAGCTGATCGATTTTTCTTTCTCATATAGGTGTTTCTATCTCCCTCTCCCTTCCTCTCTAAAAAAATCAATGAAAAACATTTTTAAAAAATCACTTGGGGCCCTGTTGGTTTGTCTCAATGGTTAGAGCATCGGCCTGTGGTCCAGAGAGTCCCAGGTTCAGTTCCCGCTAAGGGCACATACCTCAGTTGCAGTTTGTCCCTGGCCCTGGTTGGGTTGTGTGCGAGGCATTTACTTGATATGTCCCTTTCACATTGATGTTTCTCTCTCTCTCTTCCTCTCTCTTCCTCCCACTCTATCTGAACAAAAAATGGAAAAATGTCCTCGGGTGAGGATAAAAAAAAAAAATCACCTGGGAAGCTTAATTATACTCTTCAGACCGCTTCTTAAGAGATTCTGATTTAATTTGAGAATAAGAGAAGATCTTCAGAATTAAAAAAAATAATACAAATTCCTCAGATAATTGAAATATGCAGCCAAGATTCAGAAACACTCCTCTAAAGACATTAAAAGCTCCATATGTTATATAGACCATCTGCTTATGTAAATTATTGATCATGAGAGTCCAAATGCATTTCATTAGATAAAATGTACATTCTCAACTGCATACTTATGTAATTATTAGAGTGGACATTTACGGTCACACAGCATTGTAGTTTCATCTGCTTGCGTTCAACTCTGAAAGCCCATGACTGGCATTAATGAGTCCGGGTATTGGCACATTAATTCAATGAAAAGGAAAGATTGCCCTGAGAACTGAGACAGTGATGGAGCCTAGCAGTCTACACAGTATCTCCATGACAATAGGCATTATTTTTCTCAACTTGTGTTCCTATAACACTCTGGAAGATAAATAAATACACACACTCACTCACTTACACACATGTGCACACACACACAGAAGAGGTTCTTCATGGCTGTCTCACTTTAGATCACCCTGTCCCTTAGGTTATAGGTGAAGTTTACTCAAAAATTATTCTAATCTCAATGGAAAACCTAATGCCCTACCTAGGATTTCTGTCAATTCCTATTGGTTTTGCTCTTTCAGGATCACTCTAACTCTGATTGATTGCCTCAAAATATTGCTCTACATTTCTTAGATTGGGGACATAGCCATTTCTCTGCCTCGGTTTTGATATAAATTTGGAACAGACTTTCAAATTTTACATTAAGGTACAAACCCATTATTGCAGCTCCTATCATCACAGTGAACTCTCAGAGTAGAACTGATTCCTGTCAGTGTTAATGCAAATTCTAGTGTTGGCAAACCAGGTTTTGTTGTTGTTGTTTTTACCCTCAGGGTATCTTAGTTTGGCTACATACTGAGAAGAAATCTGCACATACTTAGTCTCCTTACTTACCTCCAAAGAGATAGTGGAAAGTCAGTGTTCTCACCTAACAAAGGGAGCGATAATTACTCAGAATTGAGTGTTAGATGTGCGCAAGTAATGCTACATGCTGATTATATGAACTAGTTGGAGACACAAAAACCTAAATGAAATGGTCAGTGTGATCAGCGTGTAGCAGTTGAAACTCTCAGTTAGCAAACTACCTGGAGGAGAGTAAAGGAACATTTTCTTACCATATATTTCATCCAGTTGACAGATCTACGAGCACGTTCCTGATGAGACTTATACTGAGAAATCCAAATACTGAGAAGTATTTCTTCTGCTATACCGGTGGAACGATGTAATTCCTCTGTTTTCAGTGTAATTATTTATAGAAGTTCAAGTGATCATTCACTCTCACCTTATCAAATATTATCTTTCAAAGGCAAGCAGTCTGTGTACACTAAATGTACAGACTCGATGTTTCAAATGGCTTAAGTAGGTTGTTCATATCAGAAATATTTTCCATTAATTGCAAGCAGCAAAACAATTTATAATCCATTTTCATTTTTGCTGCTATTTTAGCTCTCAAATTAGGCCCAGTATATACTTTAAAATGATTCTCCTTACTATGTGGCCAAAATCATTACGGAAGGATCTCAGAATCAGAGGATAATATTCTTGGGAAAAAGCATTGTGTATCCTTTGTTTTCACAAGTAGCTTTAGGTATTTTTAAAGTTGCACTTTGGTTTTGCTTACCTTTAATAAAAAGTCTATTTCTGCTATTGGAGATGCTGATTCTATTTTCATTTCTCTGCTATGTTTTCTTTGAGTCCTTTACTCAAACTTTGTTTTAATGATTTAACAGGTTTATAAACTAGAGTGTGACTATCTCTGGAGACGATATCATTAACTTTTTTTATAATTCCTGCAGGAAAAAGTCCACACTTTGCTTTTGTTTTTTTGTTTTTTATTGTTTCATATAGACTTAAAATTTTTTTTCTTTAATGATTTGAGAGAGAGAGGAAGGGAGAGGGAGAGATAAGAGAAACATCGATGAGAGAGAACATCGATTGGTTGCCTCTTGCATGCCCCCCACTGAGGATCGGGCATACAACCTGAGTATGTGGTCTCATTGGGAATCGAACCAGTGACCTCTTGGTGCATGGGTCGACGCTCAATCACTGAGCCATACCGGCCAGACTCAAATAGACTTTTAGTAACTTATAAGACTGATAATAGGCTTATAATAGTTCATAAGTCTGTGACTAGCTTATTGGAGGAAACTAAATCAGAGAGCATCAGGTTCTTTAATGTTTGTTCACAAACTTTTAGTAAACATTTATTTTCCTGCAACTACCTTATCCACCATGATAGTATTTACCTTGGAATTGTGTACACAAATATGTCCTTTTTTTTTTAGTTCACACCTGATAAGAAAACCTATATTTGAATCTGTCTGTACTTGTCTACTTTCCAACTAAAAACTGTTAAAAAAATCAATAACCTCAAGTAGCATATTATTTTCACTGACATAGTCTGCAATTGTAAGGTCTATTTTATGTCCCTGTTACAGGATATTCTCTAAATCCATAGAAGTTTAAAGGACAAATAGGGGATTGGGGTTGATTTTCCCTAGGTCATTAAAATGTCTCTTATACATTAGAATCACAGTTTTGATGCCACTATCCAAATTAAGTTCCAGGATTATTTTTTTATTCACAAATTATTTGTTGTACCTACTAAACCTTAAAATGGTCTCTTTCATGAACACATGATAGATATTTTTCTGTCTCCCTTTCTCTCTTCCCTCTTCCTGTCCTCTCCTCCCTCTCTCCTTCCCTCTCTCTCTCTATTTCTCCCTTCCTAATTTATTTTGTTAACTGAATTGGATCTATTGAAAGGTGATCTTAGTCTCTTTTTTTTTTTTCAGTAAAAATTTGTAAATTAACTTGCCAATTTTTAGAGAAATGCTGACGAGAATTTTAAATGTGATTTTATTGAGTGCAAAGATCAATTTGGGGAATTTGTTGTAACCATATTGAGTTTATTCAATACATGAACAAGTAATGTCTCTTTATTTAGATCTTTCTAAAATTTCTTCATCAATATTTTTAATATTGTAAAAACTTTATATTTTATAGAAGTTTTAGATTTATTAAAAAAAAAAAAACAAGAAAGATGTATAAAACTTTTCCCTTTTTCCCACATATTCCCTGCACCTGCACATTTATAGCTTTCCCCATTATCAACAAAACTCATCAGAGTAACAATTCCAAATGTTGAAATAAGAGACTTCAGCCTCTGTCCCCCTACAAAGATCAACAATTAGACAATTATTCACAAATTACAGCATCTCTGGGAAAGCTCTAGAATCCACTTAAGAACTTTAGTAACAAAGTGATACAAAAAATATGACAATAACTGCAGAAGAAGTAGAAAAAGGCAGCTTCATTTTGTCTGCATTCTGCCAGCATTGCTCAGCATAAAAAGTACTTCCCAGCTAGACTTGCCATTGTCACGAAAAGACAAGCAGTGTGAGTGAGTGGCTTCCACAGCCTTCTGGGACACTGTAGGAATGTTACACTGGTTTCATTCCACACAAATTGGCAAAGCTGAGATCCATTAAGAAAGCTAGCAATAAGAAAGAAATAGTGTCCGTCCAGTGTGGCTCAGTGGTTGAGCATCGACCCCTGCACCAAGAGGTTGCCGGTTTGATTCCCAGTCAGAGCACATGCCCAGGTTGTGGGCCCGATCCCCAGTGAGGGGCATGCAGGAGGCGGCCAATCGATGTTCTCTCTCATCGATGGATGTTTCTATCTCTCTTTCTCCCTCTCACTTCCACTCTCTCTAAAATCAATAAAGGAAAAAAATTTTTAAAAAAGAGAGACAGAGAAACTACTGTGGAGGAGGAAGAAACTTTTCTCTACCCTCAAAGATGTTTTTTATAGACTGATCTAATAATCAAATAGACATGAGACCGACTAGAAAGAGAAAATGACCAAATTTAATTACATACATATGTGAACCTCACATATATGCGAAAGTCAGAGACCTTATATATATGAGAGGTTCAAAGACCAAAAAAAAAATGGGTATGTATGACCGTCTGAGCTAAGGAAGAGGTAAGGAACCTTGGGGTGTCAGAAGGTCATTGCATAGAGAATGCATGTTTGGTAATTAGTAGTTTGTCCTGCCCTACAGATAGATCAAAAGAAGTTATCTCTGGCAATTTTTTATTTTGGGGAAAGCTTCTAATTCACGTTCTAGACAGCTAAGAGAGGGGCGCCGGTGTCTTTTTTTTCTAATATTTTTTTCTTTATTGATTTTAGAGAGAGAGGAAAGGAGAGGGAGAGAGAGATAGAAACATCAATGAGTGAGAACATCAACTAACTGCCTCCTGCATGCTCCCCACTGGGGATCAAGCCCACGAACTGGCCATGTGCCCTGACCAGGAATCAAACCAGTGACCTCTTAGTGCATGGGTGGACACTCAACCACTGACCCACACCGGCTGGGCTGGGTAAAGACTTTTATGTTTAGTATTTTGTTGTTGTTGTTGTTCTATAAAGATGGCTGTCTACTGGACAAATTTATTCGTTGTGTGTATTTGTTTATTTCAGCTATGTCAGTTGTATTTATACTAAGGGAAGCAGGTATCATAAGGCAAAATTGAAATAAATTTGGCCAAACCTTCCATTTTACTCAGTTATCATTTCTAAGTCATCACTGACTAAACCATAAAGTAGAAAGTATTAGTATACATTAGCTTTCAATTAAAATGATAATACTTACAAAATGACCAAGATAGATTTATACTCACATGGGGTGTGTGCTTATTTGCAAGCAAGCCTGATCTAAGGGTAAAAGGAAAATCCCCCACTGTGTTTCCATTGCATTTGTGACTAAGAGCTCAGTCTGAGAGCCATGCCTAAATAGGACATACCCATCTCAGTTAAAGGTTAATTGTTTTACATATCTAAAGGGCATTCTCTGAGGCACAGCTCAGAGCAGATTTGTTCCATAAGTCCGTGTTCATTGGGAAGGCACAATACATATTTTCATTAAGAAGTTAGTGTAAAGGAGCAGAGAAGTAAACATGATAATAAAAAGAGAAAGTTAAGAGGTAGTCACTCCCCCCAAAATCTTAATTGTGATTTTCTTATTTTATACCTTTAAAAAATCAGTTTGAGGAGCTTGGTTGCAGATCAGGTTGGGTGAAGAGAATGAACTGATGGCAAGTCTAGAGTGTAAAGATCAGAGGGAGCCTGACCCAAAGAAACCAGTCAGTGTCGCTACTGCTAATGTAGTTGCAGGCAGCTTGTTAACTGAGGCCAATGGAAAAGTCAAAAGTGCAGCACTTTGGTGAGAGCTGATAATTAACCCTCCATAACCTCTATTAGCTTTATGTTTAAGTTAGAATCAGTTGCCAATAACAGATGGAGAACTGATGATAGCAATTTTGTTTTCAGGTGTAATTAACAGGCCAACTGCGAGCTCTGAATGTAAGAAGGGAGAAAAGATGAATAATGGTAAGAAATTACCATCGAAACATGCTTGAAACAAACAAAAAGCCCTGGGGACATTTCCTATGGTGGAATTGCTTGGGTCATTCCTATATGGCATTCTTACCCAGTATGAAGAGAAAATTCCGATCAGCCTAAAGGGAGAGGTCTAATCCTATCTTTACCAACTCACAGCAAACTAAGTAACATGGAAAAGAAATTTGCTAAAACTATTGATTGTCATACACTGATACTGTAACAGGAGATATTAACTTAAGTCTGAATTAAATATAACTGGAAAGGACATTCCAGATGACCAAAATACCATACAGTTCCTACAAAAATAAGTTCTAAATTTATTCTTACTAAGGCACAAAAATTGTATTCTGAGCCTCTTCCCTTATCTCTTGCCTCTTAATTCTGGCAAATCATAATATATGTAATTGCCAATTTCTGTGTGTGAGTGTGAGTGTGTGTGTGTGTGTGTGTGTGTGTTTATGGTTATGTAAGTGGCATGCTTACAAATACATTTTATGAATATAAATATAAGTAAACACACAACTGGCCAAAACTCTGCCCCAGGTGAACCAGGAACTGTTTGTCCATCTAGAGATCTCCAAAAGTTATTCAACTCACCAGCCTACCTGTGCTGCCTTGATTCTGCTCAAAGATTAGCCATGAAACATAACACCTTTTTCTTTAAAAATGCCACTCATAAGAATTCAGTAAGTTCAGTCCTGACAGAAGATTTAAATTATCTGCGGGTTTATCAGGGATGTCTTTCAGTAATATTCTTATTTTAATTTTGCAGAACTATTGGCCTTTCTACCTTTATTTAACTCTAGGATTATTTTGCATATACAAGTAGTCATTAATGCATTCAGCTGACTAGTCCTAGAAATTCATAAAATCCTTCTTCCCTCCCTGACCAGGAGAAGGAATAATTATATTAATATATAGATATTCTTTTTGATGTGAAATATACCAATTTTCTTAGAATGCAGATGGTTATACCAATTCTGTTTTTGTTGTTATTGTTGCTTTTTTCTTTATTGATTTTTTTTTTGAGAGAGAGAGGAAGGGAGAGGGAGAGAGAGATAGAAACATCGATGAGAGAGAATATCGATTGGCTGCTTCCTGCATGCCCTCCACTGGGGATTGGGCCCACAACCTGGGTCCTGTGCCCTGACCAGAAATTGAACCCATGACCTCTTGATGCACGGGTCGATGCTCAACCACTGAGCCACACTGGCCAGGCCCAATTCTGGTTTTAATTATTATGTTGTTTTATTATTACACAACATGCAGTTATATTCTGTCATATATTAGTATGTTATACATAGGGAATAACATAGCATAATACTTGTGTGGGCTTCTTTGACTCTTGGCTCAGCCAATTACTAGCTTTATGACCTTGGCAAGTTATTTAACCTCTTTGAGTTACATGCTCAGGCTCCTCATCTGTAAGAAAGAGGAAATAATTTGACCTCATAAAGTGAAGGGATGTCTAACACATAGTAAGAATTCACTAACTAGTAGCTCTTATTATTATTTTCAATGTTAATAGAATAAAAAGCTAGTCTGTGATATTCATGAACTCAAAGGCTGCTTGGGTTAAAATACTGATCCGTCTTTATACTCTATGTGTGACCTTCGGCAAGTTCTTCACTTCTTTGTGCTTCAATCTCCTCATCTGTAAATAGGAATGACAGCAGTAGCTGTCTCAGAGATTTTTGTGAGAATTAAATTAAATACATGTAAAGTAGTTAAAATGTCTATACTATCCAAAGCAATCTATAGATTCAGTGCAATTCCTATCAAGATACCAATGGCCTATTTCAGAGAGCTAGAACAAAACTTCCAAAAATTTATATAGAGCCACAAAAGACCCTGAATAGCCACAGTAATCTTGAGAAAGAACAAAGTTGAAGGAATCATACTACCTGATATCAGACTATCCTACAATTCCATAGTAATCAAAACAGCATAGTTTTTGCAAAAAGAAAAAACAAAAACAACAACAAAAAAATACAGATACCTAAATCAATGGAACAGAATAGAAAGCCCAGAAATAAACCTATGCCTTAAGGTCAGTTAATATATGACAAAAGAAGCAAGAACATACAATGGAATATAGACAGTCTATTCAATAAATGGTGTGGGGAAAATTGGACAAACAAGTGAAAAGAATAAAATTAGACCACTTTCTTGCACCATACAGAAAAATAAACTCATGTAGCCCAGCCGGTGTAGCTCAGTGGTTGAACGTTGACTCATGCACCAAGAGGTCACTGGTTCAATTCCCAGTCAGGGCACATGCCCAGGTTGTGGGACTGATCCCCAGTGCGGGGCATGCAGGAGGCGACCAGTCGATATTCTCTCTCATCAGTGTTTCTTTCTCTCTCTCACTCTCCCTTCCTCTCTCTCTCTAAAATAAATAAAGAAAAAAAATTTTTTTTAGATTTAAATGTAAAACTCGAAACCATAAAACAGTAAAATCTCGACCAATTCTCCAACAATTTTTTGATATATCTCCTCAAGCAAGTGAAACAAAAAGAAATGATGAACAAATGGGACTATATTAAACTAATTAAACTAGTAAGTTTTTGTACAGCAAAGGAAACCATCAACAAAATGTAAAGGGAACCCACTGAGTAGGAGAACATATTCACCAATGTTATATATGCTAAGTGTTAATTTCCAAAATTTATAAAGAACTTACACAACTCAACACCAAATAATCCAATTAAAATGGGCAAAGGACCCAAATAGACACTTCTCAAAAGAAGACATACAGATGGCCAATAGATATATAAAAAGATGCTCATTGTCACTAATCATCAGAGAAATGCAAACTAAAACCACAGGGACATATCACCTCCTACCTGTTCGAATGGCTACAAACAACAAGTGTTGGCGAGGATGTGGTGCACTCTTGGTGAAAATGCAGACTGGGGCAGCTACTGTGAAAAGCAGTATGAAGTTGCTTCAAAAAATTAAAAATGAGACTGCCTTAGGACCCAGCAATTCCACTTCTAGGAACATATCCAAAGAAATCCAAAACACTAATTCAAAAGAATATATGCACCCCTATGTTCATTACAGCATTATTTACAATAGCCAAGATTTGGAAGCAGCCCTAGTGCCCATCAGTAGATGAGTTGATAAAAAAGCTTTGATATATTTACACAATGGAATACTATTTGACCATAAAAAGGAAGGAGTTCTTATGTTTTGCAACAGCATTAATAGACCTGGAGAGTATTACGCTAAGAAAAATAAGCCAGTCAGAGAAAGACAAGTACCATATGATTTCACTTACATGTGGAATCTGATGAACAAAATGAAGTAACAAACAAAATGGAAACAGACTCATAGACCCAGAGAACAAACTGATAGTTATAAGAGGGGAGAGGATTATAGGCGCTGGGTGAAAAATCTAATGTGCACACTAATTAAATACATGATAGCAGATAAAATAGTATGTGGATGAATAATTATTATTTGTGTTTTTCTTCATAATGTATTCACATTTCCAAAAATAAGCTGAATACCTTCCCCCCCTGCTGAGGGATAGAAAAACTGTGTCTTTGACCCAGTGGTTTCTCCTAACAAATAAATTTATTTTTTTAGTTTTGAATTTGAGCAGACGTTGAAAAAACACTTTATATATAAGCCACCACAGAATTCACTCTTTTGAAAAGTTCAGTTCAGACCTTGAAAACAGTGTGTATGTAAATAAGCCTGTATGTCTTAAATGTTAAACAAAACACTGTACTAGTAGTAAATTGAAAGAATAAATGAAACGTTTTATTATTTTTTACCATGAAGAACTTTCTTTATTCTCTGACTGAATATTGCTATTCTATTTGTATAACTGTGTGTGTTTTAAGTAAAAAGCTTTCTAAGGCACTATGGCAGAGAAAAAAATAGTATTTACTTTTTATTATAAAGATTGACAGCAGAGATTAGTTTTGTGAGTTTGCAAAAATATTGAAACATAGAGTTTCATTAATAAATAAATTAATAAAACCCTTAATATAAACATTGATCTATGAATTCATAAAATGCTGAAGATTCGAAAACTAATTTTATTTTAATATATGACTATTATTACTTTATTCACTGGTTTGTCATATCTAATAATTTTTATTTATTTTTTGTTGACAATTTATGATAAATCTGTTAATTTAAATTACTACATATAGGGGGAATCAGTTCACCAGTTATAATTGATTTTAAAAAATTGAGACAACAGATAGCACATTAAGGAAGATAAGGCATATCTAAAAAATGCAAAATGGTTATGATGTTGACAGCAATATTTTAAATTTGAATAAAAGTTGTTTTTACAAAATACACTTTGACATACACTAACACTGTTGGAAATTATGGAATTTATGTATGTGTTCATAATTTGCTTTCCTTCATGTAAATTCTGGGTGGGATTGCTTGTCGATTTCTTTTTTCTTTTTTCTGTTCAATCCTTAGTTTCTAGGAAAAGGTTTGGTAACATCGTAATTGATTAAATGTGTATTTGTTGAATAAATTAAAGAAGCATCAAATTTATTTTTTATTTTGCCATATCATACAGGAAGGCAGATAGGATAAATTTTATCATGTCATTTTATGGATAGTCAATTAAGGGCCAGATTAATAAAATTGTTTCCCTGGAAAAACAGAAACTTAATATTACCATAAAAAATGTTCCCTGATGTTTGTTAAACCTAAAATAATGCCTTTTATACTACCTCATATTGCTTTACATAACCTTCCAACAGCCCAGTCCTCTTCTGTATTTTAATTGTTTTTTTAAATTAATTAATTTAATTTTGTTACAGATGTTTCTCCTTTTCCCCCCACTGATTCCCCCCTTCCTCTCCCTCCCCACCCTGTCCCCAGCTTTGTTGTCCTTGTCCACTGTTCATGCATACATGCATATAAGTTCTGTGGTTTATCTCTCCCCCACCATCCCCTCTTCTGGGGATTGTCAGTCTGTACGCTACTTCCATGTTTCTGGGTCTACCCTATTCCTCAGACTGCTATGTTCATTATATTTCATATATAAGTGAGATTATGTGGCATTTGTCTTTTTCTGCTTGGCTTGTTTCACTTAGGATAATACTTTCCAGATCCCTCCATGTCGTCTCAAAGGATAAGAGATCTTTCTTTCTTACAGC
The DNA here is from genome assembly GCF_014108415.1 of Molossus molossus. Taxonomy (NCBI): domain Eukaryota; kingdom Metazoa; phylum Chordata; class Mammalia; order Chiroptera; family Molossidae; genus Molossus; species Molossus molossus. Next base: position 15,747,925 of record NW_023425355.1, on the reverse strand, counting down.
TGCATAGTACTCCATTATGTATATGTACCACTGCTTTTTTATCCATTTGTCTACTGATGAACATTTGGGCTGTTTCCAGATCTTAGCTATTGTGAATAGTGCTGCTATAAAATGGGGGTACATATATTCCTTCTGATTGGTGTTTCAGGCTCCTTAGGGTATATTCCTAGAAGTGGGATCACTGGGTCAAATGGAAGTTCAATTTTTAATTTTTTGAGGTAACACCATATTGTTTTCCATAGTGGCTGCACCAGTCTGCATTCCTACCAGCAGTGTACTAGAGTCCCCTTTTCTCCACACCCTCGTGAGCACTTGTTGTTTGATGATTTGCTGATGGCAGCCATTCTGACAGATGTGAAGTTGTTTTAATTTGCACCTCTGTGATGATTAGTGACGTTGAGCATTTCTTCATGTCTCTTAGGTATTTGTATGTCCTGTTCGGAGAGGTGTCTATTTAGTTCCTCTGTCCATTTTTTAATTGGGTTCTTTGTCTTCCTTTTGTGGAGTTGTATGAGCACTCATTATATATGGGAAATTAACCCCTTATCTGATATATCATTGGCAATTAATTGTTTTTTTAATGTGCTTTAGTCGTACTCTCAATTTTAAATCATTATGGGAAATAGACAGAAAAATAATTTTTTTAAATAATTTTTTTATCTTTCAATTACAGTTGATGTACCATATCATATTAGTTTCAGGTGTACAAGCCAGTGATTCTATATTTAACAAAGTGATCGTTTTGATAAATTTAATACCCATCTGACACCATATATAGTTATTACAATATTGTTGACTATATTTCTTATGCTGTACTTTACATCCCCACGACTATTTTGTAACAATCAATTTGTACTTCTTAATCCCTTCACCTTTTTCACCCAGTCAACCAACCACCTCTGATCATGCAACCACTAAAATGTTCTCTGTTTCAGTGAGTCTGATTCTATTCTGCTTTTTCGTTGATTATTTTTTTATAGTCCACATTTAAGTAAAATAATCTGGCATTTGTCTTTTTTTGTATGTCTTATGTAACTCGGCACAATACCCTCTAGGTCCATCCATGTTGTTTCAGATGTCAAAAAAAATTTTTTTTTGGTAGTTGAGTAATTTTTCATTGTATATAAGCACCACTTCTTTATCCATTCATCTACTGATGGACACTAAGGTTGCTTTTATAACTTGGCCATTGTAAATAATGCTGCAAAGAGCATATGGATGCATATGCCTTTTCTATTTAGTATTTTGGTTTTTTTCCAACAAATATTCAAAAATGGAATAGCTGGGTTCTTCTTTGTCTCTTATTATAGCCTTTGTTTTAAAGTCTATTTTGTCTTGTGTAAATATTGTTATCACAGCCTGTTTCTTTGTTTGATTGTATTTTTTTATGAAATATCATTTTCCATTCCTTTATTTCAGGCTTTGTCTTTTTATCTAAGTGAGTCTCCTATAGACAGCATATGTAAGGGTCTTGGTTTGTTATCCATTCAGCTATTGTATGTCTTTTGATTAAAGAACTTAATCCATTTGCATTTAAAGTAATTGTTGGTAGCTTATGTATTTATTGACATTAATTATATATATATAATTATTATATATATTATATATATTATATATATCACATGCCAAGGTCAGCTGCCACCTGTGCCCTGCCCAGAGCCATCTGCCATGAGCTCCAAAGTGATCAGAACATGACTGCTACTTAAGCTGGGCTTTGAGGTACCCGGAGAGGCCAAGTTGCAAACCAAGGCCAGCTGCTGCTGGTGCCAGGCCTGGGGCCACTTAGCAAGTGGCATGGAGTATGCTGAGGGCAGTTGCTGCTTGTTTGGGGTTTGCAAATCTTTGAAAGATTTTATGAAAGTCTACAGCATGAACCAAGATAGGTCATTTGTTTGTAAAAGCCACTGTTTGAAATAGTTTGAGTAGGCCTGCAAGTTGGGCGGGGCATGGTCTCAGGGGATAACCAGGGCAGGGCAGACATTGTTAGCCAGGTTGATGGAAACTCAGATATGGTGCCAGACTCTGTCTGGGGAGGGCTCAGCAGAAAAATAAAATAAAATAACGGCCTTTGCCAGCACCTCTGTCTGGAAGAAGGGCAACCCCTTCAGGCCTCACCCTGAAGACAGGTAATTCAGTTCTTCCCCGTATGTCCCTGTCACCTTTCAACTTGCTGCCCCAGCACTGGAGCTCAGAGAGAATTAGTATCAGTAAGTCTGTGCTCAGGCTCTTCAAAAGGAACATCTGAGACACCAAAAGTCCTCTGTCTCACTCAACCACAATCCCTGCTGGTTTTTACAGCCAGAAGTTATGAGGACGTCTCTTCCTGGCACTGGAACCCTGGGCTAAGGGACCTGATGTGGGGCTGGGACCCTTCACTCCACAAGGTTGGCCTCTACAGCTGTGATAGGCTTCCAGATTTTTAACCACCACATGTGGGTGTGGGACCAGCCTGTTTAACATCTCTACCTCTCCCATCAGTCTTGGCATGTCTTCTTTATATCCTTAGTTGTAGGACTTCTGTTCAGCTAGATTTCAAACCATTTTGAAGAATGTTTTTTTTTGTAGTTTAGTTGTAATTTTGATGTGGTTGTGGGAGGATGCAACATCACATTTACCTAATTCATCATCATTATGTGAAGCCCGAATAAGAATTTTAATACTGCTCTTCAGTCCCAGAAACCTTCCCAGTATCTTAATCCCAAGTACAGCATGAAGCTTAAACATTCTTTGGCCCTTGATTGAGCTTTATTTAATCAAAACTTCTTAACCTTCTCTATACTGAATCTCAATGTAAATTGAAATAAGGATAAACCTAATACTTATAGAATTACTGTATAAATTAAATAATACATGTAATTAAATAGGATAATATGCACTTGGTATTTACTGACTAGCACACAACAGTTGGAATAATATGCACTTAGTATTTACTGAACAGCACACAATTGTTCACTACATGTTATTGCTTAGTAGTAATAATACAGATGTACTTATAACCACGCTAAAGCTTTAGAATAATAAAATACAGTCAAGTTTCAGTGGGGCAGAGTGTGTGATCAGAGTAGTGACCTAGAATGGTGTGGCTACGTATTATTTAACAAGAAAAAACTCGGATAAGGAGAGACATTGGTGAGATCTGTCACTGAGAATCATGGAGCTAAGCGGATGCAGAAGATACACTTAGATCTGAGAAAAGAGTTCAAGATTAGGAAAGAGACTTAGCTAAGTCATGGGTAAGACCGCAGTCAGACCCTAGGAACATGTTGGAATATACATTACAAAAAAACAATAAAGTAGTATCTTTCTGCTAACTTTTTTCATCTTGTAATATCTCTGTTCATATCTCTATCCAGGTTGACTACAGGGAAGCAGAAAGCATGTAACCCAGCTACCCTCAAAGAATTTGATTAAATTGAACAGAACTCTGCTTCAAAATCTAATTGCCTTGGATCTAAATCCTGTGTATTACATTTACTGTGTTTATGAGATTGAAAAACTTACTTAATTTTCTTAGTTTCAGTTTCCTGTTTTTCAAATGAGTACACAACTTAACTGACAGCACTTGCAAGGATAACATAAAATAAGTACATGAAAACCCAAGAGAGTGGCATGTACTTCATACCTTTGAAATGTCTGCTTCCACAAATTACATATATGGCAAAATAATTACTACCATGATAACTTAAGAAGGACTGGTAACTTTATTGAAAGAAAAACCTTGTCTGCAAACACATCTACAGAATTTCATAGAATTGATTCAAACACTATCCTTTCAATCATTACATCAATGTATCTCCATTTTCAGACAATGTCAGAGATATTGCCATTCATATATGTAATTACATTTTCTATCACAATTGAACTGATTGATTTGTTTTCTTCAATGTGGATTTTTCTTCAGTTTGGGAAACATCTGAGAATTAAATAAGCTAGACAATCTGCATCATTTATATTATCTTGTGAAATCTAGTAAATAACTATATAAATTATCATTCTCTGGAAAAGGATGTTCTGTGTATACCCTTCAGAGACTGTTTTCTCCATTCAGGATGAACTTTAATGGATTTAATAACTGTTAAATCCTACTTGCTGTAATACGTGCCACCCACCTTTACTTTACAAAAGTTTCTATTCCTAGAAATAAAAATTGTTAAATATTAGAATAAAAATTTTACCCGGCCATTGTGGCTCAGTGGATTGAGTGTCATCCCATGGACTGAGGGGTCCTGGTTTGATTCCTGGTTGGGGCACATGCCCTGGTTGCAGGCTCGATCCCTAGTGGAGGGCGTGTAGGAGGCAGCCGATCGATGTTTCTCTCTCACATTGATGTTTCTCTCTCTCTAAAAAATCAATAAAAACATTTTAAAATAAAAATTTTAAACTCATCTAAAATTTATAAGCTTAAGAGAACAGTTTTCTTTCTCAATTAAATAGATTTAATTTTATCTATTTCAGTGGTTCTCAAAGTGTGGCCTTAAAACCAGCAGCATCGCCCTGGCCGCTTTGGCTCAGCGGTTAGAGTGTTGGCCTGCGGTCCAGAGAGACCCGGGTTCGGTTCCCACTAATGGCGTGTACCTCGGTTGCAGTTTGTCCCCAGCCTTGGTTGGTCGTGTGGGTGGCAGCCACTCGATGTGTCCCTTTCACGTCTATGTTTCTCTCTCTCTCTCTCTTCCTCTTTCTCCTTCCTACTCTATCTGAACAAAAAGTGGAAAAATGTCCTCGAGTGAGGATTTAAAAAAAAAAAAGAAGTCAATTGTTTAGCCCTGGCCGGTTTGCTCAGCGGTTAGAGCGTCGGCCTGCGGTCCTGAGAGACCCGGGTTCGGTTCCCGCTAAGGGCACGTACCTCGGTTGCAGTTTGTCCCCGGCCCTGGTCGGTCGTGCGGGTGGCAGCCACTCGATGTGTCCCTTTCACATCGATGCTTCTCTCTCTCTCTCTGTTCCTCTCTCTCCCTCCCACTCTACCTGAACAAAAAAATGGGAAAATGTCCTCGGGTGAGGATAAAAAAACAAAACAAAACAAAAAAAACCCAGCAGCATCAGCAACACCTGAGAAAGTTTCAGAAAGGCAAATTTGTGGGCTTTGCCCTGACTTGTTAATTCAGAATCTCTTGTCACTGGGGCTGATAATCTGATTCTTAGCAAACTTTTCAGAAATTATTATGCACACAGAAGTTTGAGAATGATTGGCCCAGAGTATGTTTTAAACATGTAGTATAATGCACATGTGTGTCTGTGTATAAGAAAAATATGCAGCCCTGGCCGGTTTGGCTCAGCAGTTGGAGCGTCGGCCTGCGGTCCAGAGAGACCCGGGTTCGGTTCCCACTAAGGGCACGTACCTCGGTTGCAGTTTGTCCCCGGCCCTGGTCGGTCGTGCGGGTGGCAGCCACTCGATGTGTCCCTTCACATCGCTGTTTCTCTCTCTCTCTCTTCCTCTCTCTCCCTCCCACTCTATCTGAACAAAAAATGGAAAAATGTCCTCGGGTGAGGATAAAAAAAAAACAAAAAAAAAAACAAAAAGAAAAATATGCATGTTTATAGGATTAATAATATTTGAAACAAATGAAATTTTTAAATATGGAAAAATTCTTATTTTGAATAAAATTTCCTTTATTAAATTTGGATTTTATATTCTACTAGAACGCTGCCTTATTCAAATACCACCATTTACACTAAAGAGAAATTATAGCAGTTGACAAGATTACAAGTGCCTTCAGCTATATTTCTCATTTCTAGGGTCTACTAAAAACAATGAAAGTCTATTTTATCTTCACACTTATAGATATGATTTTGTGCACAATATCTACCCTGACAGTCTAAAAGCTACACTTTCGACCTCATAAATAAAACTTTTTATTCTCTTAATAGTATGTGTTAAACTAGTTTAAATTTTTAAAAAATGTTTTTTGTTTTATTATAGAATAATATACAAACAGAAAAATGTACAAATCATGAATTGTTACAAAGTGAACACGTCACTGTAGCCAGTGATTGCCTTGTTGGAATAATTCTAAAGGCTTGTAGTGATGTGAAACCCTTTTGGTCAAGAACCAGGTCACGTGTGGCTGTTCTGGCTGATAGCATAACTAGCTGGGTAGGAGAGATGTCCCTACAAGGTGGTGGTGACAAGAGACCTGTTTGGTAAGGGCAGAGGAACTCACAGCTAGGCTAATGAGGTCCTATGAACCTCAAAAATGTCAAGGCAGCACTTGAAATTATAGATCAGACATGATTGTTGACTCCTTGAGGCCTTGACATAATTTGAGTCCCTTGATAATAACTAAGACTTTTAAGGGAGTAGAAATGTCCGCCTACAAAGCAAAGTAGAGAGAGAGAATCATGTGACGGGATAGTCTTCAAAAGCATGAACTTTAGAGGGTTACCCCCTTTTATGGCCAACAATAAGAACTGAGGGATCTGGGTGGCATTAGTATAGAAACTATATGTCCCTTGGGGCTTGAATTTAACCAGTCCCTGTGGAATTGTGACATCCAACAGAGGGTCTATTTATCACTTTCTGACTTAAAGAAGTTCTTTGAGGAGGTCATTACGTCACTAAATTTAACAGGCTGTGTGGGACCTATTAATGAGATAAAAATTCCATTAAATGTCTTTTTTAAGAGTCCAGAATTGTGTATTCTAAGAGGTGAAATATATGTCTCGGTCTCTATTAGTAATTTCTGAAAATCAAAAGGAGATAAAGAATGTCTCAGTGAGGCCTTTTATTGTGTTCTTAGTATACATAGAGACATCTGTTACCTTGATTTATGTTTTGTGTATCTGCAGGGCAAGAGATTCCCAGAATTCTTTGACCCAAAGAGGGCAACATTTAGGAAACAGTCTAAGAGTTTATAAAAGAAAAAGTGCAGATGGTCCATTTGTTGTTATGACATCTAGTACTAAGATGACGGCCTTACGTTTGGCCAAATGTGCTGACGCTTGGGTCCTGTCCTTTATCAGGGACATTCTGGTTAAACAATGGAAAACAGCAACATCCCATTGCGTTCCATCACTTATGATGGTGCTATCCATATAGTCTATGCCACTCATAAAGTATATGAATCCCCTTTGCTGTTTTATCATTTTATCCCAAGGGACTCCTCAGGTAGTCAAGGGTTGTGGGGAGGAATTCACTCCTTCAGCACTATGGCGTTGAGTAAGGTACTGAGGAAAGGGAGGACATACCCACAGTGCACGTGGAATATGCGAGAGGGCCCCAGTTTGGCTGCATCTTAGAGCAAGGGGTCCTTGATAGCTGTGCCAGGCTAGTGAAATGCTGCTTTCATGACCCAAAGTATAATTGGTAGTTAGGTATAGAGAGTCACAGTCTCAAGTTATGTGTGAATCACTATTTCCAGGAGAATCCAGCAATTGCCATTCCAATGGTATATAATGTAGTGCTGAGAAGGGCAGTTTCTTACATCAGAAGCTCATAAACAACTTCCAGTCATCACAGTTGATCCAGAGACTCCAGGAGGTATGAGAGGAGATTTCTAAAGTAGTCTCTGAGAGCACTAATGAAATACTTGTTGTTTTCAATTTGAACTTATTCCAGAGCCTCTTGTTAGAGGGAGCTTCATTCAAGGTGACCCCATTTGTAAATAAAATCAACGAGATTAAGTACAATTTTAACTGAGGAATATGTGGCCTATAGAACCCAAAGTGATAAAAATGTTGGCTTGTATCTCCTTTATAAGTTTGTCAAATGAATCTTTTCAGAAGACAGTGTCATTATGTAATGTCATATCTGTATATAGTTTTAATGGTTGCTCTAAAGATTGCATAATAAGTAATGTCCACAGTCTATTTAAAATCAGTATTTTACAATTATAATTGGAATGTTGAAACTTTACAATGTTTTAGATCTTCTTAACCCTCTCTACTTTATGTTATAATTATCTGTAGCCTGTGCTACTTTCTCTGATCGGCATCATTAAAATAATAAGATATTGATTCTTCTAATCTATAACTGATTTGTTTGTTCTTTTATTGACTGTGGTCTTCTTTAATATATCTCACTAATGTTTTATTTTCAATGTTTCAGTTCTGCATACCTGTTCTTAGATTTATTCATGAGTATTTGATGTTTAGTAATGTTACTTTAAACGGTATCATATTCTTTTAAAATTAGCATTCTATTTTATTGCTACTGAATATACAAATACCATTTATTTATATAGTCTTCTATAGAGCAAACTTGTTAAATTCACTTGTGAATTTTAATAGTATTTTTATAGACTCTCTTGGATATCTATGCACAGAATCATTAATCTTTAAATAAAACCATCTGTTTTTAACTTTTGTCCTTCTGTATTCTTATTTATTTAGCTTATGTTTTCCTTTACTATTACTTACAATGATCTTGACACAAAATCTTTCAATATGTCATGAGTACAATATTACCAGCTAGTTTTTTTTTTTCTTCCTTTGTTTTCTTTTTATAATTGTAGTTGTGCTTTATCGGGCTCAGGAAGTCTCTTTCCATTTCTTGTATCCTAAAAGTTTTATGTCATGAACAAGTGTTGGCTTTTAGTTTAAAAATCGCTTCTTATTGCCCTGGCTGGTTTGGCTCAGTGGTTAGAGCATCGGCCTGCGGTCCAGAGCGACCCCGTTCGGTTCCCGCTAAGGGCACGTACTTCGATTGCAGTTTGGCCCCAGCCCTGGTTGGTCGTGGGGGTGGCAGCCATTCCATGTGTCCCTATCACATCAATGTTTCTCTCTCTCTCTCTTCCTCTCTCTCCCTCCCACTCTATTTGAACAGAAAATGGAAAAATGTCCCCGGGTGAGGATAAAAAAATTTTTTTAAAGAATTGCTTCTTATTGATATATGCCTATAGATTTTGTTTGTCGTTGCTGTCAATGTAAGATAAAATATTCTTTAATTCTTTTAAAAAATATTGAACTACCCTTGCGCATATATATATATAAAACATTAATCAAGATGCATCACCCATGTTATATATATAACTTTATAGAGAGATGTGAATATTTTATTTAGAATTTTGTAAGTACTTATATAAGAAAACTTCGTGTTTTTTTCTTTATTCTTTTTTTATAAATGGTGTTGGGAAAATTGGACAGCTACATGCAAAAAAATGAAACTAGACCATCAACTTACACCATACACAAAAATAAACTCAAAATGGATAAAAGACTTAAATGTGACCCGTGAATCCATAAAAATTCTAGAAGAAAATGTAGGCAACAAAATTTCGAACATCATACGGAGCAGAATTTTCACTGATACATCACCTAAGGCAACAGAAACAAAGGAAAAAATGAACACATGGGACTACATCAAACTAAAAAGCTTCTGCACAGCAAAAGAAACAATCATCAAAATGGAAAGGCAACCCACTGTATGGGAGAACATCATTGCCAATGATGTATCAGATAAGGGGTTAATTTTTTTCTATTTTGTACTCTCATAGTGAGGTTTTGTTATCTAACTTATCTTGGCTTTATAAAAATAGTTGAGAAGTTTTCCCTGATACTGTTTTGTGGAAGAATTTGTTTAAGATTTACACCATTTTATTTTTTGATATTTGGAAAAATTTTCTGATGAGGTTATGTTATTTGATGAGCTTGATATTTTATTTGTGAAAAGATTTTAATAAATTAAATTTCTTTAATAAACAAATGACTATTCATATTTGTCTACTTCATTAAAGTTGTTAAATGTATTCACATAAATATTTGAATAAACATATCAACTATATTCTCTTTTTTTAAAAAAAATACATTTTTTTTTTTCTTTATTGATTTTAGAGAAAGAGGAAGGGAGAGGGAGAGAGAGATAGAAACATCGATGAGAGAGAACATCGACTGGCCACCTCCTGCACGCCCCCCACTGGGGATCGGGCCCACAACCTGGGCATGTGCCCTGACTAGGAGTCAAACCAGTGACCTCTTGGTGCATGGATTGATGCTCAACCTCTGAGCCACACCAGCCAGGCTGATTGTATTCTCTTAATGTCGTTCTTCTATGTCGTTTGGATTTGTGGTGAGATACACATTTTTTTTTCCCCCTCAAACAATGCTGTTCACAATTTTCCAATTTCATTCAATTTTTTAAAAAAGTAATGGATTTTGATTTATATCTTTTGTGTGCAGGCTTTTTAGAAAATTTTTCTTGATATTTTTGGACTTAGGTGTAAATACTGTTTTATTTTTAAATATATCTTTTCAAAATAATCCATTTAATTATTATTCTTTCCATAATTCCATTGAATTGATAAAATATGAAGAAAGATTTTTAAAAGAAACCCATCAATTTTCCTCTTGCTGATAATCATTAACTCCGTAGATTATTTTAATAAATGTCATATAAACTTTGGTTTTTATCATGAATGCTGAAAATGATTGTTATAATGTTTGTTATGAACTTCATAGGATGTTAGAAAATGTACATGATGTTATAACCAAATGTTATAAACTTTATAGGATGAGTTAAAGCAATAGTGTTACTGGTCCAAAGTCCGTGTGCCTGAAATGAGAGAAAGCCGAAACTCAGGTCATCAGAATCTGGAGTAAGGAAAAATGTATTGATTGAGAAGATGCCATTCAAAAGGATGGGGGTCCTAGGAGTTCCTCAAATCCGCCTTAAGAAAGTGCAGCGTTTAGGTTTCTTTTATGTCAAGGGAAGGGAAACCAAAAGGGCAAGAGATGACCACAGACATCTGAGTACCAGCAGGGGTCCGAGGAACACCTGAACATCTCTTAATTTCTTTGTCCCTAGTCAGTTGACTCTGGTTGATCGGAGTCCATTCTTAAGACTCCTGTGACTCTTTGATAAACAATAATAATTATTATTTTTTTTATCCTCACCCGAGGATATTTTTCCATTTTTTGTACAGATAGAGTGGGAGGAAGAGAGAGGAAGGAGAGAGAGAGAGAGAAACATTGACGTGAAGGGACACATCGAGTAGCTGCCACCCGCACGACCAACCAGGGCCGGGGACAAACTGCAACCGAAGTACGTGCCCTTAGCGGGAACCGAACCCGGGTCTCTCCGGACCGCAGGCCGACGCTCTAACCACTGAGCCAAACCGGCCAGGGCAACAATAATTATTTTTGTATAGATTTCTCCCATCTCCTTGGGAGAGACACCTTCCAGCAAGGGCTGTACTTTTATTTTTTATTTCTTATAATTTTTTTCCTTGATTGATTTTATAGAGAGAAAGAGAGTGAGAGGGAGAGAGAGATAGAAACATGGGTGAGAGAGAACATTGATTGGCTGCCTCCTGCATGCCCCCCACTGGGGATCGGGCTCACAACCTGGTCATGTGTCCTGACCAGGAATCGAACCAGTGACCTCTTGGTGCATGGGTCGATGTTCAACTGCTGAGCCACACTGGCAGGACAGGGGCTGTACTTTTAAATACTCAAGCTACAAGCAGAATATATTTAATGGTTAGCATGTCTATAGCAGGAGCTATTAGCTTGAAGGCCAAGGGAGCAAAGCAAGCAGGAAGAAGGTCGGATAACGGAGACCCAGAAATTCACTCTATTACGATATTAATCTGTACCTTTTTTACAGGTGTTACTGCATTTTGAAAAATAAAAATAACGTCTTTATGGAATTCTTACTATTTTAAGAGCTTTATTAGATCTAAAATCATTATTGAAGCAACAACAAACAATTTGCTAATATCGGAATGTCAAAATTTTTTTCAAATATTTTTTCTCAGATGGAAATATTAAGAATTAAGATTTGTGACATATATCCACAAGTAATATTCTATTTGTTTACTAAGTAGTCTCTTGAGTACTCGCATTTATAATATAGAAGGTAGTTGCTGTGAATTTGGGGTCATTTGTGGGAAAGTAATATGTATTATAATTTAAAAAATTTTTTTACTATATTTTTAGACTGATTTTTCAATTCCATATACTCCAGAGGCTGTTTTTTTTTTCTACACAACTAACAGGTATCTTTTAAGGCAAATACAGTTTCATGGATGTCAGTGACAATAAATTTTTAAAAATTAATCATTTTAAGTGTTATTCATTTATTTAGATAGTGAAAAATTTTGAGATAATTTATAATGCAATTGAGTCACCCATGAATATCAAGAAGCTGAAGGGGTCAACTAGTCTAATGGTGGTGCTAATTCTATAGATTGTCCTTAGTAGTCAATCCCCATAGCCAAGATATCTACTTTCCTGTTAGCTTTACAGTCATTTGGAATAAATTGCTGATTTGAACCAGTCTAAAGGTTATTTCACCCAGTTCAAACATTCCAAAGGTTTGAAGAACAAGATATACAAAATATTTCTTCTGGATGGCTTTCCTAGCTCTATTTTAAAAATGGTTTTACTTATGTTAACTTCACAGTTCTAAGTGACCAAGTGTTTACAAATGCCACCAAGTCTGAAAATGCACAAAGTACGACGACCCTTATCAAATTCTCCTGGAAGTCATGTTAGCACAGCAGAAAACCTTCCTGTCCAGAACCCACTGGTCATTTTCTTTTGTTTGTTCAGCTTCCCTTCTAGAGTGTCTGTTTAATTTTCCTTGCCTCTTCTATACCCTTTAGAAGAAGTATTGTTCTGCTTGATTTTGAAAGGCTCGCAGATTTCTAATATCCAAAGTGTATTCTGCATTAAAATAATCTTTCTTTTTAAGTAAGGTCTCTCCCTATTTAAGTCTGGATTTGTTTTTATTTGACTTAAAGATAAACAAGCATTTGAAATTTTAAAGATATTTTGAATTACTTAAGTTTTTTTTTTCTTTTTCTTTTCGGGTATATTGTCTAAGAAACACAAAAAAAGGTCTTCCTAGAAAAATCCTGAAGGGCAGATGGCATAGAAATAGTTGAACCAGATAAAAAAGTTCAAAACCACAATTAGTTATTGAAGATTTGTAATGTAGGAAACAGAAGATTCTCTTTTCTGAAAGAACCGATGCTGATTTTATTTGTTGTCCCATAACCATGATTTTTAAAAATCTTCATACAAAAAAATTTTTTTTCTTTATTGATTTTTAGAGAGAGAGGAAGGGAGAGGGAGAGAGAGATAGAAACATCGATGAGAGAGAACACTGATGGGCCACCTCCCACATGCCCCCTACTGGGGATCAGGCCCACAACCTGGGCATGTGCCCTGACTGGGAATCGAACCAGCGACCTCTTGGTGCATGGGTCAATGCTCAACCACTGAGCCACACCCGCCAGGCCATAAAAATTATTTTTTTTTTGTGGCTACATAGGGAACAATATTCACTGTTCACTAAGAAATAAAATAAATTTTAAAACTTCCATGTTACAAGATAGATTAAAATTTAAATAATAAAAATATGCATCTTTTTAAAGACATTTGATTACTATTGTCCACTACCATGAAAACCAGTTTCACAGTCAAGTCTATTAACTATGCCAATAGGCTTCAAATTATTAATGGACACAGCAGTGTGGTGAAGGTGGGGGCAGGGGTGGGGAGGTGGGAGTCAATGGGGGGAAAAAGGAGGGTCATCTGTAATACTTTAAAAAATGAAGATAAATTCAATCTAAAAAATAAAAAAGGAAATTATTGAGGTTAACTTCGGCCACACAAAAAATATGGGGGTAAGATCCAGCAGTTTGTTTTTACAAGCCCTCCAGGTGATTCTGATGTGTTCTTACATTTGAGGACTACTGTTTTAAAGGAAATGGCCCTGGCCGGTTTGGCTCAGCGGTTAGAGCGTCGGCCTGCGGTCCGGAGAGACCCGGGTTCGGTTCCCGCTAAGGGCATGTACCTCGGTTGCAGTGTGTCCCCGGCCCTGGTCGGTCGTGCGGGTGGCAGCCACTCGATGTGTCCCTTTCACATCGATGTTTCCCTCTCTGTCTGTTCCTCTCTCTCCCTCCCACTCTGTCTGTACAAAAAATGGAAAAATGTCCTCGGATGAGGATTAAAAAAAAAAAATTAAAGGAAATGGAATCAGATACATTTCAGTATTAGCTTTCTTCCTTGTTTACACTAGTGATTTACTCCAGACTTTTGGTTAGGCTATCTGGATTCCTCTAGACTCCATTTTCCCACTGTGGGTTGTTTAAAAAATATATATTATATTTTAATAAATGTTGGGGAAAAATATATGTATATATATGTGTGTGTGTGTATCTATCTATCTATCTATCTATCTATCTATCTATCTATCTAACACATAGACTCAGACAACAGTGTGATGTTAGCCAGAGGGAGAGTGGGGTGGGGAGAGGTGGAGGTGAGCAAAGAGGGGAAAGTGGGGACACAAAGAGACTTTGCTGGGGCGATGGGTGCACGATGCAGTGTGCAGATGAGGTTTTATTGAGTTGTACCCTTGAAACCTGTATGTTTTTGTGAACCAATGTCACCCCAATAAATTCAATAAAAATAAATAAATAAAATAATAAGAAATGTTGAGACTTTTCTGTCTTAAAAAGATAGACTTTAAAATTAATCAATAAGCCCTGGCCGGTTTGGCTCAGCGGTTAGAGCATCGGCCTGCGGTCCAGAGAGACCCGGGTTCGGTTCCCGCTAAGGGCGCGTACCTCGGTTGCAGTTTGTCCCCGGCCCTGGTTGGCTTGTGTGGGTGGCAGCCACTCGATGTGTTTCTCTCACATCGATGTTTCTCTCTCTCGCTTCCCCCCTCTCTCCCTCCCACTCTATATGAAGATAAATGCAAAAAAAAATGTCCTCAGATGAGGATAAAAAAAATTAAAATTAATCAATAATATTTAATACAATTCTAGACTTTTTAAAAATACAAATCCATAAAATATATTTAAGAGTCACAGTTGCAATAGAATTGATACTGTTATGCAAGGTAAAATATCAGAAGCCCATGTTATGTTTATCAGCAAAGCAAATTCAAGGCTGCAAGTATAAGACAAACTATAAAAGAAATAATTTTAAACTGTTATGAGAGATTCTTGAAAATCAATAAATATATATTTTAATAGCAGGAATTTTGAACAAATAATCTATAGTAGATTTTTTTAAATGTAGCACTGTGGTTTCAATGAAAAATTAATGTCATAAATGGAGTGGTGATAAAAGAAAGCATGATCCTTTTGATCACATTATAGAAATTTTATAAAGTGTTAACTTCTTTATATGTGATTTTACATTATATATAATTTAGTTTAGCTTGGTATTTTTCTGGAGGTGAACAAATTTCATATATTTTCCCTGTCAACCCATTTTGTGAATATATATATTGTGTCCTTTTCATGAGCAATTCATCTCACACAAAAAATGTAAAATATGTATTTTTTATTCTTTATTCTTAGTATCTGTATTTTTTAAAAAGGGGAAAAAGAGCTCTGAGGAAGTTTGTTTTGTTTTAATCTACAGGAACAGTGTGTATGTCTTGTAATAAAACAAAACAAAACAAAAAGCATTATTATGGTATAATTATCCAAAAGCAAATGCTTAGAGGGCTTGGTTTTTCTTCCATACCCCAGTATTTTTGAGATCATGACCCAGATTCTTTTTGACTACTCATTATAGACCTTGTCAATCTCATGCTGCTGACGTTTTAAGGTATAATCACAATAGCAGAAACCATAACAGCATCTTAAGTATAAGAAAAAGCCACAGTACCAAACATCAATGAATGCAGCATTTTATATATTTCAAAATTCTTAGCTATCTTGGGAGATTGCATAAATTATATACATTATTTCTATGTGTATAAGATTTGCATATTCTTACGATTTTAGATCAAGTGATTAAATCTTAAGATTATACATTTTAAAGAAAATCCTGTCAATTTAAAAAAAAATTGAGAATGATATGTCAGCTATAATTAAAACAGTAATAGTAATAGGAAGAAAGAGAATAATTAAAAGAAGAATAATAAAACAAAAGATATATAAAAATTATATCTGCATAGAAATTAAAATTTTATCAATACATTTCATTAATATTAATATAACATTGAGCCAGAACATTGTCAATTATATAAGAAGACGACACCGAAATGAACAAATATAGAACAAAAAAAACAAAGAAAGGGATCTAAGATTCCAATATTTGATATAAGCACAGAATCTTCACCAGTGTCTAGAATTACATCAGAATTAGGCTGCAAAATAGTAGTTATTCTTTCCTGGAAGTGTGTGTGCCAGTTGATATAAAGTGAATGGAACAAAAGTTTGCCACCCTGAAGCTGCTCTTTTTGGGGGAATTGATTTTAAGATGTTTGTTAAGAAACAAGACTCGAAATCAACCTTTGACCTTCCACCTATTCTGCTCAAGAGATTCACATAGAAAACCCTGCTTCAGAAAGATCTTATGATGTTTGCCTTAGCCTAATTTTAATTAAGTAAGGCAAATAAGAGAGCTTCAGGCAGGGGTCTGTTAGCTAGATAGTCCCTGCGTTTCACTGCTTCTGAGTTGTGTAGCAAGAATGTGTCTGTCATGTATGCTCTGCTCTTTCTCAACTATTGATAAATTGTCCATTCTCACTCCTAAAATCTAAGACTTCATTTGCCCCCTTACTCTCCTCTGTCCAAAATGTTTCATATACCCAAAGTCGCCTCACTGTGTTGGGAACTTTTGTGCCTATGTATTAAAGTTTTGCTTTCCTCCTATTAATAATCTGTCTCTGGTAATGCAATGATTAGCCCAGCAGAAAAACTTAAAAGGTAGGAGGGAAAGTATTCATATTTTTTAGTCCCCCACAATTTGGAGGACGTGTAGTGGTCAGATTTATTAGAACAATAATAAAGGAATGTCGTATAGCCAGTATGGCTTGGTGGTTGAGCATCAACCCATGCACCAGGAGGTAACCGGTTTGATTCCCAGTCAGGGACCAGGTTGTGGGCCTAGTCCCCACGGGGGACATGCAGGAGGTGGCCAGTCAATGTGCTCTCTCATCGATGTTTCTATTTCTCTCTCCCTCTCCCTTCCTCTCTCTCTAAAATCAATAAAGGAAAAAATAATTTAAAAAATAATAATAAATAAAGGAGAAAATGGCAGCAGAGTGAATGGAAGCTACACACACCATCTCCCAGGACCAAACTGGAATTACAACTAAAATAAACACAAATTGTCAGGAAAAAGCAACAGAAAAGCAGCTTGCGAGGACTACATAACCAGGGATGCTGAACCAATCCTGGTAGGATTGAGGCAGTGCAAGAGGGGGCTGGGAGCCCACAGACAACAGTGGTCCTAGCTGTGAGCAGCACCCTCGAGGTTAAACTTCCAAGTGGCTCCACAGCACAGAGAGCCGGGTCAGAGTGCTAAAATAGCCACAGCCACTCACCATGGGCTCTAGCAAAGGGAGGGTGGACTCGACTGGAACTGTGTGGGGACACTCAGGATTTGGAGTGCACTCAGAGCGTTTGCTGAGTTGTGGCCACATAGGATGGTGGTCATCTTACTCTTTCCCAGGATTCTGGGGAGAGGTGGGGGCCCCTCCCTCAGAGATTCAACTCCACCCGTGGGCTATTAAAATGCAAATTGAGCCCCATTAACAACCAGCATCTGCCCAACACTCTGGAAATCCCCTTATGCTGAACACCTAAGGGAGTTTTTTATTCAACTGAGAACACAAGGCTCATCAAGTAACTGCTACTAATAGCCTTCAGATAAAAAGCTAGAGGATAACTGAACCATTCCTGGGCTTGCAACTCTACCCAGGAAAGTAAGACTTGACAGTGGTGTTTAACGTGGGTCCTCGCTAGCTCATCCAAACCCAGTATAGGGAGCCAAAAACAGCAGAACATCAACACCCACAGGGAAAATTTGGCAGGCTCCAAAATCCACTGAGATAGTCAAAATGGTGAAACAAAGATACAAATCCCAAATGAAAGAACAAGAGAACTCTACCAAAGATGAGATAAATGAGGTGCAGTTAAGCAAGTTATCAGAGGTACAGTTTAGAATCATGATCTTGAGGAAGCTCAACAGCATGAGTAAGGACATCAACACCATGAGCAAAGACACAGACACATTGAAAATCAACCAATTGGAAATTTAAAGTCACCAAGAAGAAATGAAGAATGACATAGCAGAAATAAAGAACACACTGGAAGGACTAAACAGCAGTGTAGAGGAAGCTGAGGACCGGATCACTGAATTAGAAGACAGGGTAGAAAAATCAACCAATAAAACAAAGAAACAAAAAACACAATTAAAAAACAGGAAGACAGCTTAAGAGAACAATGGGACAACAGGAAACATGGTAATATTTGCATCATAGGAGTCCCCAAAGAAGCATAAAATTAGTAAGGGTTAGAGAATATATCTGAAGAAAGAGTGATAAAAATACTTTCTTAATTTGCTGAAGGAAAAAGGCATTCAAGTTCAAGACGCACAGAGAGCCCCAAGTAAGAAGAACCCAAACAGGCCCATGCCAAGATACATAGTAATTAAAATGCCAAAAATTAAAGACAAAGAGAGAGTCCTAAAGGCAGCAAGAGATAAGCAACAGGTTACCTACCAAGGAACCCTTATAAGGCTATCAGCGGACTTCTCAACAGAAACACTATAGGCCAGAAGGGAATGGCATAAAGTAATCAAGGTCATAAAAACAAGGATCTGAATCCAAGACTACTCTACCCAGCAAGGCTATTATTCAAAATAGAAGGTCAAATAAAGAGTTTCCCAGACACAAAAAGGCTAAGGGAATACATTAGCACCAAACTAGCTCTGCAAGAAATGTTAAAAGGACTGCTGTAAATAGTAGAAAAAATAGGAAGAAAAATAGAACCACACTAAACAAAAATGGCAATAAATAAGTGCATATCAATAATCACCTTAAATGTAAATGGAATGAATGCTCCAATAAAAAGACACAGAGTAGCTGATTGGATAAGGAAGCATGACTTATATACACATTGTTTACAGGAGACCCACCTCACAAAAAAAGACTCACATAGGTTGAAAGTGAAAGGATGGAAAAAAAATCTTCCAAGCAAACAGAAAGGAAAAAGAAGCTGGGGTAGCAATACCCATATCTGATTAAATGGATTTCAAAATGAAGGCCATAACTAGAGACAAAGAAGGTTACTACATAATATTGAAAGGATCTATCCAACAGGAAGATATAACCTTGGCAAACATATATGTACCCAATACAGGGACACCAAAATATATTAAAAATCTTCCGGAGGACATCAAAGAAGAAATCGACAGCAATACAATCATAGCAGGGGACTTTAATACCCCGCTGCCATCACTGGATAGATCCTCTAGACAAAAAATTAGCAAGGAAATAGAGACTATAAATGAAGTACTAGACCAAATGGATTTAATAGATATCTACAGAGAATTACACCCCAAAACTACAAAATTCACATTCTTCTCAAGTGCACATGGGACATTCTCAAAGATAGACCACATGTTAGGGCACAGACTAAGTCTCTACATGTTCAAGAAGATTGAAATCATATCAAGTAACTTTGCAGATCACAATGGCATGAAACTAGAAATCAATTGCAACAAGAACATGTAAAGACATTGGAACACATGGAGGCTAAATAGTATGTTATTAAACAATCAATGGGTTACTGAGGAGATCGAGAAAAAAATTGAAAATTTCCTGGAAACAAATGAAAATGAAGACACAATAACACAAAATCTATGGGATGCAGTGAAAGCAGTTCTGAGAGGGAA
Organism: Molossus molossus; assembly: GCF_014108415.1. Taxonomy (NCBI): domain Eukaryota; kingdom Metazoa; phylum Chordata; class Mammalia; order Chiroptera; family Molossidae; genus Molossus; species Molossus molossus. The sequence continues at coordinate 15,728,344 of NW_023425355.1, read as the reverse complement.
GTTCATAGCACTACAGGCTTACCTCAAGAAACAAGAAAAATTTCTAATAGACTATCTAACCTCACAACTTAAAGAACGAGAAAGCAAACAAAAAGAAAAACCTGGAGCAAGTAGAAGGAAGGAAATAGTAAAGATCAGAGCAGAAATAAATGACATAGAGACCAAAAAACAATTCAAAGGATCAATTAAACAAAGAGCTGATTTTTTTAAGAGATAAACAAGATTGGCGGACCCATAGCTAGACTCAGCAAGAAACAAAGAGAGAGGACCCAAATACACAAAATCAGAAATGACACCACAGAAATTCAAAGGATTGTTAACAAATACTATGAACAATTACGTGGCTAAATGGACAAATTTCTACAAACACATAGTCTTCTAAAACTGGACAAGAAAGAGATAGAAAATTTGAACAGACCAATAACAACAAAGGAAATTGAAGAGGCTATCTAGACTCTTCCAGCAAACAAAAGCCCAGGCCCGGATGGCTTCATGGGGGAGTTTTACCAAACATTCAAAGAAGAATTAACACCCATTCTCCTAAAACTATTTCAAAAAATTCAATATGAAGGAAGACTTCCAAGCTTGTTTTATGAGACCAGCATAATTCTAATTCCAAAACCAGAAAAAGACACTACAAAGAAAAAAAACTGCAGGCCAATATCCCTGATGAACATAGATGCCAAAATCCTGAACAAAATACTAGCAAATCAAATTCAGCAATACATCAAAAAAATTATTCACCATGACCAAGTGGGATTCATTCCAGGAATGCAAGACTGGTACAATATTCGCAAATCAATAAATGTGATACACTACATAAAAAAATCAAAACCACATGATTATATCAACAGATGCTGAAAAAGCATTCAACAAAATCCAGCACCCATTGTTGATAAAAACACTCGTTAATGTGGGAATAGAGGGATTATATCTCGACATAATAAAGGCCATATATGAAAGACCTACAGCCAACATCATACTCAATGGGCAAAAACTAAAAGCATTTCCCTTAAGACAGGAACAAGTCAGGGATGTCCAGTTTTGCCACTCTTATTTAACATAGTACTGGAAGTCTTAGCCACAGCAATCAGACATGAAGGAAAAATAAAAGGGATCCAAATTGCAAAGGAGGAAGTGAAACTGTCATCATTTGCAGATGATATGATATTATACATAGAAAACCCTAAAGACTCCATCAAAAATCTAGTAGAGTTAATAAATAAATTTGGCAAAGTAGTAGGATACAAAATTAACATCAAGAAATCGATGGCAGTCTTATACACCAATGATGAAGTCACAGAAAGAAACTAAAAAAAAATACCATTTACCATTGCAGCAAAAAAAATTAAGATACCTAGGAAAAAACTTAACGAAAGAAGTAAAGGACCTATTCACACAAAGTTACAGGACATTGAATAAAGAAATAGAGGAAGATATCAAAAAGTGGATGCACATACCTTGTTCATGGATTGGAAGAATTAACGGCATTAAAAAGTCCATATTACCCAAAGCAATCTATAGATTCAATGCAATCCCCATCAAAATACCAACGACATATTTCACAGAACTAGAACAAATACTTCAGAGTTCATATGGAACCAAAAAACCCCGAATATCCACAGCAATCTTGTAAAAGAAGGACAAAGTAGGTGGGATCACAATACCAGATAACAGGTTATACTACTAAACGACTATAATCAAAATAGCTTGCTAGTGGCACAAGAACAGGCAATGTAGACCAGTGCAATAGAATAAAGAACCCAGAAATGGACCCAAAACACTATGCAAGAGCATAGAATGGAGTAAAGACAGCTTCTTTAATAAATAGTATTGGGAAAATTGGACAGCTACATGCAAAAAACAAACAAACAAACAAAAAACTAGACCATGAACTTACACCATACACAAAAATAAACTCAAAATGGGTAAAAGACTTGACTGTGACTCATGAATCCATAAAAATCCTAGAAGAAAATGTAGGTAACAAAATTTCGGACATGATATGCAGCAGAATTTTCACTGATACATCACCTAAGGCAACAGAAACAAAGGAAAAAATGAACACATGGGACTAAATCAAACTACAAAGCTGCTGCACAGCAAAGAAACAACCATCAAAATGGAAAGGCAACCCACTGTATGGGAGAACATAATTGCCAAGTATACATCAGATAAGGGGTTAATTTCCAAAATATATAGAGTACTCATACAACTCAACAGAAGGAAGACAAAGAACTCAAAAAAGGGGCAGAGGATCTAAATAGACACCTCTCCAAACAGGACATACAAATGGCCAAGAGACATATGAAGAAATACTCAACATCACTAATCATCAGAGAGATGCAAATTAAAACAACAATGAGGTATCACCTCACACCTGTCAGAATGGCCGCCATCAACAAAACATCAAACAACAAGTGTTGCCGAGGGTGTGGAGAAAAGGGGACTCTAGTACACTGCTGGTGGGAATGCAGACTTGTGCAGCCACTATGGAAAACAATATGGTGTTACCTCAAAAAATTAAAAATTGAACTTCCATTTGACCCAGTGATCCCACTTCTAGAAATATACCCTAAGGAGCCTGGAACACCAATCAGAAGGAATATATGTGCCCCCATGTTCATAGCAGCACTATTTACAATAGCTAAGATCTGGAAACAGTCCTAGTGTCCATCAGTAGACAAATGGATAAAAAAGCAGTGGTACATATACACAATGGAGTACTATGCAGCTGTAAGAAAGAAAGATCTGTTATCCTTTGAGACAATGTGGGGGGACCTGGAAAGTATTATCCTAATTGAAACAAGCCAAGCAGAGAAAGACAAATATCACATGATCTCACTTATTTGTGGAATATAATGAACATAACAGCCTGAGAAATTGGGTAGACTCAGAAACATGAAAGTAGGGTACAGACTGACAACCCTCAAAAGAAGCGGTGTTGTGGGGAGGGAAGAGATAAACCACAGAACTTATATGCATGTACGCATAACCGATGGACACAGTAAACAAAGCTGGGTATGGGGTGGGGGGGATGGGGAGGAGGGTGTCAATGGGGGAAAAAAGGAGGAACATCTGTAACAAAAATAAATTAATAAAAAATTTAAAAAATAAAATTAAATAAAAGAATGTCATCAGGTGTCAAGTATCTCATCCAGAATCAGATGGCTCAACTCCATGTCGCTACAGAATAAGTCCAGTCTCTGGCGCCACAAGCCCACACTTGTCTTCAGCAAGCCCAGAAGGACTAGGTCCAGAGACGAAGAACTTCTCTGTGTCTCATTTTCCCACCTGCCCATCCTCCGCCAAGGCTGTCTTTCTCCCTTGTCTAAAAAGGTTTTCTATGCTGCTTCACCGTCTTTGGAACCTCATAGAATTAGCATGTCTATATGAATTCTCCATGGGCATGCATTAAACTTTGATTTTTCTCCTGTTAATTTGTCTTTGTTAACTTGGTTATTAGCCCAGCCAGGAAACCTTAAAAAGTGGGAATAAAAGTATTAATATTGTTTTAGCCACCACAGTATTAAGTGATTTAATAACTGATCAAAAATTTGGCAAAAAGTGGAAGTCAGTTTTTCAAAGTCTGATAGTAATTTTTTTAAAAAAATGGTCAAGGGCAAGTAAAATATTGTGTTTTCTCTACAATTACTAGTAATTTTGTTTATGTGTATCATTTCTGTTTATAATATTGGTGTTTGTGTTTTTATATGTATGGTATGATTTTGTTTACCTCCAGGTGTATTACTATTTTAATATTTGATTGCTAAAGGAGTTACTCATATAAATTAAAAAATGTAATAGAACATATCTCAAGTACTTTTCACTATTATCTAACAAAACAATTAATATTAAAGCTGGTTTAAGGTTTTTTTTGCTTTGTTTTGTTTTTTTGTTTTGTTATTAATCCTCACCCGAGGACATTTTTGCATTTAACTTCAGATAGAGTGGGAGGGAGAGAGAGAGAAACATCAATGTCACATCGAATGATTGCCATCCACACGACCCCAATCAGGGCCGGGTACAAACCGCACCGAGGTATGTACCCTCTGCGGGAATCGAACCCGGGACTCCCCTTGTCCGTGGGCCAAAGCTCTAACCGCTGAGACAAACCAGCCAGGGCTGGTTTAAGTTTTTAAATTTTTTTTTTATTAAACAGACGTCTTTTGCCTTGGCCAATTTGGCTCAGCGGTTAGAGCATAGGCCTATGGACCAAAGGGTCATGGGTTCGATTCCCAGTCAAGGGCACGTACCTCAGTTGCAGGTTTGATTTCTAGCCCCTGTTGAAGTTATGTGGGAGGCAACCAATCGGTGTCTTGCACACATCGATGTTTCTCTCTCCCTTCCTACCACTCTATCTGGAAAAAATCAATGGTACAATATCCTCAGGTGAGGATTAAAAAAAATAGATGTCTTTTATTGGAGTTAGTAATGTTGAATATGGGATTTTTGTTTTACCTGTGTCTACAAAAAACAAAATAAAACACGTTTATACATGTTAGATAACTTGCCAAGAAAATGATTCAGTAATAATTGACTTTGAAATCTTATAGTTATTAAGAAAATTAAGCAGATATAAATAAAAGGTTTTTGATAAAGCTTTTTAGCAATAATTACGTTGTGTGATATATATGTACTTAAATATAGTTATTTCAAAGTCTAGTAACTTGAAACTTTAGAGTTTTACTAAGTTAATACAAATTATTAAATATCTAAATATTTCATTGTATTTCAAAAATCAAACATTGCTTGTTAGATCATCTAAGTTTACCTATTTTGGCTACTTATTACAAAGAAACTAAATGATAAATTTGTATCTGTTAGTAAATATGTCTTGTACTTTATTTAAAAATATAGGTTTCTAATAAATTTTAAATACTTGCCAATAAAAGAGCCTATATTTTTAAAAGGTTATGAAATGCATTCATAAATTTAACAACCTATAAAATACAAATTGCTTACATTTTAGCTGTCACTAGAAATTAAGCTTTCTACGAATTAGGAACTCTAAGTTGGAAAGAAATTATGTTTTTGGCAATAGAAGTTATAAGGTATGGAGATACATTTTTGAGAAAATTAAAGCAAAGTGGTTTGTTCTCAAGTTGGTTATTTCTGAGTGAGTCAAGAAGAGGCCAACTAAAAGGGACTAGAAAAGTTGTAGAAGGTTTGTGAAAGAAATCTTAAGAGAACTTTAGATATGGTTAAGCTGAATAAGAGTGGGATAAATATAATTATGGAAATAAACTTAAATATCAAAAGTAAGCTGATAGAGAATTTAAGTTAGGTTGTTTCAGTCTGTTAAAAAGACAACGTTTTTGCTATATTTATTGTTTACTCTAGATAAGCTATTATGAAAAGTTTTCTACCTAGAAAGCAAAGATTCTGTTTTATGAAAACAATTCTGTGTCATGTTATCTTACACAGATTCTTTATTACTTAAGAAAACAATTTTTTTCCATCCTAAGAATTGAAGATTTACTAACCTGTATTTGTGTTTAATACCTTTTATTTTTATTTTAAATAAATTGATAATTAAATATTGTTTTATAATGATGATATATAATCTTTTTGGTCAAGTATGTGTGACAACATTCTCAGGATTTAATTTTTAATAGGAAACATTTTTCTTAACCTGGAAATGTCTTTGGGTTATTCCAATGGGCCCTGGAATACCTCAACGAGTTTTCCTCTTTTTTTCCTTATAAAAAAGAAATTTTAAAATAGGCTTTTTGATATGCTAAAATTACATGGGTAGCTTTATCGGAGAAATAAATAATAATCATGTTGTATTTGTATACATATATTATTAATAGTAAAATAGATGTTCCAGAGGTTATGTAAAAATCCCCAGAAGTATACAAGTTTGGATATAATATTTTCATTAGTAATTCTAATTTTTATCTTAATGTTATGTTATAAAAATGCAAACTTTTTTCTCAATTGCATTATATTCAGATCTGATACTGTGTCATCTTAAGTTTTCTTTTTGGTATTTATAAACAGTTATTGTTTTAGTCCAACGCTTTTGTCAATGTTTCATCATCAGAAAGATCCATGGAGAGAACTTACTTTATTTTATTTATTTAATTTTTAATCCTCACCCAAGGATATGCTTATTGATTTTAGAGAGAGGTGAAGGGAGAGAAGGAGAGAGCGGGAGAGAAGGAGAGAGAGGGAGAGAAGGAGAGAGAGGGGGGGAGAGAGAGAGAGAGAGAGAGAGAGAGAGAGAAGGAGAGAGAGGGAGAGAGGGAGAGAGATGCAAAAGAACATAGATTGGTTGCTTTCCATATATCCCTGACTGAGGATCAAACCTTCAACCTAGGTATATGCCCTGATCAGAAATTGAACCCACAGCTTTCTGGAATATGGGATGATGCTCCAAACAACTGAGCCACAGCAGGCAGGGCAAGGACTAACTTGTTTTATAAGGCAAGTTTCTGAGAATAAGTATTCAGATTATACCTTTAAACTGGATGAAGATTTATGGAACCTTAAGGAAAAATGAGATGCATAAAATACTGGCCAAGGGTCAAAATAAATAAGAATTAATTCATTATATGGTACTGAACGAACTGAGAATAATTATAATTTTTATGCTTTTTGTTTAAAAAAATGGCTCATTTATTTTATTTTATTTTATTTTTTTAAGATATAAAGAAACTTGTTTTACTTAAAGCAATTTGATAAATTAGACATTTGTAAAGAGTATTGAGGCATTTATATTTTTCTCTCTACTTCATCCTTTCAGAATTTGGAAACTCTTAATGAGTGAGTATTATTATCTTCATGGTAATATGCTTGTTAGCATAACTTCAATAAGAATTTATAATAGGACACAATAGGAAACAGGCTTTAACCAAGAATCTGACTGAAATGTCACATTTGAAAGAGCCATGAGTAGACTCATATATGACCCGAAAGCTTTAAGGAATTATGATTGACTTTGTAAGCCAATAAAAGCCCCTGGGAAAAATGACCTGGTATCTTTCTTACAAGATTCACAGTCATCTTTCCAGGTAAGGAACAAGATTGCTTTCCTGGGGGATAGCAAAGGAAGAACCTCAAGACATTTTGGGAACCTCAAGAACCTGAGGAATTTACTCAAATCTATAGGTATTTCAGGTAAAGTCTGATGTCAAAGATGAGGCTTGATTTCTTAGCCTTGAGAGGATAATTATAGTAAAATTTCTTAGCCTTGAGGGGATAAAAATAGCAAAGCAAATTTAAAGGAGTCTATCTGATCAATTGTTATTTCTGTTCTGTTAAAGCAAATTATCAAGTCAAATTCATTATAATTAGACTTATGCCGTAGTCTTAACTTGGCTATCTTTGATCAAAATGAAAGTGATTTTAGAGAGAGAAATTATGTTTCAATAGAAACTATATACACAGTTATGAATATTAGATCCTAGTTAATTGTCTTTAAAGTTTTATTTTGCACCTAACAATTGGACTGTAGTCTGAATTTTTCTAGTTTTCTTAACTATTTAGCTCCAACCATCTAAACAAATGTTTTATTTTTCTCCTATCCTTTTCCTTGAAATTATTGGGATCTAAAACTTTGTTTTTCTGCGACTTGCAATTACAAATTGCAGCTAAAGGACTTGATATATACTTCAATAAAATTGCCACAACAGCTCATCTGTTCTGCCTTCAGAACACAGACTGAGATTATAGTCTGCTACAATAATTAACCTTTGATTGTTTCTTTTGTTTTCATAGACATACATCTTATTAAATATCAGATTGCTTGTTTACACAATACAGGCCTCGCTTCGTGAGCCCATCTGCATCACATCTCCCAAAATGAGACACACCTGTTTAACTGAACTGACCTGCTCTCAAGTCTGAGACTGATTTAATGTGATACAGAACAATCTACCAATTTAACTTTAGAAATGTAAAACTTTCAGGGAAGTTTCAGAGGAGTTCAGAACTAGTCATCCCAAGATGTATGCAGATTGTATCGAGCTAAAGGCAATTTTAACTTCAGGCTCAAGAGAAACTTTTGCTTCTCCTTTAACTACCTAGAATAACTTTAATTAAAGGTCTTGCCTATAATAAAAGGTTATTAATGGTAAACTTTTACTCACTTATATGGCAAGGCAAAGTTTTATTTACTTAAAATTTGTTCTCATCATTTTGCAATAACCCTTTGAAGCTCCCAAAGTACATTACCTAATCTCTGGCTCAGAATTTCTTGTATATCTCAATCACTATGTCTTTCTTTGATCTTCTCCTACATGTGGAATCTCTGACCTCTCATGTATGCGGGATTTCCATACATGTGTATGCATTATATTTGTTTATTTTCTCTTGTTAATCTGTTTTATATCTATTTGATTATTAGAGCAGCCAGAAGAACCATGAAGGTAAAAAATAGTTTGTTCCTCTCAAAAAAGTTAAAGCTTTTGTTAGGAAATAAGACTTAAAAACAAACTGAACCTCCCTCCCCTGCCCAAAAGTTTCAGACAAAAACATCTCCTTCAAAAAGAAGGTCTCAGGATGTTCAATTTAGCCTATTTAAACTGAATATGCTAAATAAGAGGACTTTCAGGCAAAGGCCTGTTAGATAGATACCCCCTGTGTCCCATTCTCACTCTTGAAATATAAGATTCCATTACCCTCCCTTACTTTCCCAATGTTGCTTCACTGTCATGGAAATTTTCATGCATAAGTGGATTCTCCATGCACTTGCATTAAAACTTTGATTTTCTTCTGTTAATCTGTCTCTGTTAATTTGATAATTAGCCCAGCCTGAAGAATTTTGATGGTGGGAAGCAAAGTGTTAATGTGTTTTAGCCCAACGAAAGCATTAACTGTAAAAAATAAAAAGATTCTCAAAAGAGTTTAACAACCAAAGCATAACATTTTAGCTTCATGAGATTTTTTAAAATATATGTTTTTATTGATTTTTTAGAGAGAGACAGGGATAGAATCATCAATGAGAGAGGAAGATCCATTGGCTGCCTCCTGCATGCCCCCTGCTGGAGATTAAACCCACAACCTGGGCAGGTACCCTGACCAGGAATCGAACCAGTGACCTCTTGGTGCATGGAATGGCACTCAATCACTGAGCATGGGATTTTAATATACCCATAGATATACAAGCGCATGTGTGTACACACACATGCACAACAAACCTTATTGCAGCGTGGTTATTAGACATAATACCTGAACCCTGTAAAAACAAAAATAATATTCCCTGAAAGCAGTTAAATACCTTTAGGTATTCCAGTGGCACATTGGAATAACTCAAAGCCATTTCTAGATTAAGAAAAAGTTTCTTAAAATTTAAACCCTGAGGAAGTTGTCAAATATATTTTGACTAAAATATTATATATCATTATGAAACAATATTAATTTTTTTATTTACCCAGGTGACAATAAAAGGTATCAAACATAAACACAGGCTAGCAAAAATATAGTTTTTAAGATTGAGAAGATTTTTTTTTAAGTAATCAAGTACCTGATTAACACAATATGACACCTAAATATTTTAATAAAGCATAAAATCTTACTTTCTAGGTAGAAACAATTTATAATGTCTTATCTGTTTTCAAACAATAAATACAGGAAAAACATTGTCCTGTAACACAGTAAAAAAGAACCAAACTCTGATTCTATATTGGCTTACTTTTGACATTTAAATGAACTTACTTAATTATATTTTTTTAAATATTATTCAGCTTAATCATATAAAATTTATTTTCAAGTTTTCTCTTGATAAACCTTCTACAACTTTTCTCATCCCTTTACTTTGCCTCTTTTAGCTCTTAGAAACGTTAATTTCTAGTGACAACTAAAGGTAAATAATTAGCATTCTTTAGATTGATACATTTATAAGCACATTTCATAGCTTTTAGAAATATAGGCTCCTCTATTAGCAGACATATTCACACTTTCAAGAGACATACTTCAAGGTACAATACAAGATATATTTTTTAAAAGATCCAAATACATTTTTAGCTTCTCTGTAATAAGGAGCCAAATGTAGGCAAACTTAGATAAATATTTTAGTATTCTATGTTATTTTAAAATATCCCAATATTGAATAATTTTTATCATTTAACTTAGTAAAACTTTTAAGTTTCAAATTACCAACAGATTTTAGAAAACTATGTTTAGTTCATGGGTTCCTCTACTCTGCTGGTTATTCCTTCTAATGTGTTCTTTATTTCTGCCATGTCATTCTTCATTTCTTCTTGGTGGGTTTTCATTTCCAATTGATTGGTTTTCAATGTTTCTATATCTTTACTCATGGTGTTGAGCTCCTTACTCATGCTATTGAGCTTCCTCAAGATCATGACTCTGAACTGTACCTCTGATAACTTGCTTAACTGTATTTTATTTATCTCGTTTTCAGTGGAGTTCTCTTGGTCCTTCATTTGGGATTTGTTTCTTTGTTTCACCATTTTGGATGTTTCAGTGGGTTTTGGAGCCTGCCAAATTTTCCCCTGTGGGTATTGGTGTTCTGCTATTTGTGGCTCCCTATACTGGGTTTGGATGAGTGTGGGAGGACCCACGTTAAATACCACTGTCAAGTCTTACTCCCCTGGGTAGATTTGCAAGCCCAGGAAAGGTTCAGATATCCTCTAACTTTTTGCCTGGAGGCTATTACTCTCAGTTACTTGATGAGCCTTGGGTTGTAGCCCTCAACTGAATGAAAAACTCCCTCAGGTGTTTAGAGTAAGAAGATTTCCAGAGGGTGGGGCAGATGTTGGTTGTTAATGAGCCTCAATTTGCATTTATCTGGCCCATTTGGGTGGGGTTAAATCTCTGAGGGAGAGGCTGCTGCTTCTCCCCAGAGCTCCAGGAAGAGGCTCCCCAAGCAAGATGGCCACTGTGCTGTGTGGTCATGACTCAGCAAATCTCTGAGTGCCCTCCAAGTTCCGAGTGTCCCTACACAGTTCCAGTCCAGTCCACCTCTCTGCTGGAGCCCAAGGTGAGTGACTGTAGCTAATTTAGTGCTCTGTCTCGGCCCTCTGCACTGTGGAGCTGGCTTGGGATTTTAACCCCAAGGGAGCTGGTCACAGCTAAAACAGCTGCTGTCTGTGGGCTTCCAGCCTACCCTCTCACACCTCCGCAGACCTACCAGGTTTGATTTAGTGTCCTTTTTTCTGTCCCTGGTTATAAGGTCCTGTCCAGCTGGTTTTTGGTTGCTTTTTCCCAAAGATTTGTCTTTATTTTAGTTGTAATTTCAGTTTGGTCCTGGGAGATGGTCTGTGTAGCTTCCATTCACTCCTCCGCCTTCCCTTTACTCCTTTTCTATTATTAATAACTAGTTAATTACAATAGTATTAATACCACCCAGAGGTTAAAAAAATCCACAAGATACACACACAGACATACATAAACATACAGAATGATGTGAACAGAGATCTTACAGTTTTTAAAAAAATTAATGATGAGACAGATACAATATTGTGAAACATTAGTTTATAAAAGAATAATATTTACTAGTTTATAAAAGAACAATTAGATACAAATTGTGTTTCCGGCAAATGGAATAAGTAAGTTAAGTTTACCTGTTAAGATGGCATATGTTTTCCATTATATTTGTAGCAAAGATCTTTAACATTTTTTTATTTGCCTAATTTCTAAATAGCCTTCCTTCCTTCCTCTCTCTCCTTCCTTCCTCTCTCTCCTTCCTTCCTTCCTTCCTTCCTTCCTTCCTTCCTTCCTTCCTTCCTTCCTTCCTTCCTCTCTCTCCTTCCTTCCTCTCTCTCCTTCCTTCCCCTCTCTCCTTCCTTCCTCTCTCTCCTTCCTTGCTTCCTCTCTTTCCTTCCTTCCTTCCTTCTCCTTCCTTCCTTCCTTCCTTCCTTCCTTCCTTCCTTCCTTCCTTCCTTCTTTCCTTCCTTCCTTTCCTTCCTTCTTTCCTTCCTCCTTCCTTCCTCTCTTTCCTTCCTTCCTTCCTTCCTTCCTTCCTTCCTTCCTTCCTTCCTTCCTTCCTTCCTTCCTTCCTTCCTTCCTTCCTTCTCCTCCTTTTCTTTCTTTCTTTCTTTCTTTCTTTCTTTCTTTCTTTCTTTCTTTCTTTCTTTCTTTCTTTCTTTCTTTTATCTCTCTCTCTCTCTCTCTCTCTCTCTCTCTCTCTCTCTCTCTCTCTCTCCTTCCTTCCTTCCTTCCTTCTGATAAAAATTACCTCATTAAGTAGAGATCAAAGAGATGCATTCCTAGATAAGACTGGGCAGACATTTATATTTCAAGGACATAGGGAAAGAATGAAAATTTCTCCAAGATGCACTTTTGTTTCCTAAGTCCAGATTTAAAAAAAAAAAAAAATCTACAAGCATTTTGAGATAAATAGAAAAGTTTTAAGGATTGTTAGAAAGAATAGATGGGCTTTGGCTTGCTTCTAGAACTATATTTACTTTCTTATTATAGACTCAAATTGCAAGATAAGAACAGTTGTTTTTTTTATTCCTCAAAGAACTGGATTGCAAATGAATGATAGCAAGTTAATGATCCACCCATCCAACTATATTATTTTTAAATTCTTTCTTTTGTCTGGGAGATGTTCAGCTAAAACAGAAATCAAAAGAGTCTTATATTCTTGATTTAGAGCTGTTTGTTTTTGGAATGTTTTCTTTTTATCTAGGACCAAAGTAGAGAAAACTAAAATTTTACCACCCTGAAGCTACCTTTTTGGATATTGATTTGAAGCTGTTTATTAAGAAATAAGACTCAGAAATAACTTGACCCTCCTCATCTTTCTGCCCAAGAGATTCAGACATAAAAACCTGCTCTAGCAAGGGAGCCTTTGCTTAATCATCTTAAGAATATTCACCCTAGCATTAGTCAGGAAGACTCCATGCCTGTTATCTAGACAACTGAATCTCATTGTTTCTGTGTTGCCTAGCAAGAATTGTCTGGCCATGCACCTTAGATTACTTATAAATTGCCCATTCTCACTTTGGAAATCTGAGACCCCATACCCTCTTTTTCTTCTTTGTCCCAAATGCCTTATATATCAATGTTGCCTTACTGTCTTAAGATTTTCATGCTTATGTGAATTCCCCACTCACATGTATTAAACATTTTATTTTATCTTCTTAATCTCTGTTAATTTATTAGCTCAGCTACAAGAATTTAGACATTAATTATGTAGCCCTCACCTTAATATCTTTGTTTCAACTGAGGGGCAAATTTCTTTAAAAGTTTCTATCAGGCTTTGAACATAAGCTTCCAATATGATCAACTTCTTGACCATAGAGCTCATTTAAAAATTGTTTTAAATGTCTTCTCAAGTTTCAGCTAAGACAAATAGTAAATATTCCTGGCAGTGGTAAACAATCCCATAAATGCAAAAGACATCCTAAAGACAGTGTAAAATGTACTACCCTCTGAAGAGCCAAAGACACTTCTGAAGATAGCTAAAAGGAAGAGAGGGTTATATAATTTCCGTAAGACCTGGTAACAGTCATTGATCGTACCATAGCCACAAAGGGAGTGTAACACACATTTTACTCCAGCCATATTGATGGGGTTTTCATCCTAATGGAGGCCAAGTTTTTATGACCAAAAAAAAAAAAAAAGAGAGAGAGAGAGACAAAAAAAGAAGACAATAGCTGTCCCTGGGAGAGAAGATAATAGAAAACCAATGGGTACCCCAAAACCAAATTAGAAAGTGTTTTAATTGGGGGGGAAATAAGAGAGTGTAAAATGTTATATTCTTCTCACAACCCAGTACTACAGAAATCTGGGAGAGCTGATTCTGGTAAAAATGTTTACCCTATTTTACTTCTGCTAGTTTTTCTAGGATCCTTTCTGCAAGCTCCAGAGCAAGAGAAGTTTAAAGTAGAGAGTGTGTTTCTGGTATCTATCAAAATTTGGCAAGGTTCTTAAGGAAATTTTTGTTTACCTTTAGCTGTTTAAGGGAATAACTGCTAACAGTTTACTGGACAACTTGTTGGAGTCCTGTCAACCCTGCAAGGGGCCCATATAAGAGCCCTGTGTCAAGTTTAGATATAGAAACATTCCAGTTGATACCATAGGATTTGCACAAAATCTTTAAGGAAAATCTCTTTTTTTCAGTGTCTGGGTTAATTACAAATAAGACACTAAATTCTGAGCCAATCCATTGATAATGAATTATAGGAGGGTACGTTGCGGGAGACCCTCCTATTGTCTTAGGTTTCTGGCCATAGAGCTGTTACAGTTGTAAAACCACAAACTTGGAAGATGTTTATTTATGGTCTTTTGCCTCTTTAGAGTGGAGAGGTAATTCATGCAGAGGATTAGTAGATTATGCATGCTCAAGCAAAGGAGGATCAAGAGGCATAGTAGACATCACATCAGTCTTATAATTTTGTTTTAGCTATCTGTTGTGTCCAATTTTTTACTAACTTTTTGTAATAAATCTTTCAGTAAAGCTATTTTTGAAATCTTGACAGCAGTCGAAGGCTGCTGTCAATTAAATCCCATTTTGGTTAACTTGGAAACCTTTGCTTTCAAGTGCTCTTCTAAAAAAAAATAATAATAACTTGTTATTTGTTATTTTGCCATTTCTGCAGCTGTCTACAATTTCCAGGACCATTATTTTAATAGCTAGGAGGAATGTGCCACTAAATTCTGGATTTGGTGGTGTTCTACAGTGTAGCCCATTGCACAGAAATAAAACAACAACAACAAAACTTTTATTTCTCATAGGTTTGGAGGCTGAAAAATCCAAGATCAGAATGTGAGCAAATTAGATATCTGGTGAAAGCCCTCTTCTGGATTGCAGAGACTGAGTTTTGTGTCTTCACATGGTGGAAGGGTGCATAGACATTTTTTGAGGTTGACAGATGACCTAGTGTCAATAACCCGTTCTATGTACTACTTACCATAGCGCAAGAGTCTCAGATTTGCATAGCAGCTGTTCTGACAGCTTTTACATGCTCAAACCCTGCCCACCAATTTTGCAGCTTTGGTTTCTGAGACTCCCTTTGACATTAGTCTTATTTTTCCTTTCACTAGACCATTGCTTTATAGTGGCAGATGCCCTACTGGCTCTTAATGATCTGTCTAAATGCCCACTTAAATTTGATGGCCGTTGGTCAAAACAGTTCAAATTTACGGTCTCAATTTATTTGACCAAGTCTCACAGCAGTTTATGACATGGACTTACCTCAAGGGTTTTGTGTGTCCCCTTATGACTACTACCCTGCTTTTTTTAGATTGAAAAGTATCAACAAAAAAAAAAAGAAAAAGAAAAAAGAAAAGTATCCATTATTTTCCCTTATTGAACAAATTCTCCCAAATTCAACAAGATGTAATGTTTCTGGCTGGCTGTATACCGTTCCTGAGACATGCTAGGACCCCCCAAAGGTGTGTACCATGTAGATGAAGGTGGCCACAAACCTAAATGTTGTGGTTCACGAAGTTTCCCTATGAAAAAACTGGAGGCTCTCACACTCCAATTTTTACTTAGAAGTATTAAGACACAAATTTGAAGAGCTCAGAACATATGCCAGGCCAGTGTGGCTCAGTGATTGAGCACATACCCATGCACCAAGAGGTCCTAGTTAGATTCCCCAGTCAGGGCACATGCCCAGGTTGTGGGCATAATCCCCAGTGAGGGGCATGTAAGAGGCAGCCAATCGATATTCTGTCTCATCGATGTTTCTATCTCTCTCTCCCTCTCCCTTACTCTCTCTCTAAAATCAATTAAAAAAAATTGAAGAGCTCAGAACATAAAATAAGCAGAACTGGGAACCAAAAAAGTTTACTAGAAATCCCGGAGAACAGGTGAAGAAGCAGCAAACCAAAAGGATCCTATGAGTAACTTTGATACTATTGTAATTAAAGAATTATTAATAATAGTAAAGAAACAAAGGAAAGAGCAGATATTATAGGCATGTCATTTGGGCAACTTCACCAAGAAGCTACAATTTATACTCCCTAGGGGTCCAACAAAGGGAAAGTAAATGCACGCCCAGTAAAGTTGGGGTGACATAAAGAAGATACTTGCCTCTCACACCTGGGAACAGAGATGGTTGGCCAGAATGGACATGGCCACTATAAACAGGTAGAAATTTGGGATATTTAATCCCCTGAGCAAAGGAGTTTGCTCTCTTGTGCTTTCGGGACCATTGGGACTCTGGTTGTTTGTGACACACTCTCCTGCATTCTCTCATGTGGCCCGTGGCCATGTGGACCACCGCACTCAATGGACTGATGGACTCCGGCTAGCCTGATGCTGTACTGGACCCGGCTGCAACATGAAATCACAACTCTAAACCCTGAATCTACTTCTAGCTTTACTGAAACCGCAGCTACACTTCTATGACTGGACAAAAGGAAATGGGACTTTGGAAACCCAGGAATGTAATTCCACAGAAATAAAGCTTTCTACTATATCACATCCTCCCATAGGGGCCTCCGGAAATGCTTATGCCAATGATACCACAATAACCTCGCTTCTACTGATAACACCTTCACCTGCAGCTAGGAGCTATCCTGGGAATCTTCTGCAGCTGTCTTCAGATCCCACTTTCATTGCCCAAAGTGTCAAATGACAAAAATAGAACAATTTAGTACTAGTTCGATGTCCCTCAGTCAAGAGAAAAACAACCTATAGATCCTATAGATTGAGGGAACACGGTGCTTCACAAGTAGGGGAGCAACCTGCCCAACAGATGTTGGGTAAGAGCAAGTTTATAAAGTGCTAGAAGCAGCAACGTGGAGACAGGGCATACTTATAATTGTAAGTGCAGAGCCCAGGCTGGCTTGGAGGTTTGGGATTGCCTAACTGAATACACTTCTTTCTGGTCAAGCAAAGCATTTACAGAAACACAAGAGTTTGGTATGCTAATGTGAGCAGGAATGGCTCCATTTGGAGGCCTAGAAATTTATTTCAACAGCATGCATAGCTTAAAATATTTGCCAATTAAAAGCTGATGCAAATATTCTATCATCTCTTGAATACTAAGGAGAAAAATTCATGTGTATACAAAAAAAAATGCTGCTTTTTACTTTTCTTCACACTTACTGTTTGAATTAAAATATGGAAGTTCATCTTTTTATTATATTTTTAAAATTTTGCCTTTGAGTATAAGGGCTTAAATTTTATGAGAAGCACCTTCCTGCTATAGTCAACAGTGGAGGCTAAAAAAAATCTGAATACTTTTTTCTTTGATCTTCTGGTTGGGTAATAACTAAATTAACAGAGACAGATTAACAGGAGAAAATCCAAGTTTAATACATGTGTATGAGAATTCATGCAGACATGAGAAATCCATGAAATTCCAAAGACAGTGAGGCAACATTGAGTATCTAAGATGTTTTGGACAAAGGAGAAAGGGAGAAAAATGGGGTATTAGATTTCAGAAGTGAGAATGGGTGATTTACTGGTAGCTGAGGAAGAACAGAACACACTAGGCAGGAAATACCTTGCTGGGTGACTCAGAAAACATGGGCCACAGGGGGCTGTAGCCAACAGGCCCCTGCCTGAAGGGCTCTTGTTTGCAATTCTTCTTTCACATTAGGCTAAGGTGACATCTTTAATCTTCCTAAAACAGGTTTCTCTGTCTGAATCTATTGGGCAGGAAATGGGGAAGGGTCAAAAGGTTTTTTTCTGAGTCTTTTGTTTCTTAACAATCAGCTTAAAATCAATATCCCAAAAAAGCAGCTTCAGGATGGCAAAACTTTGGTTTCTTCACAACCAAGAAGCTAAACTGAAATAGCAACTATACTTTTTTGTGGCATTGGGGAAAAAAAATCTCATGACTATGATCATTTTTGACTCAGTTACGATCACTGATACTTTGTCTTCACCAGCTCTGGGCTGAATTCTGGGGGTAAAAGGAAATGACAAATCAGGTTAGTTCCACAATTGCCTTAGCAATTTCCAAGACAGCACAGAGAAAAGAAATCAAAACCAATTGTGGCAATTCTCTTGAGATGAGGAGACAAAGATCAGAGTTTGATTTAGATAGTTTTTAGAGGATGTACCTCAAGGCAAATGGCAAAATAATTAATGTGGGAGAATATCAAAGTGAAGGGAGGTCCCAAGAAAAAAGAATAGGAGAGAGAGAAACAGAGAGAGGGAACCAGAGATCTACAGCAGCATCTCTAGAGTCTTTGGGTAAATAATAATTTGAATGTGGATGAGAGAAAGTTGTTCAAGAGAAGTAGAAGAAACACTTACAAGCAGGAGTTCTAACCATTAAAAGAGTAAAATAAGCTGATGAACTAAATAGACCCAGAGACATAGAAGTAGGGATCAGAACAAAAAACCTCAGAGGAGGCAGGGTGGTTGCGGTGGTGATGGGGGCTGGGCAGGAAGAGATAAACCAATGAACTGATATGCATTTATGCACAACCAATGGACATAGACAACAATGCTGTGAAGGGGGGCGGGAGCGGGGAGGAGGGTGTCAATGGGAGGGAAAGGAGAAAACATGTGTAACAAAAATAAATTAAAAAAAAGAATTTCCTCATATTTTGGTATCGTTCATATTCCTACCACCTATATTAGAGAGACTTTGTAATACACTGAAATGTGGTATCATTTGCATAAGATCATGACCTATTGTGAATGTAAATTAGTCATGTTAAAACAAGGTTTCTTGGTGCACTCTATTAAAAAAAAGCTTAAAAGTAATCTGAAAACAGATAAAACCAATCTGAATATTATTTAACTATTTATTTATTAAAGTAAAGTTGGTATACAATGTTTTATTAGTTTCAAGTATATAGCATAGCGATTTGGCATTTACATATCTAACAATGTTCTCACTACACTAAGTCTAGTAAATATCTGTAACCTTGCAAAATTATCACATAATTATTGACTATTCTCCTTCTCCTTTTTCATGCATCCCTCCATCAGAACCCTCCTGGCAACCATTAGTTTGTTCTTTGTTTTTATGAGTGTCCTTTTGTTTTGTTTGTTCATTTGTTTTGATATTTTTGAAATTCTACATGTAAGTGAAACCATGCAGTATTTGTTCTTCTCTCTGGCTTACTTCACTCATCATAATATTAGGGAAAAATTTCAGGGCAGGAGGAATAGGGAAACTGGGGCAGGACATTAAACAAAGCTTTGCTGGCCACTTGTCTCAGGGTCTTATCTTGAGAATAAAGGGTTAAAACCTCCTCTCAGGAAAGGGTGCAGGAGAAGAAGGGGAAGAGAAAGGAGGAGAGGGGAAGGAATCAGAGACCACTTACTGCTAATCATCCTGAGATTGTTAAAACAGTAAGGAAGAGGGAGAGAAGAGAGTACAAACAAAAAAGCCAGGTACTTCCCATAAGTTGTGGGAAAACCATAGCAAAGAAAAGGGGAGACTTTTAGAGTTCATCTGTACCAGGATATCTAGCAGAGGAATTAAAAAAACAAAACCAACAAAAACTTATAGACAAGAGGATATATAAACTAGAAACCCACCACCACCCTGGCTCTTCAGATTAGCTGAGAGCCCATCTGTGCTTCATAAACCAGATCTATAGGTTTGCTTGAATTGCTTCATTAATAAATGTGCATACTTTAATTTTTTTTTTTATCCTCACCCAAGGACATTTCTCCATTTTTTTTTGTTGTTGTTGTTGAGATAGAGTGCGGAGGGGGAGAGAGAGAGAGAGAGAGAGAGAGAGAGAGAGAGAGAGAGAGAGAGAGAGAGAGAGAGAAAGAAACATCAACGTGAAAGGGACACATCGAGTGGCTGCCACCCGCACGACCAACCAGGGCCGGGGACAAACTGCAACCGAGGTACGTGCCCTTAGCGGGAACCGAACCCAGGTCTCTCTGGACCGCAGGCTGAAGCTCTACTGCTGAGCGAAACTGGCCAGGGCGCATGCTTTAATTTTTTAAATAAATTCACTCGCTTTAATATTTTAATAAACACACTTTACAACACAATCAAGGTCTCTCCTATAAATTTATGTATATGAGAACACAAAGATAGAGGTTGGGGACAGCCCACTCCCTCTGACCCTGGGGGCTGTCCAATAACACCTCGTTGGTGTCTGTGAGAGATGCCTGTCACAATAATGCCCTCTAGGTCTATCCATGTCATCACAAATGGCAGGATTTTATTTTTTTTATTGCTGAGTTTATAGATATAGATATAGATATAGATATTGATATAATTACAGATATAGGTATAGATATATTTCATTATATATCCATTAATCTATCAGTGGACACCCAGGTTGCTTCCATATCTTGAGGCATTGTAAACAATGTTGCAATGAACGTAAGAGTGCATACATTTTTTAGAATTATTATTCTTGTTGTCTTTAGATAAATACCCAGAAGTAGAATTGCTGGGTCACGTGGTAGATCTATTTTTAGTTTTTGAGAAAGTTTCTATAATATTTTCCACAGTGGCTACACCAGTTCACACTCCCACCAACAGTGCATGATGGTTCCCTTTTCTTCACATCTTTGCCAACACTTGTCATTTGTTGACTTTTTGATAATAGTGATTCTGACTGGTGTGAGGTAGAATCTCATTGTGGTTTTGATTTGTAATTCCCTGCTGATTAGTGATGTTAAGCCGTTTTTTCATATGTCTGTTGGTCATCTATATATCTTCTTTGCAGAATTGTCTTTTTATGTCCTCTGTCCATTTTTAATTGAATTGTTTTGTGCTGTTATTGAGTTATATATATATTCTTTATATATTTCAGGTATCAACCCCTTATCAGATACATCGTTTGCAAATATAGTCTTCTATTCAGTAAGTTGTTTTATTGTTTTTTGATATTTTCCTCACTTACACAGAAGATTTTTAACTTGATAAAGTCCCATTTGTTTTTGTTTTTTGTTTTGTTTCTTTGGTTAAGATATTAGTAAGACTAATGTCAAATGGTTTACTACCTATATTTTCTTCTAAGATGTTTTACTGTTTCAAATCTTACATTTGTGTCTTTAATTCATTTTGAGCTTACATTTGTATGTAGTATAAGACAATGGCCTAGTTTCTTTCTTTTTTGGCATGTATCTGTCCAGTTTTTTCAACACCACTTATTGAAGAGAATGTCATTTCTCCCTTGTGTAATATTACCACTTTTGTCATAAATTGACCACATAGATTTGGGTTAATTTTGGGGCTTTCTATTATATTCCATTGATCTATGTTTCTGTTTTTGTGGCAGTACAATGCTGTTTTGATTAATATTGCCTTGTAGTACAGTTTGATATCAGGTAGCATGATACTTCCAACTTTGTTTCTTTTTCATGATTGCTTTGATACTCATGGTCTTTGTAATGCCATATACATTTTAAGGTTATTTGTTCTAGTTCTGAGAAGAATGTCATTGGTATTTTTATAGGGATTGCATTGAATCTGTGGATTTCTTAGGGTAGTATGGACATTTTAATGATATCAATTTTTCCAATCCATGAACATAATATATTCTTCGACTTATTTATATCTTCTTTGATCTTTTTTATTTAATATCCTATAGTTTGTAGAGTACAGGTCTTTCAACTTCTTGGTTTAATTTATTCCTAGGCATTTTATGCTATCTGATACAATTGTAAATGGGACTGTTTTCTTAATTTCTCCTTCTTACTGTTCATTATTAGTATAGAGAAACACATCAGATTTTTGTATATAAATTTTTATCTTTACTAAGTTTATTTATTAATTCTACTAATTTTGAGGAGTCTTAGGTTTCTCTATGTATAGTATCAAGTCATCTGAAAATTGTGACAATTTTACTTCTTTCTTTCTAATATGGATGCTTTTAATTTACTTTTCTTGTCTGATTGTTGTTGCTAGGACTTCCAATACTATATTGAATAATAGTAGTGAGAGTGGGCATCATTGTCTTTTTTTTGATCATAGAGGAAAACTTTTTAGTTTTCTACCATTGAGTATGATGTTATCTGTTGGCTTATAATATATTCCCTTTATTGTTTTGAGTTAAGTTACTTCTATACACACTTTGCTGATAGTTTTCAATATTAAAAAATGTTGAATTCTGTCAAGTGCTTTTTCTGTAACTATGGAGATGATCATATAATTTTTATCCTAGTTTTTGTTGATGTGATGTCCCATATAAATCATTTTGTGAATATTGAACCATCCTGAAATCATTCTTGATATAAATACCATTTGATCATGTTGTATAACCTTTTTAATGAATTGTTAAATTTAATTTGTTAGTATTTTGTTGAGAATTTTTGTATTTATTTTCATCAGGGATATTTGCATATGTATATATATATATTGTAGTCTCTTTGTCTGGTTTTGGTTTTAGGGTAATGTTAGGCTTGTAGAATGAATTTGGAAGTGTTTCTTCCTCTTCAAACTTTTGGAATAGTTTGAGAATGATAGGTAGTAACTCTTTGAATGGTTAATATAATTCACCTATGAAGCAGTCTAGTCCTGAGCTTGTGTTTTTTAGAAAGTATTACTACTATTATTATTATTATTATTATTATTAATATTATTGCTGCTTCAATTTTACTTCCAGTAATTAGTCTGTTCACATTTTTTTGTTATCCTGGTTCAGTCTTGGAGGGTTGTTTATTTCTAGATATTTATCCATTTCTTCTAGGATGTCTAATTTGTTGGCATATAATTGAACATGATTTTTTTAATAATCCTTTGTGTTTCTGTGGTGGTAGTTGTAATCTCTCCTCTTTTATTTCTGATTTTATTTATTTGAGCTCTATTTTTTCTTGATAATCTGGCTATAGGCATTTATAATTTTATATTTTAAGATTAAATATTAATTCATTTTGAGTTGTACTTTGTGTATGGTGTAAAATAAAGGCCCATTTTAATTATTCTTAAATATTCTGTATGTGGTGATCCAGTTTTCTCAAGATCATTTTCTAAAAAGACTATGCGTTCTTGATTGTGTATTGGCACACTTGTCAAATAATAGTTGACAGTTTATGTGTAAATTTATTTCTGGACTCTCTACCCATTACTTGGTCTATATGTGTGTTTATATGCTGATCCCATACTAGATAAATTGTGATAGCATTATAATATACATTAAGATTAGAATATGTGATGCCTAAAGGTTTGTTCTTCTTCCTCAGTACTGCTTTGACTAGTTGAGGTCTTTTGTTGTGCCATATGAATTTTAGGATTTTTTCTCTATTTATGCAAAATATACCATTGGGGTTTTGATAGGCAATGGATTGAATCTGAAGATTGCTTTGGAGAATATGAACATTTTAACAATATTATGTCTTCCAATGAATAAACATAGTACTTCTTTTTATTTATTTGGGTTTTCAATATTTTTCTTTTTCTGTTTTAGTTTTTCTTTTTATGTTTTTCATCTCTGTGGTTATTTTTAAGTATATTGTTGATGGAATAATAAAAAAAAAAAAATTAGGATGTTTTGTTGTTAGTGTGTAGAAAGCCAAAATATTTTGTATGTTGTTGTGTGGTAACCTGAAACTTTATTGCATTCCTTAATTAGTTCTAACCATTGTTGTTGTTGTTTCTGTGAAGTCTAAAAATAAAGTTTATTTTTAGTAATAAACTTTTATTTAGTAATAATAAAACTTTTACTTAGTAATAATCACCTACTTTAAAAAAGAAAGATCTCAAATAAGCAACATAACTTCATATCTCAAAAAATAAAAAAAAAGCCCTAAGTTATAAGAGGGAGGAAATAACAGGATAAGAACAGAAATAAAACATATAATAAAAAATAAATATAAATAAAATCTATACAGTTTAGAGTTTTATAAAGATAAATTGAGTTGATAAATCCTTAGCTAGACTAAGAAATAGAGAAGACTCAAACAATTCAATAAAGACAATGAAAGAGACAACATTACAGCTAATGCCACATAATTTTAAAAAGATTATTATGAACAATTTTATGCCAACAATTTGGGTAACCTAGAAGAAATAATTAAATTTTTGGAAATGTACAATTTATTAAAAATGAATTATAAAGAAATAGAAAATCTGAATACACCAATAACAAAATGTTTAAATCAATTACCCAAAACCTCCCAACAAAGAAAAGTCAGAAAGGAATGGTTTCAATGGTGAATGTTACAAAATATTTAAGAAAGAACTAACACCACCCTGGCCCATTAGGCTTAGCTTTTAGAGTGTTGATCCATTGACCGATTGGGTTTGATTCTGGTCGAGGGCACATACCTGAGTTGCAGGTTCATCCCAGTCTGGGTCATGCAAGAGGCAACCAATCGATGTGTCTTTCTTACACTGATGTTTCTTTCTGTCTCTCTCTCTCTTGCCTCCCTCCCTTCCACTGACTCTAAAAGTTAATGTAAAAAATATCCTTGGGTGAGGAACAAAAAGAAAAAGAGGAATTAACACCAGTCCTTTCCTGAAATAGAAAGAAAATTTAATAATTCATTTTATGAGACCAGCATTGACCTGATACCAAGGAAATTATAAGAGAAACTGCCAGCCCACAATCCTGATGGACATTGATACAAAATTTGTTCTTCTTTTTTAAATCCTCAATTGAGGACATTTTTTTTCATTTTTTGATCAGATAGAGTGGGAGGGAGAGAGAGGAAGAGAGAAAGAGAGAAACATCGACGTGAAAGGGACACATCGAGTGGTTGCCACCCACACTACCCAACCAGGGCCGGGGACAAAGTGCAACTGAGGTACATGCCCTTATCGTGTCTCTCTGGACCGCAGGCCGATGCTCTAACTGCTGAGGCAAACTGGCCAGGGTGACACTGATACAAAATTTCTTAACAAATCACCAGCCAACTGAATTCATTAGTACTTTAAAAGGATCATATACCATGTCCAAGTGTGGTTTATCCATAGGATTCTACAGTGATTCAATATACAGCTGCTCCTCAATTTATAAGGGGGTTACCTCTCTATAAACCCATCAGGTTGAAAATATTGTAAGTTGAAAATATATTTAATACACCTAACCTACTAAACATCATATCTTAGCCTAGTCTACCTTAAACAGAACACTTAAATTAGCCTGTAGTTGGGCAAAGTCATCTAACACAAAACTTATTTTACAATGAAGTGTAACCTATTGAATGGAACCTATTGAATGCTATTCTGAGAGTGCAAAATAGAATAGTTGTATGGATATTTATCATTGGTGTACACAGATTAAAATATACTGGGCCTGAAGAATGTTTGAAACATTGAACTACAACAATACAAAGCCACTGTAATCAAAACAGCCTGGTACTGGCACAAGAACAGGCATATGGACCAGTGGAACAGAACAGAGAACCCAGAAATTGACCCAAGGAAATATGCTCAATTAATATTTGACAAAGGTGGCAAGAGCATACAGTGGAGTAAAGACAGCCTCTTTAATAAATGGTGTGGGGAAAATTGGACAGCAACATGCAAAAAAATGAAACTAGACCATCAACTTACACCCTACACAAGAATAAACTCAAAATGGATAAAAGACTTTAATATGACTCATGAATCCATAAAAATCCTAGAAGAAAATGTAGGCAACAAAATTTCAGACATCATACGCAGCAGAATTTTCACTGATACATCACCTAAGGCAACAAAGGAGAAAATGAACACATGGGACTACATCAAATTCAAAAGCTTCTGCACAGCGAAAGATACAATCATCAAAATGGAAAGTCTACCCACTGTATGGGAAAGCATAATTGCCAATGATATATCAGATAAGGGGTTAATTTCCAATATATATAGAGTGCTCATACAACTCCACAAAAGGAAGACAAAGAACCCAATTAAAAAATGGGCAGAGGAGCTGAATAGACACCTCTCCAAATAGGACATACAAATGGCTAAGAGACATATGAAGAAATGCTCAACATCACTAATCATCAGAGAGATGCAAATTAAAACAACAATGAGGTATCACCTCACACCTGTCAGAATGGCTGCCATCAACAAATCATCAAACAAGTGTTGGCAAGGGTGTGGAGAAAAGGGGACTCTAGTACACTGCTGGTAGGAATGCAGACTGGTACAGCCACTATGGAAAACAATATGGTGTTTCCTCAAAAAATTAAAAATTGAACTTCCATTGGACCCAGTGATCCCACTTCTAGGAATATACCCTAAGAAGCCTGAAACACCAATCAGGAAGAATATATGTACCCCCATGTTTGTAGCAGCACTATTTACAATAGCTATGATCTGGAAACAGACCAAATGTCCATCAGTAGACAAATGGATAAAAAAGCAGTGGTACATATACACAATGGAGTACTATGCAGCTGTAAGAAAGAAAGATCTCTTATCCTTTGAGACTACATGGAGGGACCTGGAAAGTATTATCCTAAGTGAAACAAGCCAAACAGAGAAAGACAAATATCATATGATCTCACTTATTTGTGGAATGTAATAAACATAACAGTCTGAGGAATGGGGTAGTCCCAGAGATGTGGAAGTGGAATACAGACTGACAAGCCCCAGAAGAGAGGGTAGTGGGGGAGAGATAATCCACAGAATTTATATGCATGTGTGCCTGAACAATGGACATGGACAACAAAGCTGGGGACAGGGCGGGGAGGGTAGGGGAGGGAGAATCAGTGGGGGGAAAAGGAGAAACATCTATACCAAAAGTAAATAAATTAATTTAAAAAAAGAAACATTGAACTAAAACAAAAAACACTGGAAGCACAACACACTGTGGAGTTTGTTTCACTGTAGAGGTTGCCTAATCTCATGATCACATAGCTCTAGTTTACTGGGAGCTGTAGTCCATCGCTGCATCTGCGCATCATGCATAAAAGAGTATTGAACCTCATAACTCTAGCCCAGGAAGTGATAAAATTCAAAACTCAAAGTACAGTTTCTACTACATGTGTATTGTTTTTGCACCATTGGGAAAAAAATCATAAAATGAACCATTGTGAGTCAGGGACAGTCTGTATTCAAATCAATTAATGACATGATCATTGCCATAGATGCAGAAAAGCATTTGACAAAATTTAATGTTCTTTCATGTTTAAAGTGGTCACAAATGGGAATCTTAAGAAGACATAAACCCATTTAAAGGTAAATTTTGTTTCTCCTCAATCATTTTTTAAACTATAAAGCAATGTTCATATTTTATACTTGTTTTATCTTTTTAAACACTTCCTTGTTATGATATTTAACATACACAAAAAATAATGCATAGAACAAATATTTAAAAGTTCTTGATTGCTTCTTTAAACCATGTTACTAATATATAATTGATATACAAAAAACTGTACATATTAAATATATACAACTTGATGAATTTGAAAATAAGTATATGTCCATGTAGTTATCTCCGCAATCTATACCATAGCATATCCATTATCTCCAAAGTTCCCTCCCACCATCTTTATTTAATATTATTATATTTTTATAATAAAAATACTCAACATAAATTATATCCTCTTAAAGTTTTAAGTACACAATACTGTATTATTAACACTGTGCTGTACAGCAGATCTCTAGGACTTATTCTTGCATAACTGAGTATTTGTATTCTCTCTTTTTATTAAAAAAATTTTTTTTTATTGATTTTAGAGACAGAGGAAGGGAGAGGGAGAGAGAGAGAAACATCAATGAAAGAGAATATCAGTTGGCCGGCGACCTCTTGGTACATGGGTCAATGCTCAACCACTGAGCCACACCAGCCAGCCTGAGTATTTGTATTCTTTTACCAACATCTTAGCAACCACCATTCTACTCTTCACCTTTATATGTGTGACTATTTTACTTTCCTCATGTAAGTGGAATTATGGAGCATTTGTTCTTTTGTGACTGGCTTATTTCATTTAGCATAATGTTTTCCAAGTTTATTCATGTCATTGCAAATTTTTCAGCCTTCTTTTTAAGGCTGAAAAGTTTTCCATTTCATGTATATACTACATTTTCTTTATCTATTTATCTATCAATGAATATTTAATTTGCTTCCATGTCTTGGATATTGTGAATAATGCTGCAATAAATATGAGAGTGCAGGAATCTCTCAAAACAGTATGTTACCTGCATAAAAATAGACACACATATAGTAGATCCTCCTTATTTGTGCTTTTGCTTTCTGCAGTTTCAGTTACCTATGGTCAGCTGTGGTTTGAAAATATTAAATAGAAATAAACAATTCATAACTTTTAAATTATAAGCCATTCTGACTAGTGTGATGAAATCTTCCTCCGTCTTGTCTTATTTGGCCTGTGACATATATCATCCCTTTTTTCAGTGTATCCACATTGTATATGCTCCCCACCCATTAGTCATTTCGTAACCAGCTCCGTTATGAGATCACCTATTCTGATACTGCATGCTTGTGTTCATGTAACCCTAATTATACTTAATAATGACCCGAAAGCCATTCACATAACCTTTGTTACAGAATATTATCAGAACTGCTCTATTTTATTATTAGATATTATTTTAAGCTCTCATTGTGCCTAATTTTTTAATTAAGCTTTATCATAAGTATGACTATGAAGAGAAAAAAGCATATATAGAACTTGGTATTCTCTGCAGTTTCTAACATCCACTGAGGTTCTTGGCTGTCTCCCCCATGGTTAAGGGAGGATACTGTACAACCTATTTGAATGAAATAGAGAACCCAGAAATACACTCACCTGTATATGGTAAATTGATCTTCAACAAAGATGCAGAAATACACATGGGAGATAGTCTCTTCAATAATACGCACATGCAAAAGAATGAAATTGAATCCTTATCTAACAAAACTTACCAAAATTAACTTGAAATAGATTAAAGACTTAAATGTAACACACAAAACTGTAAAACTGCTAAATATGGGGGGGTACCTTGACAATGGTTTCATTGATGATTTTTGAATATAAAACCAAAGCACAAGCAACAAAAGCAAAAATAACCACATGGATCTACTTTAAAACACAAGCACACACAAAACTATTGAATGGGAGAAAATATTTGCAAACTATATTATGTGTTAAGAAATCAATATCCAAAGTATATAAGGGACTCCTACAACTCACTATAAAAAAATTAATTAATAATGGTCAAAAAAGCTGAATAAATATTTTCCCAAAGTACACATACAAATGAACTACACATGTAAGAGAAGGTTCTTAATATCAGTAATTATTAAAGAAATACAAATCAAAACCACAATGAGATATCATTTCACACCTGTTAGGATGGCTATTATAAAAATGAAATATAAGTGTTGGCAAAAATTTGGAGGGAAGAAAAACACCTTTGTACACTGCTGGTTGGGATGTAAAATGGTGCAGCCACTGTAGAAACAGCATGTAGGTTCCTCAATGAGTAAAAAATAGAACTATCATGTGTTCTGGTAATTCCTCTTCTGAGCATATATCCACAGGAATTAAAGTCAGGATTTTAAAAATCCCAAGATTTGTCATAATGTAAACACTCATATATCAGTAACCAAATCAAGAATTAAACTATTGCCCACTCCTCTCAGCTCCCTTTAAATCACTAACCTCTCCTTTCCTTGCAAAGATAACCACTATGCTGACTTTTATGGTAATCATGTATTTGCTTTTTTTTTGTAGTTTTACCACCTAAGTATGTATTTCCAAACAATAAAGCAAATTTTCTATTTTTGAAATATATATGTATGTATATATGAATATGTACATAAATATACATACATTGTATATGTATATTACTAGTTTATAGCTATACTTACATAGTGTATATACATATTTATCATCTAATGTACACGTATATGTGTATATGTATATGCATTATAGTTCTGAAATTTGGAAATCTTTTCTTTTCCAACTTTACTGAGTTATAATAGACAAATGAAGATTGTATATGTTTTAGTTGTACAATACAATGTTTTGATATACATATACATTAATAAATGATTCTGCAATAAAGCTAAATAACATGTCAATCACTTCATATAATTAATACTTTTGGTGGTGAGAAGATTTAAGAAATTATCTCTGAGTAAATTTCAAATATATGACATTATTAACTATAGTAACAATGCTGTATATTAGGTTTCCAGAACTTATTTTTTTTTTTTTACATGCCCTAGCAGGAACCGAACCTGGGACTCTCTGGTCCTCAGGCTGACACTCCAACTGCTGAGCCAAACTGGCCAGGGCACTTATTCCTGTTATAACTGAAGTTTGTACCATTTGAGCAACATCTTTCCATTTTCCCTACCTGTCATCCCCTAGTAACTACTCTCTTACTTTCTGTTTCTATAAGTTCAACTTTTTAAGATTCCACATATGATATCATACAGTGTTTTTATTTCTCTTAGACACTACGTTTTCCTCATTGTGTATTCTTGACACATTTATCAAAGATTACTTGACCTTGTATGTGTGGGCTCTATTCTGTCCCATTGGCCTAAGTGTTTGTTTCTGTACCATTACTGTACTATTTTGATCATTATAACTTTGTAATATTGATTGAAATCAGAAACTACTGCTTCGCTATTTGAGGTATTTGTGATTTCATATAAATTTTAGGATATCTTTTTCTTCTGTTTCAGTGAAAAAGTCCATTAAAATTTTGGTAGAGATTGCATTAAATCTGTATATGGCTTTGGGTATTATGGTCATTTTAATATTATTTATGCTTTCCTATTAGCAATATAGGATATCTTTTCATTTATTTCTAAATTCTTCAAGTTATTTATCAGTGTTTTATAGTTTTCAATTTACAGGTCTTTCATCTTCTTTGTTAAATTTATTTCTAAATATTAAATTGTTTTTAATGCTATTGTAAATGAGATTGCTTACTTATTTCTATGTCTATAGATACACATAGTATATATAATCATAAAATATAAGATCCAGCATGCAGTAACAAATAACAAGAATATGAGTACATGAAGAGATGAGAAGGTATCAATAAAAGTCAACTAAAAAAATTACACAATAGGGACAGAACCATAAGAGTTCCAAATTTTAGCATTATAAGGCAAAATTTTTATTGTATATATATATGTATATATATATGTGCGGATATATATATATATATATATATATAGAGAGAGAGAGAGAGAGAGAGAGAGAGAGAGAGAATATGTTTGTGCTTTACCTACATGTACATGTATATAAATATACAATCATTGATGCAGAACATATGGTCATGTTCAAAGCATCCATATTTGGTCCACACCAAATAATCCTTG
The DNA here is from genome assembly GCF_014108415.1 of Molossus molossus. Classification (NCBI taxonomy): domain Eukaryota; kingdom Metazoa; phylum Chordata; class Mammalia; order Chiroptera; family Molossidae; genus Molossus; species Molossus molossus. Next base: position 15,697,327 of record NW_023425355.1, on the reverse strand, counting down.
ATATTTGGTGCTGTCCAAAATGTCAACACTTATAGGATGTTCCTGGGTTCAAATAGCCCATAACATTTATTTATACTTTTGATTTACAATTTTTAATACATAAAACTTACTACTATGTTTATTGGTTTAATAATTATGTGGTGGCTGCATTGCCAATAATAACCCTTCTTGCCAGCTGGTAATGGCACATAGGGTTAGGTAGATGAGCCAGATTTGAGTTTTGCAAAAGAGCTGGATTTATATTAACTATGGATGAAATGTTTCAATAAACATTTTGGACAGAACCAAATTTCAAGGACCTCTGGTATAAAGTAAATGTCTCAGTGGACACTTCGGACAGGACCAAGTATCCCTTAAACATAATAAGTTTGTTATATATATGTTTGCACATAAGAATTCACGACATTTATAATTTTGTGGATCTGTCCTTGTTGTCTGTTTTTTGGTTGATTTTCATCCATGTCCTCTTATCTCCTCCTGTGCTCATATCCCTTGCCATTTCGAACTGCATGATAGGTCTTATATTTTCAAAGTTTCTTAAAGAGCCAATTTTAGGCCTAGGGTGATGCAATCATTTTTCAGATGAAATATATTCTCTTTTCTCAGGTTCCAGAAGTTACAAGCCCTAAGGGACACTATAGATATTAGCACCCCAGGATAACCTCAATCCAATTCAAGGATTGGGTTGATCTGCAACGAGCATGAATTTTCAGAGATCCTTTCTGCTTCATATTCACTTTTACCCATGAGAATCAGCACTTCTGAGTCTGAAAGCAAATGAATAGTTTTCACCAGTACCACTCAGGTTGGAAGTCTCAACAATGCCCCTTTAATAACCCTCTACCCTGGCATTCATGCCCTTGTGCAATTGTCTCTCATTGAGTGTGAGATCTAGATCTGGTGATTTAGTAATTACTTCTGATAAAGTAATAAGATATTACTTCCTAGATTGGGTTCTTAAAATGCTGTTACCGCCCTGGCCAGTTTGGCTCAGCAGTAGAGCTTCAGCCTGCGGTCCAGAGAGACCTGGGTTCGGTTCCCGCTAAGGGCACGTACCTCGGTTGCAGTTTGTCCCCGGCCCTGGTTGGTCGTGCGGGTGGCAGCCACTCGATGTGTCCCTTTCACATCGATGTTTCCCTCTCTCTCACTTCCTCTCTCTCCCTCCCACTCTGTCTGTACAAAAAATGGAAAAATGTCCTCAGGTGAGGATAAAAAAATAAAAATAAAAAAATAAAATGCTGTTACCCCCCCACTCCTCTTTCTCTCTCCCTCCTTCCCTCTCTCTTTCAGAATCCTCCTTTAGGAGCAAGCAAATTGTCCTATTGTGTGTACTCCAGTAGAGAGGTCCATTTGTATGTGTGTGTGTGTGTGTGTGTGTGTGAGCTTGTAAGTAGAAATTCTGATGCCAGCTAACAGAAACACGAGTGAGCTTGAATTATAGCTCCTCCCACTGGAGTTATGAGATGATTATAGCTCCAGCTCATAGATCCATCATAGCCTTGTAAATAACCCTGAGCCAGAAGTAGTACCTCACTAAGCCAAATCTTGACCAACAGAGACTGAAAGGAAAAAATATATGTATTAGTTGTTTTAAGTGATTTTAGAGTAATTTGTTACATAACAATATATAACTAATAAAATCCCTTGTCTAACCTGTAAAACCATGCATTGTAAACATAAGAGACTCAAAAACACCAGTCACCTCACAGCTGCCTCTCCAAATTCAGCACATACTTTTGAGGATAAAGATTCCTAACATTATGCTTACTTCCCTGGGCAGACAAACAGATATATAAAGATGGATAGTGACAGAGGTATATACCCCAGTGTTTATACTTGCACTCAACAAGTGGCTACTTAACTTGCCATTATCAGAACTTTCTTTAATAAACAAATTCACAGGTTTTTAGCTCCTTATCTAGCATTAATATTTTTGCAATCTAGTCACCTTTGCCCAACAAAAAGTGGCAAAGCGATGCTTATGATTGCATTTATTTTAATTTCTACATTTAAATAATTAAAATTTCTGTTTACGTCTTTTACTTCATAATTGAATCCAAGTAAGGAATGCAAGTCTCCAAAAAATTATATTAAACGAATACTTCTTGACATAAAAGTTACTCAAACATTTTAAAAATGAGAAAGCTCATGATTTGGTTAAAGCGGAGTTTATATTTGTACAATAGTTGCACATGATTATGTTCTTTTTGTTCATGTACTCAACTAACATTCAAATTTGGAAAAGTAATGAAATATTTTTCTTGTGTAGATATTATCTACAAAGTACATATTAGTCTGCTTACTTCAGTACCAACATTGAAATTCAGGACATGAATACCCATTTCTCCATTCTAACTCAAGAAAAGAAAACTTGAGCTGTTACACACCATAGGTGGCTCCACTTCAGTAACTGTAATGTGATTTCACTGAGCAAAGTTGGTCTTGAGATTCTCTGCAGATAAACAGTACAATATAAATGTAAATGGAAGCATCGTTCATTTTTAGGTATGGGAAAGATGGTAGTCAGAGATGACCCTTTTTTTTGAAAGTTATAACATATGCTGTTTTGATATTTTTATTTGGAAGTTTAGCTCATGTAATACAAACACAATGCATTTTCAGACTCCATATTTATGGCATTTAATAAAATGCATTTGAACATGCATTATAACCAGTGTTTTACAAAAGTGAGAATTAAAGCATTGAGTATCTTCAGGTTTGTCAAAATAAGATGTGTGAGTTACTACCATCTTTTTCTAAAATGTTTAAGATATATAACTTGAAACTTATAATGATATTTTGGGTTTTAACTTTCAGAACATGTTAATCAAGCTGATATCTGTGTCATTGTTATGGAAACAACAAAAACAAAAATACTTTGCATGTGTATATAAAACAAGAATATTATAAATCCAGAACTTAATTGAATAATTAAAGTTTACTTACAGGTACAAGGTAGATATATGGATAATCATGTAAAATATTGATAAGCTATGAACTAGGTAGCTTTTACCTTTCTTTTTTTTTTAAAGAAGATTTATTTTTTTAAGTTTTTTTTTTTCTTTATTGATTTTTTTTTAGAGAGGAAGGGAGAGGGAGAGAGAGAAAGAAACACTGATGAGAGAGAACATCAATTGGCCACCTCCTGCATGCCCCCCATTGGGGATTGGGCCCACAACTTGGGCACGTACCCTGACCAGGAACCGAACCTGTGACCTCTTGGTGCATGGGTCAATGCTCAACCACTGAGCCACACCAGCTGGGCACTTATCTTTCTAATAAACATATAAATATATACAAAGATGCTCTTCAAGAACATGGAATGGATTATATTGCTATTCATGTGAATGCTAAGTTATAGGAAACAATATTTGTCTTGATTTCTAAAATTTTAATGGGATTTGATTATAACACTGTGAAGTAGAATTTTAAAGTTAATGCTATCTTTTTTGAATAACAAATGACATGTCTTTTACATAAAATGATCACATTGCTCTACAATTTAAAATAACTATATCAATATAATTAATGTTGAAGGATTTTGATAGACATAGTTATGTTTTACTAATGTTATTATCAATTATTTATTTTATTGTTCAACTTATATTTTATTACTCATTATTTTTGGAATGGGAAGCATTAATAGAGTTCAGAAGACGAAACATGAAGAAATATTGTTTCTTGTTTTTGATTTCACAAATGTTAATGCGTTGAACATCTGCTCATTGACTGACTTAACATTTTATTGTGTATATCTATTTTTACACTTCATGGTATAGAATTTTTGAGAAGTAAACCTGGATGCGAATCTAAACCACCTGTTAAGTAGGTTTTCAGGAGGATTTTGTATATTCTACAGAATGGACTCAGTTTATTATAAGCTAATGATAAATATGTTAACTTAAGGTTCAGTCATTTCTAGTTTTAGTAAAATTTGTATGAATTAAGGTATATGAGTAAATATCTAAATGTTATTGACATATTTCAAAAGATTTTATCATCTTTCTTTGTGAAAAATAAAGATTAACATATAAAACTACTATATACATTATCAAATTTGCATTTATATAAGATGATTTTATTATAAACATGCTGTAGATATTTAATTCTACAGAGAAAGGAAGTTTGATTGATATAAGCTTTTGAAGTTTGGTTTTGGAAAAAAAATCTAGGCCCTGATATGAAGAAAAATGACTATATACAATAATTTTTCTCATTTACCATTTAATCATCCCCCATGTTGTAGCCGTCACTATTAATAGTAAGATAACCCAAGTATTTCATGTTTGTTAGTTTCATTATTTTTCTGACCCGTTTCACCTGGAGTACTCCAATATGCTATTTCTTGATAGGAATGTGAAAGAGTCACAGATGGGCAATTTTGGGAGCACATTTCTTCTTTTATTTCTAATCCTCACCTGAGGACATGCTTGGAGAGCGGAAGGGAGAGAGAGAAAGCGCGAAACATTGATGTGAAAGAGAAACATCGATGTGAGAAACTGATATGTTGTCTTCTGTACACTCACCTACTGGGGTCAAACCTGCAAACCAGACATGTGCCCTGACCGGGAATCAACTAACAACCTTTTGGTACTTGGGACCACCCTCAACCAACTAAGCCACTCTGGCCAGGTGGGAGCATATTTCTTTTTTTTTTCTTAAATAGTTTTTTCTTTATTGATTTTTAGAGAGAGAGGAAGGAAGAGGGAGAGAGAGAGAGAAACATCGATGAGAGATAACATTGATTGGCCGCCTCCTGCATGCCACCCACTGGGGATCGGGCCCACAACCTGAGCATTTGCCCTGACCAGGAATTGAACCTACGACCTCTTGGTGCATGGGCTGATGCTCAACCACTGAGCCATATCGTCCTAGCGGGAGCATATTTCTTGATAAGTATTTTAACCACAAAGGAGGACACTATTGTCGGCTTACTTTATTAATTGTGCTAAAAATAATTTATATGAAATACTTAATATTAAATGAGAATTTTGAAAGTTGAATTAACCTCATTTCTGAACTCTAATCTTTTACTTTACTAGCCATATAATATACAACATTAGTTTTAAGATCTCAGTTTGTGACTCTGTACCTCAGACCTTATTGTCAGATGTCTATTCTACCTTCATAAACCATCAGGGAAAGTGTTTAAAATCATGAAGTCTGTCATATATTTTGTAAAGTTCACTAACAATGTAGTGATATGCATCTAGCTCAATAACAAAGCAGCAATGATTTTTTTCAACTAATTCTTGACATTTGTTTATTATATAAATGCATGATGCCTATATACCATGCCTATATGAGTTTAAAAAGTTATTTTAAACTATGTTACCTAGACATGAGAAAACTTTTCTATATTAAGGGAATGATGTTTTTATTTCTTTTCTAAGTGTGCCAGTTGAATGAAAACCTTTCAATGTAATGTTTATATCCACCTATTGTAAATTATCTGTGTTCATATATACAATATTCTTTTTTTCTTTAGAGCAATAACTTTAGTTCCAAATGCAGTTGAAGATTCAGGTTGCTCCATAGTAGAGGCAATTTATTTTCATCTTGACACATGAATAGAAATATTAGTGGTTTATATAAAGAGGATCTTTTTAATTTAGCGTTTGACCTTTCTTTTAATGTTTGGCTTAATTGGCTATTTGCAGCTTCAATTTAATTTTCAAAATATGAATTAAAATATCGGGTCCTCATCATTTCTGAGGAGAACCAGAGGTATGGGTAAAACTAATTTACAATCTTCACTAGAGGCCAGACATTATGAAGGCATCATTTTTTCCACTTAATTGTTTTTATTGTTACATTTAATTTTGAGGAAAAAAACTAAATTAGTGAACCATCTCAAACTCGTTATTTTTGTAGTTCATTATACAACTTGTATAGGACTTAGAGTTGCTCACTTGTAAGTTCAGCCATTTTGCAACATTAATCATGTGAGGCATGGCTTAGGACTACTCCATGAGGTCCAATTATCAACTTTTTTTTTTTCCTTTAAGAGCTGTTGGTCTTGCCCGGCTGGTGTGACTCAGTGGTTGAGCATTGACCCATGCACCAAGAGGTCGCTGGTTTGATTCCTGGTCAGGGCACATGCCCAGGTTGTGGGCCCAATCCCCAGTGGGGGGCATGCAGGAGGCGGCCAATTGATGTTCTCTCTCATTGATGTATCTGTCTCTCTCTCTCCTTCTCTCTTCCTCTCTCTCTAAAATCAATAAAGAAAAAAAAAAAAAAAAGAGCTGTTGGTGTTGAAATTAAACAGAATGAAGGTTACAGGAAACTTGAATAAGTTCATCTGGAAATTGTTAATTATATACAGTTAAAAAGGTTCCAAAAAGCAGAAAGCATATTCAGTTTCCAGTCAAGCTCCAGTAACTATGCAAAGCAGAGACTTTAAGACTGGCAAGGTAGTTTTTTTCCTTTTCATTTGAAGCTTTGATTTGAACTCTTAGATGAACATGTAGGTAAGAAATTAGATGTGAGTGGCTGGGTTTTGACAGGGGTTGGAGCAACATTACCTTTCTGACCACTTCTCTGTGGGTGGCCCTGCAATCAGCAGTTCCTGAAACAAACCACCAGGGGGGGCTCAGAACCAGCCATATCTCCAGTGCCAGTACAGAGGAAAATGACATGACCTCAATGTGACCTAACTCTGGCCCCCAAATTATTAGAATTAAATCTGCATTGTGGTTTTGACACCCCCATGAGTTTTTCTGTATGCATTGTGGGTAAGCACATACACAGAAGAAATATAACTATATAATCCTTTTCTATCCATCATCTCTGGATGCAAATGAAAGTCTCCACCCAGAAAATCCCTCATTTAAACAAAATAACCCAAGGAGTTTGGGGCCATTGTCTCTCTTGACTAACCTGCTCCTCACTTGGAGTGTATTTTTAATAAATCCCACTTTGCTTTACTTTCATTTTTGTTGACCTTAAATTCTTTTCTGTGCAAATGAAAAGAACCAAGGTCCCAAGGGGTCATCGGTTTGATTCCAGTCAGGGCACATGCACAGGTTGTGGGCCAAAACCCCAGTGGGGGGCATGCAGGAGGTGGCCAATTGATATTCTCTCTCATCGATGTTTCTCTCTCTCTCTCTCTCTCCTTTCCTCTCTCTAAAATCAATAAAGAAAAAATATTTTTAAAAAGTTTCTTGAACTGTATCATGGCATGCCATTTTCATTAGCAGAAGAGTGCCACCATTTTATAAATTAAGATAAGTGATATATTGTGAATATTGTTCTGTCACACTAAGTGGAGAAAGTACAGCTTATTTAGTGATTGTATTCCTAATAAAAATGTAATTTGAAGATTACAGTATATATAAATGTTTATTTTTTTTAATATATGCTGTGTGTCCTTTACCTATTCGGAACCCCCATTAGCACATTTCTCAATTGTTCAATATTACTTTTGTGGGTTCTTCTTCAGGAACAAGCATGAATACTTAATAAAAAATCATAATTCAGGGTGTTTTCTAAATTTTATTAAATTTATTGAGGTGACATTGGTTAATAAGTTATATAGGTTTCAAGTGTACAACTCTATAATACATCATCCGTATATTAAAAATGATTTTTTATTTATTGATTTGAGAGAGAGAGGAAGGGAGAAGGAGAAAGAGATAAAAACATTGATGAGAGAGAACATCGATTGGCTGTCTCCTACATGCCCCCTACTAGGCATGTGCCCTGACCGGGAATCGAACCCATGACCTCTTGGTGTGTGGGTCAATGCTCAACCACTGAGCCACACCAGCCAGGCCATCATCTGTATATTGCATGGTGTATTCACCACCCAATGTTAAATCTTCCTCTATCGTATATTTGATCCCCTTGGCCCTCTTGTATGTTCTCCCACCCCCTTTTCCCTCTGGTAACCATCATGCTATTGTCTGTGCCTATGAGTTTTTGTTTGTTTGTCTTGTTTGTTTCGTATATATTTTGAATATTTACTCTTCATAGGATATGTAATTGAGGATTTATTTCTGGGCTCTCATTTGTGTTCCATTGAACTGTGTGTCTGTTTTTGTGCCAGTATGATACTGCTTTAATTATTATAGCTCTGTATTAGAGTTTGAAATCAGGAAGCATGATACCTCTTTGTTCTTTTATTCTCAAGGTGGTCTTTTGTGGTTCCATATAAGCTTTATGATTTTTGGTTCTAGTTATGAGAAAAATGTAATTGATATTTTCATAAGGATTACATTGAATCTGTAGACTGCTTTGGTCAATATGGTCATTTTTTTTTTTTTATCCTCACCTGAGGACATTTTTCCATTTTTTGTTCAGGTAGAGTGGGGGGGAGAGAGAGGAAAAGAGAGAGAGATTAACATTGATGTGAAAGGGACACATCAAGTGGCTGCCACCCGCACAACCGACCAGGGCCGGGGACAAACTGCAACCGAGGTACATGCCCTTAGCGGGAACCAAACCCGGGTCTCTCAGGACTGCAGGCCAATGCTCTAACCGCTGAGCCAAACCGGCCAGGGCAATATGGTCATTTTAACAATATGAATCCTTCTAATCTATGAGAATGGTACATTCTTCCAATGTTTGTGTCCCCTTCAATTTCTTTCTCCAGTGTCTTATATTTTTTCTGATTACAGTGCTTTCATCTTCTTATTAAATTCATCCCTAGGGTTTTTATGCTTTTTGTTACAATTTTAAATGGATTATTTTCTTAGTTCCTCCTCCTTATTGTTCATATTGGCTTATGGTTACCATGAAGTTCATATATATCCATCTCTATTTATAGCAATCTATTTTAAGCTGATAGGAATTTAACTTTTATTGTATTCTAAAAGCACTACATATTTGATCCCTCCACCATTGTTTATGTTTTGTTTGTTTGTTTGTTTTTTAAATCTTTATTGTTGAATGTAAAATGTATTACAGATATTCCACATTTTCCCCCCATTGACGCCCTCCTCCCCACTCCCACCCCCCTCCCACCTTTTCCCACACTATTGTCTGTGTCCATTGGTTATGCATATAACTTCTTTGGTTTATTTCTTCCCACCCCCCAACCCCTTTCCCTTTGAGGTTCCTCAGTCTAGCAATGAATTTGTACTTCTTAATCCCTTCACCTTTTTCACCCATTCCACCAACCCCCCTCCCATCTGGCAACCAACAAAATGTTCTCTGTATCTATGAGAATGTTTCTGTTCTACCTGTTCATTTTGTTTGTAGATTCTATTGTTGATAGATATATATTCAATGCCATTTTGTTTGTTCATACATTTTATCTTTTTCTTCAAAAAGACCCTTCATCATTTCATATAATAATGGTTTGGTGGTGATGAACTCCTTTAACTTTTTCTTGTCTGGGAAACTCTTTATACGGCCATTAATTCTAAAGGACAGCTTTGCAGGATAGAGTAACCTTGGTTGAAGGTTCTTGCTTTTCATCACTCTGAATATTTCTTGCCACTCCCTTCTGGCCTGCAAACTTTCTTTTGAGAAATCAGCTGACAGCCTTATGGGAACTCCCTTGTAGGTAACTAGATGCCTTTCTCTTGCTGCTTTTAAGATTCTCTCTTTGTCTTGAAACTTTTGCATTTTGATGATGATGTGTCTTGGTGTGGGCCTCTTGGGGATCATCTTGTTTGGGACTCTCTGTGCTTCCTGGACTTGGATGTCTGTTTCCTTCACCAAGTTAGGACAGTTTTCTGCCAATATTGTTTCAAACGGGTTTTCAATTTCTTTTTCTCTCTCTTCTCCTTCCGGCACCCCCAAGATGTGAATGTTGGCACGCTTGAAGTTGTCCCAGAAGCTCCTTACACTATCCTCATTTTTTTGGATTCTTTTTTCTTTTTGCTGTTCTGATTGGGCATTTTTTGCTTCCTTATATTCCAAATCGATGGTTTGCTCCTTGGATTTACGTACTCTATTATTGAAGCTGTGTAAATTATTCTTTATTTCAGATAATGCTTCCTTCAATTCTAACTGTGCATCGATGATTTCTGACTGGTCCTTTTTTATGCTCTTGAGGCCTTCTCTAAGTTCACTGAGGTTCTCACTAAGTTCATTGAGCATCCTTATAAGCAGTATTTTGAACTCAGCATCTGTTAGGTTGCTTATCTCCATTTCGCTTAATTCTTTTCTTGGGGTTTTATTCTGTTCTTTCATTTGGGACCTGTTTGTTTGTCTCCTCATTTTGGCTGCCTCCCTGTGTTTGTTTCTGTGTATTACTTAACAAGAGGTATGGGGCTAGCTGAGACCAGATTCTGCTTGTTTGAAAGAATATAGGAAAACCTGAAGCAGGATCTAAGACAGGCCAATCCTATGGTTAAGCAAGTGGCAACAGCTTGGGTGGGCCTGAAAGTTGGGAGGGGCGGGGTCTCAGGGCATCACCAGGGCGGGGCTACCAGTGTGAGCCAGGTTGCTGGAGTCCCAGATATGGGGGCTGTCTGCTGCCCCAGGGAAGGGCTCACCAAAGGAACAAAGGCCTCTGACAGTACGTTTGTCCCGGAGAAAGCCCCCTCTCCAGCCCTTACTCCAGTGCCAAACAGCTCAGTTCTTCCCTGTATGTCTCTGGCACCCCTGGAGCTGCCTCCCCTCCAAGCTTAGAGGGAGAGAGTCCGATGAGTCTGTGCGCGGGCACTTTAAGGAGCTGCCTGGGGCTCCAGCCGCTTTAGCTTCCCTGAGCCTCAGTTCCCGCTGGTTTTCCAGCCAGAAGTGATGGGGATTCTCTTCCTGGCACTGGAACCCTGAGCGGGGCACCTGGTGTGGGACGGGGACCCCTCAGTCCTCAGGAAGGACCTTCCCAGCCGAGGTGTCCTCCTGATTTTTATCCGCCACACGTGGGTGTGGGAACAGCCTGCCGCTGCCCCTCCTACCAGTCTGGATGTGGCTGCTGCTGTAATCCCGTAGCTGTAGGACTGCCATTCAGCTTGATTTCAGGCGGGTTTGAATCATGGTTGTTCTGTTGTTTAGTTGTAACTTTGATGTGTTTGTGGGAGGACGCGATACTGTGTTTACCTACCCGCCATCTTGACTCTGTTTATGTTTTTTTGTTTGCTTGTTTGTTTCGCTTTTTGTTTTGATGGCATGTTCTTTATCTTTTTGTTTTATATTTTTACTGTAGTTATAGTTAATTTTGCTACTATTGTTTCTTGAATTTTGAGCTTTGTTTTGTGACCTAGTGTGTGTTTTTTCCTGGAAAATGTTCCATGTGCACTGGAGAAAAATGTATAATCTGCAGTTTTTGTATGAAAAACTCTATAAAGTCAACCTGGTCTAAAAGCTACATATTAGCTTTCTAAATTATTGATTCACTGTGATTATGTATATTCTCCTTTACCAGTAATATTTTTTCCCATATTTTATTATTTCTCGTTATAACTTTGTTTTCAGCATAAAGGAGACCCCTTACTATTTCTTGTAAGGCCAGTTTTGTGGAGGTGAATTTCTTAGGTTTGGTTTATCTGGGGAACTCTTTGTCTCTCCTTCAATTCTGAATGATAACTTTGCCATTTTCTGACCAAGACTTTAGTCATGTGGCATTGCCTATTTTTTATTCTATCAGTGGAGGCAAACACAAAGGCCCACCCAGTTCAAAGGAAGGGAACATAGTCTCTCTCTCATGATGAGGGGGTGTCAAAGTTCAAGAAGAGCTTTTAGGATATAATATTGTTGCACATATTCTTTCTGGCCAAGGCCTCAATCTGGAAAATACACCCTGCCCCAAGTAGGTCATCAGAATGAGTAGAATAGAAATTCCTCTGATGAAAACTGATAGTCTGAATAAAGTTGATTTAGACCCAGTAATTCCAATTCTGAGGATTTATCCTAAGAAGCCTAAAACATTAATTCAAGAGAATGGATGCACTGCTATGTTCATTACTGCATTATTTACAATAGTCAAGATATGGAACCAAGTGCCCATCCATAGAAGAGTGACTAAAAAGTTGTGGTACTTATGAATTGAGCTGATTCAAAGAAAGAAGGCAATATTTTTCACATAAGCATTTGTGTATGAATAAATAAGCCACACAGCAGACAATTACTCTTCAATACTTGGCCTATTTACTATCTTCCTTCTTCAGAGTCCTCATGTTACTGGACAGGGACCAGACCTGGAGTGGGTCTGCCTTGGGCTGGCCTGTGGTTTGTAGGTCCTTTACTTTGTGCAGGGAAGATTTCACAACATACCTTCAGGTGATTTCGAGAGTGTGTTTACTAAAGCTGGAGACAATGAAACCAGGAAGGGCTTAGGATTGAAGAAGCAACAGGGGAAAGAGTAGGCAGGGCTGCTTTGGCTTCTCTGGAAATGTTATAGGAAAGAAGTGAGCCAAGGCAGGGCTGCTTCAGTTTACTGGTTAGGCAGAGAAAAGGGGCCTTGGAGATAGTTTCAGGGGATTAGCCCAGGATGAGCTGCTGCTGTTCATTGTTCCCCTGGCTGCAAGTCTTGTGTGGTCTCTTAGAGTTTAGGAGATGCACACCTTTGGGGGAAGAAGAGGAAGAAGGGAAAGGCATGGGCATGCTCCTGAAAGGGAGAGCATGCCTATCCAACAGAACTCTTATACTATACTCATTTTTAAAATTAGTTTTTATTTATTTTTTTATGTTGCTGTTTTGATTGGGTGATAGTTACTATTCTGTCTTCCAGGTCACTAATCTGTTCTTGTGTATTAACTAATCTGCTGTTGACTCCTTCTAATGTATTATTTATTTTTAGTTATTGTATTTTTTATTTCTGAATGATTCTGATTACATTTTCTATCTCTTTATTGAAGTTCTTTTTGAGTTCTTTAATATTACTCTCAAGTTTGTTGAGTATCCTTATGACTATTTTTTTGAATTCTTTATCAGGGGAATTACCTCTGTTTCATTAGGGTTTTTCTCTGCAGTTTTTTTCTTGTTTCTTCATTTGTGGCATATTCTTGTCTTCCCATTGTGACTTTCTGTGTTTGTTTCCATAAGTTGTGTGGGATAGTTATCTCTTCCATCTTGAAAAAGTGGTCTGTGTGTGTCAAATAGTTTTGGCAGGACTTTTGTAGTTAAGACAGGCAAATGCAGTGCCTGATGTTTTGCCTGTCCTGAAAGAGTGGGTTCCAAGTGCAGCAGCCTAGTGTGTGCATGCTTCTTTGCCCTTCTAATCTTGGCATGGTTACCTGTTATAGAAGGGGCTTCCAAGTGTGAACTTGGTGTGCTCTCTTACTTAATTGTCAGTTGTCAGAGCCAGGTCTGGGTGGCTCTGCTTGTGTCTCAGAGCCATATTAGCTCTGCCTTTTCTCTGGTGGGACAGCCTTGGATGTGTGCACAGCCATACTTTGCTAGTTCTGCACCCTTTCTGGGTGGGACAGGCTTGCGTACATGCACAGCAAAATCTCATTTACTTTTCATAAGGTAAACCTGCATGTGGGTACTACAAAGTTCTATAGCTCTGCACTTTCTTCAGGTGGGACAGTCCCACATGCACATGCAGCAGGGCCCCACCATCCCTGCACTTACTCTGGACAGGGCAGTCCTGTATGTGGGTACCACAGTGTTTTGCTAGTTCCACATTCTCTCTCAGAGGGGCAGTCCCATGAGAGCACACAGTAGTACCCCAGTATCTCTCTACTTTCTTGAGACAATGAAACTCCACAGGCAGGTATTGTGGCATTTAGCTTGTTCTGCACTCTCTCCAAGTAGGTGTGCCCCACATGAACATGCAACCCAGTGGGTGTACAATGCCATACATGACCAGACCAATCTCCAGGGAGAAGGCCCTTCGTGTGCACACTACGGTGCCTTCTTATTTCTGCTGAATTTAACTCTGTGAGGAGTGGCTGGTGACATGGTACAGCACCCTGCATGTTAGCCAGAGAACCTGGATGGAGCTTCCACGCACTACCTATGTGCAGGGAAAATGTAAACAATGATGCTTACCAGTTCTCTGGTCCTGGGCTGTTTCCTCAATTTCCAGAAAGCTATTATGATTCTCCAACCATTTTTTTCTTCCTTATTGTGCAAAAGCTGTTTAATTGTCTCACATCTGTCTCTTAGAAAGAATTGCTTTAAATATAGATGTACAGCCCGGCTGGTGTGGCTCAGTGGTTGAGCGTCAACCCATGCATCAAGAGGTCACCGGTTTGATTCCCAGTAAGGGCACATGTCTAGGTTATGGGCCCAATCCCCAGTGGGGGGCATGCAGGAGGCAGCCAATAGATGTTCTCTCTCATTGATGTTTCTATCTCACCCTCTCCCTAAAAATCAATAAAGAAAAAAATTTAAATATAGGTGTATGTATGATATGTGTTCTTGAGAGGGAATGAGCTCAACATCTATCTACACCTCCATCTTAGACCTGCATCCACAAAGCATATTTTTAATTTTGAGACAAAGACAATAATTCAGCTACAAATAAGGAAATAATCAGGTTTTTCATGTCAGTTGATGTCAGTCTATTCTTATGTGCACAGTTAAAAAGATTTCAACTTACCTAACTAACAACCTGTATATCCCAGGTGGACACGGAGGAACCCACATGGACATCTGTTCTAGGTAACCTGACTGCTGAAGTGTGGTGGCCAGCTTACAGAAAAACAAATTCTGAATAATAAAATAATCCCTCTGACATAATGCTCTCCATTTCTTGTCAGGAGCTAACTTCATAACGAACTCATTGCCTTGGACTTGGTTTCAGAGCTCCAATTTCCTTGATTTAGATCTAAAAATTGTTGGCTCAAATGTGGTAGTACACATAACTCATCCAGTTTCTGTAGAGGGAGCCACAGTGAGTATCCTTGTGCTATAGCTGTTCAGTTGCCTGAGAGACCAGGCAGGCACCCTGCATAATCAGGAGAGTATGTGATGTTTGAAAGCAATTATAGTGTTTGCCAAGGAGACTGTGTACCACCGATGTTCAAATGAGTATAATTGACCTAATGAATTGCATAGCAATATCCCTGCACAGCTTGAAGAGATTAAAAACATTTTGTCTTTAAATCAGCATTATTGTCTGTTAATAATTCTTAAAGGCATAATTGGGCCTGTTCTTGTTTTCTTTGAATAAATGGTTTATTCTTGTGAAATGAATCTCGACATCTGCGTTGGCTTTGGCCTAATGAGAAAAATTTTTGTTGTAGAGGGTTCTGATTTTTAAAAATGATTCTAAAAAATGGTTTCAGAGGAACTTCACTCTGGCTACTATTAAAATAATATTATAAATGAAAAACTGGTTTGTTTCTTTGACAAGCTATTTTTCTGACCAACAAGGATGAAAGTTCTGTGTGTCCCTAAATTTACTTTTAAGCAATCATCTTGTTTTCTTTTCACTGGTAAACATTCCAATGAGTGATTTTCTCATGCCATCGACATTTCCTCACACATATATTTAACTATTGCACAGCATGGCTTCTATTCCACCACCCTGCTAAAATGCCATTTCTTTTCCTTTTTGTCATTGGAGTACATGCCACTTTTGAAAACTTTATTCCTCTTAAAATGCCCTGCATATTTTGCTTTGTGGACATTGAGATGTATAGGTTCTCATGTTTTCTGACAGTAATTTTTTTAAAAATTGTTTTCTTTATCAATTTTAGAGACAGAGAAAGGGAGAGAGAGATAGAAACATCGATGAAAGAGAACATCGATTGCTTTCTGCATGCCCCTCACAATGCGAATATTTTTGCTCTCTGTTCTCATCTCTCTAAATTGGACGGATTCTATTGCTACTCATCATGTAGAAGCTAACTCTGTGGTGGGAGAAAGACATGGGTGCTCTTCAGAGATTTCTCCATATCTAATTCTCTTGCTTCTTTTTCATCTCCTTCTCTTCTTCCTTTGCTCAGAGATCTTTATATACTTTTTTCTTTATTGATTTTAGAGAGAGAGGAAGGGAAAGGGAGAGAGAGAGAGAAACATCAATGAGAGAAAACATTGACTGGCCGCCTTCTGCATGCCCCCCTGGGGATCAGGCCCACAACCTGGGCATGTGCCCTGACCAGGAATCAAACTGGCGACCTCTAGGTACATGGGTCGATGCTCAACCACTGAGCCACACCGTCCAGGCAGATCTTCATATATTTGTGAGGGGTATGTATTTATTAATCCAGATAACTGGTTTTGCTTGATTTAATACTTTTAAAGTATTTCTTGGTTTATATTTAAAAAAGTCATTGAGATTTTGAAACTTTAGAAATAAGAACATGAAAATGTAATATCTTTATTATCTCATTCTTCTTATTCTTCTGTGGCAGCTTCCTTAAAGCAGTGGATATCACTATTTCAGATTTCTGAAAGGTGGGGACTTATGGAATCAACATGAATATAGGAAAAAAGTGTATATATAAAATATATGTTATTTACATAGCATTTATTCAGTAAACTGAATTAATGGTAATTCTTGTGCAACTGCAAAGCAGTGACCTTTTCTGTTGTTGTTAATCCTCACCCGAGGACATTTATTTTTTTAGAGAGTGGAAGGGAAGGAGGAAGGGAGAATGAGGGAGATAGAGCTAGAGAGACAGAGAAACATCGATATGAGAGAGATACATCAATTGGTTGCCTGCTGCTCGTGCTCCAACCGGGTCTTGGGATCGAACCTGCAACCAAGGTATGTGCCCTTGACCAGGAATTAAACCCATAATATTTCAGTATGCAGGCGGATGCTCTAGGCACTGAGCCACACTGGCCAGAGCACAAAGCAAAGACTTTTTTAGAAAAACAATCCAACTTGTAATATTGTTACTCTCATTATCAAAATATTTATAACTGTCAGGTTAAGATCATTTGAGTACTCTATGTATTGGTCAAAACTAGCTGTCAATATTATGTTATTCTTATTAAAAAAAATTCATGGTGTTTTCAACAGTATTAACAGAATATTTATACATTTTAACTGAAATTCTGTCAATTTCTAATGTAGAAATTCAGAGAAAAAATCCCATCATAAGGATGAACAGCTAATATGAAAAAATAAAATATTTTTAATTTTATTACAGTAAAAAAGAGACCAAAGAGCTACCTTTAAATTATCTCAAATATATCTGGGTGGTGTGGCTCACTGATTGAGTGTCGACCCATGCACAAAGAGGTCGCCGGTTTGATTCCCGTTCAGGGCACATGCCCAGGTTGTGGGCCCGATGCCCAGTGGGGGGCATGCAGGAGGTGGCCAATCTCTCTCATCAATGTTTCTATCTCTCTCTCCTTCTCATTTCTTATCTTTACAATCAATAAAGAAAAAAATATTTTTAAAAAAATTATCGCGGATTTTCGGTCAAGATGGCGGCGTAGGTAAAGGTGGTATCATGTCCTCCCACAACCACATCAAAGTTACAACTAAACTACAGAACAACCATCATTCAAAGCCACCTGAAATCAAACTGAGTGGAATCCTACAACTACAGAATTAAAGAAGCAGCCACATGGAGACTAGTAGGAGGGGGACAGGTGGATGGGCTGGTCCCACACCCACGTGTGGTGGATAAAAATCAGGAGGGACACCTTGGCTGGGAAGTTCCTCCCTGAGGACTGAGGGGTCCCATCCCACATCAGGCACCCTGCTCAGGGTTCCAGTGCCAGGAAGAGAAGTCTCCATAACTTCTGGCTGGAAAAACCAGCGGGAACTGAGGCTCAGGGAGGCTGAGGCAGCTGGAGTCCCAGGCAGCTCCTCTTAAAGGGCCTGCTCATGGACTTATTGGACTCACTCCCTCTAAGCTCGGAGGGGAGGCAGGTTGAGGGGTGCCAGAGACATACAGGGAAGAACTGAGCTAGTTGGCACTGGATCGAGGGCTGGATAGGGGGCTTTCTCCAGGACAAACGTGCTGTCAGAGGCCTTTGTTCCTTTGGTGAGCCCTTTCCTGGGGCAGCAGACAGTTGCTATGTATGGGACTCCAGCAACCTGGCTCACACTGGTAGCCCCGCCCTGGTGATTCCCTGAGGCCCCGCTCCACCCAACTTTCAGGCCCACCCAAGCTGTTGCCAGTTGCTTAACCATAGGATTGGCCTGTCTTGGATCCTGCTTCAGGTTTTCCTACATTCTTTCAAACAAGCAGCATCTGGTCTCAGATAGCCCCATACCTCTCGTTAAGTAACAACACAGAAACAAACACAGGGAGGCAGCCAAAATGAGGACACAAAGAAACAAGTCCCAAATGAAAGAACAGAATAAAACCCCAGGAAAACAACTAAGTGAAATGGAGATAAGCAACCTAACAGATGCTGAGCTCAAAATACTGCTTATAAGGATGTTCAATGAACCTAGTGAGAACCTCAGCAAACTTAGTGAGGGCCTCAAGAACATAATAAAGGACCAGTCAGAAATTAAGGATGCACAGTCAGAAATCAAGGAGGCACCAACTGAAATAAAGAATAATTTACACAGATTCAATAGTAGAGTAAGTAAAGCCAAGAAGCAAACCATCAATTTGGAATATAAGGAAGCAGAACAGCAAAAAGAAAAAAGAATCCAAAAAAAATGAGGATAGTGTAAGGAGCTTCTGGGACAACTTCAAGCGTGCCAACATTCGCATCTTGGGGGTGCCAGAAGGAGAAGAGAGAGAACAAGAAATTGAAAACCTATTTGAAACAATAATGGCAGGAAACTTTCCTAACTTGGTGAAGGAAACAGACATACAAGTCCAGGAAGCACAGAGAGTCCCAAACAAGATGAACCCCAAGAGGCCCACATCAAGACACATCATCATCAAAATGCAAAAGGTTCAAGACAAAGAGAGAATCTTAAAAGCAGCAAGAGAAAAAGCAACTAGTTACCTACAAGGGAGTTCCCATAAGGCTGTCAGCTGATTTCTCAAAAGAAACTTTGCAGGCCAGAAGGGAGTGGCAAGAAATATTCAGAGTGATGAAAACCAAGAACCTACAACCAAGGTTACTCTATCCTGCAAAGCTCTCATTGAGAATTGATGGCCATATAACAAGTTTCCCAGACAAGAAAAAGTTAAAGGAGTTTATCACCACCAAACCGTTATTATATGAAATGTTGAAGGGTCTTTTTGAAGAAAAAGATAAAATATATGAACAAACAAAATGGCAATGAATAATATCTATCGACAACTGAATCTACAAACAAAATGAGCAGGCAGAGCAGAAACATTCTCATAAATACAGAGAACATTTTGTTGGTGGCCAGATGGGCAGGGGGTTGGTTGAATGGGTAATAAAGGTGAAGGTATTAAGAAGTACAAATAGGTTGTTAGACTGACAAACCTCAAAGGGAAGAGGGTTGGGGGGGGGGTGCAAGAAATAAACCAAAAAAATTATATGCATAACCAATGGACACAGACAACAGTGTGGGAAAAGGCAGGAGGGGGGCGGGAGTGGGGAGGAGGGGGGTCAATGGGGGAAAAATTAGGAACATCTGTAATACATTCAACAATGAATATTTTAAAAAGATTAATAAAAAAAGATTATATAGGTTTCAAGTGTACATTTCTGATACATGATATGTATATTGCAATTTGTGCCTACCACTCAAAGTCAAATCATTTTCTGTCACCATCTATTTGGGGCCTTTACCCTTCACTGACCCCCTCACCCCCCTTCTCTCTGGCAAAAAGAAAAAAAAATTGTCCTGCCCTGGCAAGTTTGGCTCAGCAGTTAGAGCTTCGGCCTGCGGACCAAGGAGTCCCAGGTTTGATTCCAGTTTGATTCCAGCCAAGGGCTTGAACCTCAGTTATGGTTCGTCCCCGGCCTCAGTTGGGGTCGTGTGGGTGGCAACCAATTGATGTGTCTCTCTCACATCAATGTTTCTTTCTCTCTCTCTCTCTCTCTCTCTCTCTCTGTCTCCCCCTCTCACTCTGTCTGAAGATAAATGTAAAAATATCCTCGAGTGAGGATTAAAAAAAAAATACTTAAAAAACAATGATCCCAAATGTTATAAGCCTTTGAAGCTAAACCTTGTATATGACCACATTGACTGTGACAAAACTCTTTTTAATTTCTTTCTTAAGTTTACCCTTGTCTAATCCACACCAATCATACATTGATCCAACCTATTCCCTTAAACAATTCCCTTTTCTCTGCCACAACAAATCATATTATTTCAGGATAAACATTCTCTTGTTAGAAATTTTATTTTGGGGGACTTTTTTCTTTTTTGTAAAAATTGTGTTCGAATTGAAAATATACCCAAATGGAAACCATAGGAATATTTTGTTGTTCTGGGGAAGGGGAAGGAGTAGAACATTTGGAAAAGCTTAAAGTTTTAGCCATAAATACAATTTTCATCATTACACTTTTACCCTTTGTCCATGAGGTAATTTATGTATGTGAATGTACACCCAAACTTGAAATATTTATGCCTCCTTCTCCCCACACCATGAACTTCTCATTCTCCTCTTAGTGTGTGAGAATCTTCTTGTCGCCTCCGAAATTAGTTCAGTGGAGAACCTAGTTGAGTATATCAAATCACTTCGCAAAAACATCAGGGCTTTGAAATAGAATTTTAATACTTTTCTTTTCCATTGTCATTATTTTGTCTATGGTAAGGAAAAGAAAACGTTGGCGAAAGCATGTACTAGAAGCTTCTTCAATCGAGACAGTGCTAATCTTCATTATTAGTTCATTCTTGCGTAGCTGAACCTATGTAATTCTTGGGATGAGGGTGTAACTGCCTGTATAAGTCATAATTATGGCATGATTGACAGAGGACACTTGCTGCTTACTGGTCATTAATAAGCGGTTACATTTTTATTATATACATTTTAATGCTACCTACCATGTATTCACTCTTTCTAGGGTGCAGAGCTCTTGAAAAGATATTTGTCTTAGTGTCTTTTCATCCTGAACTGTGGGGCCTCGCAAAGTCTTATACAACTATTAGCATCACTCTGTGTCCATGTGTCCCCATCTTTATAAATATTTTTTGGTTTTACCATCAAAGTAAAGTATTTTTCTAGACTCAGAACATTATTTCCAATAACTTGATCACGTTTCTGGTAACAAGTAGCTTATATCAGGGATTCCAATTTTTTGTTTATTTGCAAGGATTTCAACCTTGTATTTCTAGTGGATACAGTACTATCTTATGGCACCAAACATTTGCTTGGAACCATTAAAAGTAGATCTGGCCTTGGCTGGTTTTTCTCAGTGGTTAGAGCGTTGGCCTGCAGACCAATGAGTCATGGGTTTAGGTCCAGTCTAGGGCACGTATCTGGGTTGCAGTTTGTCCCTGGCCCTGGTTGGGGTCGTGCAGGAGGCGACCAATCGACCTGTCTCCCTCACATCGATGTTCCTCTCTCTCTCTCCCCCACCCTCCTACTCTATCTGAAGATAAATGGAAACATATCCTCAGGTGAAGATAAAAATAAATAAATAAATAACTAGATCCAGCAGCAAAATACTCAAAGAATAAAAAACAAACAAACAAACAAACAAACAAAAACCACTGTAATTTCTTTTAAAAATAATACCATTGCTGTGATTTGGCAAGGGTAAATGGCATTCAGAGACACTAAGTGTTTACAACCTCTGTGTCTATACTTTAAGTACAATGGACCTGAAAATAAACAAATCAGTAATAGTGAAACTAGGGTGAATTAATTTGTCCAGCATAACAAATATAGTGATTTCAGGGCATACTTGAAAGATTCTCTGACTAGTATCTTCATACAGCAATGTTTTCCAAGGTTCTAGGTCCATTCTGGGTACAGTTCCTGAATCCAAGGTTAGGTCACTTATTTTTAGGTACTTCAAAGTGCAGAGCAGGGATAATCATTCTTGTCTCCATTTTGGGATTCTTATGGTTGGTACTTACCTTTTTCAGAGTAAAGCAGATACAAGACATACAAGTCTGTTCTGCTAATGTGGAGTGTCTCTAATATTCTAATTATGGTTCGTAATTACCAAGATCAATCCAGGTGGCAATGGAAAGAATGAATACTAAACTCCATTTTGCACATAATGCTGAAAAATCTAGATCAAGAGAATTATGAAAAATCATAAAAAGAGTAGTAATCTTGAATGTGGGATCAGTGAAATCTTCTTTAATTAATTTACCTTTGATCTTAGATCTAAAAGATAAGTAGATTGTACCAAAATATGCATGTATATTGAGGGGGAATGTAGATAGAAGAGAAGCATATTTCATCATATTACATATACCATACCTTTACCATTAAGAATATTATATTTAAACTGGCTAGTGTGGCTCCGTGGACTGAACCTCGTCCCATGGACTGAAAGGACCCGGTTTGATTCCTGGTCAGGGCACATGACTAGTTTGCAGGCTTGATCCCAAGTAGGGGGAGTGCAGGAGGCAGCCCATCAATGTTTCTCTCTCACATCAATATTTCTACCACTCTCCCTCTCCCTTCCTCTCTCTCTTTACCATCAAGAAAGAAGAAAAAAGAATATTTTATTCTACTTTGATTTTTTTTCTTTTTATAGAGTTTTACTTTATTTATTTATATTTTATTTTATTATTGTTCCAAATGTTTCTCCTTTTTTGCCCCATTGACACCCTCCTCCACATCCCACGCGCCCCGTCCCCTGCTTTGTTGTCTATGTCCATTGGTTATGCATACAGGCATATAAGTTCTGTGGTTTATCTCTTCCCTCCACCCATCCACCACTTCTTCTGAGGGTTGTCAGTCTGTATCCTACTTCCATGTTTCTGGGTCTACCCTATTCCTCAGACTGTTATGTTCATTACATTCCACAAATAACTGAGATCATATGATACTTGTTTGCCTTGTTTTGCTTAGGATAATACTTTCCAGGTCCCTCCATGTAGTCTCAAAGGACAGGAGATCTTTCTTTCTTAGAGCTGCATAGTACTCCATTGTGTATATGTACCACTGCTTTTTTATCCATTCGTCTATTGATGGACATCTGGGCTGTTTCTAGATCTTAGCTATTGCAAATATTGCTGCTATGAACATAGGGGTACATATATTCTTTCTGATTGGTGTTTCAGACTTCTTAGGGTATATTCCTAGAAGTGGGATCACTGGGTCAAATGGAAGATCAATTTTTAATTTTTTGAGGTAACACAATATTGTTTTCCACAGTGGCTGCACCAGTCTGCATTCCCACCAGCAGAGTAATAGAGTCCACTTTTCTCCACACCCTCACCAACACTTGTTGTTTGATGATTTGTTGATGGCAGCCATTCTGACAGGTATGAGGTGATACCTCATTGTTGTTTCAATTTGCATCTCTCTCATGATTAGTGATGTTGAGCATTTCTTCGTATGTCTCTTAGCCATTTCTATGTTTTGTTTGGAGAGGAGTCTATTCAGCTCATCTGCCCATTTTTCAATTGGGTTCTTTGTCTTCCTTTTGTTGAGTTGTATGAGCACTCTATATATTTTGGTAATTAACCCCTTATCTGATGTATCATTGGCAATGATGTTCTCCCATACAATGATGTTTCTATTTTGATGGTTGTTTCTTTTGCTGTGCAGAAGCTTTTGAGTTTGATATAGTCCCATGTGTTCATTTTCTCCTTTGTTTCTGTTGCCTTAGGTGATGTATCCATGAAAATTCTGCTGCGTATGAAGTCCAAAATTTTGTTGCCTACATTTTCTTCTAGAATTTTTATGGATTTACGGGTCACATTTAAGTCTTTTATCCATTTTGAGTTTATTTTTGTGTATGGTGTAAGTTCATGGTCTAGTTTCATTTTTTCGCATATAGCTGTCCAATTTTCCCAACACCATTTATTAAAGAGGTTGTCTTTACTCCACTGTATGCTCCTTCCACCTTTGTCAAATATTAATTGAGCATATTGCCTTGGGTCTATTTTGGGGTTCTTTATTCTGTTCCACTGGTCTATATGCCTGTTCTTGTGCCAGTACCAAGCTGTTTTGATTGTAGTCACTTTGTAGTATAAACTGATATCTGGTATTGTGATCCCACCTACTTTGTCCTTCTTTTTCAAGATTGCTGTGGTTATTCGGGGTCCTTTTTGGTTCCATATGAACTTTTGAACTATTTGTTATAGTTCTGTGAAATATGTCGTTGGTATTTTGATGGGGATTGCATTGAATTTATAGAATGCTTTGGGTACTGTGGACATTTTAATGATGTTAATGCTTCCAATCCATGAACAAGGTAGTGCTTCCACTTTTTTATATCTTCCTCTATTCTTGTTTCAATGTCCTGTAGTTTTCTGCAAATAGGTCCTTTACTTTTTTGGTTAAGTTTATTCCTAGGTATCTTAATTTATTTGCGGCGATGGTAAATGGGATTGTTTTTTCAGTTTCTCTTTCTGTGAGTTCATCATTGGTGTATAAGAATGCCATTGATTTCTTGACGTTATTTTTGTATCCTGCTACCTTGCCAAATTCTTTTATAAGTCTAGTATATTTTTGATGGAGTCTTCAGGGTTTTCAATGTATAATATCATGTCATCTGTACATAATGACAGTTTCACTTCCTCCTTTCCAATTTGGATCCCTTTTATTTTTTCTTCCTGTCTGATTGCTGTGGCTAAGTCTTCCAGTACTATGTTAAATAAGAGTGGTGAAAGTGGGCATCCTGGTCTTTTTTTTGTTCTTAAGGAAAATGCTTTTAGTTTTTGCCCATTGAGTATGATGTTGGCTGTAGGTCTTTCATATATGGCCTTTATTATGTCGAGATATGATCCATCTATTCCCATATTGCTGAGTGTTTTTACCAAAAAAGGATGCTGGATTTCGTCAAATGCTTTTTCGGTATCTATAAATATGATCATGTGGTTTTTATTCTTCTTTTTTTTTTTTATGTGGTGTATCACATTTATTGATTTGTGAATATTGTACCAGCCTTGCATCCCTGGGATGAATCCCACTTGCTCATGGTGAATAATTTTTTTGATGTATCGCTGGATTTGATTTGCTAGTATTTGGTTTAGGATTTTGGCATCTATGTTTATCAGGGATATTGGCCTGTTGTTTTCTTTCTTTGTAGTATCTTTTTCTGGTTTTGGAATTAGAATTATTCTGGCCTCATAAAACGAGTTTGGAAGTCTTCCTTCTTCTTGACTTTTTTGACATAATTGAGGAGAATGGGTATTAGTTCTTCTTTGAATGTTTAGTAAAATTCCCCCATAAAGCCATCCAGGCCTGGTCTTTTGTTTGCTGGGAGAGTCTTAATTACATCTTCAATTTCTTTTGTTGTTATTGGTCTGTTCAAGTTTTCTATCTCTTCCCGGTTCAGTTTTGGGAGACTATGTGTTTCTTGAAATTTGTTTATTTTTCTCAAATTGTCAAATTTGTTGCTGTAAAATTGTTCATAATATCTGTTAACAATCCTTTGTATTTCTGTGGTGTCAGTTAATATGTCTTCTCTTTCATTTCTGATTTTGTGTGTTTGGGTTCTTTCTCTTTGTTTCTTGGTGAGTCTAGCTAATGGTCCATCAATCTTATTTATCTTTTCAAAGAACCAGCTCTTTGTTTCATTGATCCTTTGAATTGCTTTTTGGTCTCCGTGTCATTTATTTCTGCTCTGATCTTTACTATTTCCTGTCTTCTACTTGCTCTGGGATTTTCTTTCTGTTTGCTTTCTAGTTCTTTAAGTTGTGAGGTTAGATAGTCTATTATAAATTTTCCCTGGATCTTGAGGTAGTCCTGTAGTGCTATGAACTTCCCTCTCAGAACTGCTTTCGCTGCATCCCATAGATTTTGTGTTGTTGTGTCTTCATTTTCATTGGTTTCCAGGGAGTTTTTAATATCTTCTTTGATATCCATGGTAACCCATTCATTGTTGAATAACATGATATTTAGCCTCTATATTTTCAAATGTCCTTGCATGTTCGTGTTGCAATTGATTTCTAGTTGCATGCCATTGTGATCTGAGAAGATGCTTGATATGATTTCAATCTTCTTAAACCTGTGGAGACTTAGTTTGTGCTCTAACATGTGGTCTATCTTTGAGAATGTCCCATGTGCACTTGAGAAGAATGTGAATTCTGCAGTTTTGGGGTGTAATTCTCTGTTGACATCTATGAAATCCATTTGATCTAGCGCTTCATTTATAGTCTGTGTTTCCTTGTTAATTTTTTGTCTAGAAGATCTATCCAGTGATGTCAGCAGGGTATTGAAGTCGCCTGCTATGATTGTATTGCTGTTGATTTTTCCTTTGAAGTCCTCCAAAAGATTTTTAATATATGTTGGTGCTTCTAAATTGGGTGCATATATGTTTACCAAGGTTATATCTTCCTGTTGGATAGATCCTTTCAATATTATGTCATGGCCTTCTTTGTGTCTAGTTATGGCCTTCATTTTGAAATCTATTTTATCAGATATGAGTATTGCTACCCCTGCTTATTTTTCCTTTCCATTTGCTTGAAAGATTTTTTTCCATTCCTTCACTTTCAACCTTTGTGAGCCTTTTTGTTGTGAGGTGAGTTTCTTGTAAACAACATATATGTGAGTCATGCTTTCTTATCCAGTCAGCTACTCTGTGTCTTTTTATTGAAGCATTGAAACCATTCACGTTTAATGTGATAATTGATATGTACTTTTTTATTGCCATTTTTGTTTAGTGTGGTTCTATTTTTCTTCCTATTTCTTCTATTAATTACAGCAGTCCTTTTAGCATATCTTGCAGTGCTGGTTTGTTGTTAATATATTCCCTTAGCCTTTTTTTTTTTTCTTCTTTCTTTTGTCTAGAAAGCTCTTTATTTGACCTTCTATTTTGAATGATAGCCTTGGTGGATAGAGTAGTCTTGGATTCAGATTCTTGTTTTTCATGACCTTGATTACTTCATGCCACTCCCTTCTGGCCTGTAGTGTTTCTGTTGAGAAGTCAGCTGAAAGCCTTATGGGGTTTCCTTTGTAGGTAACCTGTTGCTTATCTCTTGCTGCCTTTAGGATTCTCTCTTTGTCTTTAATTTTTGGCATTTTAATTACTATATGTCTTGGTGTGGGCCTGTTTGGGTTCTTCTTACTTGGGGCTCTCTGTACTTCTTGAACTTGAATGCCTTCTTCCTTCACCAAGTTAGGATAGTTTTCTGTCGTCATTTCTTCAAATATATTCTCTAATCCTTGCCCATTTTCTTCCTCTTCAGGGACTCCTATGATGCGAATGTTATTACGTTTCCAGTTGTCCCATGGTTCTCTTAAGCTGTCTTCCTGTTTTTTAATTGTCTTTTCCTTTTGGTTTTCTGATTGGTTGAATTTTTCTACCCTGTCTTCTAATTCACTGGTCTGGTCCTCAGCTTCCTCTACTCTGCTGGTTAGTCCTTCCAATGTGTTCTTAATTTCTGCTATGTCATTCTTCATTTCCCCTTGGTTGGTTTTCAATGTTTCTACATCTTTACTCATGGTGCTGATGTCCTTCCTCGTGCTGTTGAGCTTCCTGACGATCATGGCTCTGAACTCTACCTCTGATAATTTGCTCAGCTGCATTTCCTTGATCTCATCTTCGATAGAGTTCTCTTGTTCTTTCATTTGGGAATTGTTTCTTTGTTTGACCATTTTGGTATCTCAGTGGGTTTTGGAGCCTGCCAAATTTTCCCTGTGGTTGTTGGTGTTCTGCTGTTTGTGGCCACCTCTCCTGGGTTTGTATGAGCCTGGGTGGGCCCACGGTAAACACCATTGTCAAATCTTACTTTTCTGGGTAGAGTTACAAGCCCAGGAAAGGTTCAGTTATCCTCTAGCTTTTTCCTGGTGGCTAGTAGTCTCAGCTATTCAGTGCCTTGGACTGTAGTCCTGGTGTTCTGCATAAGAGGATTTCCAGAGTGTGGGATAGATGCTGATTATTAATGACCATCAATTTGCATTTCTTTACCTCACCTGGGAAAGTCTGAATCCCCGATGGGCGGGCTGCTGCTGCTTTTCCCCACAGATCTGGGAAAGAGTACACTGGCCACCGTCCTTTGTGGCTGCACCTCAGCAATAACTCTGAGTGCCCTCCAAATCCCGGGTGTCCCCACAGAGTTCCAGCCCAGTCTGCTCTCCCTCTGCTGTAGCCCTCACGTGACTGGCTATGGCTATTTTAGTGCTCTATCTGATCTTTCTGCAATGTGGAATGGGCTTGGTCTTTATTGCCCAAGGGCACTGCTCACAGCTAAACCTGCTGTTGTCCATGGGCTCCCAGGCCACCACCCTCTCACATCTCCACAGATCCATATAACCAGTGTCCCTGGTTATATGATCCTGTCCCGCTGCTTTTCTGCCGTTGTTTTTTTCCCTAAGGATTTGTCTTTATTTTAGTTGTAATTCCCAGTTGGTCCTGGGAGATTATCTGAGTAGCTTCTATTCACTCTGCCTCCATTTTTCACATCCTCTATGCCTATCTTGTGCACAGCTGGGTCGCTCAGGTCTCTCTGGTGCTTCAGCACCTTGCATGTCCCATGGGTAACAGGATGGCACAGTCCCTGCTGGGTCCAGCAGGCCTCTCTGGTGCTTCAGCACCCTGCAGTTCCCATGGTCGGGCAGCTGGATTGCACCAGTCTCTCTCGGGCTCCGGCTTCCCACTGCTCTTGTGGGCTACTGGATAACACAGGCCTCTGTGGAGCCCCAGGTCCTACTGCTGCTGGCTGGGGACTGCTGCTGCCCTTTGGGGCTCAACTCCTTGCTAGCTTTTGCTTTAGTTTTTGGGGATGGGTCTCAGCTGCCGGTCTGTGCTTCTGTTGCCTGGGGATGGATGTCTGCTCCCCAGCCTCTGTTGCTGGGGGTATATCTGGACTCTGATGGGGCTGCTACTATGGGGGATGGTGCTGGGCTCTGGGCTGTCTGTGGCTTCCGTGACCAGCACCTTGGGAGCTCCACTACTGTGCACCGGTCTGTATTGACACAGGGTGTCCACTGGTCCAATGGTGCCAGGTGCGCTGGTGGGTTCAGGTTGCTGGGCCCTAGCCTCTCCCACTGCCTCCTCCCAGGGAAGACCCCAGATCTTCCAAAATGGTGGGACCTCCCAGCAGTGCAGGGAGATGAGCCGTGAAGGGCTGCTAACCGTGGTAGCTGGCTGCTCCCGTCCACAGCACAGGAAGCTTCTCCTCCGAGGCTCTGCACTGCTCGGGTTTGGTCATCCACCTTCCTGTCCACTCACACTCTCTCACACACTCGCTCACTCTCTCACACTCACCCTCCCTCCAGTCCTGCCCGTCACCATCTTCTGATGAATTTTCATAGAATAGCAAATAATGATTGTACTAAACTTATGAAACACTGAATTAAAAAAAATGGAATGATCCAAACTTTCAAAATTATTTAATTATTTAAATGAAAGAATATGCCTTGCATGCCATGGCTTAGAGCAGCTATTTATTTTATAGTAGACACAAATAATTGGAAAACATTTGCATGTGTTCTGACAATGGCAAAAGGGGAAATGTCTGATTTACTATACCTTTAAATCATATTTTCATTCAATCAGATGAAATCATAGTTGTATGTATTTTTTAATGTCCATTCTTATATCTTTAAATGCACAACTCTTAGATAAAAGCACAGGAAAAAACCCAGATAGTAATGTCACAGTTAAGCCTCATGAATATAAAATTATGACAAAATGTCACATGTTATACATAGCTCAGTGGAGCAAATGAAGATAAATGCAGTTCAGTCATGTTGGCTGTATACCGCAGCTTTGGTGACAGTTCGTTGTTGCTGTTTTGTTATGATAAAGAATAACAACAGTTGTGCAAGTTTACCCTCTGTATCTGGGCACATTTTTCAGAAAACTGCCAATGCTGTCTACCACTCGCTTTTAATTCATAAATATACATTTTTTTGCGGAAAGATTTCAGAAAAGATGGTATGAATCAATCATAAAGTTTTCTTGTGGCAAAAAAAAAAAAAAAATCTACACCTCAAATGTTTCAAGTATTGCTTACTTACAGGAAAAGAAAAAATAATTATTGCAGAATCTGAAATCTGTGCTGTTTAAGATGTAGTCATCTAACCCAAGTCTGAAGGTTCTCCATGGGGTGAATCACCCGTATACCGGTTTATAGTCAATGTGGTTTCCAGGGCATCCACAGCCAGGGAAGGAAGAGACCTGGAAGATAATGCATCTGCTCTTTTTTGTTGTTGTTGTTTTGTTCAGGTAGAGTGGGAGGGAGAGAGAGAAAGAGAGAGAGAGAGAAACATCGACATGAAAGGGACACATCAAGTGGCTGCCACCCGCACGACCCACCAGGGCCGGGGACAAACTGCAACCGAGGTACGCGCCCTTAGCCGGAACTGAACCCGGGTCTCTCTGGACTGCAGGCTGACGCTCTAAGCGCTGAGCAAAACTGGCAAGGGCTGATCTTTTTTTTTTTTATGTTTCTATTGATTTTTTTTTAAAGAGAGAGAGAAACAATGATGTGAGAAAGAAACATCAATTGGCTGCCTCCTGCACGTCCCCTACTGGGAATTAAGCCCACAACTTGAGCATGTGTCCTGACCAGGAATCGAACCAGGACCTCTCAGTCCATGTGACGATGTTCAACCCACTGAGCCACACCAGCCAGGCTGCATCTGTTCTTAAATCCATCATCCTGGAAATGACACATACCACTTCCACCTTCACCTCTTTGTCCAGAGCTAGTCATGTGACCCAGTTGAACTAGAAGGTGTGTAGTAAATGTCGGGGAGGGCATAGATATTCCATGAGCACAAAATATCTATGCCACATTTATCTAGAATAGTGCTTCCAAAATAATTGATTTTGAGAAAAATGGTGGATTTTCTTAAAATGTTAATGCCATTTCAGTAGATCTGAGGTATTTACTAAAATTTTTCATTTCTAATACTGTCCCAAGAGATACTTATACTTCTGATTTTAATACACATTTTAAATAGCATGATCCCAGGTTATATTGGTTTTTAAAAAATTTTTTTGTTCTTTGTTGATTTTAGAGAGAGAGGAAGGGAAAGAGGGAGAGAGATAGAAACATCGATGAGAGAGAACATGGATTGGCTGCCTCCTGCATGCCCCCCACTGGGGATCAGGCCCACAACCTGGGCATGTGCCCTGACCAGGAATCAAATCGGCGACCTCTTGGTGCATGGGTCCACGCTCAACCACTGAGCCACACTGGCTGGGCTATAAATTGAATTTCTGAGTCATAGAGCATGTGAATCATAGAGCATCAGTTTTACAAATAGTGTGAACACATTCATCAAAGTGTTTGTACCAATTTACACCCCCAGACAGTAATTTGTAGGTTTCATATTAATTGGCATCATCATCATCACTTGGAGTTTCTAGACATCTCTGTTTTTTATCAATCCAATGTATATAAAAGTGAATCCAATGGTAAAAATAATTTGAATTTCCCTGATCACTGAAGAATTTTTGCTTTGCTTCATATGTTTGTTTGCCATTTGTGTTTTCTTTACTGAAAGTGTCAGTTTGTGTCTCACTTATGTTGAGGCTCCCAGAAGCAGACTAGGGATTCACACAATGGCATTTTCTTAGAAAATGTTTCCAAGAGACACTTAGCAATGTAGTCGTGGAATCCAGAATGGAAAAATGAACATTTATGCCATCACACCCACCTTCTTGGTTAAGAGGTGCCCCCAGGGCAACATAATTTCTCACTTGTCTTCTATTCTCCATGCAAATAAACAGAACCAATGTCTCAGGCTGAGTTCATTGACAAAAAAAGGTTCAGGTGCTGACTATTGGGAATAAAAGCATTAAAAATCATAAATAAATGTGGAAGAACATGGATAAAATAATACAATGTCTCTTCCCATTTTGTATTGTTGGTTTTCTTAGACTTGTTATTTTTATATATCTGGATACTGAACCTTTCTCTAATCTTTGTTTCAAATATCTTCTTTAAGGGTATTATTTATGTTTACATTTTAAAATAAATGTTTTGATGAATTGAGGTTCTTAATTTCATTGTAGTTAAATTTGCAAACCTCTTTAAAATGGATATTGCTTATTGAGTCTTCTATAAGATTACAAGGTGTATCAAGTAGAGTAAATAAAACCAAGATGCTACCAAAGGAAAAATAATATTTGGAATTGGCTCAGTGGTAGAATAAGAAAACAAAATTAGAATCTGGAAAGTTTGAATTATGAAATGGCAAAATACATATTATTAAAAGTTGCCTATAATTTTTGTTATGCACATCTTTTTTCTACTGACTGAGTCTGTAGCACTAAGGAAAGTGGTTGAGAAAAATCAAACAGATGCTGTGTTTTGGATAGAATTGTCTGTGTTTGTTTGGTACTTTTAATACTTTATGCATCTTGGTTGAAGTTTTCACTGTCTTCATCAGTTATTCTCCCAAGTTTGGTGACCATCTTTATGATCATTACTTTGAATTTGAATCAGGTGTATTAGTTACCTCCATATCTTTAAGGTCTTTTTTGGGAAAGAAGGGGTTAAAGCTTGTTCTCGCATTTGGAACACATACCTTTGTTTTCTCATTGTGCGTGACTGCTTTTGTTTCTATGGATTAGGTGAAACAGCTACCTTTCTCAGTGTTGAAAATGTGGCCTTGTTTGGATAATAATCCTTCTCATTCACACTTGCTCTAGCTCTTGGCTGTCTCTCAAACCTTTGTAATTGACCTGTCCACCTGAATTATTCTTTTTTTTTTTTCTTTATTGATTTCAGAGAGAGAGGAAGGGAGAGGGAAAGAGAGAAAAACATCGATGGGAAAGAGAAACATCGAAGAGAAAGAACATCGATTGGCCGCCTCCTGCATGCCTCCCACTGGGGATCTGGCCCACAACCTGGGCATGTGCCTTGACTGGGAATTGAACTGGCAACCTCTTGGTGCATGGGTCAATGCTCACCGTTGCGCCACACCAGCCAGGCTCTCAGTTATTCTTGATATGCCCCCACTGAAGGTGGACCACAATGTGTCAATGTACCAAGGGGAGGAATATTATTTAGCACTGATTTTCAAGCTGATTGAAAGCCAGATCCTCAGCAACAGCTTTTATAGTATACACACTTATACAGTCCTGTGGGGACCCAACTGTTATCCTTGCTGGACTCTAGACCAGCAGATCTAGAGATGTGTTCTGGGCAACATTTGTCAAACTAGGGAACTCCAGAAGAGTGTCTAAGCTATTTCCTGAGAAGTCTCATGAAGCTATAGCAAGGACAAGGGTATGTGCAAAGACGGTGTCTCCCTTCTATTTTCCCATGGGAATACCTCCTTAGCCTTTAGGTATGTAGGAAGCCTAAAGCCTGTCCCTTAGGCTGAATCTTCAAGCTAAGTAACTAGGCCTTTTTACCTAAAGACCAGGGCTGTGTTTCACTAGGGCTGTTAGTTAAGGTTTTAGCCAGCAAAAATGTGTTTTGGATTGTTATAGTGCCATGGAGCTCAGTTATCAGGGCCAGGCAATCAAGAAGTTATAGACTTGGGCTGTGACGATGCACCATGGCCTGCATGGATTGCATTGGGCCTGTTGACTTTAGCAGAGTTGCTTTGGAGTGTTGGGGGCTGGGCTTACTCACTGATTTTAGAAAGAACATGGGAAAATGTATTGACTGTGTACGTCCATGGGCTTAACAGTGCAGTGAGAGAGTATTTCATCTCTGCGAAGCTGAGTGAGAATGAGAGAATGCCATGACCACTTCTGCTCTCCAGCCCCAGATAGGAAATGAGTTTTTGCAACTTCTCACCTTTCCAGACTTTTACTGGGGAGGAGGAGAATGCTGTAACTTTTCACACTTGCCCGCTTCAGCCAGGGAGTGGGGGAGTGGTGAAACTGTCAATGTAAGAATATCCAGACTTGTACAGAATTTCTATAAAAATGTATTTGAGCCAAACAGAAGATATGCCTGAAGGAAAGATCTCAACAGACTGAGAAAAAAATGTTTCCAAGAAATGACAGTTTGCAGCTTCTTTTATGCATTTGGATTAAGGGAGGAAAGTAAGAAAAATTACATGAAGGTAGGAGAAAGCAAGGCGGGGATTAGATTACATAACAGTTAACAAGATTGTGTGCTCCCTTGAGGGTGGTCACAGTTAAAAGGAGACATCTGGAAAGAGGCATTTTAAAGGTGTGTTAACTTAGGTGCACAGAAACAATGGATGGTTCTTGCCAAAGGCACAAATAAGCTTTTAACTAAAGAAGTTATAGACTTGGGGTGTGACGATGCACCACGGCCTGCCCAGTTAGGAATGTATGATCAAATTACTTAGTGAGTTTACTCTTAGTAGAACCTTTTTCATCCACAAAACCACCTTAGCTCTCCAGTTTTAAAAGTGAGGCTTTAGAATACTGCCACAACCTCTCACCCCCACATCCACTTTCATAAAAAGTATATGTATACAAACAGAATATAGTTATTATTTTTTTCTGTTTGGCAAAACTTCTCATGTAATTTCAAGCATATTAAGTAAGCCTAATTAATTTAAAACTTCTCTTTTATAAGGAGAGAGAACAAATTCTTAAGATGTTCTAGCGGCCCATTGGAATAACTCAAAGTCATATCTAAGTTTAAGAGAGTTTCTTAGCCCTGGCCAGTTTGGCTCAGTGGTTGAGCATTGGCCTGTAGACCAGAGAGTTTCAGGTTCAGTTCCCGCTAGGGGCATGTACCACAAAAAAAAAAAAAAAGTTTCTTAAAATTTAAACTTTGGGAAAGCTGTTAAACATACTTACACAAAAGATCGTAACTTGAACTTTTTGGTATCTGGATAAAACAACATATTTTATGGTATTAACTCTAAAATAAATGAAACAAACTTAAACTGTTTTTGACATCAAATATTTTGTGCAGACCAATGATGCTGATTAATCTACATAAGCATTTAATCTCTTTAAGCCAATAAAATATTACACCCTAATAATACCATCTAGAGGCAGAAAATGCATCACATATAATGCACAGATAAACAAAAAAAGAAACATACACATCAAAGACCATACTCATAACTTTAATCAATGATTTTTGTAGAAAAGGCACAGGATTTTTTTTCACTTGCTCTTGACAACTTTCAAGGAGACAGGAGAAGGGCAAGGAAGGTCCCAGCTACCCAGCAGAAAGACTTGTTGAGACTCTAAGTGAAAGTTTTAAGGGCTGTGAATGAGTATCAGAAACAAAGGAAGTCTCAGCCCCAATTCAAGGGATTACATATATAATTCTTATTTATCCAAAGAGTTTCTTAAATGAGAGAAAGAGAAACCCTGTGACAGAAGATAAGATGTGACATGACATGAGTGAAGTCAAAATAGGTGTAATAAAAGCACCAGATAGAGGACCAGAAGTCTTAGTTTGAGTCACAATAATAACATTATCCAGGGGCCCGAACCAGGTCAAGAAAGACAGGTCCCTATCTATTATAGAGAGAAATACAAAGAGAAAGTGTGTTTGTCTTGTGGATGTGTTTAGCCTGTGTTCTGAAGGTGGCCTTACCAACAATCATGGTGGTGGCCAGATGTCCTGGGGATGGATTTACGCTTCTCAGACAGAGGACTCAACTCCACACTGGCAAAATGATGGGGAAAGGAAGGGGTCCCTCTGACATCAGGGGTGATCAGGTTCTGATTCAACAGACCCCATGACGCAAGTGTTACCTGGGGACAGCTGTGTGGTGGATGGGTGACTGTGTCCAGAAGGCAGTTTTATCTTCCATTTCAATGTTGATGAAGCACATTTTTTTTTTTTATCCTCACCTAAGGATATTTTTCCATTTTTTGTTCAGATAGAGTGGGAGGGAGGGAGAGAAAAAAAAACAAACATCTTCGTGAAAAGGACACATTGAGTAGCTGCCACCCACACGACCCAACCAGGCCGGGGACAAACTGCATCTGAGGTACATGCCCTTAGTAGGAACTGAACCCTGGTCTCTCTGGACCACAGGCTGATGCTCTAACCACTGAGCAAAACCAGCCAGGGCTGATGAAGCACATTTGATGAGGGATTTCCTCTGCTGTTGACAGTTTTCCCCCACACTGACTATGACACGAGAGAGTGCAATGAAAAAAACTTCAGGTCTAGTCTGGGTCACCAAAAAACGTCTCTGGAGAGCAGTCACATAGGGGAAGGATGACTGGAGACTTCTACAACTTTTCTAGTCCCTTTTGATTTGCCTTTTCTTACCACTCAGAGATAACCAGCCCTAGAAAAACGTACTTTCTTCCTTTTCCCTCAAAATGTATCTCAATACATTTGCCTTCTGTTACCAAATCTACACAATCCCTTTCCACTTTAATTTTAATGACAACTAAAAAGTAAGCAATTGGCATTCTTTTAGATTGGCAAGTACATTTCATAACATTTTAGAAATATGGACTCTTTCATTAGCAAACACACGCACACTTTCAAGAGACATACTTGTAGTACAGTATAAGACGTTCATTAGCAGCTCTTAATCTATTTTCTAGCTTTTCTGTAATAAAAAGCCAGAAGTAGGTGAATTTAAGACTTGTCTAGCAATCAACATTTTTGTATTTTATGTTATTTCAAAATATCTAGACATTCAATAACTTTCATCAAAGTTCACTAATTTAGAAAAGAACAGCTGAAATAAGTTAAATTTATCTTCTCAGATAGCTGCAGTTCTTCCCCTTTTGATAAGAATTACTAGCCTGGCCAGGTGGCTCAGTTAATTGGGGCATCTTTCCATACACCAAAAAGGTTGTGGGTTTGATTGCTGGTCAGAGCACATACCTATTGGGGCATTCAGGAGGCAACCAATCAGTGTTTTTCTCAAATTGATGTTTCTCTCTCTCTAAAATTGGTAAACATATCCTCAAGTGAGGATTTAAAAAATAAAATAAAAAAGAATTAAAAAAATTACGTCCCAGAAATGTTTATTAAAAAAAAAAAAAAGGCTCAGATAAGAGTTCTTGAAGAACACTAGGTATTTACATTTCAAAAGGTCCAACAAAGACTTTGTTTCATAAAGTCTATTACCTATAAGCCTTTTTGAGACAAATAGGGGAGATTTTGGAAAAGTAAAAGGGTTTGCTCCATTTTGATTTTTTTTCTGGAAAATATATGATCTTTGGTATAACCAAGTAATTTCCCTGACTGCTAGTGTTAAAAAAAATTTATAATGCCTACTAAGCAGTATTTTATTTTTTGCCATCGACAAGTGACTTCTGTGATGCTTTATGCTTCTATTTCTAAGTGCAAACTTTTATTGTTGTCTTTCTGCTGCAGATCAACCATCATATAGTACATGGATGGAGTGAGAGGGGGTGACTTGTCTTTTAAGATTTACGTTGGTAAACAACAATGATATTATAATAATAGCCTTATAAAAGGGAATGAAAATCAATGAGAGATCCTGTAAGTTTTAATACATGCAATGACTTGATAGAATGTTAGGTTGTCCTACTTGAGGATGGGAAAGTAGATTCTACATGAATAAAGAAAGTGACAAAAAGTAGCTGACAGTCAGAAAAGAGGATGTGGCACTCTGCTAAGAAATTACCAAATTTATTTTTATTTTCTTGGCAAAAGAGCTACATTACATTGACAGCATAGTTGACAGATTCCTGAAAATATGAATGAGGCCTCACTTCCATTTTTAATGGAAGTTATGAGACCATTTCCAGGCCTGAGACAAGAGTTTTCCATGTGGGATCATGCCTGATTATCCACGTTCTTTCTCTGTATTCCTGCTTGTTTCATGTAACTTTTATGATTCCAGAAGACATTTATGAATATGGTGACACAACAAGAGAGAAGAGACTTGGGTCTTGAACTCATAACATAAGATTTTGCATCTCATGTAAATGAGAAATACGTATTACCTTCAGAAGCCCCTAAAGTTTAAAGAAAAATCTGTTACAACAGTTAGTGTAAACTTAATTAGTATAATGGCTTTCATTTCTGATATAGTTACCTTGGGTCTAAGGTTTGCTCTGAGCACTAAGTTCACATTACACTGACCCAAATACCCTGCCCTTTATATATGATCCCATCTCACAGCATAAGTTTTTATTTACAGAGCTCTTCTTTGCTTAGTTTTGGCTCCTTGGAAGTTTGTCTTCCTGAGAACAGTGAAATGTAAAATTTATGTTTTATTTGTCATATATTTGTTTTTTATTAGAAGGCATATCAAAATAATCTAGTCAACCCTAGTGGCAAAAGAAGTGTGGATTTAAAATCATAGGTTCTAATACACAAAATGAGGCTGGATCTGCTGTATGTTGAGAATTTTTATTCTATCTCCTATAAAAAGCTATATGACTTCATGGGCTGTAAGAACAGAGAAATCATCAACTGAAGAATATGTACTCACTGGCACTAGGACTAAACACAATAGTTTCTCTTCCTGGGACCTGGATATGTAGTACCAGGGACTCTGAGAGTCCACCATGAGATGTCAAATATTAAACCTACACTTTTTAGCTTTGAATTAAGAATGGATTCTGCTAATGAGAATTAGCAGTCTGGGGTATTACAGTCTGGGGACAGACTGCTTGTTTGTGTAAATAAAGATTTATTGGTAACAGTTACATCCATTCCTTTGCTTATGGTTTTTATGTTGCAACAGTAAAGTTGAATAGTTGCAACAGAGTACTCATTGCCCACAAGTCTTACTTATTTAATTTCTGATCATTTAAGAAATGGTTTTTGATGTCCCCTGGTCTAAAAAAGCACAAACATTATATTTTTATAGGATAGTAAAATCCAGAGTATGCCTTAAAAACTAAATATAAAACTATTTATGAGACAATTTCAGAAACATGCCAAATGGGATTCTTACACTCAAAAAAGTAACTCTGTCATACATTAAGTTTTCATTAAAAAAATACAAAAATATGAGAAAACAATTCACTGGAGACAGTGAGGAGATACAACTGCATTACTAGGGGGGAAACAACCTAAAGAGGATATTAATAATTTAAATAATTATAAACATTAAACACAATTAAAAACAATTTCCAGAAGGATTATGTACATGCAGGAAAGTCCAAACCTTTAGAGAATTTTTATAAAAGTTTATTAGAGTCAAACAGAGGATACACATGGAAGCAAGATCTTAACAGACTGGAAAAGAAATGCTTCTAAGAATAACAGTTTTAAGTTTCTGCATTTAAGATTAAGAAAGGAATGTGAAAAAGAGTACCTGTAGGTAGGAGAAAGCAAGTAGATAACTGGATTATAATACGACAAGCTCCTTTGTGGCCACACTTTAGAATGGGCGATTTAAAAGAGTGTTGAGGAGGGGTCTAAACAGAAGCATTTCAAAAGTGTGTTATCCTACATGCACAGAAACAATGGATAGGGCTTGCTTCAGGCAATGATGTCTTCTTTCAAAAAGTTATATGCGTGGGAAGTAACTACCAACCATGACCTGTCCAGTTAGGAATTTACAATCAGATCTCCCTGTGAGATTATTTTTATAGAACTCTTTTTTTCATCCACAAATGCCCCTTTTGGCCATAAATTAATCTGAAGGATACATTGATGACCTAGCATTTAGGCAGATACTGTGGTCTCACAGGACTAGAAAGGCTTAATCCTAGGAAGTCTGAATCTTGACGTCATCTTGTTGAAACAGTTGACCACTGGGGATGGGGTAATACTACAACTATGGAATATGAGTTGAGGTCAAATTTTCCCAAAAAGGGAAGGGCAAATAAATAAAAGACACTCAGGTCTTACAGTCTTCATTGCAAAAAAAATAAATAAATAAACCCACTCTGGATTATTTTTATCCTGTAAACTATCATGATTCAAGTTTTGCCTTCTGTCTCATTTTTCTGTATTTGGCACCTAGTATAACATTTACATAAACTATAAAAAGGATACTGAAAGTTATCATTTACATCTTCATTAGCTTGGCAATATTGTAATATCTTTCCTTTCAATAATGTCAGCTTAGAAGTTTTTCATGCAATTCAAGTACCTTAAATGTACTGTGGTACACAAAGAAACATAAACACCAAAAAAGGGGGTTACCATGGAGCAGAAAGAAACCAAATGACCAGGTTAGGCTTTCCATAGCCTTGAAACATTGTTTAGTTTATAACCATTGTTTCCCCCTAAAATATACACTAGAAGTTTTTCATCCCTTATTTTATAATATTTCCCATAAAATTTGCCACAGAAGACAAATCTTCTGAGATGTTCCAGAAGCCCTTTAGGAAACTGCTAAGTTACTCCTCCATACATTAAGATTTTAACCATTAAAACCTCAACTTCTAATGAAACCAAAAAAAATCAGCAATTAGCATTTCTTAACTTGGCAGATTTATGAAGACATTTTATAACTTCTAAAAACATATGTCATAGACATAAAAGTCAATTATTAAAATGAACTAATTTTTAGAAATACCAGGCAAAATAAAGACATGTTTGTTTTACTTAAACCAACACACTAAAGTTAGCTTTTATTTACTAATGGTTAATCTTTGATCACATGAACATGAAAAGCATGAGTTAATTTCTATATTTCTGAGAACTGTAGAATACTTAATCATTATAAGTGCTTGCATTTAAATTAATTTTAGTAATACCATCTTGAGATAGAAAATTATCTCAAATTTGCAACATACATATATATAACATACATATATCTATAAACACACATATAAAAAACCACAAACGAAGACTGTTTAGCCATGAGAAAAACTCTAGTTTATAAAATAATAGTTGGATCCAAATTTTACTCTGGAGGCATTTGTAATTTATATCTGTCTTTGCCAAGTCAAGTTCCAAATGACCTTTCCCCTTTTAAAATAAAAACAACCATTTCTAATACAACAAGAATTGGGTAGACTCCTAAATGAAATCATAGGTTTATCAATTTATCTAATTCCTCTTTTGAAGCTTCTAGAGACCAGTTAAACAGTTTTACCATTCATTCTGCCTAACTCCCTAGCTTCCACAGCTGACATTTTGTAATTGTGTGTGCAAAAAAATGTTATAAATATCAAAGGTTTCTTATCTAGACCATCTTAGTATTAAATGGGAGGCTGACTGTTGTGAGGTTTGTCAGCCTTCAAAGCACAATTTCCTATGTTAATTTTAAGATCTATAAAGTCTAAGAAAACTAATAGAGAGAATAGACCTACATGC
Organism: Molossus molossus; assembly: GCF_014108415.1. Lineage (NCBI taxonomy): Eukaryota > Metazoa > Chordata > Mammalia > Chiroptera > Molossidae > Molossus > Molossus molossus. The sequence goes on along the minus strand of NW_023425355.1, from coordinate 15,656,493 downwards.
ACATCTCTTGACCAGTCAAACATAATGAATATAGTTATAGGACTGCTTTACACCTTAGAGGAAATTTTTCCTCAGTTTTCCCCACAAAGGATCTTAGTCACCTAACATTGCCTGAGCAGGAGCCAGCAAGAACTTATCAGATGCCACTAAACTGTGACAGTCTCTGGGTGAATCCATGCCAGGGCCCCCATCAGCTTATCCCAGATTAATTGCATTACCACAATGGACAACTATGGGCACCAATGTTAGCCACTCTGGATTTTTGGATCTAAACAATTATAATTAAACCATTGTCTATGTTGGAGAAACCAGTGTCCTTTTTCTTTCATAGTTACAGTTCAGTCTCTAATTTTTTTAAATCCTCACCCAAAGACATTTTCTCATTTTTGTTCAGATAGAGTGGAAGGGAGAGAGGAAGAGAGAGCGTGAGAGAGAAACATTGACTTGAAAGGGACACATCGAGCGGCTGCCTCCCGTATGATCCCAACCAGGGCCGGGGATGAATCAGACTTTCATTTAAGCAACAAAAATTTTGTTCAGATTCTCAGTAAGCAACCTGATTAAAAAGCAAAAATTAATAGCAGAAAACGTTCTTTTTCTTTTAGCTGGGTTATCTCAACCCTTAGCCATCTCAAGGATTTTCTGAGGATAGCTCAGATAAAGTCATGGCTTTCTACTTAAAGCAAGAGGCCCATAATTCTAAAAGAAAACTTACTCAAGTTCACCCAATGTGAAGTGGGGAGCTTGCTGGTGCTGGAGGGGGCACAATATACCCTACTTATACCTAGCACTGTATTCGGGCCCACATTCTGGATGGGCTTATTCAGAATCCTGCCATACTATGCAAGTAAATGTCAAGATAAGAAATGTCCAAACCTTTAGAGAATTATTATCAAGTTTATTTGAGCCAAAACTGATGACATTATGAGAGGGAGCAAGAGCTCAAAAATCCCTGAGAAAAACAGTTTACAGTTTCTTCTATGCATTTGAAATGAATGAAGGAACATAAGAAAAATTAGATGAAGATGAAAGAGAGCAAGGCAAGAATCATATTACAGTTAAGAGTATATGCTCTTTTGAAGGTAGTCGCCCTTTAGAAGGAGGGGTCTGAAAGGACGGTAAGGAAAGGTCAGAAAAGAGGCATTTCAAAGGTGTGTTAACCTAGATGCACAGAAACAATGAAAAGGGTTTGCTTCAGGCAAGCATAAATCTTTTACGAAAGCTGGTATATGCCTGGGGCATGATTACCTGCCTTGACCTGTCCAGTTAGGAATTTATGATCAGATCACCGTCTGAAGTTTCTTTCCATAGAACCTGTTTTTTCATCCACAGTTACAAGTCCTATTTAAAAATAATAATAAATAGCTCTGGCCGGTTTGGCTCAGCAGTTAGAGCGTCGGCCTGCGGTCCAGAGAGACCCGGGTTCAGTTTCCACTAAGGGCACGTACCTCGGTTGCAGTTTGTCCCCGGCCCTGGTTGGTCGTGCGGGTGGCAGCCACTCGATGTGTCTCTCTCACGTCGATGTTTTTTTTTCTCTCTCTCTCTCTTCCTCTCTCTCCCTCCCACTCTATCTGAACAAAAGATGGAAAAATGTCCTCGGGTGAGGATAAAATAATAATAATAATTAGAAAAAAAAAAAAAAACACAGCTAGGAGAAGGACATTTTAACAATGGTGGAATAGAAGATTTCCACCATCTTAACCTCAAAGAACACTGATTTTGACAATCACTAATGGATAAGAGTTTATTTATAGAAATACAGAAATACAGTGAAGAAATTCTAGCACACTATTTGAACAAAAATATTTGATGTATTGAAGTGTGCAACAGGAACTTACACTTTACCCACTGTTACCTTTCCCCCGGTAATATAGCTCAATGCCAAAGGAGGTACTCAAAGCCCGTGACTCTTTCCATCAGGAAAAGTGAGAGTTTGTAAGTGAAGACACAATTTCCCCAGCTGTGTGGATGCTGCCAAAGAGACCCACTTTGATTTTATCCCACCCAGAATATTGAGATGAACTGCATGACTGAGTTTCAGAATTGATCGAGAGCATATAAACATGGGCTCAGAATGCACTCAAGGGACATGTCTCCTACTAGCTGCCTCATGGACAACAACAAGAAGCCAGCCTCCAAATGACCAGAGAAACCTCACTTGTAGATGTCTCTGCTGGCCCACAAGTACCACCAACACCATGCATGTTTCACCCACACACATCCACACACAGTGGCCAGCTCCCTGTGCATGAGCCAAGGGTGGTGAGCGTAAGTCTTTGCAGATTGTTACTGAGCAAGCCCAGAAAGCCAGCCAAACTGTAGAATTGTGAGAAAGCCAATAAATTTGAGCATTTAGCATCATTATTAGAAAAGCAAATGCAAGGCTATCAGCACTTGGTCTGCCTTTTCAGAATTGAGTGAAAGCTTTTAATCTTAATAAATCTCTCCCAAAAAGTAACACATGTGTATCTAAAGAAAAAGTTTGAGAAATCATCAGAATTTCTAGCAGAACTGACTGAAAGGGTTACTCTTCGGAAGCCAGTTAGTAAAGTCTGGAAGAGATGATTGCTTTCTAAATGTGAAGAAAAATTCAAGACTTCAACAAACATAAAAAAAAATTAATAAAACATAACACCACCAAAGAACATAATAAATGTTCTAGTAATTCATCCTAAAGAAATGGAGAATTGTGGTTTGCCTAATGACTGCGACACATTTGTTTTAAGAAAGCTCAGTGAGCTACAAGAAAACAAAGACAAAAAATTAAATAAAATTGTGAAAACAATACACAAACAGGAAATTTAATAAACAAGTATAAATAATAAGAAGAATTGAACAAAAATTCTGGAGCTGAATAATACAAAGAATGAAATAAAAAATGCAGTAGAGAGCATCAACAGTAGCCTTGATCAAGCAAGGAAAAGAATCTGTGAACTTTCAGAAAAATCATTTGAAATTATCCAGTCAGAGAAAAGAACAAAGGGAATAAAACAGTAAAAAAGAGTGAAAAACACCTACATAAATTATTGAATAACATCAAAATAAATAACTTACACATTATGGGAGTCCCATAAGGAGGAGAGAGGGAGAAGGGGAAACACAGATTCGTTAAAATAAAATAATGTGGTTTTTATTCTTCATTTTATTTATGTGGTGTATCACATTTATTGATTTGCAAATATTGTACCAGCCTTGCATCCCTGGGATGAATCCCACTTGGTCATGGTGAATAATTTTTTTGATGTATTGCTGAATCCGATTTGCTAGTATTTTGTTAAGGATTTTGATGTCTATGTTCATCAGGGATATTGGCCTGTAGTTTTCTTTCTTTGTAGTTTTAAAATTAGAATTATGCTGGCCTCATAAAACGAGTTTGGGAGGAATCCTTCCTTCTTCTTTAATTTTTTGAAATAGTTTGAGGAGAATAGGTGTTAGTTCTGTTTTGAATGTTCAGTAAAACTCCCCCGTGAAGCCATCTAAACCACATGATCATATCAATAGACACTAAAAAAGCATTCGACAAAATCCAGCATCCATTTCTGATAAAAATGTTCAGCGATGTGGAAATAGAGGGATCATATCTCAACATAATAAAGGCCATATATGAAAGACCTACAGCCAACATCATACTCAATGGGCAGAAACTAAAAACATTTCCCTTAAAAACAGGAACAAGACAGGGATGTCCACTTTCATCACTCTTATTTAACATTGTACTGGAAGTCTTAGCCACAGCAATCAGACAGGAAGAAAAAATGAAAGGGATCCAAATTAACAAGGAGGAAGTGAAACTGTCATTATTGGCAGATGACATGATATTATATATAGAAAACCCTAAAGACTCCATCAAAAATCTACTAGATTTAATAAATTAATTTGGAAAAGTAGCAGGATACAAAATTAATGTCAAGAAATCAACAGCATTCTTATACACCAATGATGAACTCACAGAAAGAGAAACTGAAAAAAACAATCCCATTTACCATCCTGGCAAAAAAATTAAGATACCTAGGAATAAACTTAACCAAAGAAGTAAAGGACCTATTTGAAGAAAACTACAGGACATTAAAAAAAAGAAATGGAGGAAGATATAAAAAAGTGGAAGCACATACTCTGTTCATGGGTTGGAAGAATTAACATCATTAAAATGTCCATATTACCCAAAGCAATATATAGATTCAATACAATTCCCATCAAAATACCAATGACATATTTCACAGAACTAGAACAAATACTTCAAAAGTTTATGTGAAAACGAAAAGGACCCCGAATAGCCACAGCAATCTTGAAAAAGAAAGACAAAGTAGGTGAGATCACAATACCAGATATCAGGTTATACTACAAAGCGACTGTAATCAAAACAGCCTGGTACTGGCCCAAGAACAGGCATATAGACCAGTGGAACAGAATAGAGAACCCAGAAATGAACCCAAGGCAATATGCTCAATTAATATTTAACAAAGGTGGCAAGAGCATCCAGTGGAGTAAAGACAACCTCTTTAATAAATGGTGCTGGGAAAATTGGACAGCTACATGCAAAAAAATGAAACTAGACCATGAACTTACACCATACACAAAAATAAACTCAAAATGGATAAAAGACTTAAATGTGACCCGTGAATCCATAAAAATTCTAGAAGAAAATGTAGGCAACAAAATTTTGGACATCATACGCAGCAGAAATTTTACGGATACATCACCTAAGGCAACAGAAACAAAAGAAAAAATAAACACATGGGACTACATCAAACTCAAAAGCTTCTGCACAGCAAAAGAAACAACCATCAAAATGGAAAGGCAACCCACTGTATGGGAGAACATCATTGCCAATGATACATCAGATAAGGGGTTAATTTCCAAAATATATAGAGTGCTCATACAACTCAACAAAAGGAAGAACCCAATTAAAAAATAGGCAGAGGAGCTGAATAGACACCTCTCCAGACAGGACATACAAATGGCCAAGAGACATATGAAGAAATGCTCAACATCACTAATCATCAGAGAGATGCAAATTAAAACAACAATGAGGTATCACCTCACACCTGTCAGAATGGCTGCCATCAACAAATCATCAAACAACAAGTGTTGGCGAGGGTGTGGAGAAAAGGGGACTCTAATACACTGCTGGTGGGAATGCAGACTGGTGCAGCCACTGTGGAAAACAATATGGTGTTACCTCAAAATTTAAAAATTGAACTTTCATTTGACCCAGTGATCCCACTTCTAGGAATATACCCTAAGAAGCCTGAAACACCAATCAGAAAGAATATATGTACCCCCATGTTCATAGCATCACTATTTACAATAGCTAAGATTTGGAAACAGCCCAAGTGTCCATCAGTAGATGAATGGATAAAAAAGCAGTGGTACATATGCACAATGGAGTACTATGCAGCTGTAAGAAAGAAAGATCTTTTATCCTTTGAGACGACGTGGAGGGACCTGGAAAGTATTATCCTAAGTGAAACAAGCCAAGCAGAAAAAGACAAATACCACATAATCTCACTTATATATAAAATATAATGAGTATATATGTCTGAGGAATAGGGTAGACCCAGAAACACGGAAGTAGGGTACAGACTGATAACCCTCAGAAGAGGGGGTTTTGGGGGATGGGAAGAAATAAACCACAGAACTTATATGCATGTATGCATAACCAATGGACATGGACAACAAAGCCGGGGACGGGGCGGGGGGGGGGATGGGGAGGAGGGTGTCAATGGGGTAAAAAAGCAGAAACAATAAATAAATAAAATAAAATAAAATAATGGCTGATTTTTTGTAAATCTGGTAAAATAACTAGATATTCAAGCACATAAAGCTCATAAGTCTTCTGCAGGTACAACCCAAAGAGAATTATCCAAGACATTATAATAAAACTGTCAAAATCAAATACAATGAGAGAATTTTAAAAGCATTAAGAGAAAAACAATCTCAAATGTAAGTTAAATGTAAGATTATTAGAAAATTTCTCAGGCAAAATCTTCCAGAAAAAAAGAGAGAGGATGATATATTCAAAGTGCTGAAAGAAAACACACAGAAACTTTCCAGCCAAGTATACAATATATAGTAAAGATGTCCTTCAGAAATAAAGGAAAAATAAGACTCCATGACAAGCGAAAGCTGAGGGAATTCATTACCACTAGACATATATTAAAAGAAATGATAAAAGGGGGTGTTTGCTTTCTTTCATGACTACAACAAAATTACAACTAAACTACAGAACAACCATCATTCAGAACTGCCTGAAATCTGGTTGAATAGAAATCCTACAACTAGGGAAATAAAGGAGACCCCACATTGAGGTTGGTAGAAGAAGCAGAGATGTTAAATGAGCTGGACCCATACCCATGTGTGGCGGACAAAAATCAGGAGGAATATCTTGGCTGTGGAGGTCCCCTCTGAGGAGTGAGAAGTTCCAGTTCTACATCAGGCTCCCAAGCTCAGGGTTCCAGTTCCAGACAGAGAAGTCCCAATCACTTCTGCCTGCAAAAACCAGTGGGGGTTGAGGCTGAGGGAAATGGAGTCCTGTGAGAGTCCCAGGAAGTTACTCTTAAAAGGCCCATCCTGGACTTAGTCAGACTCACTCCCTCTGAGCTACAACACAGGGGAGGCAGCTTGAAAGGAACAGGAGACATATGGGAAGAACTGAATTGTCCAATTTCAGGGTAAGAACTGGGGGACAGCTTTCTCCCAGAAAGAAGTGTTGGCAGAGACCATTTTTCTTTTGATGAGCCCTCTCCCTACAGAGCTAGCAGGTGGATGCCATATCTGAGATTCTATCAAATTAGCTCACACCATTTGCCCCGCCCTGGTGATTCCCTGAGGTCCCATCCCACCCTACTTTCAAACCCATCTGAGATGTTTTCAGTGCCTTTTTTATATGAATGGCCTATCTTGGCTCATGCTTCAGATTTTCTTAAAAACTCTAAAACAAGAAGCATCTGGCCTCAGCATGCTGTATATCTCTCCCTAAGTGGCCCCAGGCTGTGGACAAACTGTAAACCAGTTGGCCTTGGTTTACAGCTTGGCCTCACCTGGACACCTCCAAGCCCAGCATAAGTAGCAACCATCTGCAGATAGCTTTTTAGCTCATGCTGGGCAGAACACAGGCAGCAGCTGACCTTGGTCTGTCCCTCCAGGAAGGCCCCAGAGCCAGTGTACCCAGTTGACAGCTTCTGACCACATTGCAACATCACCACCCAACGGCCTCCATAAGTGATATGCTCAAAGGGTGAACTCAACAAGCACCGGAGCCCTGCTGAATAAGCATGGGCCTTTGAACAATTGATCCTCTACAATGGTCAAAGGTTGGTGGTCGGTGATCATAGACAGACCTTGCAGATGATTGGCCTGGGGGTAAATCCCTCCCATTGATGTGCCAACAGTAATCAATATTTTGTAGGTCCATGCTCTTTCCTTTTTAAATATACTGTTCATGGCTTCTTCTGCACTGCAACAGCAGAGCTGAGTTAGAGTTGGGCACAGTTATAAAAGAGACCTTATGGTCCACAAATCTTAAAATGTTCACTAACTGGCTTCAAAAAAAAAAGCAAACAATACAGTATCATTAACTATACATAACTGGCACTTAAAAAAAATAAAAAAGGCCACCCCTGATAGAGAGGATCTCTACAAATTGATTGAAGAAATAAATCATCTGAAAAATCTAACCACTCTAAATTTCTAAGCATAAAACACACACATACACACACAAAAACAAGCAAAAAAAGAAAATCTCAATATATGTTATGAATAAAATCAAAACAGTTAAAAAATGTTTTCTTTATTGATTTTAGAGAGAGGAAGGGAGAGGGAGAGAGAGAAACATTGATGAGAGAGAACATCGATTGGCCGCCTCCTGCATGCCTCCCACTGGGGATCGGGCCCACAACCTGGGCATGTGCCCTGACTGGGAGTCAAACCAGTGACCTCTTGGTGCATGGGTCGATGCTCAACCACTGAGCCACACCGGCTGAGCAAAATCAAAACAATTTTAAAAATCAGAAATTATAGCAGTACTTAATTGACAGCCTTAAAAGAATTAGAGGTCTGAGGCAGTCAATCTGCCAGGAGCAGGCAGAGGCCATACCTTATGCAGAGTACCTTCCCTCACGTTTCAGTTGGGTCACATGTGGGCAGTAGTCACAAATACGTCATGCAATGGTAACCTCTGTATCAGAAAGATAATGTATTTTACTTGCTGTCATACTCATTATAATGATGAATCCAGGCAGCAATTATGGCATCTGGGCAGTACAAGCTTAACGGCAGGTTGATTCCAGTTCATCTCATCATAGAATGGGCCCTTAGAGTGAGCATCACCAAATGACCCAGATAGTTCAATCATGCTCATGACTTTTTTCCACATTTCATAGCCTCAGAGAGCTATGCCATTTATCTACCAGTCTATAGTTTTCAACATGGCAGACAAAATGGCCAGGCTGTTGATAACCAGTCCAAGAGTCAGTGAAATATAACAAAATTGATCAAGGCAGCTATTGGCCAGAACTATGAAAGTTACCAGAGTTCTGCCCACTGAGCAGAGCAACCATACACATTATTGTTCAGCATGGCAGGAGCTGAGGATAAATAGTGGCAGCATGCCAGGAAGCATCAAATAATTTCAGATTAGCTGAATCATCAGTGAACCAGATTTAGGCATTTCCGGAGCCTTCATAAATCCAGGGCCCCATCAAGCCAGCAGCTTCACATAAGGCAATGCAGCAGGGATGAGCTTCCCCGCAATGGGATTGCTGCCACTTTTTCCTGTATAGCTTAGATGCCAAAGGCTAAAGATACCAGATTTAGCAAATAAAAATACAAGATTCTCAGTTAAATTTGAATTTCAAATAATTTTAGTATTGAAACTCACACCAAAACATGTTTATGTACTTAAACCAAAAATGTCGTTCATCTGAAATTTCAATTTAATTGAATGTCCTGTATTTTATCTGGCAATGTTATATTAACACTGAGCTGGCTGTTTTCTTGGATATACCATTTTTATTTGACAAGTGAGCTTTATTAAATGATTTAATTTAATTTAATTTTTCCTTTTTTTAAAAACAATTTTTCTTTATTGATTTTAGAGAGAAGGGAGAGGGAGAGAGAGATAGAAACATCGATGAGAGAGAACATCGATTGACCACCTCCTGCATGCCCCCCACTGGGGATCAGGCCCACAACCTGGGCATGTGCCCTGACTGGGAATTGAACCAGTGACCTCTTGGTGCATGGGTCGATGCTCAACCACTGAGCCACCCGGGTATCCCTCCTATACCCTCTTCCACCTCCACACATATCCCGCCTCCCATAATCACTACATTGTTGTCGATGCCCATGAGTCCCTTCTCTTTCTTTTTCCTTTGTTGCGCAATCCCCCCAGCCCCACCCCTGAGAGCTGTCAGCCTGCTCTCTATGAGTCTGTCTCTGTTTTGCTTGTTAAGTTTGTTCTTCAGATTCTACATATGAGTGAAATCATATGGTACTTATCTTTCTCTGACTGGCTTATTTCATTTAGCATAATACTCTCCAGGTCTATCCATGCTGTCGCAAAGGGTACAATTTTATTCTTTTTTTTTTTATGGCAGAGTATTATTTCACCGTGTAAATGTGTGATGGCTGTTTTATCCATTCATCTACTGCTGGACAAGTGGGCTCTTCCAAACCTCATACATCACCGAGTCTGAGTTAACCCACTCAAGAATGGAAATATCAGGTTAACACGTCACAAGTCTTCTTTGGTCAGGTGTTCAGTTTTGACCAGAGCCCAGTGGCCAGCTGATAGCTGATTTTCAAAAGTAGCATAATGGGTAAGCATGTTAGGAAGATGATGGGTCCCAAGTCCCAAGGATCACATTCTGTCAGGCTTACCTATTTTGCCAGAGCCTACAAATGGCAAAGTTCTCAGTCAGAGACTTGAAGCTCAAATGGGATTATTAGGGTTACGAAGACCAGAGGTTGACAGCATACAAGAGATTGCTGCACAGCTTCCAAATAATCTCGTTTGAGTTCCTCTCAAAGAATGCTGACTAGCAGTTTAGTTGATATAAATACTGTCTTTAATATTCAAATAGTCCAATAGATTATTGACTCTTAAACTTGAGGCCAAAAGACAGCAATATTTCCTTGACTGCTAGAGAGACTAAACTTTATGAATCTATCCTAATAAGCCCAAGAAACTGTCACTTTGCAAATGGTCCCCTGAATTTCACCAGGTTGTGTCAGCAGCCTTTGCTGGTAGATATGTGACAACATTTACACATGGGGCGGTTGAGCCTGAGGCTTCTTACTTAAAAAAAAATCACCAGGTGATTATCTATATAGTGAGAACTTTGGAACAGATGGCAAAGACAATCATGCTAAATTCTGTACCACCTGATGGTTGCAAATGGCAGGAGAGTTTAGTTACTCCTGGAGAAATATTGCATACTTGTAATGGAGGTCTTGCCACATGAATGCAAGTTAGTTTTGGTCCTAGGCGCCAGTGAAATAAGAAAGAAGACATTGGCAATGTCCAAGTGCCATCCGTATGTGCCGTGGATTTAGTTAAGAGGCACAATGTCTGGTAGAGCTAGAGCTATGGGAGCAACAAATAAGTTCAGTTGATGAAAATCTACTCTAAGCTTCCATCTCTCATTGGTCAAATTTACTGGTTATACAGTTATTGTATTTGATGTGCCATCTCTTATTATTCCAGTTTCTTTTAAAATTTTAATCCAGCCTGGCCGGTGTGGCAAATTGGTTGAGTGTTGACCCGTGCACCAAGAGGTTGCTGGTTCGATTTGCAGTCAGGGAACATGCCCAGGTTGTGGGCCCGATCCCCAGTAGGAGGCATGCAGGAGGCGACCAGTTGATGTTCTCTCTCATTGATGTTTCTCTCTCATTGATGTTTCTCTCTCTCTCTCTCCCCCTTCCTCTCTCTCTAAAAATCAATCAAGAAAAAAATTGAAAAAATTTTAATCCAATCCGTAGTCTCCCTTTTTCCTTCTGGAATTCAATATTGTTTTAGAGAGATGGGTTGGGGAACAATTTATATGTTTTATTACTACTTTTCTACATGTAGCATGTAACGATTGGGTGTTGGCTCTCTGACACTTATGCAATAGGGAAATATCAGCATAATCACACGTAAATCCCAAGTACATATTTATATATAGTACCAATACTGATAGTAAGTCAAATTGGCACAAAGAACACCACCCGCAAAGTGAAATTCACTTCCCTATGATAGCAAGAACTCTGGCAAGATGCATGGATTGAATCCAGGTGCCTCTCCAACCTCCCTACTATCCCCCTTTTGATTGAACTGAATGGAATGATCATTTGCATACTAGAGTCCAACAGAGCTACTAAAGTTTGAGTCCTGTTTTTTGTTTTTTTTAATTCTCACCCGAGGACATTTTTCTATTTTTTGTTCAGATAGAGTGGGAGGGAGAGAGAAAAAGAGAGAGAGAGAGAAACAACAACATGAAAGGGACACATCAAGTGGTTGCCACCAGCACGACCCAACCAGGGCCAGGGACAAACTGCAACCGAGGTATGTATCCTTAGCGGGAACCAAACCCAGGTCTCTCTGGACCGCAGGCCAACGCTCTAACCGCTGAGCCAAACTGGTCAGGGCGAGTTCTGCCTTTGATTGAGGTCCCCAGCATACACATATGCCTATTCAAGTCCTTTGGTCACCTATAGGGACAGGGAAATGCCAGTCTAATCCTTAATCACTTTTTGCTTTAAAACAGCTAACGTCAAGTTCAAATAGAGTGTAGGGGATCAGGGGATATGAATGGAGAATGTGGCTCCATTTTAATAAGCGAGACACATTCACTTTTAGTTTTGTGTAGCAGATTAGCTTCTCCTGGTTCAACCACACAAACTTCCAACGTTTACAACCAATCCCAAGTCCTTCACTAAAGGATAAAATCATCATTACTGATGCCAACCACTTCAGCTTTGGAAATCCATTGCTTCAACAGTCACACTCTCTCTCCTTGCTTTCTGAGTGTGGTCACAGCATCTGTACCCCTTGACTAACTCAAGCAACTCTCACACAGAGGTGACCTTTTTAAATTTTTTTTTCTTTATTGATTTTAGAGAGAGAAGAAGGGAGACGGAGAGAGAGATAGAAACATTGATGAGAGAGAACATCAAGTGGCCGCCTCCTGCATGCCCCCCACTAAGGATTTGGCCCACAACCTGGGCATGTGCCCTGACCAGGAATTGAACCGGTGACCTCTTGGTGGAAGGGGCGATGCTCAATCACTGAGCCACACTGGCCAGGCGAGGTGACTTTTTTTTTAAAGGAGCCACCTTAACATAGGACACCTGTTGTTCTTTTGGCATTATAACATCTCTTAAGTGTTTGCCTTGTTTCATAAAACCTAAGGCAGTGTTCCAACATAAGGACAGTGACCATTAGAATGTATCCAGATTGACCAAGGCAGCCTAGACACACTGAAAAACAGATACTTTGAAGTCATCTTCAGAATGCTCTGACAGATTGCCTTCTCACCATCCCATCCAGAGAAAAGCATTTTAAAAATGACATTTGGCAGGGTGTGCAGGAGTTGGGAGGAGGGGGCCAATGGGGGAGAAAACAGGGGACATCTGTAATACTTCCAAGAATAAAGATAAATTGAAAAATAAAATTACTTTGAGGGTATGTTAATCTGCTTTTTGTAAGGGAGGACAACATCTCTATCGTTACTTTTCTGGAGTAAATCAATCTGCTCTGAAGAGGGAAATGATTCTGTTTTTCAAAAGTAAGAAGTAAAGCTATTATTCCAAGATTTTTTTATTACAAAAGTATTTTTAAAAGATATTCCAGAACAAATTGACTGTTAATGCCTGATGTGGATCAATGTGAGATTCAATGGAAAGATTTCCCTAACTTGGAAATGTTCTATATGTAGTAGTAGTAGTAGTTACAAGACCAGATATATTTGTCAAAACTTATCAAATTGTACACTTAAAAGATTGAATGTATTGTATGGAAATTATATGTAAGTGATACCTAACAAAAGTAAGTTAAAATCAAACAACAACTAAAAAAGATATAGGGTCCAGCTTGAAGGTTTTCTCACTGTCCAAAGGACAATTTGAACATTAAGAATAAATAGCAGTACAGTGATACCTCGGTTCTCGAACGCCTCGGTTTTCGACCAAATGGAGATTCGAGAAACTTTTGTCTCGGAATCCGAACAAATATTTGGAACTCGAACTTCCGAGATGAGCCGAGTTGAGCCGAATGGCGTTCATTCGGCCCAGCGCGCCTTGCTTGCGGCATCAGTGTGAGTGCAGAGAGAGAGTCACGCTTTGTGGAGTCACGCTTTCCTATTGGTTTCATTGCTTCGGTTCTCGAACAATTCGGTTCTCGACCGTCCTCCTGGAACAAATTATGTTCGAGAACCGAGGTATCACTGGAAATTGAATGAACTAGAAACTATTAAAATCATACTGATAAAAAATAATTAATTACAATTTTGATGAGGAAAGGGATAGTTACATGGTTTCAAAGTGTCTCCTCATAAATGGTTTTCAGTACAGAAAGAAAAGATTTAACCATAGTGGTGAAGCCTGTCAAGGGATCAAAATGATCAAGCTGAAATGCGATGAGTTTTTATACAGCACAGCTAGTGGTATCTCTGCCAGAGAGGCCTGCTCTGGATCTAATCATAAGAAAACATTAGACATACTCAAATATCAAGCCTGCACTCTTCACGAAAGTCCAATAAAAACTGAAGAACTAACCCAGGATGAAAGAGGCTAAAGAATGAGGCATGAGAAATAAATAAAATACATAATTCTGAACTGGAACTTTTTACTATAAAAGACATTATGGAGACAATTGTTGAAACTTGAATGGGGTTGGAGGAGAATATGTTTATAATGTATCAATGTATATTTCCTGACTGTGACGGTTTGTATTGAGGTTTTCAGACTAATGGGGCATCGGTTTGACAGCATGCTGTTAAATATTTCAGTAAAAAAGCTTACTGTACTGTTCTTGTCATTTTTCTCTAAGTTTGAGATTGTTTGAAAGTAAAAATAAAATAAAAATGCAATAAAGACGGGAAAATCTAAAATTTGAAAGTGTGAATTTGTATTCTAATCACAATTGTCAGTTTCTGGAAATGTAAGTACTTAGTTTATCAGTTTCTCCAAAGTCGAACACAATCAAAAGTACTTTCCCCAACATTAAAAAATATGTATATGGAGCAGTATTGTACTGATGGCAAAAAAATATGTCCAACTCTTACATCAATTATGTTGGTGTCATTAGACATAATATGAAAACTTGATTTCTTTACGTTTTTATGCAATGTTTCGTTTTATTTTACTTAATTGATTTAAGAGAGAGAGAAACATTGATGTGAGAGTGAAACATAGATCAGTTGCCTCACTATATGCACCCTGACTAGGTATTGAACCTGAAACCTAGCTATGTGCCTTGACTGGGAATCAAACCCTAAACGTTTTGGTGTATGGGATGACACTCAACCCACTGGGCCATCCAACCAGGACTGTATATTTTTATTTTAATAATCTTTTAGAAATACACTTTAATTATTTCTTATTTTTTTTATTAATTTATTTTTGCAACAGATGTTTCTCCTTTTCCCCTCATTGACACCCTCTTCCTCATCCCGCCTGCCCCATCCCCACCATGGTTGTCTATATCCATGGGTTACACATACAAGCATGTAAGTTCTGTGGTTTATCTCTTCCCTCCCCCCGACCCCCTCTTCTGAGGTTTGTCAGTCTGTACCCTTCTTCGACATCTCTGGGACTATTTCGTTCATCAGTTTGTTTTGTTCATTATATTCCACAAATACGTGAGATCAGGTGATATTTGTCTTTCTCTGATTGTCTTGTTTCAGTTAGGTATTTCTTATTATTTTTATCTTTAATTATAGCTTACATTCAGTATTCTTTTTTTTTTTTTAATCCTCACTCAAGGACATTTTTGTTCAGATAGAGTGGGAGGGAGAGAGAGAGAGAGAGAAATATTGACGTGAAAGGGACACATCGAGTGGCTGCCTCCCGTGTGACCCAACCAGGGTCTGGGACAAACTGCAACCGAGGTACGTGCCCTTAGCGGGAACCGAACCCGGGTCTCTCTGGACCGCAGACCAATGCTCCAACCGCTGAGCCAAACCAGCAAAGCAGCATCCTTTTGTTTGTTTGTTTGTTTCAGGTGTACAACATAGTGGTTAGACAATCATATATGTTACAAAGTGTCCCCTTGATATTTCAAGTACCCCCCTCCAGACATAGTTATTACAATATTATTGACAAGATTCCCTATGCTGTACGTCACTTCTCTGTGACTATTTTGTAACTGCCAACGTATACTTCCTAATCCTGTCACCTGAACACCATACTTTTTAGGTAATCAGAATCCTGTTATAAGTGAGTACACTCCTACCTCAGAGAGATCGCCCTTCTTGTTGTCTCCGCCTGAGAGGTCCTTCTTCCAGATATCTGAATACCCCACCCCTTTCACTTTGCCATTTCTCTGCTCAAAGGCAACATTCTCATGAAAGCCTTCCTGGCACTCATTACTCCAAATTCTTTATTGATTTGAGAGAGAGAGAGAGAGAGAGAGAGAGAGAGAGAGAGAGAGAAAGGGAGAGACAGGGAGAGAGAGATAGAAACCTCACTGAGAGAGAACAGTGATTGGCCACCGCCTGCATGCCCCCCATTGGAGACCTGCCCCACAACCTGGGCATGTGCCCTGACCAGAATCAAACTGGTGACCTCTTGGCACATGGGTGGATGCTCAACCACTGAACCACACCGGCCAGGCCCAAATTCTTTTATGTTGCTTCTAAAATTTATATCATTTATTATCTGACAATAAAATTCTGTATTTGTTCATGTAGTTTTCATCTATCTCTCTAGAATTGAAGCTTCATGTGGGCAAGAATTCTATTTGTTTGTTGCATTCTTAACCGCTAGTATAGTAATCCACACACAGTTGGTGTTTCATAAATATTTGCAATAGAAATAAATGGAAAGCTCGGCTAAAATTGGAGTCAGGAAGGCCAAGAATAGCTGTTATTCAAATAAAACTGCAGTGGCCCACAAAAGTAGAAACAAAGAAAGACCTAAGGAGAAATACACAGAAATGAACTAATTTTAAGAAAATGTATACCACTCATATTGTAAGTCAGGTTAAATGGAAACAGAATAAGTAAGGTTTTGGAGACCTAAATAACATAGTATATCTAATTGATATGTACTGATATATACATTCCAATAATAGATAATATACAATCTTTACGAACACATAGGAAACATACAAATTCACAAAATAAAGTCATAATAAGTGACAAAGGAGCCTCAGTAAGTTCAATCAAGTTAAAAAAATTAAGTATGGCCCTGGCCAGTTTGGCTCAGCGGTTAGAGTGTCGGCCTACGGTCCGGAGAGACCCGGGTTTGGTTCCCGCTAAGGACTTCAGTTGCAGTTTGTCCCCAGCCCTGGTTGGTCGTGCGGGTGGCAGCCACTCGATGTGTCCCTTCACATCGATGTTTCTCTCTCTCTCTCCCTTCTTCTCTCTCCCTCCCATTCTATCTGTACAAAAAATGAAAAAATACCCTCAGGTGAGGATTAAAAAAAAAAAAAATTAAGTATGCTGTTCACAATGTAATAAAAGTAGAAATAAATAACATCTATTAAATAGACTTCTATTTAGAAATCTAAAAACTATATAAAAAAAAATTTGTTTCTTATCCACATGTAAAGAGATCGAAAGTTGCTATACTGTCCTAACTAGAAGTAAAAACCTGAACAGACTTAAAAATCAACAACTCTTTTGGGTCCATAGAAGATAAGAGGACATAAAAAAAACTGTGACCAAGATCGGAGAGATACAAGGGTAAATACATTTAGTCATGGCTCACTGGAACAGAGAAGAATGAGTGGAAATTGCTGAATGAGTAGAAGAATGAGTGTAGGCATGAAAATACCTGAACTGTAATTGGTAAATTTACAAAGGCTCAGTGCACATAATTCTGAGAGTTTAAAAACTCCAGGAATACTGATTCAAAAAGGGTTCCCTACAATATTGAAATTTACATCCAAGAGTTCAAGGAGATTCCCAAAGAAACTATGAAAGAAAAATCCCTTCATGCTTCCAGCAGGGGGTGCCCTCTTCTTAAGAAGGTCTTTCCTCAGGAGACAATAGCTAAGCAGAACTTAACCAGCTGGCATAATATAAGAGCCTTAGTGATCTAGTGGAATAAAAATATCAAACTCCAGGCAGCTCTAGCCTTCCATGAAGGAAAAAGGAAACACCTGACTTGAACCCACTCTAGTATTTCTCTCCCACTTAAGAGGGGAAGAGAAGAATTTAGAAATACTTGTGAAGATCAGTTCAGAAGCATAAGCTCACTAAGAGAATGAGACCTAAACATAGGCTCAATTAATTAGACTGGATAAAGAACATTTTCCCTCCTCCGATGCCTTACCTCACATTACTAAAGGCCTGTTTATGGCAGTTTTTTGACCCACTACATCATGTATGACTATCAAGAAAAAATTGCAAGGTATCTTAAAAGGCAGAAAAAACAATTGAAGAGGCACAGCAAGCACGAGAACCATACACGACAGAGATGTTAGAATGATCAAACCGAGAGTGTGAAAGAACCATGATTGCCAGGCTGGTGTGACTCAGTGGTTGAGTTGTGGACCCATGCACCAAGAGGTCACCAGTTCGATTCTGGTCAGGGCACATGCCCAGATTGTGGGCCCCATCCCCAGTGGGGGGCATGCAGGAGGCGGCCAATCGATGTTCTCTCTCATCGATGTTTCTCTCTCTCTCCCTTCCTCTCTCTCTTAAAATATCAATTAAAAATATAAAATAAATAGCCCTGGCCGGTTTGGCTCAGCGCTTAGAGTGTTGGCCTGTGGTCCAGAGAGGCCCAGGTTCGGTTCCCGCTAAGGGCACGTACCTCGGTTGCAGTTTGTCCCCGGTCCTGGTTGGGTCTTGCAGGAGGCAGCCACTTGATGTGTCCCTTTCACGTCGATGTTTCTCTCTCTCTCTCTCTTCGTCTCTCTCCCTCCCACTCTGTCTGAACAAAAAATGGAAAAATGTCTTCGGATGAGGATAAAAATATATATATATATATATATGTATATATAAAATAAATAAATAAATAAATGAATAAATAAATAAATAAATAAATAAATAAATAAATAAATAAAATGCTTTGGTACATTGTTACAGATTTTATTTTCAATGGCTTAATTTCTCTACGTTTTAAAATTAATACTACTTTTACTAAGCAGTTTACCTTGGTGAAATCAACAGGAGAAGTTTCGAAGATGAACATAAAAAACTGTAGTTTAAACATCCTATAACAATTGCTAAAAATTGTATTGCACTTCTATGCATTATAGATAAGAAAGGTTTTATTCCTATGTTTTCCCAAGTAAGACATTTTGTGCTCACTCTTTGTCTTTAGTATATGGTCTTATTTGTTTGTATTCATATATCTAGTCAATAACTTTCCATTCTTGACAATAGTTATAAAATGAATGTCCCTTGACAACTAATACTTTTTTTAAATTTGTAATTATTCTAAGTACACTCTCTTCAATACATCTTGTGATATATTGTCTTTATACCCTGAAGATTTCTAAATTTATCTTTCTAATAAGAATTGATTATTGTTAGCCTTTCACTTCTCATCAATCTAATAATGTTTATAACTTTTTAGTTTCTTATCTTATAAACAAATTAAATATAGAGTGGATTTTATCCTATACAAATAATTATTTAATTAAAAATACTTTGGAAGAATTTACAGGGTAAACTTTTCAACCAAATATATTTTCCAGTTTTTCAAAGCAAATAAAGGATATCTTAATTACAACAGCCTGGGGTTTAAATGTGTACTTCTCATTAATATTAATGAAAACTTGGAGTTTCCTTATGTATCATTCTAAATAGTCTCCCCTAATGCACAATATAGGTGTTTGTATGTAATATATATCTAAAACCATCTACATATTTCTTATTTATGTTGTACAGCAGTATGTACTGAAATAAAAAAAATAAATTCAAACCATTATTCTATTGTTTATTGATGAAACATTTTAAGATTTAAAGAAAAGACTATTAAATATTTAACTTTATTAATATGGGAAAACATCTCAGGAATTCTTCTGGTTTGGAAAATGATCTTAACATTTTTTGCAGGAAGAAAACCATCATAGACAACCTTAATTAGCTGTTATTTAATAATACTAAGCATTAAAAGGGCACATGCAATTTTATCATCAAAAGCATTCCCCTTTGGTTTATTACCTAGAAACCATTAATAAAATTAATTGGTTGGAAAGATTGTTTCACCAGTTTATAATGTTTGTTATTACATCACTTAATTTAATCTTTGAACACACAGTTCTTCGTTTTACTTTTCTAATCATTTCATGTATGCAGGTCATGTATATGATATGTCATAGGTAGGAATGAATCCTGCTTTGGGAAGCTTCATTTAGAAGGAAAAAATACTTTTGAATTCTTAAAGATAAACTTCTTTAGGTAGGTAAGGGCTCCCAGATTTTCAATCCTCACCCGAGGATATTTTTCCATTTTTTGTACAGATAGAGTGGGAGGGAGAGAGAGGAAGGGAGAGAGAGAGAGAAACATCGACGTGAAGGGACACATCGAGTGGCTGCCACCAGCACGACCAACCAGGGCCGGGGACAAACTGCAACTGAAGTACGTGCCCTTAGAGGGAACCGAACCCGGGTCTCTCCGGACCACAGGCCGACGCTCTAACTGCTGAGCCAAACTGGCCAGGGCTTGGCTCCCAAATTTTCAGAGGATTGTCTTGCAGAAAGGAATGCATAGGAATAATGGCACCATGTTCCAGAGAAATGCTCTGTTAATAGACCAAAAAGTGCTTTGAAGATTAAGAAAACAAACAAACAAAAAAACATTAAGAAGAAAAAGGGTTGGCGTTTAATGGTTCATGAAATGACATATATCCCAGTGGTCATGGTTAAGTGCTTCTGGGGCTAGTGACATTCTTTGAGGTAGAAATCTTATGAGAAATGTACCATCTTACAAACCTAACTTTGATGCACATTTGACTACTTAACTCTACAGAAGTGGTGTCATCTTCTCCTCAGCACTCACTTCGATGCGTGCAAATATCAGAACCAGGGTGGAATCATTTCATCATTGGATTTGTCAAATTGTGAAAACAGAATAAAACCCACTTTCAACAATGAGACAATAAAATTGTGTGACAGAGAGAAGCAAATACAGCATAAATCTGTGTTTTTTATGATTAATCTTAAAAACCGTTCCATAGAGGAATGCTGAAATTCCTTACAATAGCACTAAAATAATTAAAAATAAAAAAGATGGGTGATTTTATTTATATCTCAAATTTATGGGAGATTGCAATTCAACTGCAGTTTGATTAAGTTACTTAAAGAGTTTTCTTTTTATCTAATGGATAAACTGGATAATATTTTGGGACTTAATTTGAAGGACAAAAGTAAAAACGTAGTCCAATCTAATGTTCCTTAACCCATTTCCAACCCAAAACACCTATGCAATAAAACACTCCCATTTGGACTATTTTCCAAGGAACTGCAATCATTAAATCCTATGTCATTTCAAAGCATCTCATAAAAAGCCTTCAATAATGTAGGGCATTATTCAACAGCTTGTCTCATTAAAAAAATAACAAAACAAAAGACACCTCTCATATTGCTGATTATTCCTGAAGCTTTCAGAAGTATAATAATTTGTGATTATTTTATTGGTAGAGACGCTTATAAACAAAAAAGCTTGTCACATTTCAACATCTTGAAAATCCTTAGCATTACATGAGTATAAAATTTGCATCATAACCATGTTAACAAACACTATATACAGGAGGCAATAAGCAGACATATGTCAAGGGATAATTCTACTCTTTAATAACATTGCACCATGATGGAACATCTAGTAATCTTGTAGATTAAAGTGCTAATCACTATGGTTATATAACACTTTATAGATAAAACTTCATTATCAGACAGGAAGACAGGCTCTGAAGCCATGTTTAATATGAATAGATCAAATATCAGTTGAATTACACTTTTCATATTCCAGTCATACCTGAATAGAAACATCTGCAGAAATCTAAACTGTTCTATGTGCATAAATATAAAACAATGATAATAAATTATTTTCTATATTTTAAAAACATCTCATACTTCTACTTAACATGACGCTTCTATGATATCTGTACCAGACTTTTTAAAATTGATTATTTAGAGAGAGAGATAGAAACATCCATGTGAGGGAGACACATCAACCGGCTGCCTCCTGTACACCCTACTGGGGATTGAGCCCGCAACCCAGGCATGTGCCCTCACAGGAAATTGAACTGGACCTCTCAGTCCACGGGCCAATGCCCAGTCCACTGAGCCACACCGATTGGATAGTACCAAACTTTTAAAGGTGAATAAAATCAATTTCAAGGACTATTAATGTGTAAAATTTAATAGTATGTGTTACAAAATAAGGGAATTCTTCCTACATTTATCAGAGGAAGATATTCAAGTTAACTGCAATTTAGATCAGCTATTATATCTATTTCTTTTATACTTCTAATTGAATATGCATTTATAAGCATAAATAAAATCACATTTGTAACATCAATGGCATAGGAATATAATTTAAATGTAATTACATTTAAATGCCACTGGTGTAGAGCAACTATAATCCAGAATGTGTGACACTGGCTTAAGGGTAGACATGTAGGTCAATGGGATAGAACTGGACCATATATCAATAAAGCTGCTAATAGTATCCTCAGGATTTAACCATTTTCCCATTTTACAATTTATGTTCACAATACATTGTAATGTACGATTTTAATTTAAATATTATTTATTCATTGCTTTGGGGTAACTTAGATAATAAAGGAATCAGAGAGATAGCCTTGTATCAATTAAAAATAAATAAATAAAATGCTGTATCTTTTTAAAAAAATATTATTTCTTTCTTTATTTTAGAGAGAGAGGAAGGGAGAGGGAGAGAGAGATAGAAGCATTATGAGAGAGAACATCGATTGGCCACCTCCTGCAAACCCCCAATGGGGGTTTGGCCCACAACCTGGGCTTTGCCCTGACTGGGAATCGAACCAGTGACTTCTTGGTGCATGAGTCGGCGCTCAACCACTGAGCCAAAACAGCTAGGTGAAATGCTGTATCTTTTTAAAGTTTAGACAACTTGCATTATATTTTTTGATATTTACTATACCACATTAAAATATATACACAGAGACTTAATCATGCCTATATAGTATCATATGAAAATTTACATTTCTTCTCTATGTAGACCAACTTTTAAATGATCGAAAACATGTAAAATCACTAGGTTTGCCCCCTATGACAAAACAGGATCAATCTTTATCACATTGATTCACACCACTACCATCAAACTCTCTTATTATATAAAATATCAGGTAATTATCAGGCACAAAATCAAATACAACAATATATTAAAAGGATCGTACATCATGATCAGGTGGGATTAATTTCAGGGATGCAAGGATAGTTCAACATCCACAAATCAATCAATGTGATACACCATATTAACAAAATGAAAAATAAAATCATATGATCATCTCAATAAATTCATAAAAAGCATTAGAAAAGATACAATGTCTATTTATGATAAAAAAAAAGAGTCTGAATTAAATGAGTATAGAAGAAAAATATCTCAATATAATAAAAACCATATAGGATAAACCCTCAGCTAATATCATACTCAAAGGTGAGAGACTAAAAGCTTTTCCTATAAAATCAGGAACAAGACAATGATGCCCACATTCACCACTCTTACTCAGCATAATACTGGAAGCCCAAGTCAGAGCAATAGAGGGTAAACGGGGTTCTAGATATGGTGATGGAAGGAGACTAGACTTTGGGTGGTGAGCACACAATGGAGTACACATATATTATAAAGCTGTACACCTGAAACGTATGTAATGTTATCAACCAATGTAATCCCAATAAATTTAATCAAAAAAGAATGAAAAATAAATTAAAGACATCTAAATTGAAAAGGAAAAAGTAGCCCTGGTCGGTTTGGCTCAGAGGTTAGAGTGTCGTCCCTTGGACCAAAGAGTCATGGGTTCAATTCTGTTCAAGGGTATATACCTCGGTTGTAATTCGATCCTGGGCCCTGGTCCGGGTCGTGCAGGAGGCAACCGATCAATGTGTCTCTCTCACATCGATGTTTCTCTCTCTCTCCCTCCCACTCTATCTGAAGATAAATGGAAAAAACAAACAAACAAACAAACAAACAAACAGATGAGGATTAAAAAAAAAGAAAAAGAAAAGGAAAAAGTAAAATTGTAACTATTTGCAGATGACATGATTTTATACACAGAAAACCCTAAAGACTGCCAAAAAAAAAACCTATTAGAAGTAATAAACAAATAGTTTCAGGATATACAATCAATATATAAAAATATGTTACATTTCTATATACTAGCAACAAAATATTAGAAAGAGAAATGAAGAAAATTATTTTATTTGAAATTGTAGCAAAAAAGAATATAATATCTAGGAATAAACTTGAATAGTTTTTTTTTAATTGATTTTAGAGAGGGAGGAAGGGAGACAGAGAGGAAGAAAAACATTGATGTGAGAGACACATAGATTGGTTGCCTCCCACATGCGTCCCGACTGGGAATCAAATCCGCAACCCAGGTATATGCCCTGACTGGAACTGAATCAACTACCCTAAGTGCACAGGACTATGTTCCAACCAACTGAGCCAACCGGCCAGGGTAAATAGTTTTAAGACCACTTTATTAAGGTATAACTGACAGACAAAAAATTGTGCATATTTAATGGGTGCAAATTGATGAGTTTGAAGATACATATACATTGGTGAAGCTATTATCACAATCAATGCCATAAATATATCCATCATCTCCAAAATGTTCATCTTGTCCTCTTTTATAAATTACTTTTTTGGGTGATAAAACACTTAAGATCAACCCTCTTGGCAAATCTTGTAAGTATTTAGACTCAAATGTGTATACTTAAGTATATATAATAATATAATAGTGTTTACTATAGGCTCTATGCTGTCTTGCAGATCTCTAGGACTTACTCATTTTTAAGAACTGAAACTATATCATTTGATCACTATCTCATTTATCATCTGTGCAAACCCTTGTAATCACCATTATACTTTAATTCCTGCATAGATATCATTGCCGAAATGTAGAAGCCCAGTTAAATTTGAATTTCAGATAAAAATGAATATTTTTCAAAGAAAAGTGCCTTTCAAATAACACATAAAAAAATTCTTGTACTAAAATATATATATTTGTTGCTTACCTGAAGTTCAAATTGAACTGGCTGTTCTGTATTTTTATTTGCTAAATCTAGCAACCCTACATGTACTAAATGAACTCAGTGGCTATTTTAGGTGATGATAAATTGGTCCACAACAGACTATTTTAACTTTAATTTTTGTGTACTAGCTTCTGTTAAGGAATGTGAAGTTGTATAATCTGAACCCGAGGAAAGAATTAACCAGACAAAGAGGAAATTAAAGATAAAACAATGTAATAGACTCAATTGTTTCTTATAAGGAAAGATTTATTTTAGAAAATTGAATGAATATAACAAAGTTGTGATTTTATTCACACATGAGAAATCACCATCTACAGAAACATCTTTATTTACCCCTTATGACCCCAAATAAAATTCATCTTACTTATATTACTCAGTTGAAACTAGCTTATTCATGCTTTTATTATAATAGTTATTGAGGTAACTAGAAAATTTATATCCACAAATCATAGTCTGCTTCTGAATGGAAGCCAGAAATTAGAAAAATTATGCCATTTTTTTTCTCCCTCTCCCTCCTGCTAAGGTCAGCTCACATATTCTAAAATTTCCAGGAGATCCATGATTCCTAAGCTGGTAACATGTTCTGTGAATCTCAGTCCTCCGGCCAGATAACTAAAATATAAGTTTCTTAATTGATTGCATGGTAAGTAAACCTAGAAAAGAAAACTCTCTTACTTGTTGTGGCCTAAATCACAGCTGGCCATGGTCTTTGTGAAAGAGTTTTTGTCTATTTCAAGAGCCATACATTGGATTCATCTATGCCCTCACAATATTTCCTACCTACTGATTGCAAGAAAAGAAACCAAAGTCTTCACTGTTCTAATTTAGTGTCCTTCCATTTATTTATACTATGGAGAGAGTCCTTGGAGAGAACTCCCAGACTGCAATGAGAAAATTGCATTTCCCGAGTATAGATAAAATGGAACTTTTTAAACACTCACATGGACGGTAGTGGTAGTGATGGTCCTTGAATATGATAAGCCAGATTGCAATGAGGTATGTATGGCTTTTGGAGGTGACATTTTTAGTTAAAGGAGACAAGATTAGTTGCTGAAAAAAAGCAATGGTCTTAAAAGAACACAAAGTTCACTAAAAAGTACAGTTTAACAGTATACGAATGAAGAATTTTAGAAAACTGGTTGGCAGAAAGCTAGACTGTAGTACATAATCCAAAACAAAATGTAATAATTATGTTTCTTTATACCCAAGAGGGCATTTTCTTATATCCCCAGGTTTCTCTCTTAAAAAATAGTTTGTGGTGGTATTAACTTGACCTGCTTATATTTTTTTGCTCATAACTGACCATTAAGTTATTCAAAATTGCAGATTGTTTTCTATAGCCAGAGAGCTATAATTTGATGTATTCCAATTATCCTCTATTTAAATAAAAATGTAATAAAAAATTAAAAATTGGTCTCTCTGGGTCAGCTTGAGGTTAAAAATAAAATTCACTTTTATGGGCTCCTTCATTTCTGTTTATTCAAAAGAAATATTAAACATAACCACTATTTTTTCCACATTATTTACTTAGTTGATCATTTATAAAGAATTTAGCAGAATACTTATGTAGAAACAATGATATTGAAAATTGAGAAAAGTCACTATAATAAATATCATGTAAATGACTATATGATAGATGCAAAACATTGTACACTTATAAAGTACTATTTTTAACCAGAATAACATAGAATTTAAGAATACAGTGTTTAAAATGAGATATTTTGTTTCAAATCTTACATCAACCACTCACCAACTATGTGACCTTGGACAAATGATTGAACAATTCAGAGCCTAAGTTTTCACCCATAAATGGAAATAACAATAACTACTTCGTAGAGGCACTGGGTAAAATAGTGATACATACACATACACTATATTTGCTGCTTTTATTTTATTGTTATTTAAACATTTTTTTCCTAAATATTTTTTCTTTACTGATTTTAGAGAGAGAGGAAGGGAGAGGGAGAGAGATAGAAACATCGATGAGAGAGAACATCGATTGGCCACTTCCTGCATGCCCCCCACTGGGGATCGAGCCCACAACCTGGGCATGTGCCCTGACCGGGAATCCAACCAACGACCTCTTGGTGCATGGGTCGATGCTCAACCACTGAGCCTCACCAGCAGGGCTATTTTAATTATTATTTTTAATGAGTTTATTATTTTCAATGACATTTTTGGAGGATACTAACTTTCAGACGTTCAAAATTAAAATTCTGATAGATAAGTTACTTTTTCTTTAAATTTCTGCAGTATGAGTATAATGCCTCTGTTCTGCCTGTTATAAAATAAAATATTTAGATTACATTAAATATTTAATATTAAAATGTTGGCATAATCCTCCCTTTCCGTGATTTTCACGAAGATGTGTAGTACGTTTAGTATCACTCTGCAATATTTTGTTCATAGCTCTATCAAAGTCCAGTGTAATAATGAGAATGCCTCTTTTGACTTCAGGATATTATTTATTCAAATATGACACAGCAGCATTTTAATAACAAATCTCAATGTGTCTTCTCTCGTTTGAACACTCTTATCAAGTCACCTGGTGAGATCATTTTTAATTTATCCCAAACTTTAATGACCTGAAATGTTTATTTTTTATTTATGTTTTTCTTCTATTATTCAATATATTTTAAAGAAAAACATGTTTCTATGATACATCGCCTTATCTGCTCAATACACTGACTAGGCTACACAGAGTCCTCATGTCATGTGTATGCAGGGATACGCGTGTTAGTCTATCAGGTCATGTCCTTGCAGTTATCTTCCCAAGGACTATATTTAGTGGCAGAAAAATGTGAAATTGGAAGACTCTTAAGTGAGTAATAATTTTGCTCTGGATTTAGAATCAGTCAATTAGCCAGTGTCCTCTATAACCATATTTATGTTCAGTAGTTTTAATATTGTGGATTAACACAAAGGTAAGGGTGTGTGTGTGTGTGTGTGTGTGTCCATGTGTGCATATTGTGGAAAGGGTAGGGAATTAAATTGGAAAGTGGTATAACTAAGAGATGAATAAGACTGGAAAGAGCGGATGTTTACAAAAATCTTTGTGTAAGACTATTTTTAAGAGACTTAATCTAGAATGCATATCATAGCTCTTATTAATGCTTATGATGCTTTTACTTTTTAACTTCTCATCTTACTCTCTTCTAATCTTACTATTATGTTAAATCTCCATTTTGAAATACCCTTTGTTTCTCTTTTTCCTTTGCCTTAAATTATTAGAACATGTGGAACTCTGAATTTAACAGATGGAGCTGTGCCTTCCTTTTGATGTAAGTGTTAGACTGTAGCATTTTGGTCCTTATCAGTGTTAACTGGGATCACTTAGGAAAGTGCAATTATTTTGAACACCACAACCCACTAATTTGAGTTCAATTATGTTTGTGGGTATCAGTTATTTGTGCATGCAAGTGTTTCTCAAGAGATTTACCTAGAAACATTAGTTTCATTGCTTATGTTATTCAGTTTTTTTTTTCTTAACACTTATAAAGATAATTGTCTCAATATAATCACTTACAGTGCTTCCTAAACTACATTATCTGTTATGTAGAATATAACTTGATAAAAATGGCTCCGTGATCAAATAAGATTGGAAATTCTGCATTACGAACTCAAAGAAATGTCTTTGCTGCAGGACCTCAAAACTACTGATATCCTAATGTATATTATGTGTAGAAGGGGTATAATTTAACAAATTTCCAAAGATTATGTACCAAGAGATTATTCTTTTAAATAAAAAGCATCTCATGGAACTTCTTTGAAAATTTTTGTTATTAGGTGAACATACAATATATGGATGATGTATTATAGAATTGTACTCCTAAAACCTATATTATTTTATTAACAAATATAACCCCAATAAATTCAATTAAAAAACAAAATTGTTGTTGTACCTACACTAATACAGTCCTATAAAACAAATGGATTCTCACAACTCTTGGCCTAATATAACTTAGTATTTTAACTGAAAATATTAGTGACTTTTAGAAGTCTTGTTGCAGTTTCCAAGTGAACAAAACTTTCATAAAAATGTTTAATAAAGTGATTAAGATTTTAAACATCATGAAAACACTGTCAAACTTCAAAATAGAAAAAAAATCTTATAATTTATCTAATATCATATAAAATATACTCTAAATAATTCACTTGGTATAAACTCGTGAATATACTTTTGGTTAAGATATATGTTGCCCTTTACATTTATGAAATTCATGGCTGTACAGTAGTCTGTTTTTATTTTTCCCCATTGGTCCAATTTATCTTCTTGTATTTGTTGTAAACCAAGATTGTGTTAGAAAATATAATCTAGTTCTCTCTACTGAGAAGTAATTGTAAAGATTTTGATTGTTTTATACGGTTGGGGATATGTATTCTACACGATAACATTAAAGAAAAAAATAATAACAAGAATTTTTATTTTGATTTGTTGTCAGATAGCTTTAAGAATAAAAAAACATGAAATTTCCTTTCAACAAAACCCAGGTCACCGCAGCTGACAAATATAAGAAAAGACCTAATATAGAAAGAAAGATGATGGTGGTCCAAGAAATAAACTTGAAGTGTACTCAAGTTACAGATTATTTTCTTAATGCCAAGTGTGGGGCAAAAAGACCTACTATGAAACACAATGGCTACAGATACTAACAGGATAAGTGTGGTACTTCAAAGTTTTTTTGTGAGTGTGTGTTTGTTGACTTTTTTTCCAATAAGGTTGATTACATTTCAGTATTTCAAAAGCATATTTTAGTTATATAAATGACATTCTTTGTTGATTTCTTCTGTGTGCATTGAAGCACAGAATAATAAATTATAAAGTTCTGTGCCTTATGTAGTAATAAATTAGAAAATTTTCAGTTTTTCTATATCCAGGAATCATGCTGCATACTTGGCTATAGACTTTCTAGCCAGAGAAGAAACTTGACATTGAGTTACAGTCTAAGAAGACAGTGCAATCTTCCTGGATTTATAAAACATATTCTTAAGCCTGTAATATAAATTATAGTTACTTAGAATAGCACAATCATATCAATATAGAATCAGACATTGTCAATTTCTATCCTGGGCACAAAGCAGTTCATAAAAAAATGTTTGTTGAATGAATGCACAACTAAATGAATGAATTCAGTTATGGGAAATATCATAAAATATTATTTTTTCATTACTAAAAATTATTTTTATTTGGATAATGATATTTGAGATAAATAATAGTATTTGGAATAATTCAGTTTACTTATAAAGTGGTTGTAGATTTACAGGATTGTTTGTCTTCCTGGTGTTGAGTTGTATAAATTCTTTATATATTTTAGAGATTAACCCCTTATCTGATGAATCATTGGCAAATTTGTTGTACCCTATCATGGGTTCCCTTTTCATTTTGATGCTAGTTTCTTTGGCTGTGCAGAAGCGTTTTAGTATGATATAGTCCCATTTGTTTATTTTTTCCTGTGTTTCCCTTTCCCTCAGAGACATATTGGCAAAAATATTATTCTAAGATATGTCTGAGTTTTTATTGCCTATGTTTTCTTCTAGGATTTTTATGGTTTTGTGACTTTAATCTATTTTGAATGTATTCTTATGTATGGCATAAATTGGTGGTTAGTTGAATTTTTTCCCATGTTGATGTCCAATTCTCCCAACATCATTTATTGAAGAGACTGTCTTTACTCCATTGTATGCTCTTCTCTCCTTTGTCAAATATTAATTGACCATAAAGGTGTGGGTGGATTTCTGGGCTCTCTGTTCTGTTCCTTTTATCCATTTTCCTGTTCTTGTGACAGTATCAGGCTGTTTTCATTACAATGGCTTTGTAGTATAGTTTGATATCTGTTATTGTGATCCCTCCAACTTTGTTCTTTTTCAAGATTATTGAGGCTATTTGGGGTCTTTTTTGTTGTTGTTGTTCCATATAAATTTTTGGAATATTTGTTCTAGATTTGTGAAATATG
Organism: Molossus molossus; assembly: GCF_014108415.1. Taxonomy (NCBI): domain Eukaryota; kingdom Metazoa; phylum Chordata; class Mammalia; order Chiroptera; family Molossidae; genus Molossus; species Molossus molossus. The sequence goes on along the minus strand of NW_023425355.1, from coordinate 15,626,145 downwards.
CCATTGGTATTTTAATAGGAATTGTGTTGAATCTATATATTGCTTTGGGTAGTAGGGACTAAGGGCGTTAATTCAAAGACAAAAAATCCTATAAAAAATAGACAAAGGACCCGAATAAACAATTCTCCAAAGAAGACATATAGGTGACCAACAGACATATGAAAAAATGTTCAAGGTCACTAATTATCAAAAATTTTGCAAACTAAAACTACAATGAGGTATCACCTCACACCAGTCAGAATGACAACTATCAACAAATCAACAAACAACAAGTGCTGACAAAGACATGGAGAAAAGGGAACCCTAGTGTACTGTTAGTGGAAATGCAGACTGGGGCAGCCACTGTGGAAAACAGTATGGAGTCTCCTCAAAAAATTAAAAATGGAACCGCCTTTTTACTCAGCAATCCTACTTCTGGGTATATATCCTAAGAATCCTGAAACATCATTGATTTGGGGTAAGATGTATCATTTTGTAAAAAATTTAGTTGAGGTAAGGATAGTGAAGATTTTATGGAAAAAATAAGTATATAATGCAGTTTATATATAACATAAAGAGGTTTCCAAAGGTTTCTAAAGAGTTAAAAATAAAAGCATAAATAAAGATAGAATAGATAAAAGATGATAGGATTAAACTGAGTAGTAATGAAAATGTTGGAAGGTGTAGTTGGGTTGTTTACAAACATAATTGAGATTATGTGTCAGTGTTGGTGAAAGGATAAATAAATTCTTGCTTAGAGTGAGGAAGATTATTGCATTGCTACAACTGAAAAGCTGTATAGAGTTTCTGCTATATTTCTGAAACCTAGAATATCATTCTGGGAATGATATTATTGAAACATTAAACCTTGGCAATTATAAAACTATAATCCTAGTTCTCCTTTTTAGCTATCTTCTGTTTTCTTCTTTGGTTCATATTTTTCCTGTTTCTAAATCTAGGCTCTCATTAAAATCAGGCTTTTTTGTATACTTTCCTCAAATGACCTATTTTTATCATTACTTTATCTATATAAGTGCTTATATATTAATCATCCATTTAGCATATGTTTATGGGAATCTATTATGTACCAGGATTTCTGCCAGAGTTTTCTACTTATATGCCTTTGACAAATAAGACAAAGATAAATTAGGGTCTCTGCCCTCAGTAATATTGTAGCCTAAACTAGATTTCATCTTTAACATCTCTATGAGGCTCCTATTTATACTTTAAATTGTTCATTGGGTGTTTATTAAATTCATTTGACAAACAGAGAAATAGTCATCTTCCATTCAAAAACCAGTTCCACTCCTGTCTCATCCAATTTAACCAATGCTAATATAATTTTTCCAAGTTTAAGGCTCATAAATTAATAGTGTATTTAACTTGTCTTCTTTTTCCCCATCTTCCAAATGTATATACTCAATAGCTAAGATATTGATTGATTTTGCAAAAAAAAATTCTTTCTTTTTAAACTCTCCCATTGCAATTCTTCTGCTACAACTGTAGTTCAAACATAATATCAACATATCATCAGTGGTCTCTAATAGGATACATATCTCTCCTTGATAAAAGAGTTTTGTTTGAAGTGGTATTTGTGGACAATAATATAGTCAGTGAGAAATGAAATGACTTTCTGTTGAACAATTTTTATCCTATTTGAATATTTTAAACAATTTTCTGCTGTTCTCTGTATTGGTCACCTAAAATGCTGGTTGTCTCTAAGAGACTCAACACCTTATCACTGCAGTTGTTCTCAACCTTCCTAATGCCGTGACCCTTTAATACAGTTCCTCATGTTGTGGTGACCCCCATCCATAAAATTATTTTTATTACTACTTCATAACTGTAGTTCTGCTACTGTTATGTCTTAGGCAACCCCTGTGAAAGGGTCGTTCGACCCCCAAAGGAGTCATGACCCACAGGTTGAGAACCACTGCATAAGGGACTTTGGTAATTAACTAGTCTAGTATTTACAGATAACAAGTCTAGAAAGGTTAATTAATTTGTGTGGAATCTCTTAGTGTGGGCATAAATTATTTCCAATTACCTTTTCTCTTCATAGAGTTTTTACAGTTTGGCTTCATTTATAAACTATTTGGGATTTATGTGCATGTATGTACATGCATGTGTGTCTGTATATCTTTATATTTTGGGTTTTCATTTCCTTCAAAACTAGCTACTAATCATGACCTCATAAAAGCATTGATTCTGAATCGTCTATGCTATATTCTACAATCACCATTTTGTTCGTTCTAAGTTCTTATCTCTGAATTAAATCTTCTTGTATAAAGACAGATTTCTATAACTTCTTAATATTCCAAGCGTATTATCATAGTTTAGAAGCGTTTAATTTACTCAAACATTACACTTAAATATATGAAGCTTTGCTAGAAACCTCATGTTTTCTAAAGGTTTGAAAAATTAATTATTATGCTTTTATAAATTATAAAGACTAAATGTAATTTCTAGACTTTGACCTTTTCCAATGTCCCCTTTCTAATATTCATGAATCCTTCCACTTATCTACAAGTTGTTATAACGAGTAAGTACTTACCCTACAATAACCTCACTCATTTTCATCACCCTAGGAAGCAACTCATTAGGTCTTATAAATTTGAATACATCAAAATATTCAAATAATCTTTTCCCAGATCTTCTTATAGACTACCACACCAGTATATTTTACAAATCAGATTATAAGTAGCTGCCATAATAGTTATAAATTGTATTAGAAATTTAATAGTTCTTTATTAATTTGTCTTTATCTCTCAACTTGCTATCTTGATATAATTAATTTTTTTCAAAATATAATCTTTGCTCTTTTATGAATGACTCTAGTTAAAAACAGATGCATTTCTTTCTTTAAAGAAGGCATTCTGCTTTTTATTTTTATCATCTATTATTAAATGGCTACTTAGGGGTATTTTACTGGTCTTCTCTTACATTTTTTCTTAATAAGGCACAAAATATCATCAAGAAAGGTAAAAAGTAAGAAAACAATGTAATTTCCCTGTAATGTTTATTGAAAGGTGTAAAAAATATGAGTGGGGTTTAATGGCAGAGGTTTTTTTATTGAATGGAAAAAAAGAGTAGCATAAGAAATTTAAAACTATTGCTCTTTGATATTTACATGCCATAACTTAATCAAAAACTACTTAATCCTGCCCTGGCCTGTGTGGCTCAGTGGTTGAGTGTTGTCCCATGCACCAAGAGGTTGTAGGTTTGGTTCCACAGGGCACATCCCCAGTGTTCCTCTCTCCCTTCTTCTGTCTCTAAAAATCAAAAAAATAATATTTTTAAATAAAACCTTCTTAATTCTTTTCTTTCTAAGGCCCTGATTCTCCTATTACCATTAAGTAGCTTAAATTTTTATTTAAAAAAAAACACAAAAAACAAAACACCTTTGAACTGGACAAGCAAGTATTTTATTTTGCTTCAAAGTGGTACATTAAAAATTGAGATTAATGTCAATAGTATTTCATCACTTTTTAATGTCTGCTGTGTCTTATATGTTTTTATAGTTTATTAAAAATGGTAAACTAACCTTTATTTCTCTACAGTTCACAATTTTTAAAAAGTTTTATCAAGTATTATAATAAGCCTAGAGGTTTTGTTTATTCAGTTGCCACCTATGATCCATGATTCCTTATTGATATGTCATACATTGCTCTGGGAATAGAATGCAGCTTTATTGGTTGTGATATATGTATTTAGTCACTTGGTACATTGAGAGGCTGATTCTGTCCTTTCTGATGTTCACTGATGTCCACATTTCCAAATTCCTAATAATAAATACATCACATTGCTATTACTGAGAAAATTCTTGGATCTGATACTGTTGCAGAGTACACAACATATTTGGTATTTTTTGCTTACATTACTCTTCAGTCTCTCACTATTTTCTAGGAAAATGCATGCTTTTTTTTTTTTTTTTTTACATTTTAATAACGCAGAAGGAATTAAGGCCAGACTAAAGAAGTTTTAAATATGTCTAATTACTACCACAGGTGAAGGATGACCTAAGTTAATTGTCGCTATGTCTTCCATTTTAATTAAAGTAATGAGCTTTTCTTAAAACTAATAAAAGGGTTGGCATGTTAACAATAAGAAGATACTTGTAAATATTTCTTATTATACCCCAAGTAAAGAGAAAACCAGCTGTTCTCAAAAGGAAGAAAAAAATGTAACAAAATAATTTTATGAAGGTTGATAATAACTAAACCAAGAAGGATTTCATGGTTGAGAAAATTGCTGCCTTTATATTTTTAGAGCAAAATGTAATCTCATACAAAGGAAAGAGTTAAAGTAATATACAGAAATTTGATATGTGATTGTATTTTAGATTTTATTTAGTATTAAAAGGTTATGTTTCACATCATAAAGGACTTTACATATAAAAAAAATACTTTAAAAGTGTGAAAGCCACAGACACAGAGACTTACCTGGCAGAGACTAAATTCCTTTGCATTAGAAGTTTGTTATAACAGTGTTACAACCTTGCCTTGAATAGCTGAAGATTGCCTTATAATATACAGTATCCAATCATATAGGAGAATGTGAGTAATAAAACCCAAGGCTCATAAACTCTCCCAGACTATGTACCTGGACTGCATTTTAATATGATCTCTCTCTACTTTCTGTATCATTAAATCTGACACACCAAATTTTATTTTCTTTAGCCATGTTGTTAGCATGACTCTCTACTAAATATGAACTTTAAGTGAAGATTTCACCTTGACACCATACTTTCTTTGCTTCAATTAACTTCAGTGCTGACCCTGTTTCAATTAATTGTGTAACATCTGTTAGTTAAGTCTTATTATTAATATAGAGCATTTTTCTTAGGCAGCAAAATATATTTTTGAAATATATTGTGTTGAGCATGTATATTACCCTACTCTGGCATTGTAGTAGATGGGGAGAGAAAGAACTAAAGAATATAATAAACAATTTTAACAGTAGAAATCATTGTTAGTTGTCTTCCCAATATACATCATTACCGCCTTTCTTCTTCATTGCTATCAGAAGCCAGACTTTGTATGGGAAACATTTTAGAAGTCCTGGCCAATGGGTCACAATTCATCTAGCTTAATCAAGGCAATGTATTTCCCATTTTCATAGTCCACATTATAGATATTATTGGCCATGTGATCTGGTTCTAGACAGTAGAGCAGAAAATGAAGTCTGCTAGGATCATTTTTGGAAAAAGATTTTCTTTATCAATTAAAATGGAAAATCCAGATGTTACCTGTTTCTTTTCTCCCATTCTTCCGCAATAGATGCTGACACAATATCTGGAATGACAGCAGTCATCTGGAGATTGCTTAGGGAAACCACAGAATCACCAAGAGATACTGTTCAGCCACATAATAAATGTCAACAGAGCCTGGCTGGTGTGGCTCAGTGGTTGAGTGGTGACCCATGCACCGAGAGGTCGCCGGGGCACATGCCCAGATTGTGGGCACGATCCCCAGTAGGGGACATGCAGGAGGTGGCAATCAATGTTCTCTCTCGTCGATGTTTCTCTCTCTTTCTCTCTCTCCCTTCCTCTCTCTCTAAAGTCAATAAAGAAAAAATATATATAGAAAAAAGAAATGTCCACAGCAACTACTTACTGTCTTTACTTTCTTGTCTGTGAAAAAAAGTAAAACTATATTGACTGTTTAAGCAGTAACTGTTTATATTATTATGATTATTACTTACCAACACAAAGTATTAAAATGGACACATCAAACATGTTTTCAAAACATAACAAATTAGCCAAATTTTGGTAAAGGAATAAACAACCAATGAATTTCATGGACTGAAACAAATATTTATTTCTTATTTTTGACTCTTCATTGTATCTGTGGTTTTGTTTAGTTCTCCTCAGTTTGTCTTGGTTTAGATTCTGGTTAAAGGTAGAGTTAAGGTTTGAATGATGTGTTTTCCCATATGGGAACCCAGAATGAATTAGCATCCATTACATAGAACATTTTATTTTGTAGGCAGCTGTCAGAAGCTAATGAGGAGTGGCAATTATTAGCATTTATTGGACATTTGTACATCATATCTGTTCACTTGCCATTGATCAAATCACATATCTAAGATCAACATCAATTTAGCAGGAAAATATATTCTCCCAACAGTAAGGGCAAAGGGAGATGAACATATTCTGAACAATCATACAGTTTGCAACAAATAATTTAAACTATAGAATTATTATGTTGCATGATTATTTATTTATCTGTAGTTTAATTACTATCAAATCTAATACTATTAAATAACAAGATATTTTATAGAAAATCCTCAGTAAATTTGGTGCTGCAACAAAAACCATTTTAATTAACACAACAAATTGATGGATAAATGTGAGTATTAGACAGTTAATCTACAAATATCACTATGCATGGAGATAGGTGTGGACAGCTGTGTTTGTGTATTTCCAAAATACTGGGAAAGATTGAGGTTGTCAGCCTGAATATCCAGTTTGAAAAAATAAAACTGAACTTACTATAGCTTATCTTCCAAAAATGATAGTTTATATTTAAAAATCCCACCTGTAGAAGTTTGAGACACACAGAGCTTTCTTTCTCCTTCCTTCCTTCCTTCCTTCCTTCCTTCCTTCCTTCCTTCCTTCCTTCCTTCCTTCCTTCCTTTCTTTCTTTCTTTCTTTCTTTCTTTCTTTCTTTCTTTCTTTCTTTCTTTCTTTCCAGATAAATGATAGATAGATAGACAATAGATAGAGAGATGCACATAGATATAGACATACTCGTATATAAACAACACAAATTAATTCAAATTTGTTAATATTTGATCACCTGTTTTACCTATACTTAATAAAATGTGTAAAAACTGTGGAGACTTAGCTGATCATTCCAAAAATGTATTGAGAAACCAGGGACATTATAATGTTCAAATATTTACTAATCAGTAATGTGTGGACACTGACTAATCCAAGAAGACCCAAACCAATATGGGGATGATTAATATTACAACTTTGTACTGAATGTCAGATGAATATCAGTCTTCATGATTATTAAAGTACCTTTTTTTTCATACTGCATTACCATGCACTAAGTGAAACAGATATATTAGAAACATGGCTAATTTACAAGTCTCAAATTTGTTCTAATTTTGTATCTATGTTAAAGTCTTTAAGAAGAATAATTAGGCTAATAGGTAAAAATGTCATAGAGAATAATTTGCTTTTACTTAATTGTGGAAGATTTTTCATAATCAGATAATCAAAATAAAGATTCTATAATACAATTTTGTTAAGATTTTGAATTTCTCATTTCAAGATTTTCTAATTTTGGAAGTAAAGATGAATTGGTGAATGTAGAAAAGTATTTTACCTTCAAATCAATAAAGATAAACAAAAAATCATACAGGTAGTGCAAGAATATCAAAATTAAGAAAGTTATCATTTAACTGACCAAAACATTTCTCACAAAGCTTGTGGAATGTGGAATTAAGGCTCAAGCAAAATGTTAATGTAGCCCCAGTTAAACTGTAACATGAGGATCTGGAATATTATCCTGACATGTTGCCTTAAGGCATGCTGAAACCACAAAGGAGCAGCAGCAACATAAATTCAATAAAGTGAGAACAAGTAGAGCTGAGATGTGGGTATATGAGACTTACTTGGTTATGGAGAGGCTAAGTGTTCACATAGATGGATAGAAATACAAATCATAGTACCCAGAAACTATAGTAATCTGAGTATATACTTGTGAAGTAGGTAACGTTCTCCTAGTTTCATGGGCCACAATGAGTTTGAAGCAATGTCTTTCCAATAGCTGTAGCACAGTGATTTGAGGATGCAACATTCAGAGTGACAGTTATGGTGAGGAACTGGTCAATAGACAAAAGCTTTTAGATTTAGGGCAGGGCTCTAGCTTGAGAAGAGCATACTAAAAGCAATGCAGAAAAACAAAACAGTATTGGATACATCTAGGAAATGTTTTTCTAGGAAAAGAATATAGTTTGGCCCAGCTGATGAGGCTCAGTGGATTGAGCATTGTCCCATGGACTGAGAGGTCCGGATTCGATTCCCAGTCAGGGCACATGCCTGGGTTGTGGGCTCAATCCCCAATAGGGGGCATGCAGGAGGCAGCTGATCAATGTTTCTCTCTCACATCGATGTTTCTATTTCTCTCTCCCTTCCTCTCTCTCTAAAAAATCCATAAAAACATATTTTTTAAAAAAGAATATAGTTTGTTGGGCATGCATGAACATGAACCATACGAGGATGCAAACTTGGAATTAATAATAAATCATCATGTTAAATAATAATGATGGAAGACTTAATATATTGCCAGTTTTGGTCAACATTTTCTTTTGCTGAAATTGACAAAAAGGTTAAAATTATTTAGTGACTGTAGCTGAGTAGGATTGGTCAAACAGGAACTTACTATGAGAGGATCAGAAGCCAAATGTTGAAAGTTCTTCCATATTTAGGTGAAGAGGTGATATAAATTATAGTTTTCGAAACAAAGATTTATTATAAGACAAGAATAAGCCAGGTCATAATCTAGGTGCATAAAACATAGAGATAAATAATATATAATTCCTGTAAACAAGGTAAATTAATAGGTAGATATAAAGTGTAAAAGTGCTATAAAATAAATAAGCAAGAAAAAAGGTGTTCAATGAGCAGATATGAAGTGCTAACCTATAAAAATAGTTTTTAAAAACTGATAAGAAGTGACTTCCTTCCTTAAGATTGCAGCATAGGAAACCCAGACACTTATTCCCCTTGTGGGAATAACTTTTCAACAACAATACATGGAACAATTCCTTTTATGAGAAATCCATAGAACAGTAAGAGGTTACTGCACCCAAGGTGGGTATTAAACCAGCCACGTCAAAGCCAGTAGCAAAATGTGTGGCACCCACTCACTACAGTCCCTTCCTCTGGTTAAGTACAATGCAATTGAAAGAAAAAGAAAAATTCCAACTGCTAGCTTCTTACTGGAGAGGGAAGAAGACTGAAGCAGATGTCCAATGTACAAACTATTAAGGAAGCTGCTTGAGGGACTGGTTTCTGCTTTGCATAAATCTAATCACTGAATGGGAAGAACACCAGGTGGGGGACAACTGAGAATAAAGGCAAAGGTCTGGACTAACACACACTCACTCACCATAGTCTCTCTCCTTGGCTTAGTATACAATGAAGAGGAGAAAACTCTCAACTACTGGCTTCTTTCTGGGGAGAAAAATAATTGAAGAATGTGTACAACTTTCTGGTTTTGGGGGGACTGCATGGAAATGGGCATAATCTAGATGCTGAGAACCACAAAGAACAAAGATAGCTAGGCAAGTTCCTGTAGCTCCAACAGACATATGATACAGCGGACAGTGGCTAATACAGCTTGGTTTCCTTTCCATACAGGGGGAAATAAAAGAGTGGAGAATTTTTCCAACATTTTGGATTTTCATGTGGCTGCCCAAGAGACTGGATTTTGTCTTGCATATCTTGGATGGATGATAGGACCAGCATATTCTAGACACCTGGAGGCCACTAAGAACAAAGGAGAGCTGGGTGGCTTGCAACAACCCCACAGAACCTGTAGTACTGCAGACACATACAACAGAGAACAAGATATCATAAGATCCTGAGAAAAAACAAATACCTGAAAATTCTTCTAATTGAGAATTTACCAATACAAGTACAGAGAAGACATTCACAGAAAGGTAGAAAAGACCACTAAAAACTTAACAGGTTGAACAGTCAAAACCTTTCCCTGTACAAAGCCATTCCATAAAGACCAGTGGAGGTGGCTGTTTTTCTAAATTCTCAGATGTCAACACAAAATCACACGGCACATGAATATCCAGGAAAACATGGCCCAATTAAAAAAAAATTAAGTATCCAAAAACATATCCTGAAGAAACAGAGGTATATAACCTGAAAAAATTCAAAATGACTATCATAAAGATGCTCAATGAGCTCAGAAAAATGTTCCATGAAGAAAGTATCAACATAAAGAAAATATTTAAAAATATAAAAATATCAGAGCCGAAGAATAATAACTGAACTGAAAAATTCACTGAGAGATTTAACAACAGACACAGTCAACTAAAAGATTCAGTGAACTTAAAATAGATGATTGAAAATCATACAGAGAAGCAAAATGTGTGTGTGTGTGTGTGTGTGTGTGTGTAGTGAAAAAAGACTGAATGACTTCTGAGGCACTATGAAGTTGACCAACTATACACTTTGTGTGTGTGTGTCCCAGGAGGAGGAGAGGAGAGAGAGTAAAAGGGAAGAAAGCTTATTGGAAAAAAACAGTGACTGAAAACTTCCCTAATCTGGAAATGGAGATAGACAGCAGCCCAACAGATCCTAGCAAGAATAAACCCATAATTCACATCAAGATGCATTGTAATTAAATTGTCAAAAGTTGAAGACATAAAAAAAAATTAAATAAAATGTGAAGAGAAGAAGCAAGGGAAAAGAAACAGATCACATATAAGAGTGCCCCACAAGATTATCAGCACATTCTTTAGCAGAAATTTATAAGCCACCAAGGAGTGGGTTGATATATTCAAAGAGCTGAAAGGAAAAGAACTGCCAAGCAATAATACTATATCTGACAAAACTGTTCTTGAAAAATGAAGGAATAAAGACTTCTGCAGGTAAACAGAAGCTGACGGAGTTTATCACCACTAGACCTGCCTTGCAAGAAATGCTAAGGGAAAATTTTTCAACTTGAAACAAAAGAATACTAGACAGCAACATAAAAGTATATGAAAGCATAAATCTCACTAGTGAAATTAAATACATAGACAAAAACAGAATACTGTAATATTGTAACATGTTATATACTGCATAAGTAATTTTTAATTCTGATATAGAAAATAACAAAAGTATAAAATTAACTATATAAAATATGTTAATGTACACTCAATATAAAAAGAAGTAATTTGTGACATCAATATCATGCAGTGTATGTGGAGGCAGTAAAAGAGTGGCATTTTTGTATGCAACTAAAGTTGTTTTCAGCTTAAAATTGATTGTTATAACTACAAGATGTTTTATATAAGACCCATACTCACCACAAAGAAAATACCGACAGAAGATACACAATAGAAAATGAGAAAGGAATCAAAGCATGTTACTCAAAAAAATCAATGGAACTTAAAAGAAGGTAGTATGAGAGGAAAGCGACAAAAAAAATCTACAATACAGAGAGAAAACCATTAACAAAATGTCAATAGTAGCTCTTCCTTATCAGTAATTATTTTAAATGTAAATGAATTGAACTCTTCATTTAAAGACACAATGTCAACTAATGGACAAATAAACAAGATCCATCTATATGCTGGCTAAAAGACACTCACTTTAGATTTAAAGACAAATATATAGGCTAAAAGTGAAATGATGGTATTACTATTATGTATATAGAATACATATTATATATTATATATATTGTTACATATATATAAAGAAAAAAACAACATATCAAACTATGGGATGCAGCAAAAGGAGTTCTAAGAGGGAAGTTTATGGCAGTAAACACCTACTTTAAATAAGAGAAATTATCTCAAATAAGCAATTTAACTTTATACCTTGATGAATTAGAAAAAGAAGAGTAAACTAAGCCCAAAAATAGCAGAAGGAAATAATAAAGAGCACAGCATAAAAGAAATTGAGAGTAATAAACACAATATAAGAAATAAACAAAATTTAAAATATTATTATTTTCTTTATTGATTTTAGAGAGAGAGGAAGGGAGAGGGAGAGAGAGATAGAAACATTAATGAGAGAGAACATTGACTGGCCTCCTCCTGCATGCCCACCACTGGGGATCAGGCCCACAATCTGGGTATGTGCTCTCACTGGGAATCGAACCGGTGACCTCTTGGTGCATGGGTCAATGCTCAACCACTGAGCCACACCTGCTGGGCAAAATTTAAAGTATTTTTAAAGATCAGAAATATTGACAAGTCCTTAGCTATACTAATGAATTAAAATGAAAGAAGGTTCAAATAAATAAAATCAGAAATGAAAGAGGAGACATTAAAACTGATGTCACAGAAGTAGAAAGGATTATGAGACTACTATAAACCAATATATGAGAAAAATTAGTAACCTAGAAGTAATGGATAAATTTTTAGAAATATAAAACTGTCAAGACTGAATCATGAGAAAATATAAAATCTGAACAGACTAATAATTAATCACAAGATTGAGTCAATAATCTAAAACCATCCAATAGCCCTGGCCAGTTTGGCTCAGAGGTTGGAGCGTTGACCTGTGGACCAGAGAATCCCAGGTTCGGTTCCTGCTAGGAGCATGTAATAAGTAAATGAATGAATGAATGAATGAATGAATGAATGAATAAATAAATAAATAAATAAATAAATAAAACCATCCAACAGAGAAAAGCCCATGACCTGATGGCTTCACTGGTAAATTATACCAAAATTTAAAGAAGAATGAATGCCAATCCTCAGTATCTTCCAAAAAATATTAATAGGAGAGAACACATTCAGAATATTTCTATTAGGCCACCATTATCCATATACCAAAGCCAGAAAAAGACACTACAAAAAGAAAACTAAAAGTCAATATTCATGATAAATATTGAGGCAAAATTCTCAACAAAATAATAGGAAACATAATTCAATAGCATGTTAAAATTATCTTTCACATGGCCAAGTAGAATTTGAAGAATTCAATGTATGAAAATCAATCAATATAATACACCATATTAGTAGAATGATGTCAGATCATCTCCTCAACAGATGCAGAAAAATCACTGGACAGAATTCAAAACACTTTTATGATAAATACATTTTAAAAAGTTGAACAAAGTAGGAATACAAGAAAATTTCCTCAACATAATAAAGACCATATATGAAAAGCTCACAGCTAACATTATGTTCAATGGCAAAAAACAGCATTTTTTTCTAAGAACAAAACAAGAATGCTTACTTTAATTTCTTCTTTTCAACATAGTACTGGAAGTCCTAGCTAGAGAAAATAATCAAGAAAAAGAAATAAAAGGCATCGAAATGAGAAATAAAAAAGTAAAATTATCTCTGCTTGCAGATGACTTGATCTTAGATGTAGAAAACCCTGAAGATAGAAAAAACAAAAACAAAAACAAAAAAACTTTCCAGGGTATATAAATGTCTAATCACTATGTTGTGCACTTGAAACTAATATAATATCGTGTCAACAACAATTTTAATTAATTTAAAAACTTGTGAGAAATAATAAATAAATTCAGAAAAATCTGCAATATAATAAATCAATATACAAAATCAATTTCTTTCCTGTACACTATCAACAGATAATCCCAAAAGGAAATTAAGAAACCAATCTCATTTATAATAGCATCCAAAAAATAAAATACTTAGGAATACACTTAACTAAAGAAGTGAAGACTTGTACATTGAAAAAAATTTAAATATATTGTTGAAAGAAATATATTGTTGAAATAAGACCCAAATAAATATAAAGAAACCATGAAGTTCCATAATTATGCACAGGTGGCAAGGTTGCACAATTATAAAAGGATAGTCTGTTCAACTAGTTGTGTTAAGAAAACTAGATGTCCACATACAAAAGAATAAAATTGGACTCTTAAACTACACCATGCACAAATATAAACTTAAAATAGATTAGAAATTTAAGTGGAAAACCTGAAACATAAGAACTCCTAGAAAAAAAAATATATATACATTTATCAGCTGCCTCCTGCATGTCCCCTACTGGGGATCAAGCCTGAAACCCGAGCATGTGTCCTAACCTGGATTTGAACTGGGACTTCTGAATCCATGGGGCGACGCTCAATCCATGGAACCACACTGTCCGGCCATTCTATGTGTTTTTGTTTTTTGCCACAACAAAAATACATCTTATAATATTAAGCACTGATAAAAGCATGAACACCAAGCAGTCAGAATTAATAACTGGCTATAAGTTATCTGAAGGCATTTAAATTTGAAATTTAGTTTAATATTTTTCAGTGTGCAATCTGAGGTGCATCGATATAGGAATGATCAAAACAGCTTATTAAACATGCTTGTCCTTGGGCCCCATTCCACTCCATAATGACTCAGGCTTTCTGAGGACTGAGCAACCTACACTTTAAACAACACTCCCCAAGGAATTATTATGTACAGTAAATTTGAGACCAATGGACGTAAGCAATAACAATCTACTTTGTTTTATGTGAGATACTAAAATAATCATATTTTAGCTTTAGAAAAAAATCACTCTAGGATCAGTGTAGGGAAGAGGCTAAAGGAGAACAAAACTGGACATTGAAACATCAATTAAGAGAACTTTGCAATATTTTAAACATGAACTAATGAGGACCCAAAGTTAATAAAAGTAGATGTAAAACAGTGAAATAAGTAGGAAATGCTGTGGAGCTAAAATGTAGAGTTTTGATGCTCATTTCTGTATTGGAGATAATAGAAATGGAGAAGCCCAATTTCCAACTTGGATTACAAGAAGAATAATTGTAATATTTACCAATATACTGAATATAGGAGGATGAACAAGTTTGGTTGAGATATGACTAATTCAACTTAATATGTGTTAATGCAATATCCAGCTGAGCTAACTAATAAGCAGATGGATTGTGGGATAGAAAAAGTTCAAAACTAGAGGTAGAGATTTGTGAGGTACAAGCATTTTAGGTAACATTTGAAGCCAGGGTGGCCCATGGGTCTGTCCATGGAGTGTGCATAAATGAAAAGAACACATTATATATCATAACAAACATAGAGGGTCATCAATATCAAATGTGAGGGTAGAATAAAAGGAGTCCATGAAGAAGAAAAACAAGAAATGTTCATTGATGTAGAAGAGATTCATAAAAGAATAATGCCCCTGAAAGCAAGGGTGGAAAATAATTTTAAAAAGAGTACCAATAGTATCATTTGCCATAGAAAAGTGAGGTAAGAAAAGGAACAGCATGTTATCACTAGGAAGTCATTGATAATTAGACACTTTCTTCCATTTTACCAACAATGGGATACTATTAAAAACATAGTCAAGTTAATATAAAGTAACTTGTCTTAAACTAAATTCTAAGGACTCCTTTGGGTTGTCAAAAGTCCCTTATAATAATTATGTTCTTGAATGACAAAGGTGCAGCACAATCTGGTTATGGATATCTGATGTAACTACACATTTGATTAAAAGGACAGGGAGATATTTCACATTTTATTTTATTAAATGTTTTTTTCTTTATTGGTTTTTAGTGAGAGAGGAAGGGAGAGGGAGAGAGAGATAGAAACATCGATGAGAGAGAACATTGATTGGCCGCCTCCTGCATGCATCCCACTGGGGATCTGGTCCACAATCTGGACATGTGCCCTGACCAGACATCGAACTGGTGACCTCTTGGTGCGTGGGTCAATGCTCAACCACTGAGCCACACTGGCTGGGCAATAATTCACATTTTATATGCTTAAGCTTTATGTAGCATACTACAAATGCTAATATTATTCAAGCACTCGTGTCTCATTTTACATCTTAAATTACTTTCTAACTTTAAATGTAACAACCTGTATTATGTTGGATTTTGATTTCCTTCTTCTTGGAAGTCTTAGAATAAATGTTCTTAATTTAAATATAACCCATTTCATGCAAAATATGATGTGCTGCCTTGGTTTGGCATTGTATGAGATGGGAATGTGAGAGAAGGTCACTTGGATTTCAAATAATAAATAATTAGATATCTTCATATTGTAAAGAAATCTCTATATTTCTGGACTCTTGATATCACAACATTCCATATTTTCTGGATGTCTTACATAGTTTTAAAGGTATTTTAATTATTAAAGGCTACGTAGAAAAAAATAAATAGAAAGTAAACAAGGACATTTACATCCCCATCATGGAAATTGGAGAATTTTTTTACTTGAACTTTTTCCACTTTTCTTAATATTTTACCAGAATAAAACAAGATTAAACTGAATCACATTATAAGATAATTTGTGTAGTTTAAACTAATCTAGGTAAGGATGTTGGTGATACATTGCTCATTTCAGCACATATAAATATGTCTGTGATTTATTAGATAATATCCATGACAGGAGTAAAATATGATGATCTACCTAACAAAGATTGGAATATTAATCTGCATATCATCAAAGACTTTGTAGACTGAGATGAGTGTCACTGTACTTTAGTCCATGCTGGGGAAAATATAACTAGAGTATGATATATAGTTCTTGGTGTTACGAGTTTAAGAGCAAATGCTAGAATGTTTTCATATGACACACCTAGACTGGAAAAACTTGAAATGGCATACAATGTCATGATTTCATGTCATAGATATATAATAGTAAATACAGCAGTAAAGTAGCCAGTCAAGTCAGATAGTAATGGGAGATAATATGCCATGGAACGTTGGGCAACCACATCAAATGTGGGAGTTAAAATGCCTCAGTCCCAAATTAATTCTCCTAATAAACCTAGCCTACCTGGTTACTCTTTCCTATGAACTGCTATAATTTGATTTCACACTGACTTGTCTAAGATATCATCACCCTCTTCATTATCAGATTGAGATGTAGTTATGGAGGAAAATAGGCAATGAAAATCCTCCAAGAGGGCATAACCAATGGCAAGGAAGTTTCCTTCAGAAAGCCCAGAGAAAGACCACTCTCAAAGCAAGGATTCTCCATTATTTCTGTCCAGTAAAATGTGTGCCATGGGCTAGTGATTGCCGTGTGTTTTTCTGTCTCCATTTTCCAGAATTAGAGCTTTTGTAGTAGTTATACTGTAACATTTCAACAATTGTATGCACTTGGTTATCAGGGGAAGATCACTTTTCTTTGGACTATAGTTCGGCAGTTCAAAAAGATCAACACCGGGGTCTGTTGGAAGGACCTTTATATTACCCAGAGATCCTGAATATTGAGCTGAATGCAGCAATCTACAATGCATTCAAACCTTGGGCTAAGCATATATATATATATATATATATATATATATATATATATATATAATCTCCAAATGTAGAATTATATGTATAATAAAAGCAACGGGTTTAAATATTGCGTATAAAAAAATTAGAATATGGCAGAAACTTCTACTCACCCAACTTTAATGTCTTCCTTTTTTGGTAACAGTATCCAAATTAATTTTTTATTGCACATTGGTCCATCTCAAAACTTGAAGTGTGATTGCTCTGACAAAAATTACATAAGAATGTAGTAAAAATTTGTTAAATAGTAATTATTGCCCACCAATATAAAGCTTATACGTCATAAACTTTGTCCAATACCAATCAGTTCTCCACTTAAAAAGGCTTTAATGCCACTTTAATACCACTAAGCCCAGGCTCTAAAACTGAATTATATCACCTCAGACTTCTCCATTTTGAGTCAATTATTAAGACTTTGAATATGGTATTCTCTCCTATTGTGATACACTTAATAAACTTACTTTGCTTGATAAATAAGCTTTTCTGGTAGTCTTTTGGGGGAGTTAACAGTGATAGGAAGTAGTTAAGAGATTATTGCATTAATGTGGTTGAGAAAAAAACACTGATTTATGTGGAAGTGATAGTAGTAAAGGTTCTGCAAATTTTTTTTTTAGATTCTAAATAAAAAGTTTAAGTAATAGCTAAGAGGACTTGCAGAGAGATTGCATGTGGAATGGGAACACAAGACAGGAGCCAAAGATAATTTTAAAGTTTTTGGCCTATAGAAGAAAACTCAATTTTCATTAATTGCAGTGATGTAGTATTTAAAGCCATAGACCTGGATAAGATCTCCAAGAGAGCCAGCATAGATAGACCAGACAGAGGTCCAAGAATAAACTCCAACATGCATCATTACTTTCAATCAGGAAAATGAGGGGCAATAAGATAAGGGAAACCAAGAGCATGTAATGTCTTGAGCCAAATATAGGCCCTCCAATATAAATGTTATTATTTTTGTCTCTTCGAATTGCCATATTAGAATTTAGATTAGTCAGGTGTGCTAAAGCAGTTGGTACACATCCATTTGCTTTCTCGCTTCTAACAAAACCCCTCTCTTGTTCTTTTCGTTCTTGTGAGTTTGTGCTTAAAAAATAATTTGTAGTCATTGTATGACTTTTCTTTTCCTTTAACTTCCCTATTTATATGGTAACACAGTTTAAAAAAATTCTATATTATTAGTACGGCTCAAAACACCCCCTCCCAATCAACTGTTACTACCTCTTTTTTAACTTCGTGATATTTTGCTTATAATGATGTAATATTGCTAGGTTTCCTATATGCTTTCCATTCACTTAATAAATTTTCCTCACAGCAGGTACTACGGTGATCTTTCCCCAAATGGAATTTATTCACATCATCTTCTGTTTAAAATTCAATGTTCCTTTACAGCATTTGGAATAAAATCAAAACCTTCAATTTACCTTTAAGTCCACTCACAATCTGAACATTGTCTTCTCAGCTTTAGACATTCTTCAAACCACACATTTTTTAACATACTTATGCATTTAATTCCTGGACATAGCCATGTTGTCTGTCATATCACGCCCTTCACACATGCTTGTCCTTTTGCCTCCGTGATAGTCTGTCCATTAGTCATCCCTGCCTGTTTCCCTTGTCTAGATGCTACTTACTTATCCTAACTAACTCCTAGATATTCCTGACTCAGCTCAGATAGAACTTCCTCTGAAGAGTCACCTTTGATCCCTGGCCTTCTTGTACCCAGGGAACCATACATATGTTTCTATTACGGTATTTACAGCATGACATTTTAATGACCTAAATAGATATAAATGCATTTTTCTCTTCTTCCATCAGACTGTGCATCCCTTTAAGTCAGAGATCATATCATATTCATCTTTGCATCAACAAGCACCTAACATAGAACCTAGAACATGATTTATAGTAAATTACTGATGATTGTTACAGAAAGCAAATGCATCTAAATTTCATAATCCCAAGAGTTGTGGGACATGGAGCAAAAACAAATGGGCCCTCCACCCTTTCCCAACACATTATATAGGTGATATTTAGTTGAAAGAAATTTCCAAAACAGTTAAATGAAAGTTGTAGTGTGTGCAGAAATACAGCCATGATTTGACAGTGGGAAATTAAGTAGATTAATGGTATGTACATGATCTGGTCATTTTGAACATCTACTGGTGGAACTCACCTACTCTTACATGCACTTGTCACTCTACAGTTCAATTTCCAGTAGAAAATGGTAGTAAATACTGTGAGAGCCTTGAGGATAGCTGCCAGAATACATTGCCCTTCAGTCAACTCTGAAACTTATTTTTTCTCATTCAGTCTAACACCTATGCATTTGTAATGTGTGAGAAAACAACCACTTAATTCTGATCACAAGGTCCTAAAATATCTAATAAGAACTGGCTTTAGGTCATGCACTTTCAATTCAAATAGAAACGTTTGCATATGAGAATACTGATCAGTAATGTGACTGAGAAGGAAAAAGGCAGCAAAGATTGTGTGATTTTTTTCAGCGTGTTTCTCTTTCCGTGGTAAAACATCCCAGGTGGCTCCCTTCCTTGACATTCTTCCTTAATCATTGCAGAAGACTAGAACCATTCTTTTTTTCAGAAACCAGAAGGAGATGTTGATTGCAAAGCCAAGAAGTCGGATTTTGCTAGCAAGTCATGAGAGTCCTCAATAATGAGATCAGATTGCTAAGAAAGTGCTTCATAAATGTTTTAGGTTTGATATAAGGAACCAAAAACTTTCAAACTTATATATTATGTATTCCCCTGACATTACTTTCACAGAATGATCATGCTTATGGCCCGGCTTAACTGCCTAGTGTCATACATTTAATGAAGTGGTATCTGTATATTATCTTGAACTAAATACAAATGTTTCATAAGTATAGTAAAAACTATTGATAATAGTAGTACATATATATTAGGTTACATCTACAGTAGTAGTCTTAGCAACAGATCAGTTTTCTTTATGATAACTAATAACAGTTTCAAATTGTGAGTTAGGCTCTATAAGTTAAAGTTTCTACCCCTCCAAGAAGTCTTTTTAAAATTTCTTTTTCTTTATTGATTTGAGAGAGAGAGGGAGAGAGAGAGAGATAGAAACATCGATGAGAGAGAACATCTATGGCTGCCTCCTGCATGCCCCCCACTGGGGGTTGGGCCCACAACCTGGGTATTTGCCCTGACTGGGAATCGACCCAGCGACCTCTTGGTGCATGGGTTGATGCTCAACCACTGAGCCACACCAGCTGGGCCCCCCCACCAAGAAGTCTTAAACAGTGAAATTTTAACAACTGGGAAATGGTTTATTTGTAAAACACTGACCCTAAGAGTAGTACATATACAGGGGTGTGCAAAAATAGGTTTATTGTTGTGAGTATGTGAAACACTGAGGTTATTCTTGTATTATTATTTATTAATTATCATGTTATTTTCCATAGGAACAACTGTAAACTTGCTTTTGGCTATGCCTCTATATTAAAGTTATATTTAGTACTAGGTTCCCTTTAAGCTATGTATATATTTGTTTCATATATATATATTACAGTGATACCTCGGTTCTCGAACATAATTCGTTCCAGGAGGACGGTCGAGAACCAAATTGTTCGAGAACCGAAGCAATGAAACCCAATAGGAAATAATGGAAACTGGATTAATTCGTTCCAAGCCCCAGAAAATGCCTATTTACTGGCCTAATTTGTATATAATATGTAGAAAAACATAAGTCTCAACAAGAAATAAAAGTGTACAGTATGTCTAAGGGTTAAATTCAGTGTAAAGCGTGACTCTCTCCACAAAGCGTGACTCTCTCTCTGCACTCACACTGATGCCGCAAGCAAGGCGCGCTGGGCCGAATGAATGCCATTCGGCTCAACTCGGCTCATCTCGGAAGTTCGAGCTCCAAATATTTGTTCGGATTCCAAGACAAAAGTTTCTCGAATCTCCTGGTCGAATACCAATTTGGTCGAAAGTCAAGGCGTTCGAGAACTGAGGTATCTCTGTATATATATATACACACACACACACATATTTTACACACCTGTTAAATAAGATTCAGGATAATCTCTAAATAGCCTTAAACAGTTCACCTGCCATTTTTAGGTTAATTTGTAAAAATGTTAACAGCTTCGTTAAGATTCAATTGATGTGCCATACAACCATTGACTCATTTAAAGTGTTAAATTGTTTTACACATATTCATTGACCTATACAACTATCATCACAATTTTAGAACAGTGTCATCACTCCAAAAGAAACCTGTATCCATTAATAATCACTCTCCATCCTCTTTTTCTTTCCCAAAGAGATTCACAAATATACTTGCTAACTCCATGAATCTGTCTATCTGGACATGCCATATAAATGGCATTTTATAGAGATGAAGAAAGCCATTTTGTCCTGTCTCTGTCCCTCTTCATTCAACTTGGTATTGTTTCTGCTAAAACAATAATATTCTCCTAACCTTGTGGCTCACCTGTGTATGTCATGATGTTCCCTGCCATTAGACAAGTGGACCCTCCACAGAACTTTTCAAATAACTCAAATTTTATTCCTGACTTGTGCCATAATGGTTAATTATATATATATGATTAACAAACCTAAACTATTCAAGCAAAAGGTTTCCAGTGAAACCCTTGGCTTTGTAACCTAAGCATGCTTTCCCATCAGAAAATGTTCTAATTTTAGCATCTGTTGCAATCCAGACAGGCTAAGAATCTTGCCAATCATTAAGCTTTTGTTCTTTGCAGTGTAACAGTTCTTTCCTAAAGTTGTTTCTTTCCTCTCACATTCTAGTAGAAGGGTCAAGAAGCAACCAGGTTGTAACTTCAGCACAAAGCTTGAAAATCTCAGCTATAAATTCAAATTCATTGCTTCCAAGTTCTATCTTCTACTGAAGAGCAAAACACAATATTTACAAATTTTTCACCACTTTATAACAAGGACTAACCCTTTATTCATTTTTCAATAACAGCTTACTTCCTTCTGAGTTCTCATCAGAAGCACCTTTAATGTTCATAGCTCTACTAAAATTTTGTTTATGATAATATATATTCTGTATGATGATATGACTTTACATATCATGCTCTTCATGTTTTTATGAGCTCTCACCAGCAATGCCTTAATGTCTATATTTTTTTCTTTATTGATTTTAGAGAAACAGGAAGGGAGAGGGAGATAGAAATATCGATGAGAAAGAACATCGATTGGCTGCCTCCTGCATGCCCCCCAATGGGGATCAGGCCCACAACCTGAGCATGTGCCCTGAGCAGGAATTGAACCAGTGACCTCTTGGTGCATGGGTTGACACTCAACCACTGAGCCACACTGGCCGGGCTTAATGTGTATATTTTTACCAACAGTCTTCTCAGGGAAATCTGGGCTTCTATCATACTTCTCAAAATTCTTTGCACCTCTACCCAGTATCCAACTCCCAAGAAACTTTGATATTTTTAAGTATTTGTACAATATTTTTGGTATCAATAGAGATAAAAATCTTTATTACCTTCTGAGGTTTACTGTAATAAATTAGAGCAAATTGGGTGGCTTAAAACAACTATTTCTGGAAGTCTTAAGTCTGAAATCAAGGTATTGGTGGGGTATATATGGCCTCCAAAAACTCTAAGGAAGAATTCTTCATTCCTTCTTCCAGCTTCTAATGGCTCCAGGCATTCCTTGGCTTGTGGTTGCATAACTGCAATCTTTGTTTTCATTTTCACATGGCTTTCTGATACTTTTCCCTGTTTCCCTCTGTGTGTCTATTATGAAAATGTTTGCCATTGACATTAGGGACTACCAGAAAATCCAGGTTGATCTCATTTCATAACCCTTAAATTAATTATATTTTAAAAGGCACTTTTTTGCAAATAAGCTCACGTTCATAAGTCCTGGAGACTAGCTTATAGAGATATAATTTGGGGGAGGAGGGCATCACTCATGCAACTACACCAGCTGTTATATATAAAGGCTTGTTACAAGTGTCTTATTTTAACTACCCAAAAGGCACATATGTTCAACTCTTTCCCAGCAGGTATTTTTTAACATATGTTTTTATTGATTTTTTGGAGAGAGGAAGAGGGAAAAAGAGAGAGAGAAACATCAATTGGATGCCTCCTCTGCATGTCACCTACTGGGGATCCAGGCTGCAAGCCAGGTAAATTGTTTAATCTCCACATCTGGGTGGTTTTTCCCACTTTTTATTGCAGTAACATTGTGGTCAGAGAATATGCTTGGTATAATTTCAACCTTCTTAAAAATTTTAAGGCTAGTTTTGTGTCCCAACATATGGTCTATCCTTTAGAATGTTCCTTGTGCACTGTGGAAGAATGTATATATTCTGATGTTCTGGAATGAAAGGCTCTGTAACTGTCAATTATTTCCATTTGGTCTAATGTTTTATATATCTAAGGCCAATATTTATTGATTTTCTGTTAGGATGATCTATCTAGAGCTGTCAATGGGGTATTTGGGTCCCCTACTATGTGTTTTGTCAGTTTTCCCTTTTATTTCTGTTAGTAGTCGCTTGATATATTTCAGTGCTCTCTGGTTGGGTGCATACATATTGAGAAGTGTTGTCTTCTTGATGCAGTGTCCCCTTTATCATTATAAAATGTCCATGTTTGTATCTTGTTACCTTTGTTATCTCGGAATCTATTTTGTCAGATAGAAGTATGGCTACACCTGTTTTTCTGTGGACGTTATTTGCTTGGAGAATCATTTTCCACCCTTTCACTTTGAGTCTAACTTTGTCTTTGCAGCTTAGATGTGTCTTTTGAAGGCATCACATAGTTGGGTTTTGTTTTTTGATCCAATCTGCTACTCCTTGCCTTTTTATTGGTGAATCAATTCCATTTACATTTAGGATGATTACTGATGTGAGGATTTCCTATACTATTTTATCTATTGTTTTCTGGGAAATCTGTGCCTCCATTGTTTCTTTTCACTTCTTTTTCTGTCTGTTGTTTTAGTTATGGTGGTATTCTATAACTTATTCCTCTGACTCCTTTTTTTTTTTAATTTATGTGTCTTAGTTTTGAGTTTTTTTTGTGTGTGGGTACCAATAGGTTTACAGAAAAAAAAGGGGGGTATCATATATATAGTAGTCATTTTTTTTTTCTGAATGAATATTATCTCCATCTCCCTTGAAAATTAGAAACTTTATCCACTGCCCTGTTATGGTTTTGTTTCACAAATTATCCCTATTTATGCTTAGTTCATTTCTAAATTGCAGTAGTTGTTGTCTTCTTCATCCCTCTTTTTAAATGTTTTCTTTTTTTACATCCTTTAACCTTTACGTGGTACTTAAGTATACAGTACCCTATTCCAAAAAAGGGTTGTAATATCCTGCTTCTGTCTGCCTGTGGTCATCTTACTTATAGTTTTGTGTTCCTTTTGTTCTTTGTTTTAGGTAGAATAACTACCTTGAGTATTTCCTGTAATGGAGGTCACCTGGTGATAAATTCCCTCAGATTCTGTATGTCTAGGAAAGTCTTTAGTCCCTTTTATATACTTAAGGATAACTTTTGATGGGTATATTATTCTTGGCTTGTAATTACTCTCTTTCAGTAGTTGAATATTTTATTTCACTCTCTCTTAGCTTGTAGGGTTTCTGCTGACAAATCTGATAACAATCTAATGGGGTTTCCTTTGTATATTACTGTCTTGATCCCCCTGGCTGTCTTGAGAATTCCTTTTTTTTTCCTCATAAATTTTTGACAGTTTTAATACAATGTAACTTGGAAAACGACCTTTTGGATTCTGGTTGCTTCTTGTATTCAAGGATCTAGCTCTTTCCATAGGTCTGAGAAGTTTTCATCAACTATTTTTTGAATAGGCTCTCTGTTCCTTTCCTCTTTTCCTCCTCTGTTATGCCTATTATTCTTATATTACTCTTTCTTTTGGAGTCAGATATTTCTTGTAGAGTTCTTTCATTTGTTTATGCTCAAGTCTCTCTTTTTACATCTGAATCATTTCTAGTTTTCTTCGATATCACTAATGTTTTCCTGCATCTGGACAGCTCTATTTCCTAAGCTAATAACGCCATCATTTATCTCTTTTATTGAGTTCTTCATCTCCAGAATTTCTATTTGTTTCTTTTATAACATACCAGTCTCTTTGTTAAAGTATTCATTTTGTTCATTGATTTTATTTCTGAGTTCATTAAATTTCCTATCATTGTTTTTGGTATCTTGAGTTTTTTTCAAATCTGCAATCTTGAATACTCTATAATTTAAATCACATGTTTTCATGTCTTTGAGTTTATTTTCTGGAGATTTTTTATTTTCTTTGGAAACTGCCTCATTACCTTGGTTTTGTATAGTATTTGATGGATTCTTTCTCTGTCTAGGCATCTATGTATTAGTGATACTTCTCTAGATCAATAACAAGTCATTTCATTGTTTTCCAGTAGGTGGCACTATAGTGCATGTCTTTTAGTTTTTCATGCACTGCTTTAGTTTTTTAGATCTGTTGGGGTGTGAAAGTTCTTTGTTCCCTGGGAAGGTGGGTGTCCTCTCTGTGATTAGGTTGCCTCAATCTCAGGGCACCAACCTCGCAGGAAAATGTGGTGAGTGATGGGGTTCCACACCTTTGAAAGCCCAGTGCTGTCCCCTGCTGATAGACTGTGCTGGCTGGCAGTGCAAGCATAAAGAATGGGGCTGGAATGAGCAAGGAGAGGCTGGCTTGTGCTTTTGTGGCTTTGTTCTCCAAGTAGTGTTGAATGGCAGACTTTGGTGGCCTCACATCTGTATCTCCACCCATCCCTGTGATCAGCCACAGAGTGAGCCTGTCACTAAGAAGAAAATATGTCTGTGGTTCCTGTTCTCATGTTTGCAGATAATGTTGTACTTTGCAGCCTGACAATCACTACTATAGCTTCTTCTGGGGTTCGCTACTAGCTCTGGGAGAGAGAGGAGAGACAATCAGGCTCTGTGGATTTGTTTTTCTGCCTGGCCATGGCAATAGTCAGACAAGGTGGCTGCACCTTTGTGCTTCCTCTCTTCAAAAGACATTGGGTTTAACTGCAATACTTAGTGGCCACACCTACACTCACTGTATCTCTCTGTTCTTCAGGGCTGAAGGAGTGCCAGCGGCAAATATGATTCCTTCCCTCTCTAGGCAGAGACCCACAGTGAGCTCCGGGATGCAAGTACTGGGCTGCATCTCGGACACCATCTCAGTTCTACTCATTTCCTTTCTCTTCTGTTCATTCCAATTTGTCCACCTTCAGATGTTTCCATCCATGGATCTCTCAGAAGTACTTACGGGGTCAGCAGAAAATCCTTTTTGAATAGTAGCTATTCACATTTTTAAGCTTCAAGAGGAGAGACCAAGAAAACCTCTCACACCAGCATTCTCTGACAAAATTCATATAATGTTTCAAACCTAAATTTTAGGTTAGGTAAACAAATGACAATTATATATTCTTTAAATCAATTATACTGTTTAAATTATGCTGTTCATCCTTCAGTGAATGTATGCACTCATCCTGGACACATCGAGTACCTAATATACACTAGGCAGTAAGAATACAAAAATGATCAAGGCCAATCCTGTCATCAAAAAACTATCAAACTGATTAAGAGAATGAACATTTAAATAGACAATGAAAATGAATTATAATACGTGCTATATTACAGGTACACAAAAGAGTATATGTAGCAAAAAAAAAAAAAAAAAAAAGTAAAGTTGAATTCTCCTTGGAAA
The DNA here is from genome assembly GCF_014108415.1 of Molossus molossus. Lineage (NCBI taxonomy): Eukaryota > Metazoa > Chordata > Mammalia > Chiroptera > Molossidae > Molossus > Molossus molossus. Next base: position 15,599,525 of record NW_023425355.1, on the reverse strand, counting down.
CTACCGAATAGGGCAGGCCTGGAATTTAGATTTCACTCTACAGGTGGAGAAGCTACTGAAAACTATGAAAGGAATTGGTTACTGCTCTAGGGAGATCTTCCTACACCGCAGTGTGGAAGATGGATTGGAGGGGGACAAGGTGGGCAGCACAGACACTCATCAATACATTAATACATTATTTTCGTCTTGTGACACATGATCAGATCCTGAACTGGAGCCGCCGCCCTGGGGATGGAGGGCAGATGGACGTGGAAAGTACTTTTCACAGGATGTGGTCAATGAATAAATGGAGGAATCATGGGAACAATTTCCCTATAGAGACTTTACACGGGATTACATTGTCCTGATACCCACCCCAGTCAAAAAGGCTGGTGTTAATGGCACTTGATCTTGCGAAATAATTTTCAGGTCTCATCCCCTCGGGAAAAGAGCAGGTCAGGAGCCTCCCCCGACAGTGTTATCTATGCTCCCCACAGAAAGAACTAGCCCTGGTTCCCCTTTCTGATTTCCCTACAAATGTTCTGTGATTTCAAATGAAGATGTTAAAACTTGATACTCACCACAGTAACAAGGATAGCATGTGTGTTCACAAGCACACAATTCAATTCTTGTTTGGAGTCGCAAGCGATTTGGAAGCTTCTTTCAGTGAGTTAGACATTTATGTCACAGTAGTCCAGGGTCCTCTCAGCGACCTGCGTTCTGCTCCTTAAAGTCCTGTCAAATCATCATTCTGCCTTCCTAAATTGGTTGAATGAATGCATTAAATAACCATCATTGAAGAATGTCCAGTGTACTATAAATGAAACTGTGGCCTAACATGTCTAATGTGATCTGTTACCAAAAATTCAGAAGGCATTTTTAATTATTACTTATTACATGAAAAAGAATTGATATGGCTTCAACCTATTTTGGCCTTCCATTCCCAAGCATAGGAGCAAGTGAACAGAGTTCAACGTGATTAAGTATCTCGATTAGAAATCCTCACGAATGAAAGACATTGTTCTGCAGTTGTGCTTGTTGTTGGAACCACTATTCCCCAAAATGATTGTTTTCATGAAGAAAAATAACCGCACTCCTTAGATAGGCTAGGCGGATCACTGGTTTTTCTTCCTTCCTCCTGCTTTCCCTGTCGTTTCCTGAAAAATTAAATCAGTGTTAGCTCCAGATGGGACCTTTGAAGGCTTTTATTCTTCACACGAAGTGAAGGGACACCAACGTTAGGAAAGTTACTTTAGAGGTGATGAGACGACGGCACGACGCTGGGTTTAGGCAGCAGGTCCCAGGAGCCCGTCCTCCCGTGGGGAGGCCCAGGGAGCACCGGGAGGGGAGGGCCACGAGGTGCGGGGCTGCTCCCAGGGGCCCGCGTGCGCAGAGCGCGGAGCCCGACGACGGGGGCGGAACTCGGTGTGAAGTTCCGGGGTCACAGGTGAGCGGCAGGTCCATCCGGGTGAGGGGTGCAGGGACCTGGGACCCGCCCGGCGGTTATTCCGGTAACTCGGCGGTGGCGGTGCCTGTGGTTCACCTTGCCCGGCAACAGCGCGAGCCCTGGTAAGCCGGGGGCCTGGTCCCCCCGACACCCCCAGTCCCACCCCAGTCCCCTTCACCCCAACCCCGTCCCCTTCACCCGCACCCCGTCCCCTTCACCGCCACCCCAATCCCCTCATCCCTACCCCAGTCCCCTTCACCCCCACGCCGGTCCCCTCCACCCCGCTCCACTGTCCTCCATGGTGCCCCCTCCATGCCCTTCAATTAGCCAACATGGTCCCTTCCGCCCTGTACCCCCTTCCATTCCACACAATGGTGCCCCCTTCCCGCCCTCCACCACGCTCCATTCCTCTTCATGGTCCTCCCTCCTCCACCGTCTCCTTGTCCTCTAAGTTCTCCACCCGCCCTTCACCCCTCCACACTCTGTTCCATTCCTTGGTCCCTCCCACCCTCCACCCCTCCATTCCCCCCCATGGTCTCCCCACTCCTCATGCCCCTGCATTAACCTGCATTGTACCCCCACTACCCAACCTGGTTCCTCCCACCATCCACCCCCTCCATTCCCCACCATGGTCTCTCCCACTGTCCATGCCCTCCATTAACCTCCACAGTACCTCCACTACCCAACCTGGTTCCTCCCGCCATCCACCCCTCCATTCCCCACCATGGTCTCTCCCACTGTCCAGGCCCTCCATTAACCTCCACAGTACCCCCACTACCCAACCTGGTTCCTCCCGCCATCCACCCCTCCATTCCCCACCATGGTCTCTCCCACTGTCCATGCCCTCCATTAATGTCCACAGTACCTCCACTACCCAACCTGGTTCCTCCCGCCATCCACCCCTCCATTCCCCACCATGGTCTCTCCCACTGTCCATGCCCTCCATTAATGTCCACAGTACCTCCACTACCCAACCTGGTTCCTCCCACCATCCACCCCTCCATTCCCCACCATGGTCTCTCCCACTGTCCATGCCCTCCATTAACCTCCACAGTACCTCCACTACCCAACCTGGTTCCTCCCGCCATCCACCCCTCCATTCCCCACCATGGTCTCTCCCACTGTCCATGCCCTCCATTAACCTCCACAGTACCTCCACTACCCAACCTGGTTCCTCCCACCATCCACCCCTCCATTCCCCACCATGGTCTCTCCCACTGTCCATGCCCTCCATTAATGTCCACAGTACCTCCACTACCCAACCTGGTTCCTCCCACCATCCACCCCTCCATTCCCCACCATGGTCTCCCCACTGTCCAGGCCCTCCATTAACCTCCACAGTACCTCCACTACCCAACCTGGTTCCTCCCGCCATCCACCCCTCCATTCCCCACCATGGTCTCTCCCACTGTCCATGCCCTCCATTAATGTCCACAGTGCCTCCACTACCCAACCTGGTTCCTCCCGCCCTCCACCCCTCCATTCCCCACCATGGTCTCTCCCACTGTCCATACCTCTCCATTAATGTCCACAGTACCTCCACTACCCAACCTGGTTCCTCCGCCCTTACCCTCACCCCGCCACAACCTCCATTCCCCACCATGGTTTTTCCCACTCTCCACACCCCCCCCATTAATGTCCACTCTACCTCCATTACCCAATATGGTTGCCCCACCCTCCACCCCTTTCCATCCCTCCATTCCCCAACATGGTCTTGTCCACTCTTCATGCCCCTGCATTAACCTCCACTGTACCTCCATTACCCAACATGGTTCATCCCGTCCACACCCTCCCCCCCACCTCCATTCCATACCCCCTCCATTCCCCACCCACCATGGCCTCTCCCACTCTTCATGCCCCTGCATAAACCTCCACTGTACCTCCATTATGCAACAAGGTTCCCCCCCCCTGCCCTCTACCCCCCTCCACCACCTCCCTTCCCCACCATTGTCTCCCTGCTCTTTATGCCCCTGTATTAACCTCCATGTACTTCAGTTAACCAACATGTTTACCCCCCGCCCTCCACCCGTCTCCACCCCTCCATTCCCCACCATGATCTCCCCACTCTTCATGCCCCTGAATTAGCCTCCACTGTACCTACATTACCCAACATGGCCCCCCCCACCCTCCACCCGTCTCCACCCCTCCATTCCCCACCATGATCTCCCCACTCTTCATGCCCCTGAATTAGCCTCCACTGTACCTACATACCCAACATGGCCCCCCCACCCACCCTCCACCCCTCTCCATCCCTCTCCATCCCTACATTGCCCACCATGGTCTCCCCTACTCTTCATGCCCCTGCATTAACCTCCACTGTACCTACATTACCCAACAGGGTTCCCCCCCACCCTTCACCCCTCCAGCCCCTCCATTATTCACCATGGTCTCCCCACTCTTCATGCCCCTGCATTTACCTGCAGTGTACCTCCATTACCCAACATGGATCGCCCATCCTCCACACCTCTCCATCACCTCCATTCCCCACCATGGTCTTGCCCACTCTCCACGCCCCTCCATTAATGTCCACTGTACCTCTGTTACCCAACAGGGCTCCCTCCACCCTCCAAAACACTTCACCCCTTCCACTCCCCAGCATGGTCTCTCCCATTGTTTTTGACCCTGCATTAAACTCCACTGTATCTCCATTACCCAACATGATTTCTCCCGGCCTCACCGCCACCCCCCCATAACCTCCTTTCTTCACCATGGTCTCCCCCACTCTCATGTCCCACTGTTAACCTTAACTGTACCTGCATTACTGAACAGGGTTCCCCCCACCCTCCACCACTCTCCACCCCTCCATTCCCCACCATGGTCTCCCCCACTCTTCATGCCCCTACATGAACCTCCACTGTACCTCCATTACGCAACATGTTTCCTCCAGCCCTCACACCCCACCCCTGACTCCCTCCATTCTCCACCATGATCTCCCCAACTCTTCATGTCCCTCCTCTGTACCTCCATTACCCAGCACTGTTCCCCTGCCCTGCACCCCACTTCACCCACTCCATTCCCCACCATGGTCTCGCCCAATCTTCATGACCCTGGATTAACCTCCACCCCCCTCCACTCCCATCCACTCCCTCCATTCCCCACCATGGTGCTACCCACCTTTCAGGCTCCTGCATTAAACTCCACTGTACCTCATTACCCAACAGGGTTCCCCCCACCCTCCATCCCCCACCACCCTCCTCCACCCCTTTTCACCCCTCCATTCCCCACCATGGTCTCACCCACTCTTTTTTGTTTTATTTTTACTTTTTTCATCTTAGCATTTTCCCCACCGTTACCGAAGAACACGATCACTCTTCAGGCCCCTGCATTAAATTCCACTGTACCGCCATTACCCAACATGGTTCCTCCCGCCCTCCAGCCCCTCCAGCACCTCCAGTCCCCACCATTGTCTCCCCAATCTTCATGCCCCTGCATTAACCTCCATGTACCTTTATTACCCAGCATGGTTCCCCCCCGCACTCCAGCCCTCTCCATTTCTCCATTCAACACCATGGTGGCCCCTACTCTGCATACCCCTGCATTAACCTCCACTGTGCCTGCATTACCCAACATGGTTCCTACAGTCCTCCACCCCCACCCACTCCATTCCCCACTATGGTCTCACACACGCTTTATGCCCCTGCATAATCTCCCCTGTACCTCCACTACACATGTTTCCTACCCCATCCCCCACCCCACTCCCACCCCCTCGATTCCCCACCATGGTCTCACCCAATCTCCACACCCTTCCATTAATCTCCACTGTACCTCCATTAACCAACACGACTCTCGCAGCCCTCCACCCCCTCCATTCCCCACCATGGTCTCACCTACTCTTCATGCCCCTGCATTGACCTGCACTGTACCTCCATTATCCAACAGGGTTCCCCCCACCCTCCATCCCCCTCCACCCCTTTTGACCCCTCCATTCCCCACCATGGTCTCGCCCACTCTTGATGCCCGGGTATTAACCTGCACTGTACCTCCATTACCCTCCATGGTTCCCACGCCCTCGAACTCTGTCCATCCCCCCATTACCCACCATGGTCGCCCACTCTCCACGCCCCTCTGTTAATGTCAGCTGTACCTCCATTAACAACATGGTTCCTCCTGACCTCACCCCCCATCTCCCCAACCACCTCCATTCCACACCATGGTCTTGTTCACTCATCATGCCCCTGCATTAACCTCCACTGCACCTCCATTACCCAACATGGTTCCTACAGTCCTCCACCCCCACCCACTCCATTCCCCACTATGGTCTCACACACGCTTCATGCCCCTGCATTAATCTCCACTGTACCTCCACTACACAACATGTTTCCTCCCCCACCCTCCACCCCACTCTACCCCCTCCATTCCCCACCATGTTTTCGCCCAATCTCCACACCCCTCCATTAACGTCTACTGTACCTCCATTGACCAACACGGCTCCCGAGGCCCTTCACCTTCTCCATTCCCCACCATGGTCTCACCTACTCTTCATGCCCCTGCATTGACCTGCACTGTACCTCCATTACCCAACATGGTTCCTCCCACCCTCACACTCACCCCCCACCACCTCTATTCCACATGCCCTCAATTCCCCACCATGATCTCGCCAACTCGTCATGTCCCTGTAGTAACCTCCACTGCACCTTCATTACCCAGCATGGTTCCCCCGCCCTCCACACCTCTCCACCACCCCCATTCCCCTCCCTGGTCTCGCCTACTCTCCACGCCTCTCCATTATTGTCCACTGTACCTCCGTTACCCAGCATGTTTATCCATACGCTCTACCCTCTTCACCCACTCCTTTCACCACCATGTTCTCTCCCACTCTTCATGTACCTGCGTTAACCCCTACTATACCTCCATTACCCAACATGGTTCCTCCTGTGTTCCACAACCCTCCACCCCCTCCATTCCCCAATGGTCTCCCCCACTCCTCATGCACCTGCATGTACCTGCACTCTACTTCCATTACCCAACATGGTTCCCACTGCCTTCCTTCACTTCCACCTCCTCTTTTCCCCACTATTGTCTCCCCACTCCTCATGCCCCTGCATTAATCTCACTGTACCTCCATTACCGAAAGGGTTCTTTCACCCTCAACCCACTCCACACCTTCAATTCCCCAACATGGTCTCCCCACTCTTCATGCCCCTACATTAACCTCCACTGTACGTCCATTACCCAACATGATTTTCCCCACCCTCCACCACCCTCCACACCTTCCATTCCCAACCAGGTTTTCACCTACCCTTCATGCTCCTGCACTAACATCCACTGTATCTCCATTACTCAAAATAATACCTTCCGCCTTCACCCCCACCTCCCCACACCCTCCTTTCCCCACTCCTCACCTCCCCACCCCCTCCATTCCCCACCATGGTCTCCCCCACTCTTCATGCCCCTGCATTTACCTGCACTGTACCTCCATTACCCAACGTGTTTCCTCTTGCCCTCACACCCCACCGTCGCCTCACTCCATTCCCCAACATGATCTCGCCTACTCTTCATGTTCCTCCTCTCTACCTCCATTACCCAGCACTGTTACCTCTGCCCTGTGCACCACTTCGCCTCCTCCATTCCCCACCAATGTCTCACTCAATCTTCATGCCCCTGCATTGACCTCCACTGTACCTCCATTACCCAACATGGTTCCTCCTGCTCTCAACATCACCTCCCCACCACTTCCATTCCACACCCCCTCCATTCCCCACCATGGACTCTCCCACTCTTCATGCCCCTTGATTAACCTCCACTGTACCTCCATTATTCAACATGGCTCCTCCTGCCCTCACCCCCCACGCTCCCACCAACTACATTCCCCAAATTGGACACCTTCATTCTTCATGCCCCTGCATTAATCTCCACTGTACCTCTGTTACACAACATGGTTCTCCCTCACCACGCCCGCAACAACTGTCCATTCCTCCTTTCCCCACCATGGTGTCCCCCACATTTCATGCCCTTGTATTATCCTCCACTTTATCTCCATTACCCAACATGGTTCCTCCTGTACTCCAACCCCCATCACCCCCTCCACCCCCTCCATTAGCCACCATGGTCTCACCTACAATTCATGTCCATGCATTAAACTCCACTGTACCTCAATTATTCAACATGGTTCTTCCCGCCCTCACTTCTCACCACCACAGCCCTGCACACTCTCCATTCCCCACCATAGTCGCCCGCTCTCCACCCTCCTGCATTAATGTGCACTGTACCTCCATTACCCAACATGGTTCCGCCTGACCTCCACCTCCCTCCATGCACTCCGTTTCCCACCATTGTCTCCCTACTCTTCATGCCCCTGCATTTATGTCCACTGTACCTCCATTACCCAACATGGTTCCCCCCGCCTTCCACCCCTCTCCCTCCCTCCATTGCCCACCATGGTCTCCCCTACTCTTCATGCCCCTGCATGAACCTCCACTGCACCTACATTACCCAACATGGTTCCCCCCCGCCCTCCACCACTCTCCATCCCTCCATTCCCCACCATGGTCTCCCCCACAATTCATGCACCTACATTAACCTCCATTACCCAAAATGTTTCCTCTAGTCCTCACACCACACCCCCAACCCCCTCCATTCCTCACCATGATCTCCCCAACTCTTCATGTCCCTCCTCTGTACCTCCATTACCCAGCACTGTTCCCCCACCCTGTACCCAACTTCACCACCTCCATTCCCCACTATTGTCTCCCCAATCTTCATGCCCCTGCATTAACCTCCACTGTACCTCCATTACCCAACAGGGTTCCCCCCACCCTCCATCCCCCTCCACCCTCCTCCACCCCTTTTCACCCCTTCATTCCCCACCATGGTCTCGCCCTCTCTTTTTGTGTTTTATTTTTACTTTATTCATTTTAGCATTTTCCCAACCCCAACCCAAGAACTCGCTCACTCTTCATGCCCCTGTATTAACGTCCACTGTATCTGCATTACCCAATATCTCCCCCCGCCCTCCACCACCTTCCCCCCCACTCCCTTCCGATCCACCCCTCCATTCCCCACCATGGTCTCTCCCACTGTCCATGCCCTCCATTAACCTCCACAGGACCTCCACTACCCAACCTGGTTCCTCCCTCCCTCCACCCCTCCATTCCCCACCATGGTCTCTCCCACTGTCCATGCCCTCCATTAACCTCCACAGTGCCTCCACTACCCAACCTGGTTCCTCCCGCCATCCACCCCTCCATTCCCCACCATGGTCTCTCCCACTGTCCATGCCTCTCCATTAATGTCCACAGTACCTCCACTACCCAACCTGGTTCCTCCCGCCATCCACCCCTCCATTCCCCACCATGGACTCTCCCACTGTCCAGGCCCTCCATTAATGTCCACAGTACCTCCATTACCCAACCTGGTTCCTCCAGCCCTCCACCCCCTCCATTCCCCACCATGGTCTCTCCCACTGTCCATGCCCTCCATTAACCTCCACAGTACCTCCACTACCCAACCTGGTTCCTCCCGCCATCCACCCCTCCATTCCCCACCATGGTCTCTCCCACTGTCCATGCCCTCCATTAACCTCCACAGTGCCTCCACTACCCAACCTGGTTCCTCCCGCCATCCACCCCTCCATTCCCCACCATGGTCTCTCCCACTGTCCAGGCCCTCCATTAATGTCTACAGTACCTCCACTACCCAACCTGGTTCCTCCCGCCCTCCAACCCTCCATTCCCCACCATGGTCTCCCCACTGTCCATGCCCTCCATTAATGTCCACAGTACCTCCACTACCCAACCTGGTTCCTCCCGCCCTCCACCCCCTCCATTCCCCACCATGGTCTCTCCCACTGTCCATGCCCTCCATTAACCTCCACAGTGCCTCCACTACCCAACCTGGTTCCTCCCACCCTCCACCCCCTTTACCCCTCCATTCCCCACCATGGTCTCGCCCACTGTCCATGCCCTCCATTAACCTCCACAGTGCCTCCACTACCCAACCTGGTTCCTCCCGCCATCCACCCCTCCATTCCCCACCATGGTCTCTCCCACTGTCCAGGCCCTCCATTAACCTCCACAGTGCCTCCACTCCCCAACCTGGTTCCTCCCGCCATCCACCCGTCCATTCCCCACCCTGGTCTCTCCCACTGTCCAGGCCCTACATTAACCTCCACAGTACCTCCACTACCCAACCTGGTTCCTCCCACCCTCCACCCCCTTTACCCCTCCATTCCCCACCATGGTCTCTCCCACTGTCCATGCCCTCCATTAATGTCCACAGTACCTCCACTACCCAACCTGGTTCCTCCCGCCATCCAACCCTCCATTCCCCACCCTGGTCTCTCCCACTGTCCAGGCCCTCCATTAACCTCCACAGTGCCTCCACTACCCAACATGGTTCCTCCCTCCCTCCACCCCCTTTACCCCTCCATTCCCCACCATGGTCTCTCCCACTGTCCAGGCCCTCCATTAATGTCCACAGTACCTCCACTACCCAACCTGGTTCCTCCCGCCCTCCACCCCCTCCATTCCCCACCCTGGTCTCGCCCACTGTCCAGGCCCTCCATTAACCTCCACAGTGCCTCCACTACCCAACCTGGTTCCTCCCGCCCTCCACCCCCTCCATTCCCCACCCTGGTCTCGCCCACTGTCCAGGCCCTCCATTAACCTCCACAGTGCCTCCACTACCCAACATGGTTCCTCCCGCCCTCCACCCCTCCATTCCCCACCCTGGTCTCTCCCACTGTCCAGGCCCTCCATTAACCTCCACAGTGCCTCCACTACCCAACATGGTTCCTCCCTCCCTCCACCCCCTTTACCCCTCCATTCCCCACCATGGTCTCTCCCACTGTCCATGTCTCTCCATTAACCTCCACAGTACCTCCACTACCCAACCTGGTTCCTCCCGCCCTCCACCCCTCCATTCCCCACCATGGTCTCTCCCACTGTCCAGGCCCTCCATTAACCTCCACAGTGCCTCCACTACCCAACCTGGTTCCTCCCGCCATCCACCCCTCCATTCCCCACCATGGTCTCTCCCACTGTCCATGCCCTCCATTAACCTCCACAGTACCTCCACTACCCAACCTGGTTCCTCCCGCCATCCACCCCTCCATTCCCCACCATGGTCTCTCCCACTGTCCATGCCTCTCCATTAATGTCCACAGTACCTCCACTACCCAACCTGGTTCCTCCCGCCATCCACCCCTCCATTCCCCACCATGGACTCTCCCACTGTCCAGGCCCTCCATTAATGTCCACAGTACCTCCATTACCCAACCTGGTTCCTCCCGCCATCCACCTCTCCATTCCCCACCATGGTCTCTCCCACTGTCCATGCCCTCCATTAACCTCCACAGTACCCTCCACTAACCCAACCTGGTTCCTCCCGCCATCCACCCCTCCATTCCCCACCATGGTCTCTCCCACTGTCCATAGCCCTCCATTACCTCCACAGTGCCTCCATACCCACCTGGTTCCTCCCGCCATCCACCCCTCCATTCCCCACCATGGTCTCTCCCACTGTCCATGCCCTCCATTAATGTCTACAGTACCTCCACTACCCAACCTGGTTCCTCCCGCCATCCACCCCTCCATTCCCCACCATGGTCTCCCCACTGTCCATGCCCTCCATTAATGTCCACAGTACCTCCACTACCCAACCTGGTTCCTCCCGCCCTCCACCCACTCCATTCCCCACCATGGTCTCTCCCACTGTCCATGCCCTCCATTAACCTCCACAGTGCCTCCACTACCCAACCTGGTTCCTCCCACCCTCCACCCCCTTTACCCCTCCATTCCCCACCATGGTCTCGCCCACTGTCCATGCCCTCCATTAACCTCCACAGTACCTCCACTACCCAACCTGGTTCCTCCCGCCATCCACCCCTCCATTCCCCACCCTGGTCTGTCCCACTGTCCATGCCCTCCATTAACCTCCACAGTGCCTCCACTACCCAACCTGGTTCCTCCCGCCATCCACCCCTCCATTCCCCACCATGGTCTCTCCCACTGTCCAGGCCCTCCATTAACCTCCACAGTGCCTCCACTCCCCAACCTGGTTCCTCCCGCCATCCACCCCTCCATTCCCCACCATGGTCTCTCCCACTGTCCAGGCCCTCCATTAACCTCCACAGTGCCTCCACTACCCAACCTGGTTCCTCCCGCCATCCACCCCTCCATTCCCCACCATGGTCTCTCCCACTGTCCAGGCCCTCCATTAACCTCCACAGTGCCTCCACTACCCAACCTGGTTCCTCCCGCCATCCACCCCTCCATTCCCCACCCTGGTCTCTCCCACTGTCCAGGACCTCCATTAACCTCCACAGTACCTCCACTACCCAACCTGGTTCCTCCCACCCTCCACCCTCCATTCCCCACCATGGTCTCTCCCACTGTCCATGCCCTCCATTAATGTCCACAGTGCCTCCACTACCCAACCTGGTTCCTCCCGCCCTCCACCCCCTCCATTCCCCACCATGGTCTCTCCCACTGTCCAGGCCCTCCATTAACCTCCACAGTACCTCCACTACCCAACCTGGTTCCTCCCACCCTCCACCCCTCCATTCCCCACCCTGGTCTCTCCCACTGTCCAGGACCTCCATTAACCTCCACAGTACCTCCACTACCCAACCTGGTTCCTCCCACCCTCCACCCCTCCATTCCCCACCATGGTCTCTCCCACTGTCCATGCCCTCCATTAATGTCCACAGTGCCTCCACTACCCAACCTGGTTCCTCCCGCCCTCCACCCCCTCCATTCCCCACCATGGTCTCTCCCACTGTCCATGTCTCTCCATTAACCTCCACAGTACCTCCACTACCCAACCTGGTTCCTCCCGCCATCCACCCGTCCATTCCCCACCCTGGTCTCTCCCACTGTCCAGGCCCTCCATTAACCTCCACAGTGCCTCCACTACCCAACATGGTTCCTCCCGCCCTCCACCCCTCCATTCCCCACCCTGGTCTCTCCCACTGTCCATGCTCTCCATTAACCTCCACAGTACCTCCACTACCCAACATGGTTCCTCCCTCCCTCCACCCCCTTTACCCCTCCATTCCCCACCCTGGTCTCTCCCACTGTCCATGCCCTCCATTAACCTCCACAGTGCCTCCACTACCCAACCTGGTTCCTCCCACCCTCCACCCCCTTTACCCCTCCATTCCCCACCATGGTCTCGCCCACTGTCCATGCCCTCCATTAACCTCCACAGTACCTCCACTACCCAACCTGGTTCCTCCCGCCATCCACCCCTCCATTCCCCACCCTGGTCTGTCCCACTGTCCATGCCCTCCATTAACCTCCACAGTGCCTCCACTACCCAACCTGGTTCCTCCCGCCATCCACCCCTCCATTCCCCACCATGGTCTCTCCCACTGTCCAGGCCCTCCATTAACCTCCACAGTGCCTCCACTCCCCAACCTGGTTCCTCCCGCCATCCACCCGTCCATTCCCCACCCTGGTCTCTCCCACTGTCCAGGACCTCCATTAACCTCCACAGTACCTCCACTACCCAACCTGGTTCCTCCCATCCTCCACCCCCTTTACCCCTCCATTCCCCACCATGGTCTCTCCCACTGTCCATGCCCTCCATTAATGTCCACAGTGCCTCCACTACCCAACCTGGTTCCTCCCGCCCTCCACCCCCTCCATTCCCCACCATGGTCTCTCCCACTGTCCATGCCCTCCATTAACCTCCACAGTGCCTCCACTACCCAACATGGTTCCTCCCGCCCTCCACCCCTCCATTCCCCACCCTGGTCTCTCCCACTGTCCAGGCCCTCCATTAACCTCCACAGTACCTCCACTACCCAACCTGGTTCCTCCCGCCATCCACCCGTCCATTCCCCACCCTGGTCTCTCCCACTGTCCAGGCCCTCCATTAACCTCCACAGTGCCTCCACTACCCAACCTGGTTCCTCCCGCCCTCCACCCCTCCATTCCCCACCCTGGTCTCTCCCACTGTCCAGGCCCTCCATTAACCTCCACAGTACCTCCACTACCCAACCTGGTTCCTCCCGCCATCCACCCCTCCATTCCCCACCATGGTCTCTCCCACTGTCCATGCCCTCCATTAACCTCCACAGTGCCTCCACTCCCCAACATGGTTCCTCCCGCCATCCACCCCTCCATTCCCCACCATGGTCTCTCCCACTGTCCATGCCCTCCATTAACCTCCACAGTACCTCCACTACCCAACCTGGTTCCTCCCGCCATCCACCCCTCCATTCCCCACCATGGTCTCTCCCACTGTCCATGTCTCTCCATTAACCTCCACAGTGCCTCCACTACCCAACCTGGTTCCTCCCGCCATCCACCCCTCCATTCCCCACCATGGTCTCTCCCACTGTCCATGCCCTCCATTAATGTCCACAGTACCTCCACTACCCAACCTGGTTCCTCCCGCCCTCCACCCCTCCATTCCCCACCATGGTCTCTCCCACTGTCCATGCCCTCCATTAACCTCCACAGTACCTCTGTTACCCAACATGGTTCCTCCCTTTGCCACCATCTTCCATTACCCATCCTGATGACTTCCACCTTGCGTTATCCTCCATCATCCACCAGGATACCTCCCATCTGCCATCCTCCATCATCCACCATGATGCCCCCGTCCGCCATCTTGCATTGTCGGCCATGATGCCCCCGTCCGCCATCTTCCATTATCTCCCATGATCCCTCCCGTTCTCCACCATCTTGTTTCACCCTCCATGGTCTTTCCCGCCACCGGTCCCTCCCTCAGCTGCCCCCTCATTCCCGCCGCCCCTTCACCTAGCGGCCAGTCCTCCCCTTCCTTGGTGTGTCATCAGCTGGACCCTGTGACCTCACAGAGCAGATCTCCTGGCACCAGGCTTCCGGGTGTGGACGGCAGGGACCAGCGGCGGGAGCGGGCGGCGCTAAGCAGCGGAGTCTCCAGGTGAGGACCGATGAGAGGGGGTGGCGGCAGCTGGGGGAGAGAGGGGGCCGAGCCGGGGGCGTGCAAGACACAGGTGGACAGGAGCCATCCGTCCCGCCGGTCCCTTCATTCCTTCCACACCCTCCCCCACCTCGGGCCCTGTCCCCGTCACCACCCTGCTCCCCGTCCTTGGCCCTGTCCCCCGTTCCCGGCCCTGCCCCCCGTCCCCGGCCCTGTCTCCGTCACCCGCCCTGCCCCCGTCCCCGGCCCTGTCTCCATCACCCTCCCTGCCCCCGTCCCCGGCCCTGTCTCCGTCACCAGCCCTGCCCCCCGTCACTGGCCCTGTCTCCGTCACCCGCCCTGCCCCCGTCCCCGACTCTGTCTCCGTCACCCGCCCTGCCCCCATCCCCGGCCCTGCCCCCCAGCCCCGGCCCTGTCCCGGTCACCGCCCTGCCCCCCCGTCCCCGGCCCTGCCCCCATCACCCCTGACCCCTCTCCACCCGACCTGACCCACCTGTCCCCTGACCTGACCGGGTCCCCACTCTCTGTCTCAGGACCTCGGACAAGGGTCGGCCATGGCGCAGTCTCGGGCCGTGAGACGCCTGCTGAAGGAGTTCCTCGACCTTTCTCGACACCCCCCTGAGCTGTGCTCCGCGGGGCCCCTGGAGGACGACATCCTCACGTGGCAGGGGGTGGTCATAGGGCCCCAGGGCAGCCCCTACGAGGGCGGCATCTTCAGCCTAGAGATTGTGTTTCCAGCTACTTACCCCCTGAACCCGCCGCAGGTCCAGTTCAGCACCCCCATCTACCACCCGAACGTAAGTGAGAGTGGGTGCATCGGGCTGGACCTGCTGACCTCCAGGTGGGCGCCCACGTGCACCATCTCCCAGGTGCTGCTGGCCATCGGCGCCCTGCTGGCGGACCCCAGCCCGCACGACATCCTCGATCCCGAGATTGCGAACGTGTTCCTGACGGACAGGCCCGAGTTCGACCTCCGGGCCCGCAAGTGGACCGAGGAGTACGCCATGTAATCCCCAATAGAGGTGGGCCGTGTGGCCCCAATAATGTTCTCTGTGATCCCCAATAAAGATGTGCTCTGGAATCTCATGAAGGTGTGCTCTGTGATCCCCAGTAAAGGTGTGCCGTGGGATCCCCAGTAAAGGTGTGCCGTGGGATCCCCAGTAAAGGTGTGCCGTGGGATCCCCAGTAAAGGTGTGCATCCCTTACACAGCGCTTCGACTGGGCTCTGAGAAGCACCTGTCCCATGGGTCTGGGCACTTGTACACCTGACACAGCAGGGTGTGCATGCAGGGGGTGGGGGGTCCTGGAGGTGGGGAGGGCACAGTGGTGGGGAGCACGAAGGTGGGGGACCCACAAGGTAGGGGGGCCCTAGGGGTGGGGCAACGTTGGGGGGAGGAGGGGTGTGAGACAGACCAGCGTTGATCCCCATTGGACCGAAAGCTTTCTCTGCTGATTGAGGAGGGACAGCAAGACCAGGGGGTGGAGTCTTCAGGACCAGGGGGCCGTCCCGCCAGTCAGTGGGATGACTGTCAGTGAGGATCCTTAGAGCTGACCACGGGGGGGACACACTGGGTGAAGACCACAGAGCTGACTAGGCATCGCTTCTATGCGGAAGAACCTGGGTCTTCGGTTCCTGTTTCTGACCTAGATCAGTAGGAACCCGTATCATCTACACTGAGATCTAAATTTAATGGAACAAAAATGAAGTGGACTAGGGGTTGGTACAAAATAAAGGGATGTGTTTTGCTCCCAGACGTCTCCACCTCCCGCACCTTCAGTCCCCACCTTTGACCACTCTGCCTGTCCCCCACTCTGGGGCGTACCCCACTTCTCAGGACACGTCTACTTCGACATAAGGACATTCAACCCCAGAGAATTTTATAAAAACGTATTTGAGCCAAACAGACGATACACCTGGAAGTAAGATCTCAGCAGACTGAAAAAAGTGCTTCTCACAATGACAGTCTGCAGCTCCTTTTACATATTTTAAATGAAGGAGAAAACACAGGGAAGATTACAGGAAGGTGGGAGAAAGCAAGGGGGGAGTGGAGACAGGACAGTTACCAAACTGTGGGCTCTCCTGAGGGTGGTTCCCACATTTCAACGGTGTGTTAACCTATATGCACAGGAACAATGGACAGGCCTTGCTTAAGGTAGACAGAAACCTGGGTTTTTTGTTTTTGTTTTAATTATTGATTTTAAGCAAGGAAGGAAGGGAGAAGGAGAGAAAGAAAGAAACATCAGTGTGACAGAGAAACATCAATATAGTGCCTCCGGTATGCATTCCAGCCTGGAACTGAACTAGCAACCTGGTCATGTGCCCTCTCCGGGAATGGAACTGGCGACCTTTGGGTGCCCTGAATGATACTCAACCAACTGAGTCACAATGCTCAGGGCAACATAATGTTTTACTAAAAAGGTTATATGTCTGGGGTGTGATACCCCACCAGGACCTGCCCGGGAAGGAATTTATGACCAGGTCACCCTGGGAGGTTATTTTCCATAGAACCCCTTTTTGCATCCACACCTACCAACTCTAATTTGTCTTATTATCTCAAGAGCTCTGTGGGGTCTGAGATTTCACCCAGCTTCCAAGCCCACATGGGAGCCGGTCACAGTGTCGTGGAGGCTGCTGACTGACACAGATGCTGGTGTACACACAACGTGAGTCAGGACCCAGCAGGCAACATGAGTTCCCCTGACCCCAAGACCAGACCCAAGGGGGACATGGGGAGTGGGCCGTGGGTGCACACACCGTGGGTTCATGTCACAGCTCAGCGACCACAGGCACAGGAACTCCCCAATCCCTGAAGAAGCCAGCAAATCTGACCTTTCCCAGAGAGAGATGTTATCTTGAACCTGCTCAGGAAACAAATCCGCCACCTGCCCTGGAGGGAGCTCTGTTTTCCAAGGCTGTTGGCTACACAGATGCCCTGGACACTGAGAGTCCAGGACACCTGCCATCACATGACGTGTAGAAACATCATGGAGAACGGCACCCTGATAGTTCTAACTACTGGGATCTGTCTGGTTGTAAAGGTAAAAAATCAATTTCATGGAAATACTGTGCGCAATGGAAAAAATCCAATTTTCCCTTTAGAACCTGTGCATTCAGGAATGTCTAATCAGTGTAATAAGCAGATTATGACCATCAGTATTTTCTGAAAAGTTTTATAATCTACTACTTTTAAGGGGTGGAAAGAGATTATAATTATTAGTGAAAACAAAAATATCAGTGGCTTATGATTTTTTAAGCATTCATCAAAATAACTCTTTATATAGAAAACTTTTGTTTCTGCACCAAAGGTACTAACCCCTCAAATATAAAACTTCCTTTTACCTCTGCATTTAGGCAGTGCTGCCAAATAGAATTGTCTATGTCTGTACTTTAAGTAGTGTAGTTAACTTTAAATTAAATAGTCAGTAAACTGATGCCATTTAAATAGCCAGGAGGGGAGGACTTCCGGTCAAGATGGCAGCATAGGTAACTACATCCACATGAAAGTTACAACTAAACTACAGAACAACCATCATTCAAAACCGCCTAACATCAAGCTGAATGGCAGTCCTACAGCCACGGAATTAAAGAAGCAGCCACATCGAGACTGGTAGGAGGGGCGGAGGCGGTAGGGCTGATCCCACACCCACGAGTGGCGGATAAAAATCAGGAGGACACCTCAGCTGGGAGGGTCCTTCCTGAGGACTGAGGGGTCCCCGTTCCACACCAGTCACCCCGCTCAGAGTTCCAGTGCCAGGAAGAGAATCCCCAGAACTTCTGGCTGGAAAAACCAGCAGGAACTGAGGCTCAGGGAGGCTGAGGCGGCTGGAGCCCCAGGCAGCTCCTCTTAAAGGGCCCGCGCACGGACTTATCGGACTCTCTCCCTCTAAGCTTGGAGGGGAGTCAGCTTGAGGGGCGCCAGAGACATACAGGGAAGAACTGAGCTGTTTGGCATTGGGTTGAGTGCTGGAGAGAAGGCTTTCTCCGGGACAAACTTGCTGTCAGAGGCCTTTGTTCTTTTGGTGAAGCCTTCCCTGGGGCAGCAGACAGCCGCCAAATCTGGGACTCCAGCAACCTGGCTCACACTGGTTGCCCCACCCTGGTGATACCCTGAGGCCCCGCCACACCCAACTTTCAGGCCCACCCAAGCCGTTGCCAGTTTCTTAACCATAGGAGTGACCTGTCTTGGATCCTGCTTCAGGTTTTCTTATATTCTATCAAACAAGCAGCATCTGGTCTCGGCGAGCCCCATACCTCTCCTTAAGTAATATATAGAATCAACCACAGGGAGGCAGCCAAAATGAGGACACAAAGAAACAGGTCCCAAATGAAAGAACAGAACAAAACCCCAGAAAAAGAACTAAGCGAAATGGGGATAAGCAACCTAATAGATGCTGAGTTCAAAATACTGCTTATAAGAATGCTCAATGAACATAGTGAGAACCTCAGCGAACTTAGTGAGGGCCTCAAGAGCATAAAAAAGGACCAGTCAGAAATGAAGGAGGCACTAACTGAAATAAAGAATAATTCACACAGGTTCAATAGTAGAGTAGGTAAAGCCAAGAAGCAAGCCATCGATTTGGAATCTAAGGAAGCAAAAAACACCCAATCAGAACAGCAAAAAGAAAAAGAAGCCAAAAAAATGAGGAGAGTGTAAGGAGCCTCTGGGACAACTTCAAGCGTGCCAACATTCGCATCTTGGGGGTGCCGGAAGGAGAAGAGCGAGAACAAGAAATTGAAAACCTATTTGAAACAATAATGGCAGAAAACTTTCCTAACTTGGTGAAGGAAACAGACATACAAGTCCAGGAAGCACAGAGAGTCCCAAACAAGATGAACCCCAAGAGGCCCACACCAAGACACATCATCATCAAAATGCAAGAGGTTTAAGACAAAGAGACAATCTTAAAAGCAGCAAGAGAAAAGCAGTTAGTTACCTACAAGGGAGTTCCTATAAGACTGTCAGCTGATTTCTCAAAAGAAACTTTGCAGGCCAGAAGGGAGTGGCAAGAAATATTCAGAGTGATGAAAAACAAGAACCTACAACCAAGATTACTCTATCCTGCAAAACTGTCATTTAGAATCGATGGCCATATAAAGAGTTTCCCAGACAAGAAAAAGTTAAAGCAGTTCATCACCACCAAACCGTTATTGTATGAAATGATGAAGGGTCTTTTTGAAAAAAAAGATAAAATATATGAACAAACAAAATGGTAATAAATACATATCTATCGACAATTGAATCTACAAACAAAATGAACAGGCAGAACAGTAACATTCTCATAGATACAGAGAACATTTTGTTGGTTGCCAGATGGGAGAGGGGTTGGGGGAATGGGTGAAAAAGGTGAAGGGCTTAAGTACAAATTGGTTGCTACACTGACAAACCTCAAAGGGAAGGGGGTTAGGGGGTGGGAAGAAATAAACCAAAGGACCTATATGCATAAACAGTGGACACAGACAACAGTATAGGAAAAGGCTGGAGGGAAGTGGGAGGGGGGTGGGAGTGGGGAGGAGGGGGTGAATGGGGGAAATAT
This sequence comes from Molossus molossus, assembly GCF_014108415.1. Classification (NCBI taxonomy): domain Eukaryota; kingdom Metazoa; phylum Chordata; class Mammalia; order Chiroptera; family Molossidae; genus Molossus; species Molossus molossus. Next base: position 15,579,712 of record NW_023425355.1, on the reverse strand, counting down.
GAAGAACATCTGTAATACATTCAACAATAAAGCTAAGTTTTTAAAAAAAAGATTTTACACATAACACTAAAAAAAAAAAAAAATAGCCACGAGGGGCAGTGGCTCTAGTATCATAAAATAGAACGTAAGGTAAGACATACGTATGTCTCCTTTTGCTGTAACCCAGGGACTCAATACCATGGCTGATGATGTTCCAGAACTGGGATGATTCACCACAGGACCTGCCAGGACTGAGCTGAGACCGAAGAAGCAGAGAGAATGTGGAGAGAAGACAGTGGGAGAGTCCTACCAGATTCGCTACTGGGCAAGCAACTGAGGATTTTGGCAACATGGGAATATGTTTTCTTTTACCTTTCTTTTTTTCCCTACCGACTGATGTGATTTGTTATGATAAAAGGCAATGTAGCAAAAGCATGGGTTTTGAAGGAAAATCCTGTGTTCTAACCCAGGCTCCATCAGTAACAGTTGTGTGACCCTAAGTAGATTACTTAACCCTAGGAGCCTGAATTTCTCCCAGTACTAAAGAAGAGTATTATCTATAACACTTCCTAGAGTTTTAAAAAATAACATGATATATAAAGGACACCTAATCTGTTCCACTGAATATATATTCAATAATGAGAGTTGTCTTAATTATTTCTCTTCATTATACATATTCTTTTCAGATATACTTCTGCTGGTCTGCCTGCAATATAATTTGACTGGGCAAATCTATATTTCTAGTATCTCTAGGATTGCTGGGGGAGAAGACAGGGACTGTGAGAATATGTGAGTTAAAGTGATTTGGGAATTCATGAAGGTGCATTGACAAGGAAGATACACAATGTATTACTCTCCCCAAACACACACACACAACTTGTTTTTAAGAAGACACACAAACTTCAGCGTACAAGAAAATCAATTTTAAGGTTGGTTAAAAATGCTGGTTTCTGAGTTCCACCTCTAAAAGGGCCCAGTAATCTGCATTAATAATAATCAAAAATGATTATTTCATAGGTTGAAAATGAGCACATGTTGATAGACAGTGGATTTCATTGTATGGTTTATTCAATATTATTATTATTACGTTCTTAGAGATGGTGGGGGAGGGGTCGGGAGGAATGGGGAGTGGGAAAGATCTGCCAGGCCACCAGCACAGCCGGACATGCCACTGGGATGAATCCTCCAGGTGGAGTTTTATTCAATTATTGTTAAAAAGAAAAACAGGGTGAGTGTCTGTATTAGTGAAAGCACCAAGATTTAATGCATTTTTACTTAGTTACCAGTATACCTCTTCTTTCACTGATATATATTTTTAATTTGGGGGGGAGAGAGAGAGAGACATTGATTTGTTATTTCACTCACTTATGTATTCGTGGGTTGATTCTTGTATGAGCCCTGATTAGGGATTGAATCCACTATGTTGGCATATGGAGGTGAGACTCTAACCAACTGAGCTATCCAACCAGAGCTCTTCATTGATATTTTTTACATAAAAATATGTTAATTAATTTTACTGGCAGTGCTCAAATTCATTTACGATTATAGACATGGCTTAAATACTTTATAGCTTTGCAAATAAGATATTTTTTAGCTATCCAGTCTTGTTACAAATTGTATGAAAGGCAGGAATAAAGTGAAACTAGTGTTTAAATGATTTTGAATTTTTCTGAGACAGCTTTTGAAAAGCATGTGGTTTTCCACTTAAAAATATCTGTCCGAGTTCTCTTTATCCATTGGCACTTACTATAGGAAGTAGCATGTTATTTATTTGTTTATTTATTTATTTATCATTACTAAATCTGTGAACATGTTACTCATTTCTGATTGGGAGTCCTTCAACAAGATTGTTCTAAGAATTCATACTATAGCACGGCTGGTGTGGCTCAGTCGATGAGCACTGACCCATACACCAAGAGGTTGTCGGTTCAATTCCAGGTCAGGACACATACCCAGGTTGTGGGCCCGATCCCCAGTGGGGGGCATACAGGAGGCGGCCAATCAATGTTCTCTCTCATCAATGTTTCTATCTCTCTTTCCCTTCCTCTCTGTCTAAAATCAATACAAAAAAAAAAGATTAAAAATTACAAAAAGAATTCATACCATGGATTACATTGTGTTTTTACAAAATGTAAAGGTTCTCTGGATGGTGAAGTAGACAAACAAATCTTGGGCAGGTGGGAGGTAGAACTCTCTGTGGCTTAGACTTAAAAAGTGACGAGGCTGCCACACTGGGAGTGGCACCAGGAACAGGGTAACGAGGGGCAGCTGTCATGGCAAGTGAGAGAGGGGCTACCCAGCCCCCCATTCTCCCTGTGGGTTGACTGAAGGGGCCGCGTGCCCAGGGTCCTGGCACAGGGGCTTCCCTCGCTCTCTGGTGCTGAGCTCTGGGCTGTGGAAGCCGGTGAGGGCGGTGGTTGGGGTGGGGGCTCAGCAAACTGACTGAAGGAGAACCGAGAGTTTCTGAGACTAATGCAAAACACGTTGAATGCTAACTCTGAACCACCCGTTTTCACTTCTGAAATCTAATAGCCCAGTCCCTCCTTTCTCCTTTTTCCAAAAATGTCTTATATACTCAATGCTTCCTCAGTATCTTTGGATTTTTCATGCAATTGTCATGTCTATGTGAATTCCCCATGTGCATTTTTTTTAAACTCTGATTTTTCTCCTGTTAAAAGCAAATAAATAAATAAATAAATAAATAAATAAATAAATAAATAAAAGCTTTTAGCTGAAAAAATCCTTGATTAAGACAGCATTTATAAATTGTATTATATTCAACTTTCCCCTCTTCCTCCCAAATTTACTGTAGCTGTGTGAATGAAGCTTCAAAAACATTTAATGCTCATAGTAAGGGAACAAAAAAAGCAGGGATTTACACACTGTAGAAAGAATATCAAGCATTCACTGAGCTCGTTTTACTTGGTAAGGATTTTGTGACATGTTAATACACGTCTTCCCTATTTCCGTTCTGCTAGAGATACCAAAAGCCACCCAGTTCTGGCATGAAGATGCTAAGGGACAGTGGTAGTAGGTAATTATACCTGAGCTAAATCTTGAGGAATGAGTATGATTTAATTAAGTGGATAAGGGACAGAAGGAGCACTATGGATGGAAGGAACACACACAAAGGTACGAAAAAATGAGAAAGTATATGGGGACTTTTTATTCCAATTCAGTGTGACTACAGCACCGATTAGTTTAGAGGTGGGTAGAGGGCTAACCGTGGACGGGCTGATGTGCCATGCTAAAGACAAGTTCAGACTTGACCCTATAGGGGAGCAAGACCAATTTAATAGTTGAACCAGGTAGTGACATGGTCAGATTTGCAGGTTAGAAAAGTCATTCTGAGGACAGAATGGAAATCAGAATGCAAGAGTCCAGCTGCACATAGAGAGCAGGAGGGAAGGATTTGAGACTCCACATGAGAGATCATTAGGGTCTGACTGAAAGGAGTGTTAATAAAGCTGCAGAAGACAGGACAGATGGGAGATTTTTCAAATATCACTTTTCTAAGATGAGGAAGCTGGTCTCCTGGCAGATTGGAGGTGGCGTGAGAAAGAGATCTGACCCAGGTCTTGTCAGAGTGAAGACCCAGGACTCTCAGGTCCTTGGGACCTCGCAGGCAGTCTGCACGGTCCTCCCTCTTCCAACCACCTGTCTGAGTGAGGCCAGACCTTCTTCGTACACTTCAACCCAAGCAGTATTTTACAATAGCTCCCAGGAAGAAGCAGACATGAATCCCGCTCTCTTCATTAAGCCTGAAAACAAAGAGATATGTAAAAATGTAAAACAATGCCACTTCCCTCTCTAAATATAGCTAATTTTCACTTAAAAATGGGTTATTGATGTTAACATGTAATGTGTTTGTTGTTATTTCTAGAATAATTTTTAAATTTCTGTTTTAATTTTCCCCTTAAGATAAAAGAATAGGGGCCATGAGCATCAGTGTTATTATAAGTCAGATTAAGTAATAGTTGAAGCTTTCAATCACTAAATTATTTTTGCTTTGATGGCAAATGAAGTTTCTTTCTAAAAGTAAATATTGAAGATGAACACCTCCAACAGACCCACTATAAATTCTGTGAGCAAACAAATGAAGTAAATAAATCATTTTCAAACTCATGACATTCTTGACACTACTGAATAGTCTTAAAGATTTTCCCAATATCTACTACCATGGCAAGGTAAAAGATACACCTTGGATACTTACTTCTTCCTGAACTCTTAGCCCACTGAAGCTTTCTCTGTGTAAACTGTTTTAAGCTAGTGGCTTTCAACCTTCTGTGACCACAATGCACAATAAGCAATACATAATGCATCATAACCCACACACATGTATTAGTAAAAGAAACGAGTGGCATTTAAAAATATGTAAACATACTATCTGCTGTGACTCATGTACTCCATTCTCCTGTTTGAATGTGCTAGTTGTGACCCACTGAAGAGATTTCATGACCCACCAATGGATCATCGACAAACACTTTTTCATGTATGTCTCATGCTTGTATGAGCACTTGCATTGTCTTAGTCTGTTCAGGCTGCTATAATAACATACACAGACTGGGTGGCTTATAAACAGCAGAAATTCATTTCTCACAGTTCAGTAGGCTTGGAAGTCCAAGATAGAGGTGTCAGTGGATTTAATGTCTGGTAAGAGCCCACTTCTTCATAGACAATCTAACTGTGACCTCACATGGTGAAATGAGCAAAGGAGCTTTTTGGGCTTCTTTTGTAAGGGCATTAATCCCATTCATAAGGATTCTGTTTTCCAATATTATCACCTCCCAAAGATCCCACCTTCTAGTACTGTCACGTTGGGGTTGGTATTTAAGCATGAATTTGGGGGGACACAAACATTTCAGACCATAGCAGCTCTAATAGACTTGGTTATAAACTATCTTTTGATGTATAGCAAGAATGCTTGCAAGATGTAAAATCTCTCTTCTGGACCTAGGGCAATTTTGTTTCTTGATCAATACAGTAAGGATAATATTTTTTGCGGGAGTAAACACTGGATAAGCTTTCTAGCAGCCTGCCCTATAATATCAGGGGTTTTCTGTGTTGCTGGATTCTCAGCTGTGACCCAAAACTATGCAGTGTATGCAGCATTCCCCGACACTGCTCTGCTCTCCTGTGGGACTTGGTGACAATGGAGGTGATAGAAACATGAAGCTAATGCTATCTATTGTACCATGAGTAATAAAGTTCTTTATCTCTGTCACAGAAGTCATGTCCATTCTGCCCACATCTATGAACTGTGGCAGGTTACATAGCTTACAAATAGAATAAGTAAAATCTCTGATCTTCACATAACATGGGTATGAACTCATACTTCGAAAGACATTGCTCTAGGATTTTCCCAACTGCTGGTGAGTTATAATTAATTCATGTACAAATGCATATATAGATACTGTTATTTGTCTTTACCAGTAGGAATAATAATGATCGTAATGAAGGTACAGTAAGTGAAACTAAGCGGCAGTGATTGGATCCAGATTCACAAAATTGAAGAATGAGATCACAGACAAAGGAACAAGTGAAAGGAAGTTTTATTTGAAAGACAGACAGACTCCCTGCAGCGAGGGGGCCCAAGTGGGCTGCCTGTGGGGCTCTGTTGTCTAGGGGTCAATGTATGTCTTGCTAGCCTCTGACTCGTCCTTTCAAGTAATTCTGCTTAGCAACATCCATACATTTTAAAGCTTGTGTTTCCCACCTGACTGGGTTCAGCCCTAGGTCATCTAGCTCTAAATTCATATTACCCTTCTGGAAAAAGCATATGGGGGCATCACTGATTTAAAAAAGTTTGCCCTATCAGGTAAATTGGGGCAAATTTGTTTAGAAAAGATATATATTGTCCTATAACACTCCCTAGTTGGAAGTGGACAGGTTCTGATTTAAAAACAGACATTAATTAGATATACCTGACATTTGCACAGAAGCTTTAATCCCAGGGAAGGGACAATTTAGTTGGGTGTGGGTAAGAACAAATAAAGTAGCCCCAGGTATCTATAGGGGACTTAGTAGCTTCTCTTTTTATGATCATTTCAACTTCTCCCAGTCTATTAGTGAGGAGGGTGGGAAGCACCCTTGGAACAACCCTATGCTCATTTTTGGTTTCTTTCTAAATCTAATTTTTGTTTCCTATTATCCTTGTTAAGGTAACCTGGCTTTCTGCAATAGAGACACACTCTATAGTTTCACAGCAGAACTCATTCAGCAATCCTGTTGCCTTGCTCCCAGAAACTAGTAGGTATATTCATTGGAATAGGTCAGAATCTTCAGCACTATATTCTTTAACAGTAAAATAAAATTCATTTGCAAACCCATCAGGGTCCTAGAGAAAGGAACTATACAAGGGCTATTCCCCTCTTTCCTGAAACCAGCCTTTCCAGGTTTTTTGTTATGCAATTGGCCCTTGCTCTTTCCTGGAGCTTCTAATTTGCATTTCTGTAAATGAGGGCTGGGAGAGTCTGGCCTTGGAGGCACAATTTCCCATGTTGAGTTTAGTTTTATTTTGAGATCTGTAGAGTTCAAATAAGCCTTCAGATCTACCACAAACTTGGCTGAGGTAAGCTGCCTGTGTGCTGAGCTCTAAGTTATCTCAAACTCCCCCACATGTTTCAGCCTTCCCTTCCCATGATTCTGTCCCTCACTGCATAACCTGCCTCTATCGCCTCAGAAGGTTTGGGAAAGAGAACAACAGCAACAAAAGTTTTGATCTTTATAATTCATTTTTTCTGTCCATTTTATATCATGTCTTTATATAGGTTACTTTTGAAGTCCGGACAAACTCCTAAATTTATACTCCTCATAGAAATGCTCAAACACATCCATAAATTCACACATACAAAAGTACAGATTGTAGTGTTTTTGAGGGTGGTTAAGCAAAATGCAGTGGATGTACATCATGGAGCCTGTGCTGCAGGTGGAAGCAACAAGCAAGAAGTATATGTGAAAACATAGATGGATTTTTTACATATGGTGCTGACATCTGGATTCTACCCCAGGATACAGAAGAAGCATTGCTCCTAATATGAGCTATATTAGCCTCAAATTCATGACTTTTTTCAAACCCACCAGGAACATTTTGAACCAGGAAGTTGAAGTTGCAGAGAAACCTACTAGACAAAAATCAAAGGAAAGGCAATGCCTAAAGAGAGAGAGGGGAAAGTTTATCATATGTTCACCAGAGGAACATGAAAGCAGACATTGATAGGAAGAGTTCAACTAGAATATTTGACAAATTTCCTAAAACGAAATGTGGGCTGGTGAGATGTTGTGCATGATGGTTAATTTTATGTGTTAACTACAGTAGGCGATTGTATTCAGATAAATGGTCAAACAGGAGTCTTGATGTCTCTGTGAAAGTATTTTTAGATGAGACTAATATTTAAATCAGTATATTTAGAGTGAAACAGTTTACTCTACATTATATAGATGGGTTTCATCCAATCCATCCAAAAACTAAAGAGATCAAAAATAAATCATTCTGCCTCCAGAAAGACTTTACACTTGAGCTGCAACTCTTCCTGCATTTCTAGGTTGTGGACTTCCCTGCAGACTTCAGACATTATAACCCTCAAATTTCCTGATTAAACTAAATAAATATAGTAAATAAACATAAAACCGGTTGTCTACTCTGCAATCCCAGATTTCCAATGTGTTTTTTAAAAATCCTGAACTGAATGTTATTCTATTTTATATTGTATGGGATGGAGCTCTCTATATGCTATCCCAGAAGGCAAAGCTTTATAAGGCATTTCAATAATAGTATATAGCTTCAAAGAGTTTTATTTAACAATGAGGTACCACTGTTACTTGATTCCTTTAGGATGAAATATTTTTATGTAAAGAACAATGTGAGTTACTTAGGTAGAAGTTATGTAAGAATTTGGCAGTAGCTTTGATCATGCTGGGGCCCTACACAACACACTTACACCATTGCATGTACTGTTAATGATTCCAGTGTGATTCAATTTGGAAATCACTAGATTGACAAAATGATATTTGGCTCTATGTCATGGAGTAAAACATTTCATAATCTTCACCCTGATGGCTACTCATTCTGATTTGCATTTTTCTTAGTTTAAATTTTGAGTTATTTATATTTTGTAATTTTTATGACCTGAAATGTTGAACATTTATTGTAATTTATAAATATTTCTATGATTTGATTTTTTGTGTGGTATTGTACATACATATATGTATTCAGAATATAGCTTACTCTTAATTTAGACTTTGTACATTACATGAAAAAGTAATTCTAATCTTTATATGATTACTATTCTTACTAGAATTTTGGGAAGGCAAAATTATCTTTTTATCTTTTTGGTAACTGCCACATACTATCTTGTAGAGTCCATTCTCACATATAAATTCATGAAACCAAATAATGCACAGCTACAAATTACTGTTTATTCCCAATTTAGCCTGTAGTCAAAGAAAAGTCACGTAACCTGATTATGTTGTAGTTGCAGTAAGTGTTATTATATTTCAGTGGGTTTTATCAGATGCATTTATAAACTCTTGAGAACTGGGGTCTCAGATTTTTGCCTTTGAAATCTGAATGCTTAAATTAAAGAAAATACATCTCACAAACAAGGCTTACATAAAATATCTTTATATTATAAACGTGTTAATGTTTTGTTATGGCGTATAAACACCAACTGCTGAAACAATATTGCATATTTTTTCATATTGATAACATGCAAAAAGTTTGAATGGATTACAAAAATTCATTATAAATCACCCTGCTTTTTTAAGAAAAGACTCTAAAATTGTTTTTATGGTTAGACAATAAAATTTTAATCTATTCAGCCCATAAAGTTCTCATAAAATATGCAATTAATGAGGTTACAAATAATCCAAATACACTGTAGATACCATATATTTATTTTATAGTATCCTTAATTTTTATTATTTCTTTTATATCTAACCTATTTTGGGTGGAAATATATTCTTTCATATATACATTAAGTGAAGGAAGTTATCTTTCAAACATGGTATGCTTCCTTTGCATCCAAAGTGTAACACCCTTTCCTGTGTTAATTATATTCTTCCAGTAAATGGGTGGACAGCTCATGAGCTTTGTAGCAAAGGGAGATAGCAATGGACACATCATACATTTTTCCTTTCAGTACTCAAAGGGAACAGCAATAAAGTTAATGAGCTGTGCCTTTAAATAGCTCCCTACTCATCTTGGGAAAGTTGTTCCACAATATATGCATCATTGGTTTTAGTTTTAATTACTTTTGATCAAAAGTTGTCAAAGTTACCTAGTGGCCCAGCCAATAAATTTAGGATGATCAGTTTTCTTTACAAATGGCTCATTTTATGTAGAATGAAACCTTGGAAAGCATACATCTCCACTTACTGTGAACTCTTCAGACCCCCAAATTATTTTATTATTCAGTGAAGTTTTTCCCCATCCTGCCCCTATGCTAATAATAATTTTGTAAATTATTTAACAGTCTTCGATGTCAAGAGGAAATTAGAGTTAAAACAAGATCCAATCTGAGAAGCACATAGGTAAAAGTTGACCTATCAAAACACGACTTATTTTTTCTTATGTTTTGTTAGCAAGAAAACATTGAATTTATTAGTGTTTTTTCATCGTACCATGTGTTTTTAATTTATTTTGAAAAGTAAAACTTTTCATCAAGTTTAATATTTGAAACATATTTTTGATTGTTTTAGATTGAAAACTTCAAATTTCAAATCCCAGACCTAATTTTTCTATAAATCAATAGTAACTAAATATATCATGCTTATATTTATATTATAGTGTTTAATGGTATGTAAATTTCTGAAAAAAATTTCTCGTGTACAGCACATGTCCAATTTCTTTTGTAGTACTGCATCTAAGAGACAGAGTAATTTCAAGTCCCTGATGCAGTCAAAGCCGAGTAGAGTTGTTTGGTAATTTATAATTTCCAGTAGATCAATGTGTATGAGAAAAAATTAAGAAAATCCAACCAATTGTTACAAAAACTTTAAAAAATATTACTTACATGCTTTGTAATGTATAATCACTCATAATCATGACATGTTTTGAATTTGTATAGACTTTAAAAAAATCATACAATGTCATCTCATTTAATCTTATGATAATCTAAAATGGGGCCATTATTTTCTTCATATTATAATGAAAACACTGAATCTCAGACTGGTGGGGAAATCTGCCATGTTTACATGGTGCTAGGTGGTAGAGCTGTAACTGTACTCCTAGGTTGCCTGATGGCAAGTAGTTTGCATTTCAGATCCATCAATTTTTTACTCCAGTCCCATGAGGGAGAGAGTTTTCTTTACTTTGTTCCCATCTTGAGAGAAAATTGAGGTTTCTAAAGTTTTATCTTTCTAAGTGTCACACCTTCAATAACTGGCAAAACTGAGATTAGAATGTGGGTCTGTCAACAACTAAGGCTTTGTTAAATAAATGAATGATCAATTAATTGATGTATATTTATATGTTGCTACGAGAATTGTCCAATATTTTACTGCCTATGTTTTCATCTAGGATTTTTATATTTTCAAGTCTAACATTTAAGTCTTTAGTCTATTTTGAGTTTATTCTTGTGTATGGTGTAAGAAAGTGGTCTCGTTTCATTTCCTTGTACGTATCTGTCTAATTTTCTCAATGCCATTTATTGAATAGACTTTTACTCCATTGTATGTTTTTGCTTTTTTGACTCTCACTTGTTCAATATAATTATATATTTTCTTGAATTTTCTCAGTCTTCATTTAGAATAGTTATGTGCGTTGCCCAGCCGGTGTGGCTCAGTGGTTGAGTGTCAACCCATGCAACACTAGGTCGCTGATTTGATTCCCAGTCAGGGCACATGCCCAGGTTGTGAGCCTGATCCGCAGAGGGGGGCCATGCAGGAGGTGGCCAATCAATGTTCTCTCTCATTGATGTTTCTATCTCTCTCTTCCTCCCCATTCTTCTCTCTAAAAAAAAAAATCAATAAAGAAAAAAAATTTTTTTAGAATATTTATGTGTGGATTTGTGTATACTCTCACTTGCTAAGAAATAAAACTTTATAAATTTATGACTGCTCTTTTCCATTTTCTTTTGAAGTTATTACTTCTAGTAATGCTAAGTCTCACACTGCTGGATGGTAGAAATAATATAATAATCTAATTACCATTTTGCTACCATCAGTAAAAATTCTGTTATTTTTTTTCTTATTGATTTTTTAGAGAGAGAATAAGGGATAGGGAGAGAGAGATAGAAACATTGATGAGAGAGAATATTGACTGGCCACCTCCTGCCTGTCCCCCACTGGGGATTGGGCCTAAAACCTGAGCATGTGCCCTGACTGAGAATTGAACTGGTGACCTCTTGGTGCATGGGTCGACCCTCAACCACTGAGCCACACTGGCTGGGCATGTGTTATTTTTAAAAAATCTCTGACTCCTGGGACAAAAAGAGAAAAATTCTGAGAGACATATAGAGAAACTTGAAAACAAAGAGTTAATCATAGAATCAGTACAACTATTAGCTGGGAACATTGTCAAGTGATTCTCTGACAGAACATGTAATCTTCTCTTTATTAAAATTTTTTTTGACATTGTAGAATAATAAAATTTAGTGCTATAAATTAGATGCAAATAATGAAGCAAATGTTTTCCAAGCCTTTATAATTATCATAGAATTCTAATAACCAAGCACTTTTTGCACACAAAGACAATGAAGACACATTATTAGCAGGGTAGTTTGTGTCTAATAGCAGAATTAGATTTTCACTAGTTTATTCATGATCCTTATTGCTGGTGTCTATATTGCCACCTAATTAGCAGTATCCATCTGCAACACTGCTTATTGAAGCTTGGAGTGCTTTATATAGCTAGGGAATAATGCATACCTAACTGGATCATGCAGAAATTAAACCAAATCAAAGCATTATAAGAACCGATTCTAATTAAGCATGTACTATGTGCTGGGAAAAGTTCTAAGTGAAATAAAACAACTCATTTAATCTTCAAAAACCTTATGTTGCTATTAGTAATCATCCTTATTTTACAATGGAAAAAAAGCAAGGAATAAATAAAAAGATAATAACTAGCCTAAGTTGACCCTTGTGGTAAATGGTACAGTCAAGTTTCAAATCCAGAGAAGCTCATACCAGTTTCAGTTCTTAAACCACTATGCTATTATACCTTCTGGGTAATCCATCATGTAATGACAGGCAATTCAACAATATTGTCACATTAGAAAAACAAGTGTTTGCCAAGTTTCCTGCTTTGCTTCACTCCACTAATTGACTTTTATTTCCAATTTATCTTTCTCTTGTATTAGATTTTTAAAAATGCATGTAAAGTGTTTAGCAGTCAATAAATGTTAGCTATTGCTATATTTTATTAAGAAATATGTAGACATAGTAACAAAACATGAGTAAGAGCAAACAAGCAGAAACTATGAGAATTCAGAAGAAAATAAACCAGAAAAGATGTGGCAAGGATTTTTGTTTCTGAATCTGTAGTAATAATATACCTCAAAACTTTTCTAATTCCTTTATTATTTTCTTTTTCTCTATTTGAAAGCAAATAAGTACTTTGGGAAACATTGGACTAACACTTTAGGGAAATAATTTACAAATGAGATTTCACTTCACATTTTATTTCTGATCATTCACTCTTGGGTTTTTCTTATTGCAGGGGTAAGGAAACTACTGTGGTAAATGGGAATGCAGCATAGATCCAGCTGGGTAAGTTCCCATTTGCTTTAATTTTTAAGCCAGTATTAGTCCTCATTTATACATTGAATCAAGAGATGACCAGATGTCACCTTACCAGTGTGGCTCAGTGGATTAGCGTCATCTGATGGACTGAGAGGTCCTGGTTTGAGTTCCACTCAGGACACATGCTTGGGCTGCAGGCTTTAGTGGGGGACATGCAGGTGGCCAGTTGATGTTTCTCTCTCACATCAACGTTTCTATCTCTCCCTTCCTCACTCTAAAAAAATCAATTAAAAAACATATTTATAAAAAAAATGGCCAAGAGACATATGAAAAAAGTGCTTAATGTCACTAATCATCAGAGAGATGCAACTTAAAATGACAATGAGGTACTACCTCACACCTGCCAGAATGACTACCATTAATAAATAAACAAACAAGTTTTGGCGAGGATGTGAAGAAAATGGGACCCTAGTACACTGCTGTTGGGAATGCAGACTGGAGCTTCCATTGTGGAAAACAGTATGAAGTTTCCTCAAAAAATAAAAGCTGTAACTACCATTTGACCCAGTGATCTCACTTCTAGGAATATATTCTGAGAATCCCGAAACACCAGTCAGAAAGAACATATGCACCTTTACGTTTATAGCAGCATTATTTATAATAGCTAAGATCTGGAAATAGCCCAAGTGCCCATCAGTAGATGAGTGGATAAAAATCTGTTGTACATTTACATGATGGAATACTATGCAGTTGTGAAAAAGAAGGATTTTTGGTGATTATGCTAAGTGAAATAAGCCAGCCAGAGAAAGGCAACTATCTCATGATCTCACTTATATGTAGATTCTAATGAAAAAAATAAATTGATAAATAAAATAGAACCAGAGACATGGAAGCATGGAACAGATTGATGAATCTTAAAGGGAATCGGTAGGGCAGTAGGAAATTAACCAAAGAAATGATATGCATATATACATTGCCTATAAACACAGACAATAGGGTGGGGAAGGCCTGGGGTGAGATGTGAACTGGGTGGAGGGGGGGAAATGGGGGACATCTATAATACTCTCAACAACAAAGATTTTTAAAAACACAAGTGATAAATAACAAGTGTTGGTGAAGATATGGGGTAAAGAGAACCTTTGTACACTGTTGGAGAGAATGTAAATTAGTGCAGCCAATATGGAGGTTTCTACAAAAATTAAAATAGAACTATCATATGATCCAGCAATTCACTTTGGGGTATGAATTTCAATAAAATGAAATCAGGATCTCAAAAAGATATTGCATTCCCATCTTTATTGCAGTATTATTCACAAGAGCCAAGACAGTGAACAAACCTAAGTATCTTTCTACAGATGAATCGATAAAGGTGATGTAGTATATACATTCGAGGGAATATTATTCAGCCATGAGAAAGAAGAAAACTCTATCATTTGTGACAACACAGATAAACCTTCAGGGCACTCTGTTAAGTGAAATAAGTCAGACAGAGGAAAACATACTTTGCAACATAACATAGGTAGCATCTTAAAAATGTAAACTCATAGAAACAGAAAGCAAAATGGTAGTTGCTGAGGGCTGGGGGTACAGAAGATGAAGGAAATGGGGAGATGTCAAAATCTACAATCTACACAGGGTGGGGCAAAAGTAGGTTTACAGTTGTTCATATGGAAAATAATAATACAAAATGGACTGTTTTGCATACTCATAACTGTAAATCTACTTTTGCCTAACCATATATTGCATAGTATACTTGAGAGTTGCTAAGATAGTAGATCTTAAATGTTCTCACCTAGAAAAGAAATTGTAATTATGTGAGTTGATGGAGGTGTGAATTAAAGTTACTTTGGTAAGCATTTTGCCATATATAAGTATAAAAAAATCATTATATTGTACACCTTAAACTTACACATTGATATTTGACAATTATACCAATATAAAACTGAATATATATATATATATATATATATATATATATATATATATATATTTTTTTTTTTTAATCCTCACCGGAGGACACTTTTCCATTTTTTGTTCAGATAGAGTGGGAAGGAGAGAGAGAGAGATTAACATCGACGTGAAAGGGACACATCGAGTGGCTGCCACCCGCACAACCAACCAGGGCCGGGGACAAACTGCAACCGAGGTACATGCCCTTAGCGGGAACCAAACCCGGGCCTCTCTGGACTGCAGGCCGACGCTCTAACCGCTGAGCCAAACTGGCCAGGGCAAATTATATATATTTTTAAATGTGAAGATTAAAATACTGTTTTGCTTGAGTTGCCCCCACAAAGCACAAAGTGAGAAAAAGTCTTGTGTGCATTTATTCTGAGAAGTAAATCACAGGAAAGAAGAGAGTCAGACTAGTTAGAGAATAAAAGAGAAGGAGATGGAGCCAATTTCAGGACCATTTCAAAAAGATGCCTCCTGTGCAAAACTGAGGCTCAAGTCCTGCAGCATATTGTGTGAAGTCATGCACAATTGTCCTCAAAAGGACAGAACATGAGAATGTATTTACCAACTCCTGGTAGTCACAGGATTTCCTAGAAGAGGATGAACTCCATTGCACTTCCAACGTCACTGTGTTTGTGTGCTGATGGTTAGGTTTCCACGTGTCTGCTTTTTTAGAGGCATCAATAAAAGGGTGTGGACAGAAAATAAGAGATGCTTTGTTCAGCTGAAGCCAAGGGCTGCCAGATTACACCTCCATCAAGACAAGTGCCAACGCAATACCTATAGCAGAAGGTAAGCTGAGAGGTCATGAGGCGCACAAGAGATAGCCACTGAAAAGGGTTACAGGAGAGACACTGAAGAAGAACTCTTAGAAGGAGCAATCTAAGAAGGGAATACACCAAGATATTGCAGTGTCCTAAACCAAGGGTCGAGTTCCGATAGAAGTAACAGTGAAGAGATGGGGCAAGCTAGAAAATTAGGGACGAGACCCCAGGAAGGGAAATAAACCAGAGGACCTTGTGAACACTGACGGGATGCAGCTTGCCTGCGGAGATTACCCGGTGTAAAACAAGATGATTCAGAGCTGAACCCAACTCTGTGGGAAAACACAAGCCTTAAAATGTAGGGATGTTGCTGAGGCAGAATTCTTTGAAAGAATCAATCAAAGGCTAGCAAGCTATATATCTACCCCTAGAAAACAGAGCCTCACAGGCAACCCACTTGGGGCCATGCCCCACTGCAGTGAGTCTGTCTGTCTTTCAGATAAACTTTCCTTTTATTTGTTTGTCTGTGAACTCATTCTTTGATTTTGCAAGACAACCACCCCAGACCCAAACTCCATTCCTTGGTTTCAACAGTAAACATATAAAATGCTATAGAAAGATTAAGGTAAGGCATAAGAAAATACTATGAAAATAACAATTGAAAAGTCAATATTTTATCTTAAGAGAAGAGTTTTAAAAAGTATAGAATACACCCTGCTGCTGTGGCTCAGTGGTTGAGCATTGACCCATGCACCAAGAGGTCACCGGTTCGATTCCTGGTCAGGGCACATGTCCAGGTTGTGGGTCCGATCCCCAGTGGGGGGCATGCAGGAGGTGGCCAATCAATGTTCTCTCTCATCGATGTTTCTATCTCTATCATCCTCTCTCTCTAAAATCAATAAAGGAAAAAAATTTAAAAAAAAGAATACAGGCAGATTGCAAGGAACTGAAGAGTGAGTTGATATATAAGCAGAAGTAGTGAGAATAGAGTGCTCTTTCACAAAGTTTGGTAGGAAGAGAAGGACATTAGATGAAGCAGCATGAGAAAGAGGTGGGAATGCTAGAAGCAAGTTTTGGGGGAATGTGATATGTGGGCATTTTTTAGATCAAGATAAATACGACAATGATGATTGAGAGAATGAAAATAGAAAAAAAATAGAGTAAAAATAATTAGAGGTTAGAAGGCAAGATTGGAAGCACAGATGATGTTATATTTGAAAGAGTGGGATTCCAAAATGGCGGCAGAGTGAACAGAAGCTACACAGACCGTCCCCAAAACAAAACTGGAATTACGACTATAACACAGACAAATCGATGGGGAAAACCAACAGAAAAGCAGCTTGCAAGGACCATATAACCAGGGACACTGACTCCATCCCGGTAGGCTTGCGAAGGTGCGAGACGGGGGCTGGGAGCCCATGGTCAGCAGCTCGGCAGCGGCCTCAGCTGTGAACAGCGTCCTCGGGTCACACTCCCAGGCGGCCCCACAGCGCAGCCGGGACAGAGGCTGAAACAGCCACAGCCACTCACCTTGGGCTCCGGCAGAGGGAGGGCAGACTGGACTGGAACTGTGTCGGGACACTTGGGATTTGGAGGGCGCTCAGAGCTTTGGCTGAGTGGCAGCCATGCAGGACGGTGGCCACATTGCTCCTTCCCAGGGCTCTGAGGAGAGGCAGCAGCCCTTCCCTCGGAGATCCAACCCCACCCTGTGGGCCACTGAAGTGCTAATTGAAGCTCATTAACAATCAGCATCTGCCCCACCCTCGTGAAAGCCCCTTGTGCTGAGAACCTGAGGGAGTTTTTCAATAAACTGACAACCCAAAACCCATCAAGTAACCTTGACTGCTAGCCTCCAGGCAAAAAGCTAGAGGATAACAGTACCTTTCCTGGGCTGGCAACTTTAACCAGGAAAGTAAGACTTGACAGTGGTGTTTAACATGGGTCCTCCCTCGCTCATCTAAACCCAGGAGACAGAGCCATAAACAGCAGAACACCAACACCCACAGGGAAAACTTAAACAGGCCAGTGTGAGAGCCAAAATGGTGAAACACAGAAACAGAAGCCAAATGAAAGAGCAAAAGACCTCCACTGAAGATGAGATCAATGTGGAGCAATTAGGCATGTTAACAGAGCTAGAATTCAGAGCCATGATCTTGAGGAAGCTGAACAGCATGAGTAAGGACATAGAGACACTGAAAATAAGCCAATTGGAAATTAAAAACCATCAAGAAGAGATAAAAAATGACATATCAGAAATGAAAAACACATTGGAAGGTTTAAAAAGCAGAGTAGAGGAAGCTGAGGACCGGATCAGTGAATTAGAAGACAGGGTAGAAAAAAATCAACCAATCAGAAAAACAAAAGGAAAAAAAAAATTAAAAAAACATGAAAACAGCTTAAGAGAACTGTGGGACAACTGGAAAGGTAATAATATTCGCATCATAGGAGTCCCCGAAGAAGAAGAAAATGAGCAAAGGATAGAGAATATATTAAAAAAAAAAAAAATAGTGACAGAAAACTTACCTAATTTGGTGAAGGAAGAAGGCGTTCAAGTTCAAGAAGCACAGAGAGTCCCAAGTAAGAAGAACCCAAAAAGGCCCACAACAAGACACATAGTAATCAAAGTGCCAAAAATTTAAGACAAAGAGAGAATCCTAAAAGCAGCAAGATATAAACAACAGGTTACCTACAAAGAAAACCCCATAAGGTTCTAAGCTGACTTCTCACAAGAAACACGACAGGCCAGAAGAGAATAGCATGAAGTAATCAAGGTCATGAAAAACAAGAATCTGAATCCAAGACTACTCTACCCAGCAAGGCTATCAGTCAAAATAGAAGGTCAAATAAAGAGCTTTCCAGACAAAAAAAAAGCTAAGGGAATACATTAGCACCAAAGCAGCACTGCAAGAAATGTTAAAAGGACTGCTGTAATTAGCAGTAGAAATGGGAAGAAAAATAGAACCACACTAAACAAAAATGGCAATAAATAAGAACATATCAATAATCACATTAAATGTAAATGGATTGAATGCTCCCATAAAAAGACACAGAGTAGCTGATTGGATAAGAAAGCATGACTCATCTATATGTTGTTTACAAGAGACCCACATCACAACGAAAGATTCACATAGGATGAAAGTGAAGGGATGGAAAAAAATTTCCCAAGCAAATGTAAAGCAAAAAAAAAAAAAAAAAAAAAAAGCTGGGGTAGCAATACTCATCTGATAAAATAGATTTCAAAATGAAGGCTCTAACTAGAGACAAAGAAGGCCACTACATAATATTGAAAGGATCTATCCAACAAAAGATATAACCTAGATAAACATATATACACCCAATATAGGAGCACCAAACTATATTAAAAATCTGGAGAACTTCCAAGGAGAAATCGACAGCAATACAATCATAGCAGGGGACTTCAACACCCCATGGACAGCACTGGATAGGTCCTCTAGACAAATAATTAGCAAGGAAACGGAGACTCTAAATGAAGCACTAGACCAAATGGATTTAATAGATATCTACAGAGAATTACACCCCAAAACTACAGAATACACATTCCTCTCAAGTGCACATGGGACATTCTCAAAAACAGACCACATGATAGGACACAAAGTAAATCTCTACAAGTTCAAGAATATTGAAATCATATCAAGCATCTTCTCAGATCACAATGCAATGACACTAGATATCAATAGCAACAAGAACATGCAAAGACATTTCAACACATGGAGGCTAAATAGCATGTTATTAAACAATGAATGGGTCACCGAGGAGATCAAGGAAGAAATTAAAAACTTCCTGGAAACCAATGAAAATGAACACACAACAACGCAAAATCTATGGGATGCAACAAAAGCATTCTGAGAGGGAAGTTCATAGCACTACAGGCCTACCTCAAAAAAACAAGAAAAATTTCTAATTGACTGTCTAACCTCACAACTTAAAGAATTAGAAAGCAAACAAAAAGAAAACCCCAGAGCAAGGAGAAGGAAGGAAATAGTAAAGATCAGAGCAGAAATAAATTATCTAGAGACCAAAAAACAATTCAAAGGATCAATGAAACAAAGAGCTGGTTTTTCGAAAAGATAAACAAGATCGATGGACCCTTAGCTAGACTCACCAAGAAACAGAGAGAACCCAAATATACAAAATCAGAAATGAAAGAGAAGTAACAACCAACACCACAGAAATACAAAAAGATAGTTAACCGCTACTATGAACAGCTATATGGCAACAAATTCGACAATCTAAGCGAAATGCACAAATTTCTAGAAACACACAGTCTCCCAAAACTGGACCAGGAAGAGATAGAAAACTTGAACAGACCAATAACAACTAAGGAAATTGAAGAGTTAATCAAGACTCTCCCAGCAAACAAAAGCCCAGGCCCAGAAGGCTTCACGGGGGAGTTTTACGGAACATTAAAAAAATAACTAACACCCATTCTCCTCAAACTATTTCAAAAAATTCAAGAAGAAGGAAGACTTCCAAACACATTCTATGAGGCCAGCATAATTCTAATTCCAAAACCAGAAAAAGACACTACAAAGAAAGAAAACTACAGGCCAATATCCCTGATGAACAGACACAAAAATCCTGAACAAAATATTAGCAAATCAATCCAGCAATACATCAAAAAAATTATTCACCATGACCAAGTGGCATTCATCCCAGGGATGCAAGGCTGGTACAATATTCACAAATTAATAAATGTGATACACCACATAAACAAAATGAAAAATAAAAACCACATGATCATATCAATTGATGCTGAAAAAGCATTCAACAAAATCCAGCATCCATTTCTGATAAAAACGCTCAGCAATGTGGGAATAGAGGGATCATATCTTGACATAATAAAGGCCATATATGAAAGACCTACAGTCAACATCATACTCAATGGACAGAAACTAAAGACATTTCTATTAAGAACAGGAACAAGACAGGGATGTCCACTTTCGCCACTCTTATTTAACATAGTACTGGAAGTCTTAGCCACAGCAATCAGACATGAGGAAAAAATAAAAGGGATCCAAATTGGAAAGGAGGAAGTGAAACTGTCATTATTTGCAGATGACATAATATTATACATTGAAAACCCTAAAGACTCCATCAAAAATATACTAGACTTAATAAATGAATTTGGTGAAGTAGCAGGATACAAAATTAATGTGAAGAAATCAACGGCATTCTTGTACACCAATGATGAACTCATGGAAAAAGAAACTGAAAAAACAATCCCATTTACCATCGCGCCAAAAAAATTAAGATACCTAGGAATAACCTTAACCAAAGAAGTAAAGGACCTATTTGCAGAAAACTACAGGACATTGAAAAAAGAAATAGAGTAAGATATAAAAAGGTGGAAGCACATACCCTGTCCATGGATTGGAAGAATTAACATCATTAAAATGTCCATACTACCCAAAGCAATCTATAGATTCAATGCAATCCCCATCAAAATACCAACGGCATATTTCACAGAACTAGAACAAATACTTCAAAAGTTCATATGGAACCAAAAAAGACCCTGAATAGCCACAGCAGTCTTGAAAAAGAAGGACAAAGTAGGTGGGATCACAATACCAGATATCAGGTTATACTACAAAGCGACTGTAATCAAAACAGCCTGGTACTGGCATAAGAACAGGCATAAAAACCAGTGGAACAGAACTTAAAACCCAGCATTAAACCCAAGACAATATGCTCAATTAATATTTGACAAAGGTGGCAAGAGCATACAGTGGACTAAAGACAGCCTCTTTAATAAATGGTGTTGGGAAAATTTCACAGCTACGTGCAAAAAAATGAAACTAGACCATCAACTTACACCACACACAAAAATAAACTCAAAATGGATAAAAGACTTAAATGTAGCCCATGAATCCATAAAAATTCTAGAAGAAAATGTAGGCAACAAAATTGCAGACATCATACGGAACAGAATTTTCACTGATACATCACCTAAGGCAACAGAAACAATGGAAAAAATGAACACATGGGACTGCATCAAACTAAAAAGCTTCTGCACAAAAGAAACAATCATCAAAATGGAAAGGCAACCCACTGTATGGGAGAACATCATTGCCAATGATACATCAGATAATGGGTTAATTTCCAATATATATAGAATGCTCATACAACTCCACAAAAGGAAGACAAATAACCCAATTAAAAAATGGGAAGAGGAACTAAATAGACACCTCTCCAAACAGGACATACAAATGGCCAAGAGACATATGAAGAAATGCTCAACATCACTAATCATCAGAGAGATGCAAATTAAAACAACAATAAGGTATCACCTTACACCTGCCAGAATGGCTGCCATCAACAAATCATCAAACAAGTGTTGGCGAGGGTGTGGAGAAAAGGTGACTCTAATACACTGCTGGTGGAAATGCAGACTGGTGCAGCCACTATGGAAAACAATATGGTGTTACTTCAAAAAATTAAAAATTGAACTTCCATTTAACCCAGTGATCCCGCTTTTAGGAATATACCCTACGAAGCAAGAAACACCAATCAGGAAGAATATATGTACCCCCATGTTCATAGCAGCCCTATTTACAATAGCTAAGATCTGGAAACAGCCCAAGTTTCCATCAGTAGATGAATGGATAAAAAAGCAGTGGTACATGTACACAATGGACTACTATGCAGCGGTAATAAAGAAAGATCTCTTATCCTTTGAGACGACATGGAGGGACCTGGAAAGTATTATTCTAAGTGAAAGAAGCCAAGCAGAAAAAGTGAAATACCACATGATCTTACTTATATACGGAATATAATGTACATAATAGTCTGAGGAATACGGTAGACCCAGAAACATGGAAGTAGGGCACAGACTGACATCCCTCAGAGGAGGGGATGGGGGTGGGGTGGGAAGAGATAAACCACAGAACTTATATGCATGTATGCATGACCAATGGACATGGACAAGTAAGCCAGGAACGGGGCGGGGGTGGGGTGGGGGGTTGCCAATGGTGTAAAAAAAGAGAAATATCTGTAACAAAAAAATAAATAAAAAATTTAAAAAAATACAGAAAAAATATTAAAAAAAGAAAGAAAGAAAGAGTGTTAGGGTATTTTTTTTCTGACACAGGAAATAGCAAGAATGATAGGTGTACTCATAGAGAAAATCTAGAACAAAATATAGATAAGTTGAAGAAATTTTTACCTGACTTTGTTCATTCATGGTAGATTGTAAGTGCAGATAATTCTTGTCTAGACCACTTGTTTTGTAATAAAATAAAGCTTTTTTTTTTGCATACAAAAATCCTAGTTGGTATAATGTATGATGGAGCTGGAGGAAATTGATATATCACTTAGATGAAATTCAGATGCAAATAACAGAAAATCTGGAATAAATACAAAATTTTTTTTTCTTATATAAAATAAATGTGTATGCAATTAATTCACATAAAAGAAATCTGAAGACTATTGAGTTTTAAAGTCTTCAGGAAGACAGACTCTTTTAATAGTTTTTTTTTTTTTTTTAACCATCCTCATGGTATGACTTTATCCCTGCATTAATGTCATGGTCCAAGATGCCTTCTCAAACTTCATTCTTACTGATAATAATAAGAAGAAGAAAAAAGGAGAAAGAACAAGTGTGCTCTTCCTGGCTGAATCAACTTCATTATGTGAAATGAGTTGCATAGCCACAGAGTACAATGGAGACCAGAGGTAATGTTCTACTTGGGCACATCACGTCCCTGTACAGTACTGAATTTTGGCTCTAAGGAAGAAAGGGCAAATAGATTTAATAGCTTTCTTTGTCAGCCTCTTTCTGTTCTCAATTAGTACTATAAATATATCTCTGAACTAAAGATCTCATAATTATGGCTTAATCCTGCATCTTGTGATTCTTTTTCTTTGGGGGAGAGGCCTGGCACTGGGGATATTTGGTTGTAAACAAAAGTATAAATATAGCCCCGCCAATGTAGCTCAGTGGTTGAGTGTTGACCCATACACCAAGAGGTCACTGGTTTGATTCCCGGGCATGGCACATGCCCAGGTTGTGGGCCAAATCCTCAGTGGAGGGCATGTGGGATGCGGCCAATTGATATTCTTTCTCTCTCACCAATGTTTCTATCTCTTGCTCTCCCTCTCCCTTCCCCTCTCTCTAAAATCAATCAATAAAGAAAATTGTTTTAAAAAGTATCAACATAAAAGTTGTATAATAAATGCATTTTTAAATGGAAGATCTGCTATAAATTTTAAATATCAGCTCTACTGTACCTGAAACAGAAACTAAACTTTATATTACATAATTCAAGTAGTAAATAATGCATATAACATTTTAACATGTGTAACATAACAAATCATATGTACATGCTATATGTTACTGAAGCAAATTGAGACCTAAATTGATATACATTAAAACATTATAATAAATGCTCATCCTTAGGTTAACTGAATATATTTGGGATGGGGGATGTGGAAGACTGGAACAAATACCTGATGGTGTAACACGATTTGAACAAAGCACATTTATTTTGCAAGGCAGTGTTTCTGAATACATGATGCTCAGAGTCCCGTGAGTATCCTGTTAGGTATCTCGCAGAGGAAGAAAGAGAAATGGAGCTGCCAAAGCGGGCAAAAGTTTTATTGAAGCGTCCCTGGGCGAGGTTCGTTGGTCCACGTGGAGGGGGCCAGGGAAGTCGTGGTGTTATGGCCTCCCAGGACCGTTTTATAGGGGAGTGGGGTTGAGGAACAAAGAGGGGAGGTATTTGATTGGTGGTTTTGGTTTCTCTTCCGGCTATAGGGGGTGGGGTTAAGGAACAAAGAGGGGAAGTATTTGGTGGTTTCGGTTTCTCTTCCGCCAGCCATTTCCTGGTCTGTGACTCGCTAGTCATGTGACTCCCAGAGCGCTGGCCTTACATATCCCTCGTGGACTATTGGTTTGCGAGTGACAGGGCAAACCTCTGGGATACCTATCCCATGGCCAAACAGGTCAGCTGCCTGTTTCAGATATGTTTGAATGCCTGCAGTATATTGTTACAAAATGTGAATATATCTTCCAAATTCGATCACCTCTACTGAAGATAATCAGTAAATCAGGTAACATAAAGTGGCTTATTGTCAATGGATTAGTAATGCAGCCATACATACAAAATAGGATATTCCTTCAAACCAGTAGTAGAGTGGATCTAGTCTTGAGCATATACATCAGAAGAATGTCACATGTGTGTTGGACAGGTGGTTGATGTTAGTAATAACATCTGCGGTTATAGAATGAAAGACAGATAAGTCATAGAGGATACAATCACAATTTTCACATTGTTAGTATTATACACTAACTCGCTGCTTTCCAAATTTGCCTGCTCATTAGAACCAGTCGGTGAGCTTATTAAACATGGATTTCCTAACCACTCCCCTTAGAGATTCTGATTATTGAGTAGGTCTGTGATGGTTTCCACGTGATGATAGGGCGAGTTTAGAAAATGCAGCTGTAACTAAAACAGTGAACACAGTTCGCAGCTATTCTGTGTCCTTAATCTTAGAGCTTTGGAGAATTTGAACAGGTTAGCAAATTAAATAGTAAATCTCCATACTTCTTTTGGTCTCTGATGTAACCTTTTCTTTTTCTTCCACTACCGACCTGAAGAGTTGCAAGAGGGTGGCATTGGCACTGGTTATTTTGATAAAGGACCATTGACTCGTCTGCAGGCTATAACACGAAACCGAAATGATAGAGACTGAAGAAAGTTAAAAATACAAACGAACTAAGACAACAATCTAGATCGTGCAGAGAATATTCTGTGAGAATATATAGAATGATTTTTCTGTATTTCAGACAACGAATATTCATAGGATATAAAACGAAACCACAAACAAACTTCTGTAAGAGCACTTCTTTTCCTGATGGTTTTCAAACCAAACCAAAACAGTAACAAAGCAAACCAAAACACAAAACAAAGAATCAAAAAAAGTATTTGGGCCCTGGCCAGTTTGGCTCAGCGGTTAGAGCGTCGGCCTGCGGTCCGGAGAGACCTTGGATCGGTTCCCGCTAAGGGCACGTACCTCGGTTGCAGTTTGTCTCCGGCCCTGGTTGGTTGTGCGGGTGGCAGCCACTCAATGTGTCCCTTCACGTCGATGTTTCTCTCTCTCTCTCCCTTCCTCTCTCTCCCTCCCACTCTATCTGTACAAAAAATGGAAAAATATCCTCGGGTGAGGATAAAAAAAAAAAGTACTTGGTTATTTTGAGGCAAGCTCATCATTACTTTGGATAATTTTTTAAAAAGTATATATATATATATACTTTATATATTTTATATATATACTTTATATATATACTTTATATATATACTATATATATATATATATATATATAATTTGCTTTTCAACACAGATTCAAATCGGCAGTAGAAAATACATGTTAATAAAACATAGTTTTGTGAGATTTACTTTTTGCATGAGCCTAAAGACCACCTGGAGATATAAAAGCGGCCTATGAACTAGAAGATGAGAAAACCTGCTTTCAAACACTGAGATCAGAGAGTCACCCACTGCCTCTGCCTGCTGTTCCTTTTGTCACCGATCCATCTCTAAACAGATTCTTTTTTTTTTTAGCTCCCACAATAGCAATTACATTATTGACTCTTGGGGTATTAAAAGACGCAAGAGTTAGCTGCTTCAAATAACATCTTTTTCATTACTTATCATAAACATCTACTTTTCTTTTTGAAAATTTAACTGTAAGTGTGCTATTTCTTCCAATTAGAAAATTTATGCTATTTCTTTTCATTGTTTTCTGTGTATTACTCTTAAATTTTCTGTGCCCTTATATAGGCATTTGTAATAGAATACCCAGACTTCAATATTTAATTAAATATCCTGAGATTATTGTTATTATTATAATAATTGTGCCTGTACTTCATCATGCATGTCTTGTTATATTATGGTTTATACAGATTAGTTTAAAAAAAGCATTTTTATTGCATTCAATGACATGTAAACTATACATGTAAAGCTTTTTCCTCCCACAGAACAATATTTAAACTCTTTATCAGTTCTAAGCCTTGGGCATCAATACCTGAGATGTCATATAAAGAGAAACAAATTGGATGGGGTAAAAAAAAAAAAAAAAGCATAATGTTTAGCTGTAGCATCAAAGAGAATATTGATGAAATCGGCCAATAGTAACCTTGTTGACTTTCCAGCCAAAATAAGATTTAGTAAAAAAAAATAAAATATTTATACCTCTTTGAATATACGCTTTGACTTTTCAGGTGTGAACAGAAGTCCTTTTCTCTTCAAATGATAAAGATTTCATATACGCTGGAATCCTAATATAGGGTAGGGCAAAAGTAGGTTTACAATTGTTTGTATGGAAAACAATACAATAATTAATAAATAATAATACAAGAATAAACTGTGTTTCATGTACTCACAACTGTAAATCTACTTTGTCCCACCCTATATATTAGATGGCACTAGTATTGAATTTTTCCTTGATGTTTCAGGTCGGAAAACATAATTAATAGCTTGGACACTGCCTTTAGGCGCATTTACCTTGTATTATGTCTTTGTCAATTACTTGACATGTGATGCTGAGCAAATTTTTACATACCTCTCTAAGTTTCCTTTTCTATTGTAAAATGAGTACAATAATATTGCTTATCTCATAGGGTTGTCATAGACTTTTGTCTATAAGTACACACTCTGTTATTCCAAATATGGACCCTTTCCCCAGCTGTCATCTTATTTATTCCACTTTAAATGATAAGTCTTTCTCTGTATGGATAGTATTCTGTATGTATTTCTATTGCCAGTCTCTTTAAAAAATTTATTTTTTCTTTTGTTGATTTTAGAGAGCGAGGAAAAGAGAGGGAGAGAGAGATAGAAACATTGATGAGAAAGATAATTGATTGGCCGCCTTCTGCATGCCCCCCACTGGGGATTTGGCCCACAACCCGGGCATGTGCCCTGACCGGGAATCAAACCAGAGACCTCTGGGTGCATGGGTCGATGCTCAATCACTGAGCCACACTGGCTGCACAGCTACTCTTATTATACGGTATTTAAGTCACTGATTTTCTTATCTCTTTTAAGGTCCCATGGGTTTATCTCACCAATAATAGCAGGGAGTATTTTCTTGTCCTATTTTGAATCCCAGAAACTTATACAATAATTAACACTTAGTAGGCATTTAAAAATATTTTGTTGATTGAATAAATGGATTCATATAAAATGAGCCATAGATTAACCTGTTTTAAATGAATTTATCTACGGAAATACCCGAAAAACTTGTATATAACACTATCTCACTTCTTTAACTCCTTGTCTTTGGGAACACAAAAATATAAAGACATGGTCCTTGATCTCAAAGAATAAATTGACTTATAGGGGAAACAATATAAGTAAATCCAACAATATATGTGTTATAAACTACACTGGGGGCTAAAAATAGATTAATACTGTTCCTCTCACTTTCTAAGTTCTTCTAGTTGGGCTAATAACCAAGTGAACAAAAACAGATTAACAGGAGAAAATCAAAGTTTAATACATGAGTATGGGGAAATCACATAGACATGATAAATAAATGCTTGAAAATTCCAGGTATATAAAACGTTTTGGACAAAGGAGAAAAGTGGAGTGAGGATGTATTAGATTTCAGAAGTGAGAATGGGCAATTTACAAGTATTTGAGGGAGAGCAGAACACACAGGGCAGGAAAATCCTTGCTGGGTGACTCAGAAACAGTGGGCCACAGCGGGTATTTAGTTAACAAGCACCCGGGGTATGAAGCACTCTATTTACCATACTTAATTCAAACTAGGCTAAGGCTGAGTCCTAAATTCTCCTTCCTGAAGCAGATTTCTCTTTCTGAATCTCTTGTGCAGGTGTATTAGTTTGCAGGATTCGCCATAACAAAATACCACAGAGTGTGTGGCTTAAACAACAAAATGTATTTGCTTACAGTTGTAGTGGCTGGGAAATCTGAGCTCAAGATGTAGTTAGGATTGATTCCTTCTGAGAGTTGTGTGGGAAGGATCTTTACGAGCCTCCCTCCTGAGCTATACATGGCCATCTTCTCCCTGCATCTTTGCATGGTCTTTCCTCTATATGTGTTCGTTTCCAAATTTCCTCTTCTTATAAAGACACTAGTCTTGTTGGATTAAGGGCCACTCTAATGATCTCATTTTAACTTAATTACCTCTTTAAAGACCCTATCTGCAAATAAAGACACATTCTGAGGTATCAAAGAATAGGATTTCAAAATCCTTCTTGACCTTCTTAAATGAAAAATACATTTACCCTATTACAATAGGCCCAAGAGTCTTAACCCCTTCCAGCATCAGGGCTAAGTTAAAAATATCATCTAATCAAATATGGCTATGACTTGAGGTGTGACTCAGCCTGAGGCAAATTACTCTCCAGCTGTGAACTTGTGAAATCTGACAAGGTATTTGATTCCAAAATATGATAGTGGGCGGGCAAAGGATAGGCATTCACATTGCGAAAAAGGAGAAAGAGAAAATAAAAAGGGTCATGAATCCTAAGCAAGTTTCCTCTCTCAATTATACATTCTTCTTTTTTTTTTTTTTTTTTTTTATCCTCACCCGAGGATATTTTTCCATTTTTTGTACAGATAGAGTGGGAGGGAGAGAGAGGAAGGGAGAGAGAGAGAAACATCGACGTGAAGGGACACATCGAGTGGCTGCCACCCGCACGACCAACCAGGGCCGGGGACAAACTGCAACCGAAGTACGTGCCCTTAGCGGGAACCGAACCCGGGTCTCTCCGGACCGCAGGCCGACGCTCTAACCGCTGAGCCAAACTGGCCAGGGCTATACATTCTTCTTTAACAGAGTTAAGCAGTATCCCGATGTCTAACAATATAGATTAGTTTGGCCTGTTCTAGAAAGTCACATAAATAGAATTATACAATATGTGTTCTTTTCAATTTTACTTCTTATGCTCATATGTATTTTCGGAGATTCATCCATGTTCTTGTATTGAACAGATGCTCACTTGATTTTTATTTGTATGTTGTATTCCATTGCATGAATACACTATAGTTTATCTGTCCTACTATTTTTGAAAATATGACTTATTTCCAGATGTTGGCTATTAAACATACCGCTGCTTTGAAAATTCTTGTACATGGCTTTTGGTGCATATATGCACATATTTCTCTAAGTATACATCTAAGCATGAAACTGTTGGGTCTTGGGTTATGCTTATATTCACCAAAAGTAGAAGATGACAAAAAGTTTTCCAAAGTCATTTCACCAATTTACATTTTTACCGTCAGTTCTCTTTATTCCACAACCTTGTCAACGCTTGGTGCTGGAAGTGTTATTTTTTTATATAATTATTTTTCTTTATTGATATTACAGAGAGAGAGATAGAAACATCAATGAGAGAGAACATTGATTGGCCACCTCCTACATGCTCCCCACTAGGGGTTGGGCCTACAACCTGGACATGAGCCCTGACCGGGAATTGAACTGGTGACCATTTGGTGCATGGGTCGACACTCAATCACTGAGCCACACCAGTTGGGCTGGAAGTATTTTTAAATCTTAGCCATTTTTATGGATATGTAGTGACATTTTCTTGAAGTTTGAATTTTATTTTGCTAATTATTAGTGAGATTTAACAACTTTTTATGTGTCCATTGGCCATCTGGGTATTTTATGAAGTGTCTGTTCAAGACTGGTACCCAATTTTACTGTTGTTTTTTTCTTTTCCTTGATTTTATGCAACCTGATTTTTTTTCCAAAATATATTTTTATTGATTATTGTTTTAGAGAGAGAAGAAGGGAGACAGAGATAGAAACATTGATCAGTTGCCTCCAGCACACCCCCTATTGGGGATTGAACCTACAACCAGGCATGTGCCCTGACTGGGAATCAAACCAGGACCTCTCAGTCCAGGCAACGACCCTCAATCCACTGTGCCACACCATCCAGGCTCTGCAACCTGATTTTTATTTAAAATAAAATTTGGACATTTTAAAATATCAGTGTATAAGATCTGGATTCTGCTTTAAAATTAGTGAAGAAGAATTTACTTATGTCCTTTGTGATGTAGTGATTTATAATATATTTTAAATATATGTATTTCAGAAGGTACTATTAACTAGATAATGTAGGTTCTTGTCTCACAGCTCCCAAAAGCCTTGAAATGTCCTGAGCAATGGGGGACAAAATATGGTGTCTTGTCTGTAGTTCAGAGTCCTCTGAGCCACTCTAGCAAACTCATGAAACCCAAGGAGGGGGTCATTAGAACAGCTGATTAATAGCCAGTCAGTCAGAAGTACAGGTTAACAACCTGGACTTCCAATTGGCTTCTGAAGTGGAAAACAGTCTTGAGGGACTGAGCCCTTAATGTGTGGAATCTGATGCTATCCATGTAGATGGTGTCAGAATGGAGTAGAACGGTAGAGCACAGTTGTTTCTGAGGATTGTTTAGTGGTATGGAGGAAACGCCTCACTCACAGTGGAACCAGTACCAGAACCTTTAGTGAGTTATTATTTGTAATAATATATAAAGAACATGGCATCTCTGTATGGATTCACCAGGCTCCAAAGGTTTGGAGAACAACTCTTCAGTCTTTAGCTACCTCTTTTCCCCCCTGAGCATATAGCTAGACTGAATTTCCCATCTTCTTTTACAGTTAGATGTGGCTTAGTGACTCAGTTTTAGCTGGAAGAATACAGACAGACGTAATATAAGTTATTCCAAGCATGCTCCACAAATCTCCTATAATCTTTTCATTTCCTTATGTCAACTGAATTGTAATGCTTTGGATGATCTTAGAGCTAAGCTCTGAAGATTGCAGAGCCTCTGGATCTCTAAATGTCTGTTTGGAACAGAAACCTTACCCCTCCTGCCTCCACCCCCTTCTCATTTCTATGCAAGTCATTTGATCTTGGGTAAATAACCCATTTAAAATTTAGTTTCCTCATTTGAAAAATGGAGAAAATAATAGTATATAGTCAATAAATTT
This sequence comes from Molossus molossus, assembly GCF_014108415.1. NCBI lineage: Eukaryota > Metazoa > Chordata > Mammalia > Chiroptera > Molossidae > Molossus > Molossus molossus. Next base: position 15,548,362 of record NW_023425355.1, on the reverse strand, counting down.
TTTGTGTGCAATTTAATTGAGATACCATATTTTAAAAAAATAATTGATATACCATATGTGAAGCAAAGCATCTGTCACATTTTTGAATTAATGAATGAACTTGAGTATGAAGTAGAGAGCTATGCTTATAGTAATAATCAATATTAACACTATACTTTTCAATAAGACATGGGAATTCCCCATGAATAAAACATAGATTACAGGACTTAAGGAAAGAGGTAAATACGCAAAATAACTACTCTGTCAAGTGTGCTCAGGGGTCAATCAATGATGAAATAGAATCAATTAACAAAACAAAGGCTATGGACCAATCTGATTATTCCTCCAAAATTATACTGTGGAGGTGACTGGTGATATAGAGCTGAATGTTGTACCACAGTCAAGACTGAAGGAATCTAAAAGGTTGATGAAGTTGGAAATGAAAACCATTGTTATCTGGAGAACACCTTTAGACCAGCATCTTGCTTGTCAATCTATTGAGAAAATTATGCTTATTGCCTTTTATGTGACAAAGCCAATGTTAGGCCCTGAGAATATCTTCAATTTCTCTTCCTATTCCTGTAAATCAGCAACTTTATTTATTTATTTATTTTATCCTCACCCGAGGACATTTTTGATATTTTGTTCAATAAAGTGGGAGGGAGAAAGAGAGATAGAAACATTGACGTGAAAGGGACAGATCGAGTGGTCGCCACCCACATGACCCAACCAGGGCTGGGGACAAAATGCAACCGAGGCACGTGCCCTTAGCGGGAACCGAACCCGGGTCTCTGTACCGCAGGTGGACGCTCTAACCGCTGAGCCAAACCGGCCAGGGCTCAGCAACTTTAGTTAAAAAAAATATTTTACTTCTTGAAATTCAAAGCGGAAAATTTCCGTAGTTCAAAATCAAAGTGGACATAATTGTGTTGATTGTGGGGATTTTACGAACTTTCAGAAAGAGGATCCCAGAGTAGTCGGTAGATTATTGTAATTAAGGGATTTCTGTTTTTAGTGTTTTGTGTGCGTGTGAAAGGAACAAAATGCAGGTTATTTACCATTGACTATTTGCTATACTCTACTTTTATCCAAACATAGATTTTCCAATTATTTCTCTCAGATCTCTATTATGATTTAAGTCAGTTAAATGTTCATTTTAACATATTGATGAAAAAAAAATCTTTGGAAGAAAACATGTAGGAATCATTATCATAAATAATGAAAAGGCAACTATTTTAGATGAATTTTAAGCATCCTCTCATGAAATAGGCGTGTAGTTAAACAATTGTAACTGCTTTTCTCATTGAAAAAAAATGTAAACATGTGCTGCAGAAGAGCTCCATCTGCTGACAGCTTGCCATGCCCTGAATTCATCCTGAATCAAATATGTTTTATTTGCTTATTTCAAATGGCTTAAAAGAAAGATTGAATTGGACTCTCAAATATTTGATGTGTATATAATTTTCAATAAATCACGCATGATGATTTTTTTGAAACTAGAGTCCATGCCTTCTGACTATTGTACCTCAAAAATTATAGGAAAAAAAAATGCTTGCTCTTAGAGTTGAGCTTTAAAATGAAATATGGGCAATGTCTCATGTCTTACACAGAGAGAAAATGCATTTGAAAGAAAGCATTCAGAATATTTGCATTACGGACATTTGAAGATGGAAATATTGTGTCTAGGAAGAAAATAACATATCTCAATAAAGTGGGTCTAGAAAGTGACGATTAAAATGTTGGTGAATTCCTAGAACCACGGATTTGAATTTCCAGGTAGCAGCTCCAAAGCACTGACTACTAAACCAGGATGCTCTTACTCCAGCTAAGAAATCCATTAGACTGAACTTCGGTGTCTGGGTTGCCAGGAAGGTTGAAAAACAGCTGTAATCACAAAGGGGAAGGTGGGACTTATGGGCAGATGCTAATCCAGTTTGAAAGCAATCAGCCTAAGAGGAGAAAAGAGACATAAACCTCAGCACCACCAAAGAATCTGCTCAAGTTTCACCGAAGGGTAAGAAAGCAACTCCCAACTCGGTTCAATCTTTCTTTTTCTTCTGTGTAATGCTGATCTAATTAGACGACGTAGAGATTATTTCAGTCAGATTAATATTGTGTAGATGAGTTTGCAAAATAATTTTACATCTTACCTGAGATGCTTGTCAGCATCTGGTGAGAAAATAGTGTCCTTATAATCTGCAATGTTTGGTTCACAGCCCCTACAGTTGCCAATGATAAAATGTTAGAATTCAGCCCTCTCCTGCTGCATCTCACTCATTGTCAAAGATGTAGAATAACTGCACAGGATGACAGGGAGATGATGTCTTGTTGCCACCTGGATGGGAGGGGGCTAGAGAGAAACATTTCCTTTTTTTTTTTTTCATTAGTGAAAGGTGGGGAGAGAATCTCTGAGAATTCTTCTGCCACCTTAGAAAGTTGACATCTTGGTACTTTCTCACAGCCTTAATTTCCTTGCTGTATCTGAATATTCTGTAACACAAAATCCATTTCTGCCTTCTACTTCATTCCTCTTTCACTCTGTGTGTGAGCTTTCTCAGGGACTGGGTACATATTTGTTCCTAAGAACTGGGTTTTTACATAGCAGTTTTCCAGAGAAGGGAAGTGATTATGAAGAAACAATTCTTATTATCCCAAGAAAACATTTCAAAGAGGAAATAAAAGGAGAAATGAGAAAGGGAGAAGAGTACTGAATAATCAAGAGGATAGGGGTGACAGCGTTCTACGTGTTGGTACCTTCCCAAGCTAGAGTAGGTTTGCTGCATAGGTAAGGACTGAGTTAGAGACCATAACCCCAGCCCACCCTGTTTACCTTTGTCGCCAATCCCTAGCAGTGGCCTCACCTTGGTTAGAGCTCCTTTCTCTGTCTTTCTGAGAAAAGCTAAGGTAAAAATTTGAAAGGCCAGCTGGTGGGGCTCAGTGGATTGAGTGTCCTCTCATGGACTGAGAGGTCCCGTTTTGATTCCTGGTCAGGGCACGTGCCTGGGTTGCGGGCTTGATCACCAGTAGGGGGCGTGCAAGAGGCAGTGGATCAATGTTTCTCTCTCACATCAATGTTCCTATCTCTCTCTCCCTTCCTCTCTCTCTAAAAAATTCAATAAAAACATATTTTAAAAATTTGAAAGCTGGAATCCATTTATTTTAATATTTGTTACAGAAATGGTTTAGAACCATTCCCTCTCTTAACTATTTTTCTTTTAAATTTCACTACTCTTGCACTGACCTTAGTTGAGTGTGAGAGGCAATTCCCTTCCCTCTCTTTTCTTAACTATAAATTGAATGGTGGGGCTTGAATCCTGTGGAGACCTAAACCTTTATACATAATCTGAGATGGCACATGAATATTCAGAATTTACACTACTGGCATTGCAATTCTGTCTTGCTGTCTACCCTCTGGGTTTTTAACTTATTTTATTTTTCATTATGAGAGGGTAATAATGTTTTTGTAGACTATAGAAGTACATACACAAATTTTATTTCTGTAAAATTGATGTGTAGGTTCAACAGCCAAATCCTCCCCCAACTAAATATATGAATACATCTTAAGGTATAGAACTGGCAAGTTAAATTATTATCCTGATCCCTTTATCAAGAAGACATTATCTCTCACTCAAATAACATCAGTAATTTCTTACCTGCTCCTTAATTTCTGAGGTTTTAATTTACTGTCATAACTATAGTGATGAGAAATGTGATTTGAGAATTTTAGATTGTGGAGGTTTATTTTTTGACAGTCACAGACATAGTAATTACTGCTTGGCAGTTTTTTTTCATTAAAAAAGAACAATGTTCTTTCATTAGGTAAAATATTGAACATCAATTGTTTGAAGATTTGTGAAAAAATAGCCACAAATTAGAGTGAAATAAGAATAGCCCAGCCAGTGTGGCTCACAGGTTGAGCATCGACCCCTGCACCAAGAGGTTACCAGTTCAATTTCCAGTCAGGGCACATTTATTTAATTAACTTGATAGACACCCCAATAGTAAGTAGCTATTTGCCCACAAATAGTTATGATTAATTGATACGAGTAAAATCTTATTGTTTCATTTAGTCTATACTTGTATCTTGCATGCAAAATATCATTAACAATAGCAATAGCAATTATGATAACGCAATTTAGAAAACAAAACAATAATAAAAATCTCAGCATCATTATTTCAGGTATTTAATATTTATTCCAGATTTATATCAGCGAATAGACACCTGTTCTATTTTAGAATAATAAAAAAGCTAATTGATGTTGGCATCATTGAAATCATTTGGTGAAGCACTAGCTCTTTCTCAAAAAAAGTCTGTTAAATGTTTTAATAACATTGTGGCTTTGCTTTTAATGTTATGTTCTCATGTATATCTAGTACTAAAATAGGGACGAGAAGTTTTATAAAAAGATCACTGTAGTTAGAATTTGAGAGGCATGCTTAAGGTGATCAACTACAATGAATTGAAAAAGATATACAAAAACTTTTTCTCTCCTTAGTATAGGTTGGAAATGAGGAAATTTTTATCGGAGTTTATTAACAACATTATCCTCAGAAAATTGAATTAAATTATTGATTGATTGAGAAATGGACACAATTCTAATTGGTTCTTAGGTGATCTGAAAAAGTATAAAGTAATTAACCAAGTTTTGATTCAATATTTGTTTAACTATTGTGTTTTCAGTGTTATACATTCCTCTTATCAATGGGGATATGATGATGAGTATAATAGTTAAGACCCTGACCTATAGGGAGATTGCAATCTAACACAGTAAAAAAAACAAAAGTTATATAAAGAAAATCACACATTGGCTCTTAAAATGGTAATAGATTTTAAAATTTAGAAAAAAGCTAGATAAGATAAGTTTACCTGCTATTCAGCAAGCTAGAGCTACCCTATTATTATCAATGTGTTAGTAATGGCTTTGGTATAATCATATTTCCAGGGCATCCAGACCTGTTCACTAACATTGAAAATGTGATTAACTGCTGATAAGACTGTCTGCCAATAGCTCAAGTGTCCATCAGTAGATGAGTGGATAAAAAAAGCTGTGGTACATTTACACAACGGACTACTCTGCAGCTGTAAGAAAGAAAGATCTCTTACCCTTTGAAATGACATAGAAGGACCTGGAGAGTATTATGCTAAGTGAAATAAGCCAGTCAGAGAAAGACAAATATCACATGATCTCACTTATTTGTGGAATATAATGAATAAAATAAGCTGATGAAAAAAATAGACCTAGAGACATGGAAATAGTAAACAGACTAACAAACCTGGGGTGGGGGAGTGGGAAGAGATAAACCTAAGAACTTATATGCATATATGCATAACCAATGGACACAGACAACAACACTGTGAAGGTGGAGATGAGATAAGATCTTCGAGGAGGATGTCAATGGGGGAAAGTGGAGGGACATCTGTAACAACAACAAAAAACCACTGTCTTCCAAAATTTAAAAAGGAAATTAGAGGGTAAGAATTAAGGTAAATGACAGCAGATCTTTTCCGGGAAGCAGATTTTAGTATAGTCTGCAGAATGAAAGTCCTTTTAAGAATTTGTGGAAATATATACATTAAAAAGGCACTTGGAAATTTATAGATAAAAAATGCATCAACTTCACAATTTTTCTTCAGGAAAAAAAAAAACACTGCCATAAGAATATCAGGTATTTAACTACATCAAAGTAGAGATGAGATAAACCAAAGAACTTACATGCATGTATGCATAACCAACCCAATGGACAGACAACAATACCGGGGGGGAGGGGTGGGATGGGGAGGAGAGTGTCTAGGGGAAAAAGAAGAAACATGTGTAACAAAAATAAATTATTAAAATATGGTTTTATTAATATTTTATTTTAAATTTTTTTCAGTTTATTTATTTATTTAATTAATTAATTAATTTTTGTTCCAGATGTTTCTCCTTTTTCCCCCACTGATTCCCCCCTGCCCCCTCCCCGCCCTGTCCCCAACTTTCTTGTCCATGTCCATTGTTCATGCATACATGCACATAAGTTCTGTGGTTTATCTCTCCCCCAACCACCCCCTCTTCTGGGGATTGTCAGTCTGTACCCCACTTCCACGTCTCTGGGACTACCCCATTCCTCAGACTGTTATGTTCATTATATTCCACAAATAAGTAAGATCATATAATACTTGTCTTTCCTTGTGTGGCTTGTTTCCTTTAGGATAATACTTTCCAGTTCCCTCCATGTCATCTCAAAGGATAAGAGATCTTTCTTTCTTACAGCTGCATAGTACTCCATTGTGTATATGTACCACTGCTTTTTTATCCATTCATCTACTGATGGACATTTGGGCTGTTTCCAGATCTTAGCTATTATAAATAGTGTTGCTATGAACATGGGGGTATATATATTCTTTCCGATTGGTGTTTCAGGCTTCTTAGGGTATATTCCTAGAAGTGGGATCACTGGATCAAATGGCAATTCAATTTTTAATTTTTTTGAGGTAACACCAAATTGTTTTCCATAGTGGCTGCACCAGTCTGCATTCCCACCAGCAGTGTACTAGAGTCCCCTTTTCTCCAACCCTCACCAACACTTGTTGTTTGATGATTGGTTGATGGCGGCCATTCTGATAGGTGTGAGGTGATACCTCATTGCTGTTTTAATTTGCATCTCTCTGATGATTAGTGATGTTGAGCATTTCTTCATATGTCTCTTGGCCATTTGTATGTCCTGTTTGGAGAGGTGTCTCTTTAGGTCCTCTGCCCATTTTTTAACTGGGTTCTTTATTTTCCTTTTGTGGAGTTGTATGAGCACTCTATATATATTGGAAATGAACCCCTTATCTGATATATCATTGGCAATGATGTTCTCCCATACAGTGGGTTGCCTTTCCATTTTTATGACTGTGTCCTTTGCTGTGCAGAAGCTTTTGAATTTGATGTAGTCCCATGTGTTCATTTTCTCCTTTGTTTCTATTGCCTTAGGTGATGTATCAGTGAAAATTCTGCTGTGTATGATGTCTAAAATTTTGTTGCCTACAGTTTCTTCTAGGATTTTTATGGATTCATGAGGCACATTTAAGTCTTTTATCCATTTTGAGTTTATTTTTGTGTAGGGTGTAAGTTGATGGTCTAGTTTCATTTTTTTTTTTTTGCATATAGCTGTCCAATTTTCTCTACACCATTTATTAAAGAGGCTGTCTTTACTCCACTATATGCTCATGCCACCTTTGTCAAATATTAATTGAGGATATTGCCTTGGGTTCATTTCTGGGTTCTCTGTTCTGTTCCACTGGTCTATATGCCTCTTTTTGTGCCAATACCAGGCTGTTTTGAATACAGTGGCTTTGTAGTATAACCTGAAATCTGGTAATGTGATCCCTCCAACTTTGTTCTTCTTTTTCAAGGTTGCTGTGGTTATTCGAGGTCTTTTTTAGTTCCATATGCAGTTTTGAAGTATTTGTTCTAGTTCTGTGAAGTATGTCATTGGTGTTTTGATGAGGATTGCATTGAATCTATAGATTGCTTTGGGTAGTACGGACATTTTAATAATGTTAATTCTTCCAATCCATGAACAAGGTATGTGCTTCCACTTTCTTCTATCTTATATCTTTCTCTATTTTTTTTTTTTTTTTTTTGCATTGACCTGTAGTTGTCTGCAAATAGATCCTTTATTTCTGTGGTTAAGTTTATTCCTAGGTATCTTAATTTTTTTGCTGCAATGGTAAATGGGATTGTTTTTTGATTTTCTCTTTCTTTGAGTTCATCATTGGTGTATAAAAATTCCATCAATTTCTTGACATTAAATTTGTATCCTGCTATGTTGCCAAATTCATTTATTAAGTCTAGTAAATTTTTGATGGAGTCTTTGGGGTTTTCTACGTGTAGTATCATGTCATCTGCGAATAATGACAGTTTCACTTTCTCCTTTCCAATTTGAATCCCTTTTATTTTTTTCTTTCTGTCTGATTGCTGTGGCTAAGACTTCCAGTACTATGTTAAATAAGAGTGGCAAAAGTGGGCATTCTTGTCTTGTTCCTGTTCTTAAGGGAAATGATTTTAATTTTTGCTCATTAAGTTTGATGTTGGCTGTAGGTCTTTCATATATGGCTTTTATTATGTTGAGATATAATCCCTCTTTTCCCAGATTGCTGAGTGTTTTTATCAGAAATGGGTGCTGGATTTTGTTGAATGCTTTTTCAGTGTCTATTGACATGATCATGTGATTTTTTTCTTTAATTTTGTATATGTGATGTATCACATTTTTGATTTGTGAATATTGTACCAGCCTTGCATCCCTGGGATGAATCCCACATGGTCATGGTGAATAATTTTTTTCTTGTATTGCTGGATTCGAATTGCTAGTATTTTGTTCAGGATTTTGGAATCTATGTTCATCAGGGATATTAGTCTGTACTTGTCTTTCTTTGTAGTGTCTTTTTCTGGTTTTGGAATCAGAATTATGCTGGCCTCATGAAACAAGTTTGGAAGTCTTCTTCTTGAATTTTGTGAAATAGTTTGAGGAGAATGGGTATTAGTTCTTCTTTGAATGTTCGGTAAACCTCCCCTGTGAAGCCGCCCGGGCCTGGGTTTTTGTTTGCTTGGAGAGTCTTGATTACATCTTCAATTTTGTTTGTTGTTATTGGTGTGTTAAAGTTTTCTATCTTTTCCTGATTCAGTTTTGGGAGACTATGTGTTTCTAGAAATTTTTCCATTTTGCTTAGATTGTTGAATTTGTTGCCATATAACTGTTTATAATATCTGTTACCAATTCTTTGTATTTCTGGGGTGTCAGTTATTATTTCTTGTCTTTCATTTCTGATTTTGTGTATTTGGGTTCTCTCTATTTGTTTCTTGGTGAGTCTAGCTAAGGGTCCATAAATTTCATTTATTTTTTCAAAGAACCATCTCTTCGTTTCATTGATCCTTTGAATTGTTTTTTTTTTTTTTGTCTCCATTTCATTTATTTCTGCTCTGATCTTTACTATTTCCTTCCTTCTACTTGCTCTGGGGTTTTCTTTCTGTTGGCTTTCTAGTTCTTTAAGTTGTGTGGTTAGATAGTCTACTAGACATTTTTTCTTGTTTCTTGAGATAGGCCTGTAGTGCTATGAACTTCCCTCTCAGAACTGCTTTCGCTGCATCCCATAGATTTTGTGTTGTTTTGTGTTCATTTTCATTGGCTTCCAGGAAGTTTTTAATTTCTTCCTTATCTCCATGGTAACCCATTCATTGTTCAATAACATGCTATTTAGCCTCTATGTTTTCAAATGTCTCTGCATGTTCTTGTTGCAATTGATTTCCAGTTTCATGCCATTTTGATCTGAGAATATGCTTGATATGATTTCAATCTCCTGAAACTTGTAGAGACTTAGCTTGTGCCCTAACATGTGGTCTATCTTTGAGATTATCCCATGTGCACTTGAGAAGAATGTGAATTCTGTGGTTTGGGGGTGTAATTCTCTGTAGATATCTGTGAAATCCATTTGATCTGGCACTTCACTTAGAGTCTGTGTTTCCTTGTTAATTTTTTGTCTAGAAGATCTATCCAGGGATGTCAGCGGGGTATTGAAGTCCCCTGCTATGACTGTATTGCTGTTAACTTCTCCTTTGAAGTCCTCCAAAAGATGTTTAGTATATATTGGTGCTCCTAAATTGGGTGCATATATGTTTACCAAAGTTATATCTTCCTGTTGGATAGATCCTTTCAATATTATGTAATGGCCTTCTTTGTCTCTAGTTATGGCCTTCATTTTGAAATCTACTTTATCAGATATGAGTATTGCTTCCCAGCTTTTTTTGCTTTCCATTTGCTTGAAAGATTTTTTTCCATTCCTTCACATTTAACCTATGTGAATCTTTTGTTGTGAGATGGGTCTCTTGTAAAGAACATATATGTGAGTCATGCTTTCTTATTCAATCAGCTACTCTGTGTCTTTTTATCAGAGCATTTAAAACATTCACATTTAGGTTAATAATTGATAAGTATGTATTTATAGCCATTTTTGTTTAGTGTGGTTCTATTTTTCTTCCTATTTTTTCTACTAATTACAGCAGTTCTTATAGCTTATCTTGCAGTGCTGGTTTGGTGTTAATATATTTGCTTAGCCTTTTTTCATCTGGGAAGCTCTTTATTTGACCTTCTATTTTGAATGATAACCTTGCTGGGTAGAGTAGTCTTGGATTCAGATCCTTGTTTTTCATGACCTTGATTACTTCATGCCATTCCCTTCTGGCCTGTAGTGTTTCTGTTGAGAAGGCAGCTGAGAGCTTTATGGGGTTTCCTTTGTATGTAACCTGTTGATTATCTCTTGCTACCTTTAGGATTCTCTCTTTGTCTTTAATTTTTGGCATTTTAATTACTATGTGTCTTGGTGTGGGCCTGTTTGGGTCTCCTTACTTGGGGTTCTCTGTGCTCCTTGAACTTGAATGCCTTCTTCCTTCACCAAGTTAGGAAAGTTTTCTGTCACTACTTCTTCAAATATATTCTCTAACCCTTGCCCATTTTCTTCCTCTTCGGGGATTCCTATGATGCGAATGTTATAACGTTTTCAGTTGTCCCACAGTTCTCTTAAGCTATCTTCCTGTTTTTTAATTGTTTTTTCCTTTTGGTTTTCTGATTGGTTGATTTTTTCTACCCTGTCTTCTAATTCACTGATCTGGTCCTCAGCTTCCTCTACTGTGCTGGTTAGTCCTTCCAATGTGTTCTTAATTTCTGCTATGTCATTCTTCATTTCCACTTTGTTGGTTTTCAGTGTTTCCATATCTTTAGTCATGGTGCTGATGTCCTTACTCATGCTGTTGAGCTTCCTGAAGATCATGGCTCTGAACTCTACCTCTGATAATTTGCTTAGGTGTATTTCATTGATATCATCTTTGATAGAGTTCTCTTGTTTTTTTCATTAGGGATTTGTTTCTTTGTTTCACCATTTTGGCTATCTCAGTGTGTTTTAGAGCCTGCAAAATTTTCCTTGTGGGTGTTGGTGTTCTGTTGTTTATGGCCCCCTCTACTGGGTTTGTATGAGCCTGGGTGGGCCCACATTAAACACCCCTGTCAAGTCTTACTTTCCTGGGTGGATTTGCAAGCCCAGAAAAGTTTCTGTTATCCTCTAGGCTTTTCATGGTGGCTAGTAGTCTCGGTTACTCAGTGCCTTGGAATGTTGCCCTGGTGTTTTGCATAAGAGGATTTCCAGAGGTTGGGATAGATGCTGGTTATTAATGAGCCTCAATTTGCATTTCTTTGCCTCACCTGGGAAAGGCTGAATCTTTGAGGTGGGGGGCTGCTGATTTTCCCCACAGGTCAGGCAAGGAGCACACTGGCCACCATTTTTGTGGCCGCAACTCAGCAAAAACTCTGAATGCCCCACAAGTCCTGGGTGTCCCCTCAGAGTTCCAGCCCAGTCTGCCCTCCCTCTGCTGTAGCCCCCCAGGTGAGTGGCTGTGGCTATTTTAGTGCTCTGTCTTAGGTGTCTGTGATGTGGAGTAGGCTTGGTCTTTATTCCCCGAGGGTGCTGCTCACAGCTAAGACTGCTGCTGTCCGTGGGCTCCCAGCCCACCACCCTCTCGCACCTCCGCAGATTCTATCAGTGGCCCTGTTTATATGGTCCTGTCCTGCTGTTCTTCTGTTGCTTTTTTTCTGAGGATTTGTCTTTATTTTATTTAATTTTAATTTTATTTTTTTACAGATGATTCTCCTTTTTTACCCCATTGACACCCACCTCTCCATCCCCCCACCCCATCCCCAGCTTTTTTGTCCATGTCCATTGGTTATGCATACATGCATATAAGTTCTGTGGTTTATCTCTTCCCTCCCCCCACCACCCCCTCTTCTGAGGGTTGTCAGTCTGTACTTTACTTTCATGTTTCTGGGTCTACCCTATTCCTCAGATTCTTACATTCATTATATTACATAAATAAGTGAGATCATGTGGTATTTGTCTTTTTCTGCTTGGTTTGTTTCACTTAGGATAACACTTTCCAGGTCCCTCCATGTCGTCTCAAAGGATGAGAGATCTTTCTTTCTCACAGCTACATAGTACTCCATTGTGTATATGTACCACTACTTTTTTATCCATTCATCTACTGATGAACACTTGGGCTGTTTCCAGATCTTAGCTATGGTAAATAGGGCTGCTATGAACATGGGGGTACATATATTCTTTCTGATTGTTGTCTCAGGCTTCTTAGGGTATATTCCTAGAAGTGGGATCACTGGGTCAAATGGAAGTTCAATTTTTAATTTTTTGAGGTAACACCAAATTGTTTTCCATAGTGGCTGCACCAGTCTGCATTCCCACCAGCAGTGTACCAGAGTCCCCTTTTCTCCACACCCTCACCAACACTTGTTTGATGATTTGTTGATGGTGGCCATTCTGACAAGTGTGAGGTGATACCCCATTGTTGTTTTAATTTGTATCTCTCTGATGATTAGTGATTTTGAGCATTTCTTCATATATCTCTTAGCTATTTGTATGTCCTGTTTGGAGAGGTGTCTATCCAGCTCCTCTGCCCATTTTTTAATTGGGTTATTTGTCTTCCTTTTGTTGAGTTGTATGAGTACTCTATATATTTTGGAAATTAACCCCTTATCTGATGTATCTGATTTGTCTTTATTTTAGTTGTAATTCTTGTGTGGTCCTGGGAGATCATCTGAGTAGCTTCTATTCACTCCACTTCCATTTTCATATCCTCTAAGCCTATCTTGTGCGCAGTTGGGTTGCACAGGCCTTCCTGGTGTCCCCACACCCTACAGGTCCCACCGGTAATTGTATTGCACAATCCCTTTGGGGACCTGGATCTATGCCTATGTTATGGGCTGCTGGGTCTCACAGGCCTCTCTGGTGCTTCAGCACCCCACAGGTCCCGTGGGTAACTAGATTGCGCAGTCCCTGTGGGTCACACAGGCCTCTCTGGTTCTTCAGCACCCTGCAGGTCCCATGGGTAACTGGATGGCACAGACCCTGCTGGGTGGCACAGGCCTCTCTGTTGCCCCGACACCCTGCAGTTCCCGTGGGTGGGTAGCTGGATCGCACCTGTCTCTCTAGGGCTAAGGCTTCCAACTGCTCTTGTAAGCTTCTGGACTGCACAGGCCTCTGTGGAGCCCCAGGTCCTGCCGCTGGAGAGTGGGGCTCAACTCTTGCTCAACTTTTGCTTTAGTTTTTGGGAATGGGTCTCAGTTGCTAGTCTGTGCTTCTGTTGCCTGGAGATGGATGTCTGCTCCCCAGCCTCTGTTGCTGGGGGTATATCTGGACTCTGATCGGGCTGCTACTATGGGGGATGATGCTGGGCTCCGGGCTGTCTGAGGCTTCTGCGACCAGCACCTTGGGAGCTCCACTACTGTGCACTGGTCTGTGTTGACACAGAGTGTCCACTGGTCCAATGTTGCCAGGTGTCCTGATGGGCTCATGTTGCTGGGCCCTAGTTGCTCTCACTGTCTCCTCCCAGGGAAGACCCGGGATCTTCCAAAATGGTGGGACCTCCCCGGGGTGCAGGGAGAAGTGCCCTGAAAGGCTGCTTACCGTGGTAGCCTGTTGCTCCCGTCCACAGCACAGGAACCTTCTGCTCCGTGGCTCTGCACTGCTCGGGTTTCGTCATCACGTTCACGTCCCCTCACACTCTCTCATACACTTACCCTCATTCCGGTTCTGCCTGCCGCCATCTTCTCACCTCTTTATTGATATTTTAGAGAGAGAGAAACATAAATGTGAGAGAGAACCATTAATCAGCTGCCTCCTGCATGCCCCTATTGGAGATCAAGCCCACAACCCAGGCATGCGCCCTGACCAGGAATCGAACCAGAACCTCTCAGTCCATGGGATGATGCTCAATCCACTGAGCCACATAGACTAAGCTATGTTTTATTATTTTATGTGTTCACTTTCTGTTTTTTATTTTCAGTTATATTATGAAGCAATCAAAGTTTTGTTAAACTGTATAAGCCATGAAAGTCACAAATTTGATATATTTCCTTTTGACTCATTTATACACAAGTTCCATAAAATGTATAATCACCCATGAGACACTGAAGACAAAAAGAGATGCAGAGGAACTAATATGCTTGTGTATCTAAAATTCTGTGCAGTGATTACAAATAGAACATTTTAAGTTGAGAATATTGATAGCCGTGCTGAAAAATATAAACAATTAGAATATCATTACCTTTTATACCGAAAATGATTCCTTTGATTTTGGGTGTATGCAACTACATTGAATCATTTGCTCTGGAGACACCTTCCAACAGGTAATGTGTATAATATATGTAGTCTCAGATTTGTATCCAAGATAGAAATCTACATAATCTGCTATTTTAGTGTTATTTCATTTTTTTCATTTCTAGACTCACTTATTTATATGGTACATGCAAATAAAGTTTATTCATTTCACAGAAGGTGTCTACAATATCTTTGTGCTTAAGCATTCATAATAATGTATGATTAAAAGATGAAGGAAATTGGTTTAATCCTAGGGCAAATGAGTTTATTCATTTCAGGATACCAACACTATAATTAGAGGTATCATTGTTAAATGGAGAAAGGGTTGGTCATAAATTCAAACTGTTTTAACTCTTCTACATGTCACATTTAAATGTTAATTCATGTTTTATTTTTGGACTGTATTAAAGGAAGGTCTAAACCTCAGTGAAAATTACTTTGTGTCCTGTTTTAGGTTTCCACAGAATTCCAACCGTAAAATGCTTGTATTTATGTCTGGAATCCTGAATAAAATTTAGCTATTTTTGCCAAATACTGACTGAAAAAAGAAAGCACAATTGTACCCTATCTAAAGCAAAAATATGTATTTTTATATTTATTTATTCATTCTTTGATTCTTTTTTAAATATATATTTTTTATTAATTTATTTTTGTTACAGAGGTTTCTCCTTTTTTTCCTCATTGACACCCTCTTCCCCATCCCCTCCACCCCGTACCCAGCTTTGTTGTCCATGTCCATCGGTTATGCGTACATGCATATAAGTTCTGTGGTTTATCTCTTCCCTCCCCCCACCACCACCTCTTCTGAGGGTTGTCAGTCTGTACCCTACTTCCACGTCTCTAGGTCTACCCTATTCCTCAGACTGTTATGTTCATTATATTCCACAAATAAGTGAGATCATGTGGTAGTTGTCTTTCTCTGCTTGCCTTGTTTCACTTAGGATAATAACGAGACATGAAAATAGAGTAATCTTTAGAAGTTCAAATAAAAAGGGAAGAGTCATATGTAATCTTCTTAATCCTTGAACAGCCTTGAATTATCAGATTAGCTTCTCCAAAAAAAATTAGAATATGAGGCCTGAATAAGCATGCTTTTACTTCTCTTTCTTTAAGGAAACTCCCTTAAGTTTACATTGTTGTTCTTGTTATTATTATGATGATGATCTTGTGAGTATATTTTAGAGAAAAAAAATAAATCCCAGTGTGAAGCTTGAAAATTGGGTTTGTATGATTCAAGCCTTTTGAAAATTCTATAAAACACAATGACATTGCTCTATTCAATTTCCAGCTATTGATTCAACAGAACATTTGTTTGGGGATTGCCATTGCAGCTTTATTTGAACATAAAAAAAACGACTTTTGTCTTTAGAAAGTGTATGTGTGCAGATTATGTTGACAAGGGTCACATCCATCTCATGTATACGGATTTCTTATGTTGAGGGCAACAAAGGCATTTGTCCTTGAAATATATGACATCTCAGATCTTCTATGTGCACACATGTGCTTGCAATATGATAAACAAGATAGTTAATGGATGGCATGATAAAATGAGTTATTTGAGTACAAAAATTCAAGTGAGAACTTTGTTAAACCGTTCAAATAGGAACCTCTTTCCTAAGCAGGGTATGTCCATACATTCTAAATCAAGAGGCCAGATACCAAGAAAAACATAATTGAAAAAATAATAATTCTAAAAAGTTTTAATTCTGTGTAGAGTCTTTTCAGAGCCTACTAAGTAAATCCATAAATAAAAGGACATTCCTCTCAGAGGAGATATATATCTGTGATATTTAAAAAATAAGCTAGTCCATGTTATCAAAATGAGATGCTGTTTGTGAGTGGCATTAGACCACAAACAAAACTATTAGCACAAAGAAGGAAAATATAAATCTCAAAAAATTATTCTAGATGTAAAGCTTGATGATCCACTAAGAAAGACTATTACTCTTAGAGTACTTATCATGGTTAAATAAATACTTGTTAGTCCTTTTCTTTCCAGATTTTCTCTTCCTCTCTCTCTTCACAACTTGAGGCAATGGAAGGCAGATTTAGGGCCAGCTACTCAATGGTCAGCCATCCTTGCAAAACCACAAGGTTCACTTGGAACAAGCCACATTGTTCTACTCAAGAGACAAATAGTAAAAACTGGAATTACATACTTGCATACATTTAGAGCACTGCTGTTTTAACTAATATAATGAGTAATTTTAAAACAGTTAAGTCTGGCTGTTTTCCTTTTGTTAACAAAATGTGAAATAAATGCAATAAAAATAGAAACAAATTAAAATCTGGACAATATTTTGTGTTGGTTTTTATCATGTGTTTCTACTCGCAATTTCCTTGGTGGACAAATAAAAGTGAAAATATCTTGGCAACGACATAGTATTTAAAATTTTAGATGGTATAACTTTTATGAAAGTAATATTGAAATTGTCATATGCATATCCACATCCAATATATTCAATGATGGCTTAAAGCATAAAGTTTATACATGTATAAAAGAACTGCTTCATTTAAAAATATGAAGTTTTTATCTTCTTGCATTTCCAAATGCATACTGTTTGAACTTACTCTTCATGTGAATCTTTTTTCTGGAAGTTATAGGTTCCAAACAGTATTTAAATGCTGATTCAGAACTGAGTCAACCATAGCCAGAAGAATCTCTTGAAATATTTGATTAGCCTCAAGTTCAATGGATGATCTGTAGTTGAAGAACTAGACTGGAGAATTTGAGTTACTTGGCAGAAATCCAGATCAAGTCTAGACAGCTACATCACACTCATCCATACTGCTCTGATCCTTAACAAAGTCAGTTATACCCAGAGGTAGAAAATGAATGTGAGAGTCACCAAGCCAAACTTCTTGTTTTGTATGATTTCTAAAAGGGCGCCTTGCATCTCTACTCTCTCTCTCCTCTATCTCCCTTTCCCTCCCCCTCTCAATAGTCTTCCTAGATATGCCAGTATCGCCACGGTTTACAGGTGAGCAATCTGAAACACAACAAAAAATATAAAAGTTGCCTGAGCAAGAGGTAGAATTAGACTTTGAAGCTGAATTCAGTCTAATTCTAGAGACTGATTTGTTATTATCAGGCTTTACAGTATAATGCCTGAGTGCCAACTCTCAAACTAGATTAATGGAGTTTGAATCCTGAAAGTCAAACTGTGAAGTCTTTTGCTGATTTTCATACCTATAAAATATATATAGTTTTAGTACCTTATTCATATCATTGTGAAGATTAAATGGGTTAATATATATAAATTATTTAGAGTATGCATGGAATTTAATAAACTCTGGATAAGTGTTGTCTCTTGGTGTCAGTACTTTTTTGCTGCCGGGATTAGATTGTACACTTAGATCTACTTGTGTTAAGGTTTCTACATAGTAGGTTTGGATATCTGACTTTTGGGGGTTATTTAATATGATGCAATAATGCACTAAATTTCCAACATTATGAAAATGGAATATTGACCTAGTAGTTCATATAGTCTCATAAGCTTTTGTAAGTAGTACTGATTCATCTTCAGATTGAAGGTCATTGTAAGACAGGAAAAGAAAAGTATGTAAGGGTAGAAAGCAATATGATTATGTTTTAAACTACGAATGAATAAAAAAAAAACACTTTATTTTTCTTAATCTTCTTATTGCTATATAATAACAATCTTTACCACTTTCCTTGCCCGAGGAGACTAACAAAAAAGCAGATAAGAAAAAAGAAAGAACATAAAATATAAATTAATGCATCTGCTATTATACTTCATTTCTTTTCATTTTTTTCCCCATTTTAGACATAAAAAATTATTTGGGGCTCATGTTCTTGTTTCTGTGAGTTTCCGTGTCAAATGCAGCAGCATAACTACATTTGTCATTACTTCAGTCAATATGTTACTAGGGGGATGAGTGGGCCAGATCCCACCTCCTGACATTTGTGGGAGTGGGGTGGCTCTTGCAATATCTTCAGAAAATAAATTTTCTACGACTCGCACAGGAGACTGAATGGTCTTTATTGGCATAGAGTTATATTCCTGTGGTTGTAACATCCTGGTTCCCTTAACCCAGTCCTGGAAAAGGGGAAGCTGTGGGTTCAGTAGAACTAGAAACAGAGCCAGTGTATAGAGTGTCTATACCATGATGAAACTGGGTCCAGATCAGCATCAGTCTAGATTCAGTCCATTAATCCACTGTGTGGACTCCACATGGCCATGAGCCATGTTGGCAAATGCAGGGGAAAGCTTTCCCTGCAACAGGAGTCGCAAGAGGGCAGGAGGGCCAAGCACTGAGACGGGGAGAGAGAGAGAGAGAGAGAGAGAGAGAGAGAGAGAGAGAGAGCGCTTTTCTTTAGAAGATTAAATATTCAGGTTTTTTTGTGCTTGCAGTGGCCATGTTTATTCTGGCCACCGACTTGCTCCCAGATGTGATGGACAGGTAGGCACCTCCCATGTTACTCAGACCTTACTAGACATGCTTTTAAACTGCATTTGTCCTTCACCCATCAATTAGTGAGCAACAGATCTTGAGTGTTAAGTTGTAACTTTCTGACCAAAGCTGTATAAATGGCATGCCTATATTTTCCAGTCTCCCCTTCATTTCTTTCCTGTTAAATAATAACCAGGTTATTGTAATGGCATAAAAAATATTTTCATTTTTGTTCCCTACAAGTATTCCCCGGAGCTGCTGCCTTTTTTTTTAAAAAAAAACTCTGTCCTCTAATTGAGAAACAGTGAGGCAAATGTCAGTATATGGGGTCAGAATACAGTTATGTCACTTCTTAGAGAAATCTTTACCTATGTTTTATCTCTCTGTCAGGGAAATAGAATAATGTACTAAAATATAATTGAAAGAGCTTTTAGAGATAAGATCAATAACTTAAAGCATGTATTTATATGAAAGAAAATACTCTTCTAACAGAGCTATTTTTAACATCTTGTACTTATTTTTCTTTATTTTTCTAAAGGACTAGATCTTTCATTTATTTAGTTTTAAATTTTTATTGAATTTATTGGGGTGACATTGGTTAATAAAATCATATAGATTTCAGGTGTACAATTATTGTACCATGTGTTCGCCATCCCAAGTCAGGTCTCCTTCCATCACCATTTGTCCCCTTTTACCCTTTTCTTTTTTTTTTTATCCTCACCCAAAAACATTTTTCCATTTTTGTACAGATAGAGCGGGAGGGAGAGAGAGGAAGAGAGAGAGAGGGAAACATCGATGTGAAAGGGACACATCGAGTGGCTGCCACCCGCACGACCAACCAGGGCCAGGGACAAACTGCAACCGAGGTACGTATCCTTAGTGGGAACTGAACCAGGGTCTCTCCGGACCGCAGGTGGACACTCCAACCACTGAGCCAAACTGGCCAGGGCCCCTTTTACCCTTTTCTACCAGCCCCATGCCCCCCCCTTTCCTCTGGTGATCACCATACTGTTATCTGGGGCTAGGTGAAAAAGGCGAAGGAATTAAGCAAAAAAAAAAAGAACAACAAAGCTCATAGACACAGACAACACTATAATGATTAGCAGCCATTTTTAAAGGTTAAACTTACCCTTTTGATGTTAAGCTGTTTCAATGTTTAATAAAAATTTGAAATAATTTTTATACAATTTTATTAGAAATAACACATCTATTATTATAAGTTAAAATTTCTTTAGTAAATATTATTGTGGGCTGAATTGTGTTCTCCCAAATTCATATGTTGAAGACCTAACACTCAGTACTTTAGAATGTAAGTGTACTTGAAAATAGGGCTGTTATAGTGATGATTGAGTCAAAATTAAGTCACTAAGGTGGGCCTTAATTCAATTTGACTGGTGTCTTTATAGGAAAATGGGATTACAACACATAGGAAAACAGTAGTTGTCTATGTTCACAGGAGGATGACCATGTGACTAGGCATCCAGAAGGCTGCAGTCTCCAAGCCCAAGACAGAGATTGCAGAGGAAAGCAATGATGTCAGCACCCTGATCTTGAACTTCTAGCCTCCAGAACTGTGAGAAAATAAATTTTGTTGTTTAACCCCACCCAGTGTATGGTATTTTTAAATTCAGCTTTGGCAAACGAATACAGATTTGGTGCAATGTTGAGTCAAATAATCACTATACTTATATAATTGAGAAATAACATTAGAAATTAAATATATAAATTTAGTTCTGATATATAATATCTATTATTAAAATTGTATTTATATTTTTACTTTCATTTGACATTATGCTTTTAATATTTATAAATATTATTGAGTATAATGTTTTCAAATAGATGAAAATATGTGGTTTATATAACTCAAGTCATTTGTTTTATGGAATGAGATCCCCAAAAGCCTCATATATGTGGCTAGATTTGTACATAATGATAACTATTATGAATAGAAACCCAAGTTACAAATTACAATGCAACCTTTTTTATTCCACATTTTCTAAATCACCTCACCAGATTAATCAGCACTCTCAATTCCCTCTGTGAAGGATCTTCATGGCTCACTTGTTTGCAAGCACTATTTGCACTTACAAGTTAATGTCTATACTTATATATGGCGGCGTTTATTTTGTTTTCTTAATTTATTTTTATTTATTTTTGACAGAAAGGAAGGAAGAGGGAGAGAGAGAGAAGCATCAATGTGAAAGAGAAACATTGATCAGTTACCTCCCATATGCACTCCGACTGGGGATCAAACCCAGAACCTAGGTATGTGCCTTGACCTAGAATCAAACCCATGACCTTTCATTTCATGGGATAATGCTCCAACCAACTGAACCACACAAGCCAAGGCTATGGTGACATTTCTTATCAAACCTATAGATTCGGTTTTATTTATTATTGCAATTACATAATATAATTATTATATAAACCTATGAAATATGAGTGCAAAAAATAGTGGTTTGCTTTCATTAAAATTAAATGTATTGCTTTGAGTGGTCTCTGTATTAGAGAATTCCTTTAAAGATTACATGCAAATATGTTATGTGGAAAAACTGTAAAATTTGAATTGGATAGAAAAAATCACAAAAATCTGGAAAGACTGCACTCAGAATACATTGTAACTTTCTTACTATTAAATCATGCACCAATATCCCCAATGAATACAGATGCAAGAATTCTGAAAAAAATACTAGCAAACCAAATTTAATAGTACATTAAAAGGATCATGTACCGTGATCAAACGGAATTATTTTCTGGGATGTAAGAATAGTTCAAGATACACAAATCAATAAATGAGATATATAACAATAAAAGAATAAAAGAAAAAACAATAAAATTATCTCAAAAGATGCAGAAAAAAAAACACTTGACAAAATTTAATATTCTTTCATGATAAAACTCTTAAAACATTGTAGATAGAAAGAATATACCTCAACATAATAAAGGTCATATGTGAAAGCCCACAGGCAACATTATACTAAATGGTGAAAATTTGAACGCTATTCATCAAGATCAGGAACAAGACAAGGTTAATTATTCTCACCAGTCCTATTCAACATAATCTTGGAAATTCTAGTGAGAGTCCAGGCAAGAAAAAAAATGCATGAAAATCAGAAACAAGTAAAATGATCTTTTTGCAGATGAATGAATTTTATATATAAGAAATCATAAAGACTCTACCAAAAACTATCAGAATTAATTTTAAAAACCAGTAAAGTTGTAGGATATAAAATCAAAATATAAGTCAGTTGTGTATTTGCATCTTAAAACAAGCTATCAAAAAAAGATATAATAAAATCAGTTCAATTCACAATAATATAAAAAAATAAAATATTTAAAAATAAATTTAACCAATAACATAATGAAAACCATAAGACATTGATGAAAAATTAAAGAATTAAGAAGTAAATGAAATGCATTCTATGTCCATGGACTGTGAAGATTAATATCGTTACAGTGTGGTTACTGCCTAAACCAATCTATAAATACAATACAATTCCTATCAATATCCCAATGGTATTTTTCACAGAAATATAAATAAAAACAATCCTAAAACTTCTACGGAACTTCAGAAGACCTTGAATAACCAAAGCAATCTTTGAACAAAGCTGAAGACATCACACTTCCTTATTGCAAACTGTACTGAAAACTATAGTAATAAAAACACTATGGGACTGATATAAAAATGGACACATGGAACAATGGAACAGTGTTAGCAGCCCAGATGGTATATAGTGCCATCTGATAGTTGACAAGGGAGTCAAAAATGCTCAATGGAAAAATATTTTTTCAATAAATGTTGCTGAAAAAACTGGATATTAATATGCAAAAGAATGAAACTATGTCCATTGATTGTGCATATATACATATAAGTTCTTTGGTTTATCTCTTCCCAACCCTCCTACCCCCCCTCCCTCTGAGGTTTGTCAGGCTGTTTCCTACTTTCATGTCTCTGGATCTATTTTGATCAACAGTTTATTTTGTTCATGATATTCCATACATAAGTGAGATCATGTGGTTCTTGTGTTTCTCTGACTGGCTTATTTCACTCAGAATAATACTCTCCAGGTCCCTCCATGTCATCTCAAAGGGTAAGAGATCTTTCTTTTTTACAGCTGCATAGTATTCCATTGTGTACATGTACCACAGCTTTTTTTATCCACTCATCTACTGGTGGACACTTAGGTTGTTTCCAGATCTTAGCAATTGTAAATAGCACTGCTATGAACATAGGGGTGCATATATTCTTTCTGATTGGATATATTCCTATAAGTGAAATCACTGGGTCAAATTTCAATTCCATTTTTAATTTTTTGAGGAAACACCATATTGTTTTCCGTAGTGGCTGCACCAGTCTGCATTCCCACCAGCAGTGTGTGTTCCCTTTTCTCCACACGCTCGCCAGCACTTGTTTGAGGATTTGTTGATGGCGGCCATTCTGGCCGGTGTGAGATGACAGCTCATACTTGTTTTACTTTGCATCTCTCTCATGATTAATGATGTTGAGCATTTTTTTATATGTCTTCTGGCTGTTTGTATGTCCTGTTTGGAGAAGTATTTATAAAAAATTGTTGTACATTTTTTCTAATTGACTTATTTTCCATTATAAGTTACTTATAAATTATGAGAATTAATGTCATTTATGCTCAATGGTATGAAAATAATTTTTCTGACTTTGGGGAGTTAGTTACTCAGAAAAGTAACTTAGGAACACCAAAATAAATCCCATCTGGAAGACTGATTTAAAGAAACACTTAGCCATGGGACATATTCAATTTTTTATATAGCTGGCTATTACAGGATGAAATATTAAATCTGCACATGTAATAACATTTCAACAACTGGGTGGCATGTGTTTGTTCAATGTCATGTAAATAGATTCTGAAAGGTATTTGTTTCTCAAAATGTACATTATCAAGATTATTGGTAAGTTGTATTTTGTAGTAATTGCAAGAGTTTGATAAAATATGTTAAGATAAAATAACCTGTTAATGAAATATATTTTTGGCGAGATCTTAAGATAAGATTTTGTAATAAAAGACAATTAGTGAATGTAGTCATTTGACATTTTAGAATTTTGACTCCACACAATTTACAGTTTTGAGTTTTAAATTCTTCACAATGTGCTCTCTAAACAAATAAAAATATATTTGTAAATGGAGTATCAATGTATTTCATATGCCCGATTTTTAGATATTAGCTAAAATTATTGCTTCATGAGGATATTGTCAATAGACTTGAATTCGAGTGGTCTATTATCACAATATTTATGCTGATATTAAAAATTTACTTTGAAGAATGTAGTAAAACAGCTCCCCAGAGTTGTTTGCAATTGACTTATCCTAGTTTTGAATGTCTAAACTTTGTACTCCATCCAGAATTGAAATCTATCTCCTCTTCAGTACCTAACCTAATTTGCCCCACTTTTTTTTTTTTTAACTCCCTTGGGAATAAATGAGGAAAATCATTTAGTAATAAAATAAAGGATTATCTTTAGCATTTAGGATTGGCAAAATAAATACAGAATGGATATTTTAGGAAACAATTACTCTTTGCTTTATTAAAACACCCATCCATGCTTACCTGCTCTTATTATTTTCATGGTGTCAAGGCACTTGGACATAACACTTTAAAAGTAGAGACCTTTTCCCCTCTTGGTTATTGATGATCACATTTTAATTTTCATGCCCCTGTCCTTATATATAAGGGTATATATGTGCATGATGAGATTTTTTAAAATTCTTGGTATCATAAAACCTGATTAAGAAAACCACTTTTGGTTTTCAAAAAACAAAAGAGAGAGAGAGAAAAGTACAAAGGTACAAAGTTCTTTTTGTCATCAAAAGTAAAAATTCAGTGATATGACTCACAAGTACATTATGCAAGTTTTTTCAAGACTATTCACTTTTGTATTTATTCTGTAGAATTATATTAACATGCTCTTGTGATTATGACTTGCTTTTGTCCAATTAAAATGAACATTTCTTAATGCCATTTAAAATTTTATTAGAAATGTCTTCTTTGTCCTTGGCTGTCCTGACACTGCCAGTCAAAATTTGCTAGCCCTGTAGGCATCTCTTATGAGTTTCTCAGATTTAGAATCATTTATAATGAGTAAATCAAACAATTCTCTAACATGTTAATAGCTTTAATTTGCTTCTTATCCTCAAGGTCTAAAGACTTTATTACTGTGTGGAGAATTAAAAATGAATGTTATAAATTGAGAGCTGTCAGAAATGGTCAAAGGAAAAAGTGCTGATGCATAAAACAATAAATGGTGAATAAAAATGAATGACTTCTGAATTTGTTAACATTTCACATAGAAAATAAGTTATTTTACACTTTTTACAGATTATACTAAAAATGTTTCAATGATATGAAATATGGTATGAAACTGAATATAATCCTTAAGAATTATGATTATAGCTGTGTGTACTCTTACATATATATCAACTCTCAAAAAAAAAAAAAATCAAGGAATACCCATGGAAAAAAGAAGAATCCGAAGTAAACTAAAGTCAGTCACAATTATATCAATGTGAAGTTTTATTATTAGACTAAAATATTAGCTTTTGTTATTATTATTTATCATTATTTCTTAAAGGTTCAGAAAAATGTGGGCTAGTATGATTTTTTGAACAACCTGTTGCAAAGGGTATAACATGTTTAGGTTATTATTGTTGTTCTTTTTTCTTCCTTTTTTGGGGGCCAGTTAATATGTGATTATGTTTTTGCTACCATTTATGTTAGACACAAAGTTGAGGGTTGTGCCTTGGCTGGGTGTCTCAGTTGGTTGGAGCATAGTCCCATACACCAAAAGGGTGTGGGTTCATTTTCTTGTCAGGGCATGCGGGTTTGATCCCTGGTCACAGTGGCAGATAATGAATGTTTTCCTCTCACATGGATGTCTCTCTCTCCCCTCCCCCCATTCCTCTCTCTAAACATTGTAAACATACCCTCAGGTGAAGATTAAAAAAAGTTGGGTGCTCACTTTGGCAACACATACACTAAAATTGGAATAATACAGAGAAGATTAGCATGGTCTCTGCACAAGGATGGCATGCAAAATTCTTGAGGCATTCCATTTTTTTTTTGTAATCCTCACCCGAGGACATTTTTCCATTTTTTGTTCAGGTAGAGTGGGAGGGAGAGAGAGAGAGAGAGAGAAACATTGATGTGAAAGGGACACATTGAGTAGTTGCCACCCGCACAATCAACCAGGGCCGGGGACAAACTGCAACCGAGGTACGTGCCCTTAGCGGGAACCGGACCTGGGTCTCTCGACACCGCAGGCCGATGCTCTAACCGCTGAGCCAAACCGGCCAGGGCAAGGCGTTCCATATTTTTAAGGGAGCTCACAGGAGGCAAAACTCTGCTAAGACCATCACTACTTCACTTTATTTTTTGGAGATAAATGCCACTTCATTTTTTTTTTTTTGCATCATTTTTTGTAGCTTTCTTTTTTATTGATTTGATATTATTTTAATCTGTTTTCTTTCACTTTTCTTACTCTAGTTTTTCTTCTCTCTCCTGCTTAAGCTTCTTTTTTTTTTTTTCTTTTCTAACTTTCTGGTTTCTCCTCTATTTCATAGTTATTTTTTTCTTCTTTTATTTTATACCATTTTCATTCCCTATTCTCTGTTTTTATTTTATATTTTTCACCTCTGCCCTTTCCTAAACTTTTTCTTCCGCCTTTTCTTCTCTCCTAGTATTTTCATTTTCTTCTATTATTCTTGATATCTTCTCTCTTTCCTAATTCTCTCTTCTTTTCTGGTCACTTTTGTTGTGGTTGTGGGGGTCATTTGTATGTTTTTCTTGTGTTGTGTTTAGTTTTGTTCTGTCTGCACCTGCACAGCACCGCACATGATGCCGTCAAGGGTGAACCTCAAAATCATCCAGCCTGAGAAGAGAGCCCACCCACAAATAAGACAACAACATTCAAGATCCAATTATAACAGGAGGGCACAAATATCACACAAGGATCATTCCTGAAGCACCCATCTCAGGAGATCTAAAAGACAGCACCACTGGGTCCCACAAAACACTTGCTACATAAGGCTACCCCATGAAGACTGGGAAGCATAACAGTTTGATCTAATACATAGAAACAAATGCAAAGAGTCAGCAAAAATGATGAGACAAAGAAACAACCCTCAAATGAAAGAAAAGGAGGAAACTCCAGACAAAGAGCTAAATAAAATGGAGGCTTTATCAGATATAGAGCTCAAAGTAATGGATATAAGGATGCTCAAGGAACTTAGTGAGAATTTCAAGAAACTTAGTGGAAACTACAACAACATGAAACAAGAAATAGAAAACATAAATAAGCATCAGGCAGAAATGAAGAATAACATATCTGACATCAAGAACACACTGGAAAGATTCAAAAGTAGACTGAATGAGGCAGAAGACCAAATTAGTGATTTGGAAGACAAGGTATAAAAAAGTAGAACAGCCCTGGCCGGTTTGGCTCAGCGGTTGGAGTGGTGGCTTGTGGTCTGGAGAGACCCAGCTTTGGTTCCTGCTAAGGGCACGTACCTTGGTTGCAGTTTGTCCCCGGCCCTACTTGGGTCATGTGGGTGGCAACCACCTGATGTGTTCCTTTCATGTCAATGTCTCTCTCTCTCTCTCTCTCTCTCTCTCTCTCTCCCTCCCACTCTATCTGAACAAAATATTGAAAAATGTCCTCGGGTGAAGATAAAAAAAAAAAAAAAAGTAGAACAGCAAAAAGAAAAAAAAAAAGAATTAAAAAACAGGATAGTTTAAGGGAACTTTGGGACAATATGGAAAGTAACAACATCTGTATCATAGGGGTACCAGAAGGAGAGGGAAGTGAGCAAGGAATAGAGAACCTGTTTAAAGAAATAATGACAAAAAATTTCCCAACTTTGTGAAGGAAAAAGTCACGCAAGTTCAAGAAGCAAAGAGTTCCAATCAAGATGACAAAGAAATCCACTCCAAGGCACATAATAATCAAAATGACAAACATTAAAGACAAGAAAAGAATGTTAAATGCAGCAAGAGAGACAGAAAGTTACCTATAAGGGGAGTTGGGGAACTGGATGATGGAAGGTGAAGGAATTAAACAAAAAAACATATATACATAACACATAGACACAGACAACAGTGTGATGATAGTTAGAGGGAAAGGGGAGTAGGGGATAGGTGGAGGTGGGCAAAAGAGTTAAAATGGAGACAGAAAGAGACTTTGCTTTGGGTGATGGGCACACAATGCCATGTGCAGCTGATATTTTATTGAATTGTACACTTGAAACCTATATGGTTTTGTGAACCTATGTCACCCCAATAAATTTAATTAAAAATGACATTGGGATTTTTATGGGGCTAACATTAAAATGTATATTGCTTTGGGTAATATGGCCATTTTAATTATGTTGATTCTTCTAATCCATGAACATGAAATATTTCTCCATTTCTTTGTGTGTGTGTTTTTTTTTTAATCTCTTTTAATAATACCTTGTAATTTTCAGTGTATAAGTCCTTCATATTTTTTGTAAAGTTTATTCCTAAGTATTTAATTTAATTATTATTTTTGCAATTGCAAAAAGAATTGTATTTTTATTTCTTTTTGTGAAATTTTATTGTTCATATAAGAATACAATGGATTTTTGTACATTTATTTTGCAAATTAATGTATTTGTCTACTGTTTCTAATAGTTTTTCTTGGTGGAGTCTTTACAGTTTCCTTTATAAAGAATCATGCAAAAAGTGATAATTTTACTTTTCCATTCCCAATTTCGGTGCCTTTTATTTCTTTCTCTTGCCTGCTCTGGCTAGGATTCCAGCATGATGTTGAATAAAAGTGGCGAGAGTAGACCTCCTGGTCCTTTTCTTATCTTAGAAGAAAAGCTTTCAGTTTTTCACTATTGTGTATGATATTAGCTGAGTGTTTGTATATATGCCCCTTGTGTTAAGGCACTTTCTTTCTATAACCATGTTATTGAATGTTGTAATCATAAATAAATGTTGTGTCTTGTCAAATACTTTTCTGCATCTATTGATATGATCATATGATTTTTACCCTTCAGTTTATTAATGTATTATACTGATCAATTTGCATATGTTGAACTACCCTTGTTTGTGCTCCTGGAATGAACCCTAGTTGATTTTGATGTATTATTTTTTAATGTATTATTGTATTTGTTTTTCTAGTATTTTGTTCAAGATTTTTGCATCTGTACTCATCATCTGTAGTTATTTTTGTTTGTGTTATCCTTGCCGGGTTTTGGTATCGGGGTATTATTGACATCATAAAATGTGTTAGGAAGTATTACCTCCTCTTCAATTTTTTGGAAAACTTTTAGAAGAATATGTATTAAATCTTCTTGGAATGTTTTATAGAATTCACTAGTGAAGACATCTATCTGGTCCTAGACTTTTATTTTTGGGTAGGGTTTGGACAGTTGTTTCAATTTCCTCACTCTTGATCTATTTATTTCAGTTTTCCAATTCTTCATGATTCTCTCTAGCAAGGTTATAAATTTCTAGGAACTTATCTGTTTCTTCTGGGTTATTGAATTTGGTGGCATGCAGTCTTTCATAGTATTCTAGTATGATCCCTTGTATACCTGTGATGTCTGTAGTAACTTCTATTACATTTCTGATTTTATTTATATGAGTCTTTTCTCTTTTTCCCTTAGTGACTTTAGCCAGAAGTTTGTCAATCTTATTAATCTTTTCAAAGAA
This sequence comes from Molossus molossus, assembly GCF_014108415.1. Taxonomy (NCBI): domain Eukaryota; kingdom Metazoa; phylum Chordata; class Mammalia; order Chiroptera; family Molossidae; genus Molossus; species Molossus molossus. Next base: position 15,519,081 of record NW_023425355.1, on the reverse strand, counting down.
CTAGTTCTTTATGGTATCGATTTTTTGTATAGTCTTCATGATCTCTATTTAATTTAATTCTGTTCTAATTTTTATTATTTCCTTTCCTTTGCTGACTTTATGCTGTCTTTGTTCTTCTTTGTCTAACTCTTTAAGATGTAATATTAAGTTGTTTACTTAAAATTTTCTTGGTTGTTTTGTGTGTGTGTGTGTGTGTGTGTGTGTGTGTTTTTCTGAGATAAACCTGTAATGATATAAACTTCCCTCTTATTACTACTTTTGCTGCATCCCAAAGTTCTGTTAGTCTCATTTATCTCTCTATATCTTTTTATATCTCCATTTATGTCTTCTTTGACCCAGTCCTGTCTTTTGTTTTCTTGTTGTTGTTATTTTGTAGCACAGTGATTAATCTCAACATACCTATGAGTTTTTTTGCTTCCTTTTTGCAGTTCATTTATAATTTTAAAGCATTGTGGTTGGAGAATATGCTTGGTATGATTTCAATCGTCTTAAATGTATTGAGGCTATTTTTGTGTTTATCCCAACATATGGTCTATTCTTGAGAATGTTTCATGTGCACTAGGAAAAAATGCATAATATTTTGTTCTGGGATGAAATCTTTGTATATGCAATTGTGTCCATTTGATCTAATGTGTCATTTAAGGCCAATATATTTTTTTTTGATTGATTCTCTGTTTGGATGATCTATCTAGAGCTGTCAGTGGTGTATTTAAGCCTCCTACTATGCTTGTGTTTTTGTCAGTTTCTCCCTTTAATTATGTTAGTAGTTGCTTTATATATTTTGGTGCTCCATAATTGGGTGCATATATATTGAGAAGTGTTACATCTTCTTGATGTAGTGTTCTTTTAATCATTGTTTCTTGTTAGCTCTTTTATCTTAAAATCTATTTTGTCTTATGTAAGGATGGCTACACCTGCTTTTGTGTAGGTGCCATTTGCTTGGATAATTATTTTCCACCCTTTCACTTTTAGTCTACATTTATCTTTGCAGTTGAGATGTATCTCCTAAAGTAGCATATAATTTGGTTTGTTTTTTTGATTCAATCTGCTATTCTGTGACTTTTGGTTGGTGAGTTAATTCCATTTACATTTATGGTGATTGTTGATATATGAGAATTTCCTACAGTCATTTTATCTTTTGTTTTCCTAGTAGCTCTATGTCTCCATGATTTTGTTTCCTTTATGTTTCTGTCTGTTGTTTTAGTTTGGTGGTATTCTATAATTTTTTCTTTTTTTTTTTTTAAGTTACGTGTCTCAGGTTTTTTTGTTTTGTTTTGTGTGTATGTGGTTAGCATTAGGTAAATGCAAAAGTAAATTTCATATATACAGTAGTTCTTTTTTTAATGCATCATATCTCCATTTCCCTTTGCAAATTCAGTCCTTTATCTACTCCCCTTTAATGTTTTTATTTTAACAAATTATCCATATTTCTTCTGTGAGTTTATTTCTGAATTGTAGTAATTATTTTCTTTTTTCTCTCTCTTTCTTTAATGTTTTTACCTTCCTTAACCTTTATGTGATATTTAACTGTATAACACCCTACTGGGAAAAAGGTTTGTAACATTCTGTTCTGTCTGCCTGTAATAATCTTACTTATTATTTTATGACCTTTTGTTCTTTGTTTCTCATAGAGTAACCCCCTTGAATACTTCCTGTAATGGAGGTCTTCTCGTGTTGTTAAATCTCCTCATCCTCTGTATATCTAGAAAAGTCTTTATTTCTCCTTCATATCTAAAGGATAACTTTGCTGGGTATAGTATTCTTGGCTGGTCATTTCTCTCTTGTAGTAATTGGAATATTTGATTAATTATTTCCTAGTTTGTAGGGTTTCTGCTGAGAAATCTGATGATAATCTAATGAGATTTTCTTTGTAGGTTACTGCCTTCTTTTCCATGGTTCCCTTGAGAATTCTTTCTTTGTCATTAATTTTTCAAGTTTTAATACAATGTGTCTTGGAGAGTTCTTTCATATATATATATATATATATATATATATATATATATATATTTACTTTAAAGTTTTTCCATCTGTGTCATTTCTAGATTTCTATCTTTGATGTCACTAATTCTTTCCTCCTTCTGGTCACCTTTATTTCCTAAGCTCACTAATTTATTCTTTATTTCTTTATTGATTTTTTTTTGTCTCCAGAATGTCTATTGGGATATTTTTTAAAGTGTTAATCTCTTTAGTAAAGTACTCATTTTGTACCTTTATTTTATTTCTGAGTTTATTAAAGTGCATATCTGTGCTTCTTGTACCACAATGATTTTTTCAGAATTGCAATCTTGAATTCTGTTATTTAAATATTATATTTCATGTCTTTAAATGTATTTCCTGAAGATTAAAATTTTTTTTCTTTCTGAGCTGCCTTGTTATCTTGGTTATTCATGGTATTGGATATATTCCTTCTCTGTCTAGGCATTTGAATGGCATTTCTCTAGTAGAATGACAATAAATCTTTCTATTGCTTTTCAGTTGGTGGCCCTGGAGCACAACTTTTTATTTTATTTTTGTTTTTTAGTTTCTCTTACATTGCTATGGCTTTTCAGATCTCTGCAGGTGTGTGAAAGATGTCCTGTATTCACTGGGAAGGTAGGCATCTCCTCTGTAATCAGATTGCCTCATTCTGAGGGAACCAGACCTGCAGGAAAAACTGGTGGACAATGAGGTTCCAATTCTTGAAATCCCAGTGCTGTCCCCTGTAACTATGTGCTGAAGCAGTGCACGTGCAATGGGTGGGGGTGGGGTGAGCTGGGAGAGGTTAACTGGTGCCTTCGTGGCTTTGTTTTTCCAGTGAGTGAAATATAAAAATTTACCCTTCTTTCTTTGAAGTAGCATTGATTTAAGAATATCATGATGTAATAAATATTTTTCAATTACCCTAATTTTCATATTACTTTCTGCATTTAAATGTACTATACACTTTAGCTGGTATGTTTATTTTTTTTTTCCATTTTCTTATTGCATAGGAAATTGTGGTAATTCTTCTGATTTAACTCAAATATTACTTCCTCAGACAAACTTGTCTTGACCTGTTATTTCAATGAAAACCTATAATAGTTGGAATTTTAACATCTGTAAAAGTATTTATTTGGTTAATGGCTTTCTTTTCTACTAGAATGGATTCTAGATGTAACCAAATACCACATGTGGTTTTACTCACTGATGGATGCCTAGGACTTAGTACTTTGCATTGCACATGATACTTATTCAGCAAGTAGTGATTGATTGAACAAATAAACCTCTCTGAACTATGGTTTCTTCAGCTGAATTATTAATGTACAATTATTGTTCAATTTGTAATAAGCAATACAGGAGACAATGTGAAAATGCACACAAAGATGATAGAAATATGAAGAATAAACAGTAGATATTATTATTTTAAAGTATAATGATATTATAAGAATAAGGGAGTAAGAAGCTTAATATTATACATTTTGAATGTGAGGAGATTGCAGGTTATCCAAGTGAGAAGATTATGGGGCTGGTTTGTATTGCTAAATTGAAACTTCATAGAAAAAACTACAGAGAGCTAGATGTATGGTTTTAGAAGGAGAATTGTTAGAGACGGCCTTTTATATCATTCTTAATGTGCATTATTCATATTGATACAACAGACCAATAATGAGTAAGAAGATTAAAACAGTAATAAAAAACCTTCCCAAATGGAAAAGCCCAGGACCAAATGGCTTCAAAAATGAATTCTATCAAACATTTAAAAAAAATTTGCCCTGGCCGGTTTGGCTCAGCGGTTAGAGCATCGGCCTGTGGTCTGGAGAGACCCGGGTTCGGTTCCCGCTAAGGGCATGTACCTCGGTTGCAGTTTATCCCGGCCCTGGTTGTTTGTGTGGGTGGCGACCACTCGATGTGTCCCTTTCACATCGATGTTTCTCTCTCTCTCTGTTCCTCTCTATCCCTCCCACTCTACCTGAACAAAAAATGGAAAAATGTTCTCGGGTGAGGATGATAAAAAAAAAAAAAAAATTTAACACAATACTTTTCAACATATTCCAAAAAATTTGAAGAGCAGGGATTACATACAATCTCATTTTACATGACCATCATTTCCCAAATCAAATAAGAACACTACAAGAAAATTAAATTACAAAACAATATCCTTAATAATATAGATACAAAAATCATCAACAAAATTCTAGTAAATCAAATACAAAAGCACATTAAACGTAACATACCATAATCAAATAGGATAAATCCCTGGAATGCAAGAATAATAGTTCAACATACACAAATCAATAAATTTAATAGAATATACTAACAGAATGAAGAATAAATTTTTTTAAATCATTCCATCAATGCAGAAAAAGCATGTGAAAAATTTTATATCTTTTCATCTTAAAAACTCTCAACAAATTAGATGTCAAAGGAATGTTACTCAATATAATAAAAGTCATACATGACAAGTGCAAAAAAAGAAATGGTAATTATGTGATGGGATGAAGGTGTTAGCTAATGCTATGGTGGCAATCATTTTGCAATATACAAATGCATCAAATCAAGACATTTTGCACCTTAAACTTACACAATGTTATATGTCAGTTATATCTCAATAAGCTGGAAAAATATACAAATAAGCCTTAGAAAAAGGAAAATTGTCAAATCACCAGAATAAATTCCTACATTAAGAAACTGGAAAAAGAACACAATGTATACAAAGTAAGCATTAAAAAGGGAATTATGAAGATAAACTCAGAAATTAATAAAAACAATAGAGAAAACTGATAAAAGTAAAATATGGTTCTTCCAAAGACAATTTTAAAAAATTACAAAACTCTGGAAACATTGACAAGTATAAAATTAGAGAAGACACAAAAGACACAAATAAAAATTTAATAAGGGAGTGTCACTGCAGATCCTTAATGCAGACATTAAGTAGAAAATAGAAAGATACTAGAATACTTTTTAACATACAAATTTAACAATCTAAGAAATGGAACAATTCCTAGAAACCATCCACTACCACAAATCAAAAAACATGACAAAAAAGTCCCCAAAAAAGACATTCTCAGGCCCAAATATTTTCACTATTTTACCAATCATTTAAAGAAGAATTAACACCAATTTCATGTAACTTCTTCCAGAAAATGTAAAATAGTAAAGAATACTCCCTAACTCATTCTATGAGACCAATATTACCTAGATAGCAAAATCAGACAAAAAATAAAATTGAAAACTAAAGATCAATATATCTAATGAATGTACACACAAGAGCCTTCAACAAAATATTAACAAATCAAATCTAGCAATGTGTCCAAATATGCTATGGCCAATGTAATTTTATTCCAGGTATATAAGGGTGGTTTATTGTTCAATTTAACAAAAGGCCAACCACAAAAGAAGTTGGGATACAGAAGTTCATTACTTACAGGTCTTGGAGAAAGTACGCAGCATGCTTGCAGAGGGGCAGCACGCACAGAAAGGCAAAGCAGAGTGTAGTCAGAATGATAGGACCTGGGGCATATACCTTTATTAGGGTCTATGAGTAGAGTTCTTTGGGGTTCTCTGGCTAAGTCCAGATTGGTCTATTCAAATTTAAAAGTAGAGTTTTGGTAAACTCCATGAAGGCCTTATCTAAGAGAAATACAAGAAGAAGGGCCTGGGAGGTAAGGGAGGCTGTTTATCACATGGGCCATTGGGGAAGTCGTATAAGAAACTTATATTTACTTTAGACTCTTTGGGTTGTTATGTAGGACATACACTCGCATGAGGAAGTTAGTGTCAGTTTAAAGCCACTGGAGACTGCTTGGCCAAATAAAGTGAATGTCAAGAAAGTAATGCAATGGCATCACTTTAGTTAAACTCTCCACAATCCATCTTGTGATGCTTCAGAATCAAGAATAGCAATTATTTGTGTAGCAGATATTTTAAAGGACATAGGTGCTACTTTTTGAAGACATGTAAAGCATATTATAACCAAGGCAATAATGTTGAAGTCTATGATGAATTGTCTCACTACTGTTTGAAATCCAGTTTCAGCCATTGCTCCGAGGTGGATGGTCATAACAAATCAGGGACCTCAGGGAGTGTGGGATTTTACTGAAGTGTTTTAGTTACATTATGCATGGCCCGTGTATCTTGAGATGTCTTCTGGAGGTTGGCCTGTTCCTGTTTTGAGTTGTTAATGTACTTTTAGCCAGAAGTGCTCTATGAAGAACAGATTCCATGCCATTTGGCTCATAGAAAATGTAATGTCAGCCCAGCCAGTGTGGTTCAGTGGTTGAGCATGAACCCATGCACCAAGAGGTCACTGGTTCAATTCCTGGTCCATCAGGACACATGCCCAGATTGTGGGCCCAATCCCCAGTACGGGGCATGCAGGAGGTGGCCAATCAATGTTTCTATCTCTCCCTCTCCCTTCCTTTCTCTCTAAAATCAATAAAGGAAAAAAAATTCAAAAAGAGAATCAATGTCAGTAGGTTATCTAATCAGCATTTGTGTTAGTCATGTTGTTACTGCATCAGACCCAGAACATGTATGGTTCAGTGTCTGTATGTGATTGGTTAGGGTGGTTGATAATTCTTGGGTGGATTTTAATATTTGATCTTGTTTGGCTAGAGTAGTAGCACCTATTTCTATGCTTGCTGATTTAGTGGTTATAGCCAGTGCCAACAATATAAGGATAAGAATGGTTCTCTTGGTAAACAAGTGGTACATCTCTTGCAGAGAGGTGCCAGGAGGCACTTGTAAAGAGTGGCTTAGATATTTAAAACAAAACAAAACAAAACAAAAAAACAGTGTTGTAATAATAAGGGTATTCTGTGCAGATAGTTTGCAGACTGAGAAAGGTCAATTTTTAGACTTTTTCCTGATGCACAATAGAATTCAAATTAGGTGTTATTTATCATTTAGAGTCAGTGAGTACACAGGGTGAGGTACAACCTTTGTGATCAAGTATAATTGGTAGCCTTTAGAAAGTACTTGCATGGCAGGGAGGTTAAATTATTTTGATGCTTATCCACAGGGTTCCTTGGTGAGGGTCAAGATGAAGAGTTTAGTTTACTTTAGATGAGGCTTATAGTTCTTTGGAGAGAATTTGCTTAAGGGGTTGATCACTAGGAATACCTAAAGTACAGATAGTGACTTGAGCTGTAGGTATTGTATTGTGTGATGACAGATAAACATTGTTTGACTTGCAAAACCTGGGCTGTTACCTTGGAGGTTTGCATGAATATATTGGTAATTTTGATCTGGCCCAGTTAGTTATGGTGTGAGGCAGAGTCAAGGTGTAAAATAGAGAGGGGCTTATGGTCAGAGGTGGGGAGGATTGGGGTGGCAACTTCAGGGATAGGGGAGGTGCCAACAGAAGTGCAAGGGGTGACGAAGGGAGTAGGATCCATTGTGGATATGTTGGGTGGCAAAGTAAAGTTATAATCTAGCACACCAAGCAGCAAACACAGAAGCAAAGGGTCCCTAACTATAGTGAGATATAAGCAGGTCAAAATATGGGTGTTTGTAAAGGAGAGCTTTATTGTGTCTAGTGTGGTTTACAATACATTTTTTTGGCTTTCCATAAAAATAAAATGATGTCTAATGCTGCCAGGCAGTCAGCAGGGGACTTTGTTTTTGCAAGCATTTTGAGAAAGACAAGGCATGGGAGGCAAGCAGTTAGTCATTTCAGAAAAATAGTACAGTCATCCCTCAGTATCTGTGGGGGATTGGTTCTAGAACCCCCATCACAGTAGATACCAAAATTCATGAATGCTCAAGTCCCTTATAAAATGGCATATAACAATGCATACAGTCAGCCTTCTACATCTGTGAATTACCAACTATGGATGAAAAATACTCCTTTTGATTAGTGGTTGGTTGAATTCATGAATTTGAAACTCATGGATACAGAGGGCCAATGGTTCTCTATAGAGTTGTTAGTGTTGATTAACTAGAGGCATTTTGGTAACTTGGCCCCGAGTTTGACAGTCACCACAGTCATTGCCCTCTTGGTACAGAGGACACCTGGGAGGGGGAAATACTAATGCTCAGAGAGGTCAGGGTGCATTGCCTCCCTTGCCGTTTTCTTGGGTTGTGGCATTGCCATCTGAGGTGAAGTTATCTCCAACAGTAAACTCTTGAGCTAGTGTTAAATTCTGAGTACATGTACTAGCGGCCTGGCTTAGGAATGACTTATGAGTATGGGCTCTACTTCTTGCTAATCAAATCTCAGTGAACTCCATTAGATCATCAAGGATGCACCTGGTTAAGGAGACTGTGATGTCCATGATCCAGCTTTGTAAGGACTCCAGCCACAATGAACATATAGATTCTGGCACATTGATAGGCTAATTGCAGGGACATTTTGTAGCATGCACTTTTACATTTCAGAGATGGCTCCATTAAACTATAGTAAGATCACCCTGGCCAGTTTTTCTCAGTGGTTGGAGCATCATCCTGTGGACCGAAGGGTCTTGGGTTCAATTCCCAGTCAAGGGCATGTATCTGGGTTGCAGGTTTGATCCCCAGCCCTGGTAAAGGTTGTGCAGGAGGCAATCAATCAATGTGTCTCTCTCAAATCGATCTCTCTCTCTCTCTCTCTCTCTCTCTCTCTCTTCCTCTCTCCTTCTTTTCCTCTCTCCCTTTCATTCTATCTGAAAAAGCAATAGAAAAATGTCCTTGGCTGAGGATTAAAAAAAAAGAAAAGAAAAGAAAAAAAACTATAGTAAGATTCTTAGAGCACAAACCTATCAACCAGGTGGGTTCTACTTGATTACATTTGAAGGGACTTTCTGCCTGGGATATAATTTGAGGCATGGTGTAAGGAATCAGTAACTCATTTAAGTATTGCTTCCATTAGTATCATTTAACGTAGAAGGAGATGAGCTCTGGGTCAGAAGGCACACCTGGTGACACATTGGCCATAGCTTTCCTAACAAGACTTGCAAGTACCTAGTGCTTAGCAATCTGTGGTGCAATTGTGCACCTGACTAATTTTGTGCCAGAACTAATCCTGAGACAAGATTTAACCTGAGGTATCTACTAGTAATTTTCTTATTTAGGCTGTGCCCAATAAGAGTAATAGCCAAAACAAAGTACAACTTTTGCATTTGACTAGCTTGCAAGGGACATCATTGATGGTGAGCAATCTGGATACTGACCAAAGGTGGAGTATAGTTGCTTTGGAGAAAGAAGTCCTTCACCTCTTTGTCTAAAGTGAGATAAGGGCTTGGCCTGTGTCTGCTGATAGCAGCAGTTCGATCCCAGCATTTTGGTTTGGATTTCATTTTCTAATGTGATTAGCATCCACCAGGGGGAAGACCTAATTTCCTCTCTCTGAGATCCACACTGTTTGGCTACTGAGTCCTAGGGCTATAATTTCAATCTTATACAACATTTTTGGTGAATTTGTTTTAATTAGCCAGTGTTTATAACCCAAATAGTGACTCAAAGCCAATAGCTTTAGTTTTGTTGCTGGCACTGGCCCATTGTCTGGGCCAATGAAATCTGTATATTCATGATCTCTAAGCAATTTGGTAGGGGTTTGTTCCCTTGGGCTGTCTATTAAAAGAGGATCATAAGACAACCAAGAAATTAAAATATTAGGGGGAGCATATATCTGGTGAGCAGATGTGAATTATATCCCTTCTAATGTCAAAAGAGTGTGGGTTCCCTAGAGGTACTAATAGAGGTGCCTTTGGAGAAGACTTGTAGTTGGTATGGTGAATTTGAAGGCCTGAGGAAATGAAGCAGTATTAGAGCCCAGGGTAATTCTTTTGATCATTTGGGGCAACACTTATTGTTTAAAAACTGAAGGAACAGTTAGTTGACTAGGCCATTGTATCTGTCTAGCTGTTTGGAGCTAGTAAACTAAGTGGAAATTTCAGCAGATTCCATGTTTTAGAGCCCATGACTGAACAACGTGGGAGGTGAAAATGGCCACTTTAACTTAAATCTATGATATTCTGATGGGTCAAAGGGACGAGTGCATGTCTGCTTAAGATGCAGATTGCATGATGAGAAACAAGGTTTCTGGAGGGAGTGGCCAGTAGGAATCTAGTGAAGGTATTTAGTAATGGTGTTTGCACTAGCAGAGGGTGACAACAACCTGATGAAAACAATTTGCCATCATGAATAGGATTTGTTGTCCCAGGGCACATGTTTCCAACTGGGAGTTTTGTTTGTGAGCAAAGTAGGTAGTAACTTATCACAAATTGGCTAGAGCTAAAGTGAGAGGGATGTCATGCTTGTATGTCTATTTAGTGAGTACTGTCATTCCCTTAGGGACTGATCTACTTTGGGCTCACTCTGCTAGTGGGTACCTATTTTTGGAGAAATAATTTGGTCCAGGTTTGTGTCTAGTATTCTGGAAGGTGGCGCATGTGGAACCTTGGAACACGTGTATGATTTGGATAAGCAGTTGGTAATGTTATTGTAATGTGCATCGGGTGTTTATTGGTGTGTATGTATAGACATGAGTGAGTGACCATAATTGTCATGCATGAGCTTGCTATCTCTTTCCAAACAAAGACACCCCAGATAGGCTTTCTCTGAATCATGAAATTATCCTTTGTCATTATCCAGACCAGTCTGAAACCAATGGCTACTGCCCAGGAGTCAGTAAATATGTCTATCCTTGGGAATCTGATTTATATGGCCTGTTGCAGAGCCTGGTGCACTGCCACCAACTCTGCCCATTGGGGTAGGCCAGGTGAATTTTCCCTAAGAATCTGCTCCTAGCAGGATGATATGCTGCAGCCTTCCAGCAGGCTGCACTTTGTACAATGATGGTGCTACAACTGGTGAAAAACGCTGACTTTTTCCATTTCAGGCAGGTGGTCCCAAGGGGCCCCCAAAGTTGCTAAAGAGACCAGCAGTAGGAATGCCACTAACTACACCTCAGTGTCAGTGGACAAGAAGCTGGTCACTGGTGAAACTACATCCTCCTGTAATTTGAAAACACCCTTAACATTAGGTTTACTTTTTCCTAAAGGTATTATTTTCACTTTAACATTGAGGCTTCAGTGGCCTTCCAGAGCTCTGCTGGGTTGAATCCCTGACCCAAGGCAGGATGGGGACTTGTGTTGAAAGTAGTATTAGCTACAAGCTTGTTAATGCCTTTGCCTATAAAAAGGCCTTATTCTAAGATTTGGCGCTCAAGTGGTGTGTACCAGGCTGCGCTTTGGGGCAGACGTCTAGCTTAGAACCACATGAAAAAACAAAATGGCAACTGCTTACAATTTAAGAAGAAATTCTGTGGCCCTCAACTGACTCTACTATGTCAAGAAATGAGCCCTGGCCAGTTTGGCTCAGCGGTTAGAGCGTCGACCTGCAGTCCGGAGAGACCCGGGTTCGGTTCCCGCTAAGGGCACGTACTTCGGTTGCAGTTTGTCCCCGGCCCTGGTTGGTCGTGCGGGTGGCAGCCACTCGATGTGTCCCTTTCACGTCGATGTTTCTCTCTCTCTCTCTCTTCCTCTCTCTCCCTCCCACTCTATCTGTACAAAAGATGGAAAAATGTCTGTTGGTGAGGATTAAAAAAAAAAAAAAAGAAATGACAGAAGTGGCCAGTCTTCAGATCTTATGCAGGGCAGTGGCCCACCCTCTCTGCTATAAATGTATTACGTGGTGTAAGTCTTCCCAGACAGCATCCTCAGAGGGCTGCTATAGTAGAATGCCATTTATATAATGCCAAAAGTGATCAAATAAGACATGTTGGCCAAAAATAGGGCAGCAAAGTAGGGGCCATGAGTCATTGGATATCATCTATCATCTATCATCTCTATAATGTTGGGAAGGGAAGCCTGAATGGGGAGAATCTGTGTATTTAAGTTTTGATGGTCAATTGTTAATCTCTATTCATGTGTGTCTGGTGTTAACACTAACCAGATAGGGCTACTAAAAGGTGAGATAGTGGATCTAATGCCCCAGCTGTCAAGCAATCTCTACTAATGGACTGAAGACCCTCTGTACTTTGCTTCAGCCAGTATTGTGGTATATTTACTGCTTTCATTGGAGAAAGTAGTTGGACAGGTTCCCATTTGGCAACTCCCTTGAGAAAGGACAGGAATTTGAGATTATTTCACCAACAAGAGTGTCTGTCATTGCATAAGGGTATCAATATCTATAATATGAAAAGGGAGAGCCTGGTCGGGGGGCGCCCACCACCACTGTCAACTGTTTTAGAAATATGGTTCCCACAGACATCTTTGGCTTAACATGTACTCCCTTTACAGTTATACCTGCTATGTGTTCTAGGATATTTGAGGTTGCCTTGGGTAATTTAGAAGGGTTAACTGGAATTACTGTGATTTGGGCTTCTGTGTGTAATAAAGCCAAGAATGTTCGATTATTATTTTTGTCTCAGTGGACTACCTGAGTAATAAATACATGATTGTCTCTCAGAGGTAGGACAAGCTCCCGGGAGTCATGGAATCCCTAGAGCCATGCTCTGGGGGCTGCTAATCCTGCAGATCGGGGAAGCTGTTTGGGGTAGAAGGAATCTGGAAACTCTCTGAAGGCCACTGGGCCTTTGAGATTGCGCTCTGGATTGATGTAATATCTTATTTTAAAGAAATGAGCTTGTGCGAGGGCCGTCTAGATATGAGATGCCTTTAGACCCCCAATTGGCAAAGCTACCTATATAAGGCCTTCAGCTGTTCAGAATTGCCCCAGATGCTGCTTCCCATTTCTTTTTCTTTTTTTAAATTTTTTCTTTATTGTTTAGAAAGAGAGGAAGGGAGAGGGAGAAAGAGATGGAAACATCGATGAGAAAGAACATCAATTGGCTGACTCCTGCATGCCCCCCACTGGGGATTGGTTCCACAACCTGGGCATGTGCTTTGACTGGGAATTGAACTGGCGACCTCTTGGTGCATGGGTCAACACTCAACCACTGAGCCACACTAGCCGGGCTGCTTCCCATTTCTTAATGTCCAGCCTGATTGTCCGTAAAATTCATGTAAGTCTCTTGTATGCAGCATAGAGTTGTGTCTTTTTTATTTTTTAATCCAGCCAGCCACTCCATGTTTTTTAATTGGAGTATTAAAACATTTACATTTAGAGTAATTATTGATAGGTAAAGACTTAGTACCACCATTTTGTTAATTGTTTTCTGAATGTTTTGTACTTCCTTTGTTCCTTTCTTCCTCTTACACTGTCTTTCTTTGTTAATTGATAATTTTTATAGTGGAATGCTTTGGTTCTCTTCTCTTTTTTATTTGTGTCTATATAGGTTTATGTTTTGTAATAATAAGACTTTCAAAATACAACTTATAATAAAAGCAGTCTATTTGAAGGTAACAACAACTTAACCTCAGCTGCATAAAATTATTTAAAATATTTACTGTCCTGATTCTTTTATACTGTGGTCCACTAATGAAATATTGTAGCTATAGTTATTTTTAACACTTTTGCATTTCATCTGTATACTAGAGTTCAAAGTGATTTATTTATACAATACCCTTGCAATATTAGAGTATTTGAAATTGGACTATACTGTGTATTTACCTTTACCAGTGAATTGACATCCTTTTATTCCCTTAACATTTCTTTGAAGGCAAGTCAGCTTTTGTTTGTCTGGGAGGTCTTTACCTGAAAGAAATCTTCATGGTATAAAATATTCTTGGTTTAGAGGGTTTTTTGTTTTTGTTACTGTTTGTTTGTTTTACCACTTTAAATATATCATCCTACTCTCTCCTGGCCTGCAACCTTGAATCTCACTGAGCATCCTTAAAATAATTATTTTGAATTCTTTTTTGGGTAACACACAGATATCCATTCTTTGAGGCCAGTTACTGAAAATTTATTGTTTTATTTGGTATTGTCATGTTTCCTTGCTTTTTCATATTTCTGTTGGCTTTGCATTCATAACTGTGTATTTGAGGGAGCAGTAATATCTTTCAGACTTTTCAGATTAGCTTCATGGGGGGAAGACTTTCCCCTGAAGATAGCTACAAAGGTGTCAGATGGGTGGGGTGCAGCATATTTGATTCCTGGGAGGTCAAAATGTCATAGTCTCTGAATTAGCTGTGATCAATGTCAATTCAACTGAGTAGGCCTTCTGTGGCCAAGACTCCAGAGGTCCTATGGGTGACAGTGGTGGCTACGGCTACTTGGTTCTTTGAAGGCAACTACCCATAGTTAACAAAAACCTGCAGGTTAAGGGTTCAGTCCCACAAGATATCTAACACTTCATAGGCCAGTTGCAAGACCTAAGGGCCACCTACCTACATCTTTGGCTGACGGGCTATTTATGCAGGAGTCCCCACAACCCCTCCTCAAGTTTGATAATTCACCAGAAAGTCTTACAGAACTCAAGGAAACACTATCTATGCTTACCAGTTTATCATGAAAGTATCAATCAAACATAAGATATGTACAGGGCAAGGTATGTAGTTTGGCACAGAGCTTCCATGCCTTCTGGTATACCACCTTCCTAGCACATAAATGTGTGTGGCAATGTAGAAAATTCTGAATATATATAATTCTGAATATAATATTTTTTAAAACGACAAATGAGTATACCATTTTGAAGAGAAACTGAGATATATATATACACACACACACACATATACATATATATGTATATATATATATATGTGTATATATATATATATATCAGTTCCCCCAAATATATCAGTTATTAATTTATAATTGGTAAATAATGCAGAGATTTGATCATCATTTCTAATATAATACAATCAATCTAACTGAGACTTGATTAAGAAGTCCACTTACATGGGACATTTCCCAAGTTACTGAATTAATACTAATTAACAACAAAGATTGTTGCTTAATTGGGATGGTAATTCTGCTTAATTGGGATGGTTTCTAGTGATTAAATTGTACTCAAAAAGAAATATCCCAGCTTGGTTTAAAGGCTAATTATACTTTGTCTCCCCTAAAGACCACTCTGAAAGTACTGCTAAGTGAAAGCCAGGAAGAGTTGAACCCCTCCCACTTCGGTGTAATGGAGCAGCTCATTAATTAGCATCTTTGTTAAACACTGTATGATTGTTCTTTATCAGTGAGGCTACTTGAAGAAACCATAGAAAACTATAATGCTCTCAACATAGAAAGTGTTTTTCTTTTTTTAGTGTCCAAATCTGCAAGCTAATACAAACCAGTACACAAAACTATCAAAGCAGTACATATAAAATGTTATCTTGACTTAAAGTACTGAAATACATTATCTAAATGGTATATTTGTTGTTTAACTGGCAGTAAAAATGTATTGAGGATCTAGTGAGAACCTTATCCCTAGCAATGCCTCAGATAATGTTTTCTCAAGATTTGAGAACATGCTCTAAGATGCAATTGTATAAATTTCCAGTTTGACTAACATTTCCTCAAATATGCACATGGTACAGAATAAAACTGAATAATTTTCTATACTTCTTCTTTGGGTTTGTACAATGAGAATTGGCAATAAGTTGATGATTTAGAGAGGTTTGATAGTCTGTATGTATATGGGGGTGGGGTATTTTTTCATAAGCTATGAAGTACAGAATATGATATTCAACATCACATTGATTTTCCCTATAAAATGCCAGGATTCCTGAGGGAATGTAAATACCTTCTCATAGCAAAACACAAATATAAGACATATACCAGATACCTCAGAAGGAATTGTACTAATTGACTTAACAAAAAGTATAAGGAAATATGTACTAGAGGTTGCAAACTTACAACAGAAATGCATCTAAAAGTTACATAGAGCCACGCTGTTCAGATTTTACCGCGAATATAAGACAGGGAACATGTGGTATGCTGGATGTTATCATAGAAATTTTTTAATGAACTACAGACTAAGAAGGGGCAAAAGGGGGTGGGAAATGGGACATCTGTAGTCATGTAAACAATAAAAATAAAGTTTTTTAAAAAATGTAGAACTTTGCACAAAAATGTCGACATAATTTCACATTCTTTTTAGTCAATAAATTAACATTCTTTAAAACTTAATTATTCTGATATTTTCATGGTTTAAATAAACTGCTAACATTTTGTATCAAAAAAAAAAAAAAGAAGGGGTGGAATGGACAGGTCACTAGAAGAAAGAGAAATAGAAAGAGGATAACATCCTGACATGTGTTGTCTGACCCCCAAACCCCCAACACACACATATCAAAAGTTCTGGAGAACATCAGTGTTGCTACCTTGATTTCTCAGACAAAAACTTAGGAGACTTCTAACTTTTCAGGAAAGTCCTGAATTCAGAAGGGTGTTATATACAATATGGTTTTATCATAGTAGTCTAGAAAGGCTAAACAAAGTATCAAGTTAAAACAGAATGAGTCCTGCACAACAGGGCAGAGTATGGGGAAAGCATCTAAGAGAACTCATGACTCAACTCAAACCTAATTTCCTCCATTAATAGGTTTCCATTGTCTCAGATCCTTAATAATTACTTTATTCCCCTTATTAATTAAAACAATCATAATCTTCTCTTACATATTTCCATCAGCTTGTCAAAAAATTTTGCTTAAGATGTTGTCTGTTTCCACACACTCTACCCAGTTAGAGTATAATGTCCTTATCAATGACTTGTGTCTCATACCTTTCATCTTCACGCTTGGAAATGACATAGGTACTCAATAGCTCATTGATTTTTTTTCTTTTTATATAATAACTTTGCAGTGCCCTTGACTTTTAAAAAAGTACTTCTATGTCTTCATATTTTAATACAATGGCAAGAACATTGACAATTTTATCTGTACAATATTTATTCACATAATCATTTATCAACATCTGGTCATTTTTAATAGGTTTCCCAGTCATTAGTGAGAATTAGTAAAAGCCAACTAAATTTGCATATTAATTAACTTGAATAGAAAGCTTTAACTACACAGGGAGTTAACTGACATTTACTGAATTCAGATGATTGTTGCCCTGTACTATATGATAGATTAATATAAAGGATAGATTTTACTTAATACTGAGTTTATATATAATTATCAATGAAAAGAGTAATATGTATTATAGCATTATAGATGTAACAAAATCGTTTTTACTATAATTTGTCCTAAGGATATGCCATAAATATTTAAATTTCTTTAAGCATTTTGGCAAAATATATAAAAAGATGTGAAATGTGCAGCCTGTCACACAGTTGTTAAAATAACACAGGGAATGTTCTTATTTTGTTTGTTTAAATGTGGACTTTAAACCTGTTAGTAGAAAAAAATAAATAAATAAACATGTTAGTAGAAATAAAGGTAGGAGCCATGAAGAAAAATATTTTTGTCCCATTGTGTTTATATATATAGAGAGAATATAATGTATTAAAATAGATCCTAGACTCTCAAGAATATAAAAGAAGGTGCCCTGGCTGGTTTGGCTCAGCGGTTGGAGCGTCGACCTGCGGTACAGAGAGACCCGGGTTCGGTTCCCGCTAAGGGCACGTACCTCGGTTGCAGTTAGTCCCCGGCCCTGGTTGGTCGTGCGGGTGGCAGCCACTCGATGTGTCCCTTCACATCGATGTTTCTCTCTCTCTCTCTTCCTCTCTCTCCCTCCTGCTCTATCTGAACAAAAAATGGAAAAATGTCCTCGGGTGAGGATTAAAAAAAAAAAAAAAAGAATATAAAAGAAGGTAGAGAATATCTAAGCTTATCTTTATGTTAATAGAGAATGTTTTTTTGACTTAAATATAAAATTTTCTTATAACAATGAATACTATAACATCCCAAAGCAATTAATATTTTTTTGTATTAAGGCACATATTTACTATTTACTAACATGTCCCTAGGAGAGCCTAGGAACCCTTTAAATTTTAAAATGAATTCAATTTAATGTATATTTTTGGAATTCTTTACTGTATCTGTCAGTATTTAAACTGACAGATCCTGTGAGGAATACAGAGATGAATGAGATGGATTTTGCTGATTTACATTACTCATATTGCTCCAGAGCACTACCCATACTGATAATTTTGGGCATAGGACAATTGTCTTCTAAAAACTCCAATTGTTAAAATTCTTATTTTCAAAATATTCTATGTATTCATGAAGGCCCTGGATTTTTTTCCAGTTTTCTGATCAATGTAGACAACTGAAAATATAATTTGGCCCCATGTCAATTTTTAAAAATCTTGATATATCGGAATTGGCTGTTGGTGTTGATCAAGTTAAATGGATACACACACTGTAAAATCAAATTCTTCATAAACATGAAGTGTTGACCTTTATGTCAGTAATATGCCTTGAATCTTGGTATGTGTTTTCCTCTCCACATGTTATATATCTTGTCTTTGATCTGGCTGCCCTAACCATAATGTTATTTGAGATAATATTTAGTTCATTTAGGTAAATATTATTGCCTAATAGAAACCAATTTCCAACACATAATAGACATGCCCTATATATTTTCTATTTTTCACATAGGAGCATATATTTTAGATAAACTACACATGAAAAGAAATGTCAGTTATATACCATATTAATAATGATAAGCATAGAACCAGTATTTTGGGGGTCTTTATTATGTCCAAGACAGTTCTAAATATTTTCCATGGATTACCTCATTTAACTTTTTTTAAATTAATTAATTTATTTTTGTTACAGATGTTTCTCCATTTTTCCCCACTGATTCCCCCCTTCCCCTCCCTCCCCGCCCTGTCCCCAGCATTGTTGTCCATGTCCAATGTTCATGTACACATGCATATAATTTCTGTGGTTTATCTCTCTCCCCCACCCCCTCTCCTGGGAATTGTCAGTCTGTACTCCCACTTCCACGTCTCTGGGACCACCCCATTCCTCAGACTATTATGTTCATTATATTCTATAAATAAGTGAGATCATGTGGTATTTGTCTTTTTCTACTTGGCTTGTTTTGCTTAGGATAATACTTTCCAGGTTCCTACATATCGTCTCAAAGGATAAGAGATCTTTCTTTCTTATACCTGCATAGTACTCCATTGTGTACATGTACCACTGCTTTTTTATTCATTTGTCTACTGATGGACACTTGGGCTGTTTCCAGATCTCAGCTATTGTAAATAGTGCTGCTATGAACATGGGGGTACATATATACTTTCTGATTGGTGTTTCAGGCTTCTTAGGGTATATTCCTAGAAGTAGGATCACTGGGTCAAATGGAAGTGCAATTTTTAATTTTTTGAGGTAACACCATATTGTTTTCCATAGTGGCTGCACCAGTCTGCATTCCCACCAGCAGTGTACTAGAGTCCCCTTTTCTCCACACTCTCACCAACACTTGTTGTTTGATGATTGGTTGATGGCGGCCATTCTGACAGGTGTGAGGTGATACCTCATTGTTGTTTTAATTTGCATCTCTCTGATTAGTGATGTTGAGCATTTCTTCATATGTCTCTTGGCCATTTGTATGTCGTGTTTGGAGAGGTGTCTATTAGTTCCTCTGCCCATTTTTTAATTGGGTTCTTTGTCTTCCTTTTTTTTTTTTTTTTTTTTTTTGAGCTGTATGAGCACACTATATATATTGGAAATGAACCCCTTATCTGATGTATCATTGGCAATTATGCTCTCCCATAGAGTGGGTTGCCTTTCCATTTTGGTGATTGTTTCTTTTGCTGTGCAGAAGCTTTTTAGTTTGATGTAGTCCCATGTATTCATTCCTCCTTAGTTTCTTTTGCCTTAGGTCATGTATCTGTGAAAATTCTGCTGCGTATGTCTGAAATTTTGATGCCTACATTTTCTTCTAGGATTTTTATGAATTCATGAATCACGTTTAAGTTTTTTATCCATTTTGAGTTTATTCTTGTGTATGGTGTAAGTTGACGGTCTAGTTTCATTCTTTTGCATGTAGCTGTCCAAACCTCATTTAACTTTTAAAATAACTTTATTGAGTAGAGATATCAAGAAACTGAAACTCAGTGAACTTAGGAAAATTGCCTGCCAAAAGATATTCAATTAATGGCAGACAAACTGGAATTTCAATATGTCTATCTGACAGTAAAATATTAACTATTTATCACTATTTTACAGTGACTTTTCATATAGTTGTATTTAGAAATACATTTATAATTTGGTATTGTATATGCAAGAATAAAGTGAAAAATTTTGTTAAGTCTAATTGATCATACTAGATAAGCTATTTGGATTCAAGTTAAACTAAATTGAGTAAATTTTTCTATTAACTGGATACTTTTAGACCTTCTAAGACAGCATGTCTGATTCAACCTGAGTTCTTTTTCATATTCCCTGCATTGGAATTTCTGACCTGACCTGCTTCTTGGGTGTTTACATACACTAGCATTGCTTCAACTACTTTTTTTTTGTGGATTCATTTATCTGCCTACTTCTCTCATATGCTCCAGATTTATATACAGGTTACAGAATTTATAAAATAGAGTTCCAGGATTACATACTAATATACAAGTCATCTTTGGCTATTCCATAGATATCTGACTCAACATTAGAAAATCTTAACAATTGCCACTTCCTAATTTTTTCCTTTCTTTAAACTAAATTTCTGTATTTCAGAAGTCTAATATTGGCATCACTGGTCTGAAATAAAGCTATCAACAGAGCTTCATTCTTACCTGGAGATTCTCAGGAAGAATATTTTCCTTGCTTTTTCCAGCTTCTAGAGGCCACCTACATTCTTTGGCTAGTGGCCCCTTCTAATATATTTTTAAAAATATTTTTCCCTTTTTCCAATTTTAGAGAAAGGAAGGAAGAAAGAGATAGAAACATCAATGAGAGAGAACATCGATTGGCCGCCTCCTGCATGACCCCACTGGGAATCAGGCCCACCACCTGGGCATGTGTCCTGACTGGAAATCGAACCGGCGCCCTCTTGGTGCATGGGTCAACACTCAACCACTGAGGCACACCAGCTGGACTCTTTTTCTATGTTCAGAATTTAAAATGTTGCATCTCTCTGCTCATTCCTCTTTAGTCACATCTTCCTCTCACTCTGGTAAGGCTGGGAAAGATTCTCCAATTTTAAGGATCTATGTGATCAGAATGGGTCTACCCAGATAATCCAAGATACATTGCCCTCCTCAAGTTTCTTAACTTAATTACATCTGCAAAATCTCCTTTGCCATTTAAGGTTATATATTCACAGGTTCTGGGGATTCCGATGTGAACATCTTTGAGGAACCACAAGTCTGCCTACTATAGTTTGGTTGTTTGATACTGACCCATAACTCTCGGATGTTCTCTTCTGCTTTTTTTTTTTTTTTTCTTTCATTTTCTTTTCCCTCTTCTTTAGTTGGTTAATTTTAGTTGTTCTTTTTTTTTTCACTGAATGAGCTGTGCAATGAAATCCACTGTTTATCAAGGTGGGCTCATTGTCAACTTGCTTAAAAATAATTTTTGATGATTGTAAAAGCAGATTCCTGGGCTCTTCTGGAGGTGGGACCCAGAAATATGCATTTTTTAACCAGCCTTCAAATTGATCTTCTTGTACTCAGAAGTTTGTATGTCTTCCTAAAGAAATCTTCGGTGGGGGCACAATACTTTGTGTGTCGTCCTGGTCAATGTACCCTTTCATGAATTCCCAAGTTGATTTAATTCACATATACTCACAGTCCCTGCCTTCTCCCCCAGAAATCCTAGAGATACTAGAAATATGGATTTTCCCAGTCAAACCATATTGCAGGCAGCCCAGCAGAAGTGTATCTGAAAAGAATATATATAATGAAGAGAAATAATTAAGATAACTCCCATTATTAAATATATATATTCAGTGGTACAGATTAGGTGTCCTTTACATATCATTTTATTTATAAAACTGTAGGAAGTATTATAGATAATACTTTTGTTTACAACCTGATGAAACTAAGGCTTATAGGGATTAAGTAATCTGTTCAGGGTCACACAACTAGTTACTGGTGGAGCCTGGGTTAGAACACAAGTTTTTGCTTTAAAACGATGCTTTTGCCACATTGACTTTGATTATAAAACACCAAATCAGTCATTAGAGAAAAAAAGAAAATGAAAATATATTCCCATGTTGCCAAAATCCTCAGTTGCTTGTCCAGTAGCGAATCTAGTAGGACTCTCCCACTGTCTTCTCTCCACATTCTCTCTGCTTCTTCGGTCTCAGCTCAGTCCTGGCAGGTCCTGTGGTGAATCATCCCAGTTCTGGAACATCATCAGCCATGGTATTGAGTCCCTGGGTTACAGCAAAAGGAGACATACGTATGTCTTACCTTACGTTCTATTTTATGATACTAGAGCCACTGCCCCTCGTGGCTATTTTTTTTTTTTTTTTTTTAGTGTTATGTGTAAAATCTTTTTTTTTTAAAACTTAGCTTTATTGTTGAATGTATTACCGATGTTCTTCATATTTCCCCCATTCACCCCCTCCTCCCCACTCCCACCCCCTCCCACCTCCCTCCAGCCTTTTCCTATACTGTTGTCTGTGTCCACTGTTTATGCATATAGGTCCTTTGGTTTATTTCTTCCCACCCCCTAACCCCCTTCCCTTTGAGGTTTGTCAGTGTAGCAACCAATTTGTACTTAAGCCCTTCACCTTTTTCACCCATTCCCCCAACCCCTCTCCCATCTGGCAACCAACAAAATGTTCTCTGTATCTATGAGAATGTTACTGTTCTGCCTGTTCATTTTGTTTGTAGATTCAATTGTCGATAGATATGTATTTATTACCATTTTGTTTGTTCATAT
Organism: Molossus molossus; assembly: GCF_014108415.1. NCBI lineage: Eukaryota > Metazoa > Chordata > Mammalia > Chiroptera > Molossidae > Molossus > Molossus molossus. The sequence goes on along the minus strand of NW_023425355.1, from coordinate 15,496,525 downwards.
ATTTTATCTTTTTTTTTTCAAAAAGACCCTTCATCATTTCATATAATAACGGTTTGGTGGTGATGAACTGCTTTAACTTTTTCTTGTCTGGGAAACTCTTTATATGGCCATCGATTCTAAATGACAGTTTTGCAGGATAGAGTAATCTTGGTTGTAGGTTCTTGTTTTTCATCACTCTGAATATTTCTTGCCACTCCCTTCTGGCCTGCAAAGTTTCTTTTGAGAAATCAGCTGACAGTCTTATAGGAACTCCCTTGTAGGTAACTAACTGCTTTTCTCTTGCTGCTTTTAAGATTCTCTCTTTGTCTTGAACCTTTTGTATTTTGATGATGATGTGTCTTGATGTGGGCCTCTTGGGGTTCATCTTGTTTGAGACTCTCTGTGCTTCCTGGACTTGTATGTCTGTTTCCTTCACCAAGTTAGGAAAGTTTTCTGCCATTATTGTTTCAAACAGGCTTTCAATTTCTTGTTCTCGCTCTTCTCCTTCTGGCACCCCCAAGATGCGAATGTTGGCACGCTTGAAGTTGTCCCAGAGGCTCCTTACACTCTCCTCATTTTTTTGGCTTCTTTTTTCTTTTTGCTCTTCTGATTGGGTGTTTTTTTGCTTCCTTAGATTCCAAATCGATGGCTTGCTTCTTGGCTTTACGTACTCTACTATTGAACCTGTGTGAATTATTCTTTATTTCAGTTAGTGCCTCCTTCATTTCTGACTGGTCCTTTTTTATGCTCTTGAGGCCCTCACTAAGTTCGCTGAGGTTCTCACTATGTTCATTGAGCATTCTTATAAGCAGTATTTTGAACTCGGCATCTATTAGGTTGCTTATCCCCATTTCGCTTAGTTCTTTTTCTGGGGTTTTGTTCTGTTCTTTCATTTGGGACCTGTTTCTTTGTGTCCTCATTTTGGCTGCCTCCCTGTGGTTGATTCTATATATTACTTAAGGAGAGGTATGGGGCTCGCCGAGACCAGATGCTGCTTGTTTGATAGAATATAAGAAAACCTGAAGCAGGATCCAAGACAGGTCACTCCTATGGTTAAGCAACTGGCAACGGCTTGGGTGGGCCTGAAAGTTGGGTGTGGCGGGGCCTCAGGGTATCACCAGGGTGGGGCAACCAGTGTGAGCCAGGTTGCTGGAGTCCCAGATTTGGCGGCTGTCTGCTGCCCCAGGGAAGGCTTCACCAAAGGAACAAAGGCCTCTGACAGTAAGTTTGTCCCGGAGAAAGCCTTCTCTCCAGCACTCAACCCAATGCCAAACAGCTCAGTTCTTCCCTGTATGTCTCTGGCGCCCCTCAAGCTGACTCCCCTCCAAGCTTAGAGGGAGTGAGTCCGATAAGTCCGTGCGCGGGCCCTTTAAGAGGAGCTGCCTGGGGCTCCAGCCGCCTCAGCCTCCCTGAGCCTCAGTTCCTGCTGGTTTTTCCAGCCAGAAGTACTGGGAATTCTCTTCCTGGCACTGGAACTCTGAGCGGGGCGCCTGGTGTGGAACGGGGACCCCTCAGTCCTCAGGAAGGACCCTCCCAGCTGAGGTGTCCTCCTGATTTTTATCCGCCACACGTGGGTGTGGGATCAGCCCGACTGCCTCCGCCCCTCTACCAGTCTCGATGTGGCTGCTTCTTTAATTCCGTAGTTGTAGGACTGCCATTCAGCTTGATGTTAGGCGGTTTTGAATGATGGTTGTTCTGTAGTTTAGTTGTAACTTTCATGTGGATGTAGTTACCTATGCTGCCATCTTGACCGGAAGTCCTCCCCTCCTGGCTATTTAAATGGCATCAGTTTACTGACTATTTAATTTAAAGTTAACTACACTACTTAAAGTACAGACATAGACAATTCTATTTGGCAGCACTGCCTAAATGCAGAGGTAAAAGGAAATTTTATATTTGAGGGGTTAGTACCTTTGGTGCAGAAACAAAAGTTTTCTATATAAAGAGTTATTTTGATGAATGCTTAAAAAATCATAAGCCACTGATATTTTTGTTTTCACTAATAATTATAATCTCTTTCCACCCCTTAAAAGTAGTAGATTATAAAACTTTTCAGAAAATACTGATGGTCATAATCTGCTTATTACACTGATTAGACATTCCTGAATGCACAGGTTCTAAAGGGAAAATTGGATTTTTTCCATTGCGCACAGTATTTCCATGAAATTGATTTTAACCTTTACAACCAGACAGATCCCAGCAGTTAGGACTATCAGGGTGACGTTCTCCGTGATGTTTCTACACGTCATGTGATGGCAGGTGTCCAGGACTCTCAGTGTCCAGGGCATCTGTGTAGCCAACAGCCTTGGAAGACAGAGCTCCCTCCAGGGCAGGTGGCGGATTTGTTTCCTGAGCAGGTTCAAGATAACATCTCTCTCTGGGAAAGGTTGGTCAGGTTTGCTGGCTTCTTCAGGGATTGGGGAGTTCCTGTGCCTGTGGTCGCTGAGCTGTGATATGAACCCACGGTGTGTGCACCCACGGCCCACTCCCCATGTCCCCCTTGGGTCTGGTCTTGGGGTCAGGGAAACTCATGCTGCCTGCTGGGCCCTTGTGTACAGACGTTGTGTGTACACCAGCGTCTGTGTCAGTCAGCAGCCTCCACGACACTGTGACCGGCTCCCATGTGGGCTTGAAAGCTGGGTGAAATCACAGACCCCACAGAGCTCTTGAGATAATAAGACAAATTAGAGTTGGTAGGTGTGGATGCAAAAAGGGGTTCTATGGAAAATAACCTCCCAGGGTGACCTGGTCATAAATTCCTTCCTGGGCAGGTCCTGTTTGGCTATCACACCCCAGACATATAACCTTTTTAGTAAAAGATTATGTTGCCCTGAGCATTGTGACTCAGTTGGTTGAGTATCATTCAGGGCACCCAAAGGTCACCAGTTCCATTCCCGGTGAGGGCACATGACCAGGTTGCTAGTTCAGTCCCAGGCTGGAATGCATACCGGAGGCACTATATTGATGTTTCTCTGTCACACTGATGTTTCTTTCTTTCTCTCCTTCTCCCTTCCTTCCTTGCTTAAAATCAATAATTAAAACAAAAACAAAAACAAAACAGGTTTGTGTCTACCTTAAGCAAGGCCTGTCCATTGTTCCTGTGCATCTGGGTTAACACACCGTTGAAATGTGGGAACCACCCTCAGGAGAGCCCACAGTTTGGTAACTGTCCTGTCTCCACTCCCCCCTTGCTTTCTCCCACCTTCCTGTAATCTTCCCTGTGTTTTCTCCTGAATTTAAAATATGTAAAAGGAGCTGCAGACTGTCATTATGAGAAGCACTTTTATCAGTCTGCTGAGATCTTGCTTCCAGGCGTATCGTCTGTTTGGCTCAAATACGTTTTTATAAAATTCTCTGGGGTTGAATGTCCTTATGTCGAAGTAGACGTGTCCTGAGAAGTGGGGTACACCCCAGAGTGGGGGACAGGCAGAGTGGTCAAAGGTGGGGACTGAAGGTGTGGGAGGTGGAGACATCTGGGAGCAAAACACATCCCTTTATTTTGTACCAACCCCTAGTCCACTTCATTTTTGTTCCATTAAATTTAGATCTCGGTGTAGATGATACGGGTTCCTACTGATCTAGGTCAGAAACAAGAACCAAGACCCAGGTTCTTCCGCATAGAAGCGATGCCTAGTCAGCTCTGTGGTCTTCACCCAGTGTGTCCTCCCCGTGGTCAGCTCTAAGGATCCTCGCTGACAGTCATCCCACTGACTTGCGGGGCGGCCCCCTCGTCCTGAAGACTCCACCCCCTGGTCTTGCTGTCCCTCCTCAATCAGCAGAGAAAGCTTTCGGTCCAATGGGGATCAACGCTGGTCTGTCTCACACCCCTCCTCCCCCAACCTTGCCCCACCTCCCGGGCCCCCCAACCTCGTGGGTCCCCTACCTTCGTGCTCCCCACCACTATGCCCTCCCCACCTCCAGGGCCCCCCACCCCCTGCATGCACACCCTGCTGTGTCAGGTGTACAACGTGCCCAGACCCATGGGACAGGTGCTTCTCAGAGCCCAGTCGAAGCGCTGTGTAAGGGATGCACACCTTTACTGGGGATCCCACGGCACACCTTTACTGGGGATCCCACGGCACACCTTTACTGGGGATCACAGAGCACACCTTCATGAGATCCCAGAGCACATCTTTATTGGGGATCACAGAGAACATTATTGGGGCCACACGGCCCACCTCTATTGGGGATTACATGGCGTACTCCTCGGTCCACTTGCGGGCCCGGAGGTCGAACGCGGGCCTGTCCGTCAGGAACACGTTCGCAATCTCGGGATCGAGGATGTCGTGCGGGCTGGGGTCCGCCAGCAGGGCGCCGATGGCCAGCAGCACCTGGGAGATGGTGCACGTGGGCGCCCACCTGGAGGTCAGCAGGTCCAGCCCGATGCACCCACTCTCACTTACGTTCGGGTGGTAGATGGGGGTGCTGAACTGGACCTGCGGCGGGTTCAGGGGGTAAGTAGCTGGAAACACAATCTCTAGGCTGAAGATGCCGCCCTCGTAGGGGCTGCCCTGGGGCCCTATGACCACCCCCTGCCACGTGAGGATGTCGTCCTCCAGGGGCCCCGCGGAGCACAGCTCGGGGGGGTGTCGAGAAAGGTCGAGGAACTCCTTCAGCAGGCGTCTCACGGCCCGAGACTGCGCCATGGCCGACCCTTGTCCGAGGTCCTGAGACAGAAAGTGCGGACCCGGTCAGGTCAGGGACGCCACCCTCCAGGTCAGGGGACAGGTGGGTCAGGTCGGGTGGGATGGAGGGGTCAGGGGTGATGGGGGCAGGGCCGGGGACGGGGGGCAGGGAAGGTGACGGAGGCAGGGCCGGGGACGGGGACAGGGCCCGAGGTGGGGGAGGGTGTGGAAGGAATGAAGGGACCGGCGGGACGGATGGCTCCCGTCCACCTGTGTCTTGCACGCCCCTGGCTCCGCCCCCTCTCTCCCCAGCAGCCGCCACCCCCTCTCATCGGTCCTCACCTGGAGACTCCGCTGCTTCGCGCGCCCGCTCCTGCCGCTGTCCCTGCCGTCCACACCGGGAAGCCTGGCGCCAGGGGATCTGCTCTGTGAGGTCACAGGGTCCAGCTGATGACACGCCAGGTAAGGGGAGGACTGGCTGCTAGGTCAGGGGGTGGGCTAGGTGAGGGGGCGGCGGGAAAGAGGGGGCAGCTGAGGGAGGGACCGGTGGCGGGAAAGACCATGGAGGGTGAAACAAGATGGTGGAGAACGGGAGGGATCATGGGAGATAATGGAAGATGGCGGACGGGGGCATCATGGCCGACAATGCAAGATGGCGGACGGGGGCATCATAGTGGATGATGGAGGATGGCAGATGGGAGGTATCCTGGTGGATGATGGAGGATAACGCAAGGTGGAAGTCATCAGGATGGGTAATGGAAGATGGTGGCAAAGGAAGGAACCATGTTGGGTAACAGAGGTACTGTGGAGGTTAATGGAGGGCATGGACAGTGGGAGAGACCATGGTGGGGAATGGAGGGGTGGATGGCGGGAGAAACCATGTTGGGTAATGGAGGCACGGTGGAGGTTAATGGAGGGCATGGACAGTGGGCGAGACCATGGTGGGGAATGGAGGGGTAAAGGGGGTGGAGGGTGGGAGGAACCAGGTTGGGTAGTGGAGGTACTGTGGAGGTTAATGGAGGGCATGGACAGTGGGAGAGACCATGGTGGGGAATGGAGGGGTGGATGGCGGGAGGAACCAGGTTGGGTAGTGGAGGTACTGTGGACATTAATGGAGAGCATGGACAGTGGGAGAGACCATGGTGGGGAATGGAGGGGGTGGAGGGCGGGAGGAACCAGGTTGGGTAGTGGAGTTACTGTGGACATTAATGGAGAGACATGGACAGTGGGAGAGACCATGGTGGGGAATGGAGGGGTGGATGGCGGGAGGAACCAGGTTGGGTAGTGGAGGTACTGTGGACATTAATGGAGGGCCTGGACAGTGGGAGAGACCATGGTGAGGAATGGAGGGTTGGATGGCGGGAGGAACCAGGTTGGGTAGTGGAGGTACTGTGGAGGTTAATGGAGAGACATGGACAGTGGGAGAGACCATGGTGGGGAATGGAGGGGTGGATGGCGGGAGGTACCATGTTGGGTAGTGGAGGCACTGTGGAGGTTAATGGAGAGCATGGACAGTGGGGAGACCATGGTGGGGAATGGAGGGGTGGATGGCGGGAGGAACCAGGTTGGGTAGTGGAGGCACTGTGGAGGTTAATGGAGAGCATGGACAGTGGGAGAGACCATGGTGGGGAATGGAGGGGTGGATGGCGGGAGGAACCAGGTTGGGTAGTGGAGGCACTGTGGAGGTTAATGGAGGGCCTGGACAGTGGGAGAGACCATGGTGGGGAATGGAAGGGTGGATGGCGGGAGGAACCAGGTTGGGTAGTGGAGGTACTGTGGAGGTTAATGGAGAGGCATGGACAGTGGGAGAGACCATGGTGGGGAATGGAGGGGGTGGATGGCGGGAGGAACCAGGTTGGGTAGTGGAGGTACTGTGGAGGTTAATGGAGAGGCATGGACAGTGGGAGAGACCATGGTGGGGAATGGAGGGGGTGGATGGCAGGAGGAACCAGGTTGGGTAGTGGAGGTACTGTGGAGGTTAATGGAGGGCATGGACAGTGGGAGAGACCATGGTGGGGAATGGAGGGTGGAGGGCGGGAGGAACCAGGATGGGTAGTGGAGGTACTGTGGACATTAATGGAGAGGCATGGACAGTGGGAGAGACCATGGTGGGGAATGGAGGGGTGGAGGGTGGGAGGAACCATGTTGGGTAATGGAGGCACTGTGGAGGTTAATGCAGGTTGGGTAGTGGAGGCACTGTGGAGGTTAATGGAGGGCATGGACAGTGGGAGAGACCATGGTGGGGAATGGAGGGGTGGATGGCGGGAGGAACCAGGTTGGGTAGTGGAGGTACTGTGGAGGTTAATGGAGGGCCTGGACAGTGGGGAGACCATGGTGGGGAATGGAGGGGTGGAGGGCGGGAGGAACCAGGTTGGGTAGTGGAGGTACTGTGGAGGTTAATGGAGAGCATGGACAGTGGGAGAGACCATGGTGGGGAATGGAGGGGTGGAGGGCGGGAGGAACCAGGTTGGGTAGTGGAGGTACTGTGGAGGTTAATGGAGGGCATGGACAGTGGGAGAGACCATGGTGGGGAATGGAGGGGTGGAGGGCGGGAGGAACCAGGTTGGGTAGTGGAGGTACTGTGGAGGTTAATGGAGGGCATGGACAGTGGGAGAGACCATGGTGGGGAATGGAGGGGTGGAGGGCGGGAGGAACCAGGTTGGGTAGTGGAGGTACTGTGGAGGTTAATGGAGAGCATGGACAGTGGGGAGACCATGGTGGGGAATGGAGGGGTGGATGGCGGGAGGAACCAGGTTGGGTAGTGGAGGCACTGTGGAGGTTAATGGAGAGGCATGGACAGTGGGAGAGACCATGGTGGGGAATGGAGGGGTGGATGGCGGGAGGAACCAGGTTGGGTAGTGGAGGTACTGTGGAGGTTAATGGAGAGGCATGGACAGTGGGAGAGACCATGGTGGGGAATGGAGGGGGTGGATGGCAGGAGGAACCAGGTTGGGTAGTGGAGGTACTGTGGAGGTTAATGGAGGGCATGGACAGTGGGAGAGACCATGGTGGGGAATGGAGGGGTGGAGGGCGGGAGGAACCAGGATGGGTAGTGGAGGTACTGTGGACATTAATGGAGAGGCATGGACAGTGGGAGAGACCATGGTGGGGAATGGAGGGGTGGAGGGTGGGAGGAACCATGTTGGGTAATGGAGGCACTGTGGAGGTTAATGCAGGTTGGGTAGTGGAGGCACTGTGGAGGTTAATGGAGGGCATGGACAGTGGGAGAGACCATGGTGGGGAATGGAGGGGTGGATGGCGGGAGGAACCAGGTTGGGTAGTGGAGGTACTGTGGAGGTTAATGGAGGGCCTGGACAGTGGGGAGACCATGGTGGGGAATGGAGGGGTGGAGGGCGGGAGGAACCAGGTTGGGTAGTGGAGGTACTGTGGAGGTTAATGGAGAGCATGGACAGTGGGAGAGACCATGGTGGGGAATGGAGGGGTGGAGGGCGGGAGGAACCAGGTTGGGTAGTGGAGGTACTGTGGAGGTTAATGGAGAGCATGGACAGTGGGAGAGACCATGGTGGGGAATGGAGGGGTGGAGGGCGGGAGGAACCAGGTTGGGTAGTGGAGGTACTGTGGAGGTTAATGGAGGGCATGGACAGTGGGAGAGACCATGGTGGGGAATGGAGGGGTGGAGGGCGGGAGGAACCAGGTTGGGTAGTGGAGGTACTGTGGAGGTTAATGGAGAGCATGGACAGTGGGGAGACCATGGTGGGGAATGGAGGGGTGGATGGCGGGAGGAACCAGGTTGGGTAGTGGAGGTACTGTGGAGGTTAATGGAGAGCATGGACAGTGGGAGAGACCATGGTGGGGAATGGAGGGGTGGATGGCGGGAGGAACCAGGTTGGGTAGTGGAGGCACTGTGGAGGTTAATGGAGGGCCTGGACAGTGGGAGAGACCATGGTGGGGAATGGAAGGGTGGATGGCGGGAGGAACCAGGTTGGGTAGTGGAGGTACTGTGGAGGTTAATGGAGAGGCATGGACAGTGGGAGAGACCATGGTGGGGAATGGAGGGGGTGGATGGCGGGAGGAACCAGGTTGGGTAGTGGAGGTACTGTGGAGGTTAATGGAGAGGCATGGACAGTGGGAGAGACCATGGTGGGGAATGGAGGGGGTGGATGGCAGGAGGAACCAGGTTGGGTAGTGGAGGTACTGTGGAGGTTAATGGAGGGCATGGACAGTGGGAGAGACCATGGTGGGGAATGGAGGGGTGGAGGGCGGGAGGAACCAGGATGGGTAGTGGAGGTACTGTGGACATTAATGGAGAGGCATGGACAGTGGGAGAGACCATGGTGGGGAATGGAGGGGTGGAGGGTGGGAGGAACCATGTTGGGTAATGGAGGCACTGTGGAGGTTAATGCAGGTTGGGTAGTGGAGGCACTGTGGAGGTTAATGGAGGGCATGGACAGTGGGAGAGACCATGGTGGGGAATGGAGGGGTGGATGGCGGGAGGAACCAGGTTGGGTAGTGGAGGTACTGTGGAGGTTAATGGAGGGCCTGGACAGTGGGGAGACCATGGTGGGGAATGGAGGGGTGGATGGCGGGAGGAACCAGGTTGGGTAGTGGAGGTACTGTGGAGGTTAATGGAGAGCATGGACAGTGGGAGAGACCATGGTGGGAATGGAGGGGTGGAGGGCGGGAGGAACCAGGTTGGGTAGTGGAGGTACTGTGGAGGTTAATGGAGGGCATGGACAGTGGGAGAGACCATGGTGGGGAATGGAGGGGTGGAGGGCGGGAGGAACCAGGTTGGGTAGTGGAGGTACTGTGGAGGTTAATGGAGAGCATGGACAGTGGGAGAGACCATGGTGGGGAATGGAGGGGTGGAGGGCGGGAGGAACCAGGTTGGGTAGTGGAGGTACTGTGGAGGTTAATGGAGGGCATGGACAGTGGGAGAGACCATGGTGGGGAATGGAGGGGTGGAGGGCGGGAGGAACCAGGTTGGGTAGTGGAGGTACTGTGGAGGTTAATGGAGAGCATGGACAGTGGGAGAGACCATGGTGGGGAATGGAGGGGTGGATGGCGGGAGGAACCAGGTTGGGTAGTGGAGGCACTGTGGAGGTTAATGGAGAGGCATGGACAGTGGGAGAGACCATGGTGGGGAATGGAGGGGGTGGATGGCGGGAGGAACCAGGTTGGGTAGTGGAGGTACTGTGGAGGTTAATGGAGAGGCATGGACAGTGGGAGAGACCATGGTGGGGAATGGAGGGGGTGGATGGCAGGAGGAACCAGGTTGGGTAGTGGAGGTACTGTGGAGGTTAATGGAGGGCATGGACAGTGGGAGAGACCATGGTGGGGAATGGAGGGGTGGAGGGCGGGAGGAACCAGGATGGGTAGTGGAGGTACTGTGGACATTAATGGAGAGGCATGGACAGTGGGAGAGACCATGGTGGGGAATGGAGGGGTGGAGGGTGGGAGGAACCATGTTGGGTAATGGAGGCACTGTGGAGGTTAATGCAGGTTGGGTAGTGGAGGCACTGTGGAGGTTAATGGAGGGCATGGACAGTGGGAGAGACCATGGTGGGGAATGGAGGGGTGGATGGCGGGAGGAACCAGGTTGGGTAGTGGAGGTACTGTGGAGGTTAATGGAGGGCCTGGACAGTGGGGAGACCATGGTGGGGAATGGAGGGGTGGAGGGCGGGAGGAACCAGGTTGGGTAGTGGAGGTACTGTGGAGGTTAATGGAGAGCATGGACAGTGGGAGAGACCATGGTGGGGAATGGAGGGGTGGAGGGCGGGAGGAACCAGGTTGGGTAGTGGAGGTACTGTGGAGGTTAATGGAGGGCATGGACAGTGGGAGAGACCATGGTGGGGAATGGAGGGGTGGAGGGCGGGAGGAACCAGGTTGGGTAGTGGAGGTACTGTGGAGGTTAATGGAGGGCATGGACAGTGGGAGAGACCATGGTGGGGAATGGAGGGGTGGAGGGCGGGAGGAACCAGGTTGGGTAGTGGAGGTACTGTGGAGGTTAATGGAGGGCATGGACAGTGGGAGAGACCATGGTGGGGAATGGAGGGGTGGATGGCGGGAGGAACCAGGTTGGGTAGTGGAGGCACTGTGGAGGTTAATGGAGGGCCTGGACAGTGGGAGAGACCATGGTGGGGAATGGAAGGGTGGATGGCGGGAGGAACCAGGTTGGGTAGTGGAGGTACTGTGGAGGTTAATGGAGAGCATGGACAGTGGGAGAGACCATGGTGGGGAATGGAGGGGTGGATGGCGGGAGGAACCAGGTTGGGTAGTGGAGGCACTGTGGAGGTTAATGGAGAGCATGGACAGTGGGGAGACCATGGTGGGGAATGGAGGGGTGGATGGCGGGAGGAACCAGGTTGGGTAGTGGAGGTACTGTGGACATTAATGGAGGGCATGGACAGTGGGAGAGACCGTGGTGGGGAATGGAGGGGTGGATGGCGGGAGGAACCAGGTTGGGTAGTGGAGGCACTGTGGAGGTTAATGGAGAGCATGGACAGTGGGAGAGACCATGGTGGGGAATGGAGGGGTGGATGGCGGGAGGAACCAGGTTGGGTAGTGGAGGTACTGTGGACATTAATGGAGGGCATGGACAGTGGGAGAGACCATGGTGGGGAATGGAGGGGTGGAGGGCGGGAGGAACCAGGATGGGTAGTGGAGGTACTGTGGACATTAATGGAGAGGCATGGACAGTGGGAGAGACCATGGTGGGGAATGGAGGGGTGGAGGGTGGGAGGAACCATGTTGGGTAATGGAGGCACTGTGGAGGTTAATGCAGGTTGGGTAGTGGAGGCACTGTGGAGGTTAATGGAGGGCATGGACAGTGGGAGAGACCATGGTGGGGAATGGAGGGGTGGATGGCGGGAGGAACCAGGTTGGGTAGTGGAGGTACTGTGGAGGTTAATGGAGGGCCTGGACAGTGGGGAGACCATGGTGGGGAATGGAGGGGTGGAGGGCGGGAGGAACCAGGTTGGGTAGTGGAGGTACTGTGGACATTAATGGAGGGCCTGGACAGTGGGAGAGACCATGGTGGGGAATGGAGGGGGTGGATGGCGGGAGGAACCAGGTTGGGTAGTGGAGGTACTGTGGAGGTTAATGGAGGGCATGGACAGTGGGAGAGACCATGGTGGGGAATGGAGGGGTGGATGGCGGGAGGAACCAGGTTGGGTAATGGGGGTACAGTGCAGGTTAATGCAGGGGCATGAGGAGTGGGGAGACCATGGTGGGGAATGGAAGGGGTGGAGGGTGGGAGGGACCAAGGAATGGAACAGAGTGTGGAGGGGTGAAGGGCGGGTGGAGAACTTAGAGGACAAGGAGACGGTGGGGGAGGGAGGACCATGAAGAGGAATGGAGCGTGGTGGAGGGCGGGAAGGGGGCACCATTGTGTGGAATGGAAGGGGGTACAGGGCGGAAGGGACCATGTTGGCTAATTGAAGGGCATGGAGGGGGGCACCATGGAGGACAGTGGAGCGGGGTAGAGGGGACTGGGGTGGGACTGGGGGTGTCGGGGGGACCAGGCCCCCGGCTTACCAGGGCTCGCGCTGTTGCCGGGCAAGGTGAACCACAGGCACCGCCACCGCCGAGTTACCGGAATAACCGCCGGGCGGGTCCCAGGTCCCTGCACCCCTCACCCGGATGGACCTGCCGCTCACCTCTGACCCTGGAACTTCACACCGAGTTCCGCCCCCGTCATCGGGCTCCTCGCTCTGCGCACGCGGGCCCCTGGGAGCAGCCCCGCACCTCGCGGCCCTCCCCTCCCGGTGCTCCCTGGGCCTCCCCGCGGGAGGACGGGCTCCTGGGACCTGCTGCCTAAACCCAGTGTCGCGCCGTCGTCTCATCACCTCTAAAGTAACTTTCCTAACGTTGGTGTCCCTTCACTTCGTGTGAAGAATGAAAGCCTTCAAAGTTCCCATCTGGAGCTAAAACTGATTTAATTTTTCAGGAAACGACAGGGAAAGCAGGAGGAAGGAAGAAAAACCAGTGATCCGCCTAGCCTATCTAAGGAGTGCGGTTATTTTTCTTTATGAAAACAATCATTTTGGGGAATAGTGGTTCCAACAACAAGCACAACTGCAGAACAATGTCTTTCATTCGTGAGGATTTCTAATCGAGATACTTAATCACGTTGAACTCTGTTCACTTGCTCCTATGCTTGGGAATGGAAGGCCAAAATAGGTTGAAGCCATATCAATTCTTTTTCATGTAATAAGTAATAATTAAAAATGCCTTCTGAATTTTTGGTAACAGATCACATTAGACATGTTAGGCCACAGTTTCATTTATAGTACACTGGACATTCTTCAATGATGGTTATTTAATGCACTCATTCAACCAACTTAGGAAGGCAGAATAATGATTTGACAGGACTTTAAGGAGCAGAACGCAGGTGGCTGAGAGGGCCCTGGACTACTGTGACATAAACGTCTAACTCACTGAAAGAAGCTTCCAAATCGCTTGCGACTCCAAACAAGAATTGAATTGTGTGCTTGTGAACACACATGCTATCCTTGTTACTGTGGTGAGTATCAAGTTTTAACATCTTCATTTGAAATCACAGAACATTTGTAGGGAAATCAGAAAGGGGAACCAGGGCTAGTTCTTTCTGTGGGGAGCATAGATAACACTGTCGGGGGAAGCTCCTGACCTGCTCTTTTCCCGAGGGGATGAGACCTGAAAATTATTTCGCAAGGTCAAGTGCCATTAACACCAGCCTTTTTGACTGGGGTGGGTATCAGGACAATGTAATCCCGTGTAAAGTCTCTATAGGGAAATTGTTCCCATGAATTCCTCCATTTATTCATTGACCACATCCTGTGAAAAGTACTTTCCACATCCATCTGCCCTCCATCCCCAGGGCGGCGGCTCCAGTTCAGGATCTGATCCTGTGTCACAAGACGAAAATAATGTATTAATGTATTGATGAGTGTCTGTGCTGCCCACCTTGCCCCCCTCCAACCCATCCTCCACACTGCGGTGTAGGAAGATCTCCCTAGAGCATTAACCAATTCCTTTCATAGTTTTCAGTAGCTTCTTCACCTGCAGGGTGAAATCTAAATTCCAGGTCTGCCCTATTCGGTAATCTCCAGGGAGAATTCAACTTTATTCTGCTTTGTTACATGTAATCATTTGTGTACCCATAACATAGCATGTGTTATACTCTGAGTTTGTTGTCTATATAAATGTTCATTCTCTTAACCAGTCTGCCCGCCCTTAGAAGGAGTGTTCTTGATCACTTTTGCACACTTACTGCCTAGTGTATACTAGGGACTCAATACTCCCTGGCGACTGCATGCATTCATTAAAGGACAGAGGGCATAATTTATATAGCATGGTTGATTCAAAGAGGTTATAATTCTAATTTATTTTACCTAACCTAAAATAAAAGATAGACACATTATTTGATACCAGATATTACACACAACAAAAATAAAAGACAATATACTGGGAACACATAGTGTTAATCCTCATTTGGCAAACTCTCAATGATAGGTCAAACTGATTTAACTTTTATCTTACATAACGCAATACTTTTCATACCATTTTGAGACATTTACATTGTATAAAGAATTAAAGCCTTCAAAGATTCAATCTGTACCTAAAGTCAATTTAATTTTTGAACAACTGACAGGAAAAACAGGAAGAAGGAAGGCAGCAAAAGAAACCAGTAGTCTATTTGGTATAAATGAAGCAGTAAATTTAATGTTGATACAGTACTTTCATATCTGTATCCAGTTTTGTCAACTCACGAATCAGATCCTTCAAACGTATTGTTAAACCCTTCCAGTAGAGATCCAACATAGGATCAGGTATATTACTGCCTTTAGTTGTTCTGTCTGTTTAGTGTCCTTGAGTCTGGAGCATTGCTACAGCCTCTCTGTGTCGTTTGTGACACTGACCATTGGAAGAAGGCAGAGCACCTGGTCCCTGCCACTCACTCACACTTACCAATCTTACCAGCTGTGGCTTCAGCAACACACTAGACAATATGGGAGAGAGGAAGAGGGAAAGCAGGGACGAGAGATAGCTCAGATTTGTATCTTGAATGCTGTAGAGAAGTTACAAATATTGTATGATGTGTTATATTAGGACATGTTCTCAATTGCTTTTTGAAAAATGAATGGACTTATTCCACTCACAGGAAGTTTGTATCCTCCAGTCCTCTGGAAAGGTGAGAAGCTGACAAATCTTTTGGGGGAATGATGACATTTCCCAAGAAGCTAAGTAAGAAATGGAAGGTCAGGTTGGATGGATTCACTGTGTCTGATTCCAGATTAAGACGTGTCTCTATTTCTGTCTCTGTCTCTGTCTCTGTCTCTATCTCTACCTATACCTATAGTACCTATAGCTATATCTCTCTATGCATATATATTTTAATCTGAAAGCAAAATTAATGTATGTATGTGTATTCTTACAGGTGAAATAAATATTTTGAATGAAATTGTTAATGTGCAGGAATTTACAGACATGCTCCTTCTCTTTTAGGGTCCCGTGGCTGCCATAACAAAGTACCACAAACTGAATGGCTCACAATAGAATGTATTTTCTCACATTCTGGAGACAAGAAGTTGGAACTCAGGTTGGTCAGGGCCCTGCTCTCTCTTGAAGGCTCTAGGGAAGCCTCTGTCCTTGCCAGCTCCTAGCGTTGGTGGTTCCCTGTAACCTTTGTTGCCCTGGGCTGGCGGCTGCATCCTCTAATCTGTGCCCCAGTCTTCAGGAAGACTTGTCCCTGTATGTGGCTCTGTGCCCAAATCTCTCTCTCCTGTCAAGATCACCAGTCTGGATTTAGTGTTCACCCAAATGCCGTATAATCTCATTTTAACTTTATAGCATCTGCAAAGAGTCTGTTTCCAAGCAAGGTCACATTCTGAGGCTGCAGGGAGCCATGAATTTTGGGAGGACACTGCTTAACCCAGTAGGGTCTCCCATCTGCCTATCAAATGTCTCATTTGTCCCACGTGAAAAATGCGCTCACCTCATTCTAACGTCCCCGATATTCTTAGTCAATTTTGGCATTAACTCAAAGTACAACATCTCATATGAAAATCATCAACTTAAAAAGTTCCAAACTTCATGATTTAAATACTTTAAATCATAGCTCTGCCCTGGTAGTGGTTCCTTTTGCTGAGGAAGCTCGTGTTGGTACGAGTAGCTCCACCCGCCTGCTTCCTGCTGCAGAATCCCTGAGGTCGGACAGCCTTTCCACGTTTCCTCCTGGTTCTGTCCCTTGCAGTCTAGGCCTGCAGTTCCCCTGACACAACATTCTGGAAACCTCGTCAGCCCCATGTCTGTGCGGGAAGCCGTGCCACTACTCAACGGGGTTCTGCACAGACCCTTCCATGAGCGCCCCCACCACGTCTGCTGAGCTGCTTGACTGGACCCAGGCGTTTTAAGCCTAATCTCTTCATCAAACGTTTTACTGCCACACATTTGGCTCAGAGCCTGCTATCTGGACATGCTAAGAATTTTCCAAATCATAATACTCTGGTTTCTTTCTGCTCAACACTTGTATCCTCATTTATCTCATTCTTCTCACATTTCAGTATAAGTAGTAAGGATACACCAGACTGAACATTTCACACTTTACTTGGAAATCTCACTGCACATCCAAGTACCAAGTTTATCACTTCCAAGTACCACTCTCCAGGCAGGAGAGCAAAAGGAAGGCAAGGTTTGCCCCTGTACATGCGGATTGCCCTTCCTCCAGTGTGCAGTAACAGGCTTCTCATTTCCTTCGGACACCTCTACAGAAACTCCTTTAACATCATATTTCAACCAACACACTGTTCATGGGGATACATGTTCCCTAAGGTGATGGGAGCGTTCTTCACCACACACCGCATTGTCGTCTGCTCCCACCAGGATCGCCTTGAAGACCCCTATTTGCACAAATGGTCTCTTCAACACATTCTTGTTTTTTCCTACAATGAGCCTCAAAATGCTTCCAGCGTTTACACATTACCCAATTCCAAAACAAATTTCACAATTTTAGGTAATTGTTGTAGTGAACCCCATTTCTCAGCACCAAAAGCTCTATCAGTTAGGGTTCTCTAGAGAAACAAAACAAATAAGAGACATAGACATAGATGATATACATATAGATATAATATCATGTTTAATTTAATATGACTAAGCCACAAAGTAACCAGACATTTGGTTTTTGGACATGTATTACTTACTCTGAGTGTGTCTGTGAAGGTGTTTCTGGATGCTATGAACATCTGAATCACCAAACTCAAAAAAGAAGACAGCTCTTCCTAATATGGGTGGGGCTCATCCAATCAATTGAAGGTCTTTAAATGCAGACTGTAACTGTATCATCAGATCTTCTTGGAACTTTACATTGCTGATTGCAGATTTGGGACTTGTCAAGCTCCATAACAGACTGAGCCAATTTCTTATTATAAATCTCTCTTTCGCCTCGGCCAGTTTGGCTTAGCAGTTAGAGCTTTGGCCCATGTACCAGAGAGTCCCGGGTCTGCTTCCCGCTAAGGGCACATACCTCAGTTGCAGTTTGTCCCCGGCCTCGGTTAGGGTTGTGTGGGTTGCAACCAGTCGATGTATCTCTCTCACGTCGATGTTTCTTTCTCTCTCCTTCCCTCTCTCTCTGCCACTCTATCTGAGGATAAATGCAAAAATGTCCTCGGGTGAGGATAAACAACAACAACAAATAAACCCACTATAAGTCTCTCTTTCTGTCTGCCTCTCTTTTTCCATTGATACACCATAATATATATGAAATATCATATATATATATACATATATATATAATATTAGTTCTGTTTCTCTGGAAACCCCTGACTAATTCAGATTTTGGTACCCAGAGTGGTTCTAGAAGGAACACAATTTTAAGAATGAGTTTTTCTTTTAATAGATCTTGGATTTCTGGAATTGGCTCTACAATCGGATTAGATTAAAGGTGGCCATGACTATCTCTACTGGTAAAGAGAGTGCCTATAGTTTGTAGCGTGATCTGATTGTATAGATACAAAAAACACCACCATTGGATTCTCCTAATGAACTACTTACAAGAAGGATCTGAGTAATTGTATAAGATACTTTGGGACGTTTTGGGCAAACTAAGTAATAAAATGAAATTGGCTAGTTGCTCTTAATTTTTCTGGACAAACTAGGAAAAGAAAAAGATTAGCTTGGGGATTTGAGTGTCCAGTTCAAGCACCACATAAATGACCGAAAAGTTTCCATATGTGCCCTAAAGGAGACCCTTACTATGTGTCACTGCAGGAAGGAGAGTGCTTAAAGTGAAAGCCAGTATCTCATCCTCCTACTAGCTGAATTAAAGGGAGAGGGTGGTAGAGGTAGAAGAGGGTATAGAGGGAATAAATGGTGATGGAAATAAATAAAATAAATGCAAATTGAACTCTCAGCCATGTAGGATGTCTACTGTCAATGTGAGGAAATTGATTGGAAGGAAATGGGATCCTGAACCTTGGAATTGGCACTTGGGGAAAAACCCTGATGAAGCCAGACATCGAGTCCCTGCATTCTGATGAGTCTCCTAGGCCAGTGGAAGTGGCTTCTCCACCCCCAGTGGAAGTGATCTTCTCATCCCAGTGACAGTGGACTGTCAGTCCCACCCAACCAGTCTGGGAGTTAACCTCTCATGGAGTGAGAAAACTCTAACTTCCCCTGAAGCAGTTGCCGTGCAAGACAGTGTTGCGTCTCCTTGAGACCCACCATTCCTCTTTGCTTCTAGCAAGTTCCATCAGTCACCCAAAGTTGAAGAACAGAGTGTGACCCATGAGGAGGTGCACTACACTCCAAATTTACATAAGTGTCCTAATTTATACAGACGGAAATCCAGAAACGTGTGGGGAAGGACACTACGTCTGTGGGACAACGGTGGAAGGAGTGTAAAGTTGGATCAGGCAGAATGTACTGACATGAGCCCACTCAGCCGAGATACTGCATTTAATGTTGCAGCTCGGGGAGTTAGAAAGGGCTCCACCAGTTTGTACGGTTGGTTGGCTGAAACATGGCCCATAGGTTGCCCACAGTGGGCCAGTTTGTTACTAATGCTAGACTTGCCTTGGTTTAATGTAGAAGACGGGATGAAAGGCTTAGGAAGATTGGAATCTTAGAGTGTATTTGTCATTTAAGACCTAATCGCCCACCCTGGAATGGTCCAAAAGACACCTTTCACCAAGACTATACGACACAGTAAGGAGAGCCTCGGCATCATTGAAAAGCTCTGTGATTACTCTTCTGTGTTGGCTAGACTTGATAGTGGGAACTGCGGTCACTGAATTGGAAACTATAAAAGCAATCAGTGTAGTTGAATCCCAGGGCTACAGGGGCTGAGCTGCTGCTGCATTCAACCACCGAAGACCAGATGGAAGTGGTTACCACAATATCATTATGGTAATGACAGCAAGTGAGAGTGCAATCAAAATAATCCGACCCACAGACCCATGGCTTTGGCTGGTTGATCATGGTGTCCCTAGAAGTGAAATAGATATGAAGCTTACTAAATTCTTACTTGATCTGCATAAGCAGAAAGTTTTAGATCAATGAAAAGTCTAACTTGAATAAAAAACAGTTTAGAATCTCAGTCACTTCCCAGAATTAAGTCAGTTTATTCTGGAAGGGAAGGACTGTCCTTTGTGATAAAGGACTGCTGCCTAAAACTTACGGCATTAATCTTTCTCCCACCCTTCCCCAAAGGGACCTGCAGATCTTTACCTGGGTAACTGTGCATTGGGAACAAAGGAAATAATCAGAGCTTTGAGTGACTCTGGACACTGGCTCTGCACTCACACCAACCCCAGGAGACTGAGACGTCACTGTGGTCCACCAGTCAGAGAAGGAGCTTATGGAGGTCAGGGAATCAATGGAGTTTTACCTCAGGTCTGCCTCCCAGTGATCCCGGTAGGTGAAAGAACACATCCTGTGGTTATTTCTCCTGTTCCAAAGTGAGTTACTAAAATTGATATACTCAGTAGAAGGCAGAATTCCGGCATTGGTGTCCTGACCTGTGGAGTGAGAACTCCTATGGTGGGAACAGCCCAATGGAAGCCATTAGGTGATGCTGTCAGAAAGGTGTTGCCTTTTTTGTTGTCTCATTTCTGAGAGTGGTGTCAATGTAATAATGGTAATGAGAACATCAACCAGTCTCTGTGTGACATAGTTCAGTGGTGTTTACCTATTTGTCTTTCTCCACCTGAATGATTTATCTAATAGTACAGATTTGTACGGTGGAATAAATATTATGGTTTGTATTTTATTATGAAGAATGAAGACATTGTAGAAATCTAGTTATAAAATGTTATTGTATAAGTGAAAATAGTATACTTAAGGAAATTGAGGAAGATTCTGAAATAAAGAAAATGTGTTTTTAAAGTTCCCTCACTTTGCCTTGGTCTTTCTTCTGAATATATATTTCTAGGACTTCTGGTTTCTGGTCCACGTGCAAGGAGTTTGTAAGTCACCACTGTGTCCTAACAAGTCAGAAGCTGAACAGACTGAAATTCAACAACTCTTATTAGAGCTGTAAGAGAGGAAATAACACAGGACAAACTGCTGTCTCCAAGATTGTAGAGATAGGCAAATAAATGTAGTTACTTTGTTCTGGAGCAGAGACTCACCCCAAGAATCTGCCTCAAGAACCAGCACCAGAGAAGAACCCAAAGTGTAACTGACAAATTGCTAGAGGCTCAGTGTGGACAATTCTGAGAGTAACACACTCTAAGGGGACCTGGCCATCAGGGAAGCCCCACAGTATTCTGAGCTTGACCAGGCTTCCCCAGTAAATATTGAAAAAATTCCCCTCCTGATTCTGTTAGGGGGAGAGGAAAATTCCATTAAAAAAATCCAGAGTAGCCCGGCCAGCGTGGCTCAGTGGTTGAGCGTCGACCCATGCACCAAGAGGTTGCAGTTTGATTCCCGGTCAGGGCACATGCCCAGGTTGTGGGCCCGATCCCCAATGGGGGGAGGGGGCATGCAGGAGGCGGCCAATCTATGTTCTCTTTTATCAATGTTTCTGTCTCTCTCCCTCTCCCTTCCTCTCTCTCTAAAACCAATAAAGAAAAAATATTTTAAAAAAATTCAGAGCATGTTTTTGTTAGCAAGACCTCTCCTCAAGGGAAACCAGTTAACCAGGGCCTGACCTGCTGGGGTATTACCAGAGCCTAACTGACCTAGAGGGAAGGAAACACCCAGTCCCAGTGCACTCTAGCCATTTTGTCTCGATTAACAGGAGAAAAGAAACTGAGGAAAACTTGTGAATTTCACAATCTGGAGGCACAAGTGCAGTGAAAGACTGAGTCCAGCTCATAAGATTGAGGAACAAGCCCCCCCCACCCCCCCACCCCCGGCTCTATCCACCTTAATACCATATTGCTAAAGGGTTATTTAGGTCAGTTCCTTTTGCTGGGTGTGTCATATCTGGTTCTCAAAGAAAAATTACAAGGCATACAGGAAAGCCCAAAACAATTTGCAGAGGCAGAGAAAGTAATGAATACCAGATATGGAAGAGATATTGGAATTATCAGACCTGGAGTTCACAACCATCATGATTTATATGCTAAGGGTTCTAATGGAAAAGTATGCAACATGCAAAAAACAATGGGCAACATACACAGAGAAAAGGAAATCCTAAGAAAGAACAAAACAGACAAGCAATAGATTAAAAACACTATAATAGAAATAAAGAATGTCTTTGATGTCTCTTTAGTCAATAGCACAAGGTTGAGAAAAGAATCTCAACTACAGAATATGACAATACAATTAAATCATTGAAAACCAAAAACCAAAGATTATAAAAATTGAAAATACAGTAAAACCTTGATACAATGGACTCATTTGGGCAATGGAGTGTCCTTTGAAGCCAAAAGTCTGTTATATAATAAAGTAGGTTTTCCGAATGTGTATGCTAAAAAAATTGACAGATTCGTTTACCTGTTTTTACTTATGTAGACATGTTTGTGAAATTAAAAGTAAGTATGTATGAAAAGTTTAATTTCCCAGAAAACTTTTCTATATGTATTACGGTAATTTTAAACATATACTGAATAGTAAATGTGTGCAATCACCAGTCAGTGCCAGTAAACAAACGCACATGGCTGGGGTGTGGCTCAGCACACACTGGAACATTGGCAGGACTCATTTAAACTATTGCAGAAAGTCACACCACGCAACAGAACCAATGACTGCGTACAATGCGATATGATCATGTGCTAATCATTCCCAGGCATTGTTTACCAGAGGTGGCTCTGGATTTAAACATGTAGACTATACTTGTAGATATGTAATATTTATTTATGTCAGTGAAATTACTACAGCGTTTCTTCCAACATACGGCTTATTCACTAAAATTTGTTAAAAATAGCCATAAACTAATAACAAAACAATAACCTGTTAATTTAATTATAAGCAAATCTTGATTAAAAACATGTTAAAATTAATAGGGTGTTCATTTTCATATATGACCTACAGACTGGACATTTTGTTTGTTAAATCCAAAGTCCTTTAAATTAAGGTCTGAAAAATTGAATGTTTATTGTAACACAACAGAATATCCAAGAACTGTGGGAGAAGAACAATTGTGTAACATAAGTGTAATTGGAATTCCAGAAGGAGGAGGAGGAGGAAGAGGAGAGGAAAGAGAAGGAATATTTGAAATTAAGTGAGAATTTTCTCAAATTAGGTCAGGCATTGAAGCACAGATCTAGAAAACATCAACCAGGACAATTGCTCCCCCTGCCCCCAAACTACACCTAGTCATATTGTTTTCAAACTGAAAAAAAAAAAAAAAAAATCAAAGATTAAAAAAAAAAATTATTGAAAAAGTTCAAGGATAAAAAATTCTTCACCACAGCAGAGTGGCATACTTTTAACTTGCTAGAATCCACAATTTTGTTAACCAAGTATTTTAAAAATCTCTCTCTCTCTCTCTACTTCTCTATCAGAATTTACACTCAGAATTTAATTTTATTTATCCAAAAGTTGTTTCTCTGTCTGATTTGTGTAGACAATCACAAAATCTTCTTGCTTTTTCTGAGCCTTTGTATCCACAGCCAACTCACTCTGGATTCTGGGTGTCAGAAATAAAAGCATTTTTCCAGAGAAGTTCACACACTGTTGGGGGCCAGCTACACAATGCCTTTCCTGGTGGGCCCCAGCCTCTGTACCCAGGTGGCTGTTTCCTCCTTCTCTCTCTTTTTCTGTATAAATATATAATATAGTTATTATATGTAACTATCAAAGAGATATTTATAACATATGTAATATATTATATTTATATTATATATACTATTCTATATTATATAATACTATATAGTATATACTATTCTATATTATTTAATACTATATAGTATATACTATTATATATTATATAATACTATATAGTATATACTATTATATACTATACTATTATATATATCATATTATATTATATTATATTATATTATATTATATTATATTATATTATATTATATTATATTATTTCTACCAGGGAAAGCTAACTAATACAAAAAGTCACTCTGGTATAAGCTTCTTTAGAAAAGACGAGGGAAGATTAGCAATACAAATGGGGGTCACTATACAGAAGGGGTCTTTCCTCTAGGTTACCCAAGTTCCTCTTCATTAAAGTGGTTCTGAGTTGGAACTTGCTTCAAAACTGGGAATTTATTACGTAGACTGGAATCTCTTCTCATGGATCAAGTTAGACTTTGCTCACTTGACCTAGAGCCCTTCTGCTTGTACAGACACGGTGAGCATCTAGTGGACTTCACATTCATGACACTTCCAGAAACAGCATGATCAAATCTCCCGTGCCATCTTCAACGTTCTGGTCTTCTAGAAGCACATTTTTGGACACAGGAGAAAGGAGGGACTGGGCTATTAGATTTCAGAAGTGAAAATGGGTGGTTCAGAGTTAGCATTCAACACGTTTTGTATTAGTCTCAGAAACTCTCGGTTCTCCTTCAGTCAGTTTGCTGAGCCCCCACCCCAACCACCGCCCTCACCGGCTTCCACAG
Source organism: Molossus molossus (assembly GCF_014108415.1). Classification (NCBI taxonomy): domain Eukaryota; kingdom Metazoa; phylum Chordata; class Mammalia; order Chiroptera; family Molossidae; genus Molossus; species Molossus molossus. The sequence continues at coordinate 15,472,962 of NW_023425355.1, read as the reverse complement.
CCCAGAGCTCAGCACCAGAGAGCTAGGGAAGCCCCTGTGCCAGGACCCCGGGCACGCGTCCCCTTCAGCCGACCCACAGGGAGAATGGGGGGCCTGGGTAGCCCCTCTCTCACTTGCCATGACAGCTGCCCCTCGTTACCCTGTTCCTGGTGCCACTCCCAGTGTGGCAGCCTCGTCACGTTCCAAGTCTAAGCCACAGAGAGTTCTGCCTCCCACCTGCCCAAGATTTGTTTGTCTACTTCACCATCTAGAGAATCTTCAAATTATATAAACACAATGTAATTCAATTGTAATGTCAATTCTTAGAACTATCTTATTGAAGGACTCCCAATCAGAATTGAATAACTTGTTCACAGTTTAGTGAGAAACATAAGTAAGTAAATAAATAAATAAATAAATAAATAAATAAAATTATATTTCTTGTAGCAAGTGTTGATGGAAAAGATAAGTCAGACAGGTATTTTTAAATGGAAAACCAAGAGCTCACTCAGAAATATTCAAAATCTTCTAAACATTAATTGCACTCATCATTTGATCAATCCAAAAATACACTTTGTTCCTGTCTTTCATGCAGTTTGTAACAAGACTGAATAGCTCAAATTCTTATTTGCAAAGCTGTAAAGCATTTAAGCCATGTCTATAATTATAAATGGATTTGAGCATTTCCAGTAAAGTTAATTAAACTATTTTTTTAATTTTATTTTTGTTACAAACAATTTTTATGAAAAAAAAAAAATACCAGAAGAAGAAGTATTCTGGTAACTAAGTCAAAATGCATTAAATTTTGGCGCTCTTCATTAATACAGATCCTCACCTTGTTGTTTTTAAACAAACAGTAACTGAATAAGCTGTGCAATGAAATCTGCTGTCTAGCAAGATGGGCTCACTTTCAACCTGCTTATAAGTCACTTTTGATTATTTTAAATGCAAATTCCTGGGCCCTTCTAGAGGTGGGACTCAGAACTCCACATTTTTAACCAGCCTTCAAATTGATTTTCTTGTACTCTGAAGTTTGTGTATCTTCCTAAAATAATGTTGGGTGGCGGGACGATACTTTGTGTGTCCTCCTGGTCAATGCACCCTTTCATGAATTCCCAAATTGATTTAATTCACAGATTCTCACAGTCCCTGCCTTCTCCCAGAGCAATCCTAGAGATAATGGAAATATCGATTTGCCCCGTCAAACCATCTTGCTGGCAGCCCAGCACAAGGTTGTCTGAAAAGAATATGCGTAATGAAGAGAAATAACCAAGACAACTCCCATTATTCAATACCTGTGCAACTGTATAGGTTAGGTTTTTTTCCATACTCATCTTATTTTTAAAACTCTAGAAAGTATTATAGATACTGCTCTCATTTATCTATTTTTAATTTACCCGGGTAAATCTTTATTAAATGATACATTCATTTGTTGTTATTTTTTTTCATAAAATAATGCTTCTCCCCGACTGCCAGAATGACACATAATTAAAATATTATTTAATTGGTTATGATATATTTACCTTTCAGAAAATGCTTGGCTGTGTTCAACATTTTAGTAGTATCAACAAAATAATGCAACAGAACAAATAAGCAGTACATACTTAGTACTACTGCCCTTTGACTCACTTTATCTTTTTTAAAAATTTATCTTATTGTTGAAAATATTACAGATGTCCCCCCATTTTTACCCCATTGACCCCCTACTATTCTTCTTCTTCTTCTTCTTCTTCTTCTTCTTCTTCTTCTTCTCTTCTTCTTCTTCTTCTTCTTCTTCTTCCTTCTTCTAGAAGACCCAATACACTCATTTATCACTTGAAAAAACTAAGGTTCATAGGTGTTAAATAATCAATTTCGGGTCACACACCTGTTTCTGTGCATCTAGGTTAACACACCGTTGAAATGTGGGAACCACCCTCAGGAGAGCCCACAGTTTGGTAACTGTCCTGTCTCCACTCCCCCCTTGCTTTCTCCCACCATCCTGTAATCTTCCCTGTGTTTTCTCCTTCATTTAAAATATGTAAAAGGAGCTGCAGACTGTCATTGTGAGAAGCACTTTTTTCAGTCTGTTGAGATCTTGCTTCCAGGCGTATCGTCTGTTTGGCTCAAATACGTTTTTATAAAATTCTCTGGGGTTGAATGTCCTTATGTCGAAGTAGACGTGTCCTGAGAAGTGGGGTACACCCCAGAGTGGGGGACACGCAGAGTGGTCAAAGGTGGGGACTGAAGGTACGGGAGGTGGAGACGTCTGGGAGCAAAACACATCCCTTTGTTTTGTACCAACCCCTAATCCACTTCATTTTTGTCCCATTAAATTTAGATCTCGGTGTAGATGATACGGGTTCCTACTGATCTTGGTCAGAAACAGGAACCGAAGACCCAGGTTCTTCCGCATAGAAGCGATGCCTAGTCAGCTCTGTGGTCTTCACCCAGTGTGTCCTCCCCGTGGTCAGCTCTAAGGATCCTCACTGACAGTCATCCCACTGACTGGAGGGACGGCCCCCTCGTCCTGAAGACTCCACCCCCTGGTCTTGCTGTCCCTCCTCAATCAGCAGAGAAAGCTTTCGGTCCAATGGGGATCAACGCTGGTCTGTCTCACACCCCCCTCCCCCAACCTTGCCCCACCCCCATGGTCCCCCACCCGGATGGCTCTTTCACCCCCAAGCTCCTCCCATCCCTGTGGCCCCCCACCCCCAGGGTCCCCCATCACCATGGCTCCCACAAACCCATGGGCCCCCACTCCCTTGATACCCCACCTCTATGATCCCAGCCCCCAGGGCCCCCCACCTCTGTTCCCCACCCCTAGGGCCCCCATCCCCGTGGCTCTCCCACCCCCATGGCCCCCCACCCCTGTGATCCCCTACACCCATGGCCCCTACCCCCATGGTCCCCCACCCCGATGGTTCCTTCACCCTCAAGCTCCCCTAGGCCCGTGGCCCCTCCAACCCCGTGGTCTCCCACCCTCTGGCTCCCTCACCCCCAGGGACCCCATCACCGTGGCTCCCCTAACCCCATTGGCCCCCACTCCCGTGATAGCCTACCCCTATGGCCCCAAGGGCCCCCCACTCCCAAGGCCCCCACTCCCATCATCCCCCCTCTTATGGCCCTGCCCTCAGGGCCCCTCACTCGTGTTCCTCCACCCCCAGGGCCCCTCATCCATATAACTGCCACCCCCAGGGCTCCTCTATCCCCGTGGCTCCCCCTCCCCAAGGGACTCCACCCCCAGGACCCCACTCCCAGGGTGCCCCACTGTCAGAGCCCCCTATACCCATGACCCCCACCCCCAGGGCCTCCCACGCCCAGGGATCCCACCCCTAGGTCCCGCCCAGATGGCTCCTTCACCCCCAAGCTCCCCCACGCCCATGATCCCTCCACCTCTGTGGCCCACCCACCCCCAGGACCCCCCACCCGTATTCCCCCACCCCCAGGGCACCCCATCCCCATGACCCCTACCCCCATGGTTCCCACCCCTAGGGCACCCCATCCCCATGACCCCTACGCCCATGGTTCCCACCCCTAGGGCACCCCGTCTTCGTGGCTCCCCACCCCCCATGGCTCCCCTACCCCCAGGGCCCCCACCCCCAGGTTCCCCACCCCCAATGCCCCCCACCTCCATATTCCCCACCCCCAGGGCCCCCTCAGGTCCCTCCACCCCCAGGGTCTCCACTCCTGTGTTCCCCACCCCCAGGGCCCCCACCTCCAGGGATCCCCCACCTCAGGGCCCCAACTCCCAGGGCCACCCACCTCCAGGGTCCCGTGCTCCCCCACCCCCAGAACTCCTTCACCCCCATAGTCCCCACCCCCAGGTTCCTCACCACTAATGCCCCCCCACCCCATAGCCCCCACCCCCAGGATTCCCACCCTCAGGGCCCCCAACCTTCATAGCTCCAACCCCCAGGGCACCCCCACCCCCATAGCCCCACCCTTATGGCCTCCCATCCCCAGGGCACCCCCACCCCCAGGGTACCTCCACCCCCATAGCATCCACTCTCGTGGCTCCCACCCTTATGGCCTCCAATCCCCAGGGCACCCCAACTCCCATAGCCCCCACCCCCAGGGCCCCCACCCCCAGGGCCCCCCCACCCCCATGGCCCCCACCCCTGCTGGGGACGGTGTACAACGCGCCCAGGAACACGGGAACGGCGGTCCTAGAGAGCAGTCCGAGACAACCAAGGGAAGGAACTGTTTTATTGGGGTGAGGGTCTTATCATTCATTTTTCAATCACATAGCATATTTCCTCGTCCACGTTCGAGCCACTAACTCATACTTTGACCTGTCCTTTAGGTAAATCTTAGTAGTTTCTGGAACCAGGATATTTTGCAAATTAGGTTGGGATAACGTGGACCTGATGGACAGCAACACCTCGGAAATTGTGTGGGCGGGCGACCAGTCGGTGGTCAGGATGTCCACGCAGACACATCCAGCTTTGTTGATATTGGGGTGGAAGATGCGGGTGTTAAAGTGGACTTTGGGCGGTTTGAAGGGGTAATCCTGGGGGAATAGGATGGACAAGAAGAAGACCCCCCCATCGTAGGGGCTGTCCTGGGGCCCTATGATCACCCCCTGCCACGTGAACATGTCGTCCTCCAGGGGCCCCGCGGAGCACAGCTCGGGGGGGTTCAGAGAAAGGTCGAGGTACTCCTTCTGCAGGCGTCTCGCGGCCAGAGACTGCGCCATGGCCGACCTTCGTCCCAGGTCCTGCGAGAGAAAGTGGGGACCCGGTCAGGGACGCCACCCTCCGGGTCAGGGGACAGGTGGGTCAGGGAACAGGTGGGCTCAGGTCGGGTCAGGTGGGGAGGGGCCAGGGGTGGTGGGGACAGGGGACAGGGCCGGGGACAGGGGACAGGGCCGGGGACAGGGGACAGGGCCGGTGGTGGGGGCAGGGCCGGTGGGGAGAGAGGGCTGAGGAAAGAGCCCTGGGACCGGCTGGACAGATGCTTCCTGGTCACCTGAGTCTTGCACGCCGCTGGCTCCGCTCCCGGGGCCGCCGCTGCCACCACCTCCCGGCTGTCCTCGCCGGAGACTCCGCTGCTCAGGGCCGCCTGCTCCTGCCGCTCGTCCCTGCCGTCCTCGCCGGGGCCTGGCAGCAGCAGGGGATCTGCTTTGTGACGTGGCAGAGGCCACCCTGATGATGTCAGCGGGTAAGGGCAGGGCCGGGGGCGGGGTCAGCGGTGGCAGGAATGAAGATGGTGGCGGGGAAGAGGGAGGCACCACTGGGTGGAGTGGAAGGGGTTGGTGTAAGTGTCATCTTACATCGTGTCATACTCCTGACTTCCCATAACATGTTCACACACTTACGTTGTATGAAGAATTAAAACCCTCAAAGGTTCAGTCTGGACCTAAAACCCATTTAATTTTTGAACAACTGACAGGAAAAGCAGGAGGGAGGAAGGAGAAGACCCCAGTAGTCTATTTGGTACACACTCAGCAGTAAATTTTATGTTGATACAGTACTTTCGTGTCTGCATCCAGTGTTGCCAACTCACGAATCAGATCCTTGTATTGTTCAACCCTTCCAGTAGGGGTCCAACCTAGATCAGGTATATTACTGCCTTGAGTTGTTCTGTCTGTTTAGTGTCCTTGAGTCTGGAGGTTGCTACAGCCTCTCTGTGCCGTTTGTGACACTGACCATCGGTAGCAGGCAGAGCACCTGGTCCCTGCCACTCGGCCACACTTACCGGTCTTACCAGCTGTGGCTTCAGCAACACACTAGACAATATGGGAGAGAGGAAGAGGGAAAGCAGGGACGAGAGGTGGCTCAGATTTGTATCCTGAATGCTGTAGAGAAGTTACAAATTTTTTTTTTAATCCTCACCCAAGAATATTTTTCTATTTATTTTCAGACAGAGCGGGAGAGAGAGAAAGAAACATCGATGTGAGAGGGACACATCGACTGGTTGCCTCCCGCACAACCCAACCAGGGCCGGGGACAAACTGCAACCGAGGTACATGCCCTCGACCAGAATCGAACCTGTGACTCTTTGGTCCAAGGGCCGATGCTCTAACCACTGAGACACCGGCCAGGGCAAGTTACAAATATTGTATGATGTGTTATGTTAGGGCATGTTCTCAATTGCTTTTTGTAAAATGAATGGACTTACTTCACGCACAGGAAGTTTGTACCCTCCAGACTTCTCTGGAAAGATGAGAAGCTGGCAAATGTTTTGTGGCCATGATGCCTTTTCCCAAGAAGCGAAGTAAGAAATGGAAGGTCAGGTTGGATGGATTCACTGTGTCTGATTCCAGATTAAGACCTCTCTCTCTCTCTCTCTCTCTCTCTCTCTCTCTCTCTCCCTATACCTGTAGCTGTATCTCTCTATATATACATTTTAATCTGAAAGCAGAATGAATTTGTGTGTGTGTGTATTCTCACAGGTGAAATAAATATTTTGAACAAAATTGTTAATGTGCAGGAAATTATAGACATGCTCCTTCTCTTTTAGGGTCCCGTGGCTGCCATAACAAAGTCCCACGAACTGAATGGCTCACAACAGAATGTATTTTCTCACATTCTGGAGACGAGAAGCTGGAACTCAGGTTGGTCAGGGCCCTGCTCTCTCTTGAAGGCCCCAGGGAAGCCTCTGTCCTTGCCAGCTCCTAGCGTTGGTGGTTCCCTGTAACCTTTGTTGCCCTGGGCTGGCGGCTGCATCACTCCAGTCTGTGCCCCAGTCTTCACGGGGACTTGTCCCAGGACGTGGCTCTGTGCCCAAATCTATCTCTCCTGTTATTTACTGTCTTTGGATTTGGTGTTCACCCAAATCTCGTATAATCTCATTTTAACTTCATAGCATCTGCAAAGAGTCTGTTTCCAAGCAAGGTCACGTTCTGAGGTTGCAGGGAGACATGAATTTTGGGAGGATACTGCTCAATTCAATAAGTTTTGACATCTGCCTGTCAAAAGTCTCATTTGTCCCATGTGCAAAATACATTCACCCCATTCTAATGTCCCCGACATTCTTAGTCCACTCTGGCATTAACTCCAAGTACATTTCTTATAAATATCATCAACTCAGACATTTTCAAATCCCATGATTTAAATACTTTAAATCAGGTATAAATGAGACTCTGGGTATGGTTTACCTGGGAACAAAATTCCTCATTATCTATGGACACGAGAAAAAAAAAAAGCAAATTATCTGTTTAAAAAAAAAAAAAAAGATGAAGCAGGCATAGAATGGACATTTCCATTATGAAGGGAAAAACGGGAGGGAATAAAAGAGTTGCTGGTCTCAAGCAACCTGAAACCCAGAAGGGAAAAGCCCATTCTTTTTTATGTTCAGAAAATGAACCTCTTTGCCTCAATCTGGGCCCAGGAGGCCAAGTCAGCACTGGTCTCCGTGGCTTCTCTACCTCACATTCATAGCTCTGCCCTGGTAGTGGTTCCTTTTGCTGAGGAAGCTCGTGTTGGTACGAGTAGCTCCACCCGCCTGCTTCCTGCTGCAGAATCCCTGAGGTCGGACAGCCTTTCCACGTTTCCTCCTGGTTCTGTCCCTTGCAGTCTAGGCCTGCAGTTCCCCTGACACAACATTCTGGAAACCTCGTCAGCCCCATGTCTGTGCGGGAAGCCGTGCTACTACTCAACGGGGTTCTGCACAGACCCTTCCATGAGCGCCCCCACCACGTCTGCTGAGCTGCTTGACTGCACCCAGGCGTCGTAAACCTAATCTCCTCATCAAACGTTTTACTGCCACACGTTTGGCTCAGAGCCTGCTATCTGGACATGCTAAGAGTTTTCCAAATCATAATATTCTGGTTTCTTTCTGCTCAACACTTGTATCCTCATTTATCTCATTCTTCTCACATTTCAGTATAAGTAGTAAGGATACACCAGACTGAACATTTCACACTTTACTTGGAAATCTCACTGCACATCCAAGTACCAAGTTTATCACTTCCAAGTACCACTCTCCAGCCAGGAGAGCATAAGGAAGGCAAGGTTTGCCCCTGTACATGCGGATTGCCCTTCCTCCAGTGTGCAGTAACAGGCTCCTCATTTCCTTTGGACACCTCCACAGAAACTCCTTTAATGTCATATTTCAACCAACACACTGTTCATGGGGATACATGTTCCCTAAGGTGATGGGAGCGTTCTTCACCACACACCGCGTTGTCGTCTGCTCCCACCAGGATCGCCTTGAAGACCCCTATTTGCACAAATGGTCTCCTCAACATACTTTTGTTTTTTTTCTATCACAAGCCTCAAAATTCTTTCAGGTTTTATACATTACTCAATTCCAAAGCAAATTCCACAATTTTAGGTAATTGTTGTAGTGAACCCCATTTCTCAGTACCAAAGCTCTATCAGTCAGGGTTCTCCAGAGAAACAAAAACAAATAGGAGATTAAAGATATTGATATAGATGATTATATATATATATATATATATATATATATATATATACATATATATATATATAGAGAGAGAGAGAGAGAGGTAGAGGTAGAGATAGAGATAGATATATAGATATAGATATAATATACTGTTTAATTTTATGTGTCAACATGACTAAGACATAAAGTAACCAGACATTTAGAAAAACATTATTTATTCTGGGTGTGTCTACAAGGGTGTTTCTGGATGAGATTAACATCTGAATCACCAAACTTAGAAAAGCAGATTGCTTTCCCTATTCTGGGTGGGCCTCATCTAATCAGTGAAGACCTGAATAAAACAAAAGGTTGACCTTCCTGTGAGTAAGAGGGAACAATTCTGGCTTCTTGACCTTTGAACTGAGACATTCTTTTTTTCCTTTCCCCTACCTTTGGACTCAAACTGAAATATTGGCTTTTTCAGGGTTTTAGGCTTGCTGGCATTCAGACTAGACAGTACATTAACTCTTCTGGTTCTGAGGCCTTCATATGCTGACTGTAACTGTGTCATCAGATCTTCCTATAACTTTATATTGCTGACTTCAGAGTCTGGGACTTGTCAACCTCCATAACCAACTGAACCAATTTCTTATAAATCTCTCTTTCTGTCTCTCTCTTTCTCTCTCTCTCTCCATTGATTTTATATATATATATATATATATATATATATATATATATATATTTAATATATATAGTATATATATAGTATATGTATATATATGTGTGTACATATATACATATACATATATATCATAATACTTCTGTTTCTCTGGAAACCCCTAATTCAGATTTTGGTACCCAGAGTGGTTCTAGAAGGAACACAATTTTAAGAATGAGTTTTTCTTTTAATTAATTGGTTTGAGATTTCTGAGATTGTATCACTAATGTGATTAGATTTAAAGGTGGTAATGACTATTTCTACTAGTAAAGAAAGCATGATCTGACTGTATAGATACAAAAAAATATTATCATTAGATTCTGCTAATCAACCACTTACTAGAAGGATCTGAGTAACTGTGTATAAGATACTTTGGAACATTTTTGGCAAACTAAATAATAAAATGAAATTAGCTAGTTGCTCTTAATTTTTCTGGACAAAGTAGGGAGAGGAAAAGATGAGCTTGGGGATTTGAATGACCAGAAAGCTTCTATGTGTGCCCTGAAGGTTACTTCTTGTAGCTGCAGGAAGGAAATTATTTAAAATAAAAGCTAGAATCTCATCCTCCTACAAGCTGAATTGAAATGCAAATTGAATTGTTACTCTTGTAAGATATCTACTGTCAATGTGAAGACATTGATTGGGAGGAAATGGGATCCTGGATTTGCAGTTGGCACTTGGGGAAAAACCCTGATGAAGGCAGACATCGAGTCCCTGCATTCTGATGAGTCTCCTAGGCCAGTGGAAGTGGCTTCTCCACCCCCAGTGGAAGTGATCTTCTCACCCCAGTGACAGTGGACTGTCAGTCCCACCCAAACAGTCTGGGGGTTAACCTCTCATGGAGTGAGAAAACTCTAACTTCCCCTGAAGCAGTTGCCATGCAAGGCAGTGTTGCGTCTCCTTGGGACCCACCTCCACCATTCCTCTTTGCTTCTAGCAAGTTCCATCAGTCACCCAAAGTTGAAGAACAGAGTGTGACCCATGAGGAGGTGCACTACATTCCAAATTTACATAAGTGTCCTAATTTATACAGACAGAAATCCAGAAATGTGTGGGGAAGGACACTACGTCTGTGGGACAATGGTGGAAGGAGTGTAAAGCTGGATCAGGCAGAATGTACTGACATGAGCCCACTCAGCCGAGATACTGCATTTAATGTTGCAGCTCGGGGAGTTAGAAAGGGCTCCACCAGTTTGTATGGTTGGTTGGCTGAAACATGGCCCATAGGTTGCCCACAGTGGGCCAGTTTGTTACTAATGCTAGACTTGCCTTGGTTTAATGTAGAAGACGGGATGAAAGGCTTAGGAAGATTGGAATCTTAGAGTGTATTTGTCATTTAAGACTTAATCACCCACCCCTTTACTCTACATTTTCTGTTTTTTTGTACCATTTATTATCTTCAAACTTGATGTATAATTTACTTATTAATCATTTTTTTTTAATTCAGTCTTTAAGATGTAAGCATAATAAAATTATAGATCTTTGCATGTTTACTCATTTACCTTTAGCACTTAAAACAGTGTCTGGCATATAATAGTGTTCAAAACTATAATTTAAATTAAGTTCGTGAGCAATTGAAAAGTAAGTACAGTCTTGCCAGTGTGGCTCGGTAGATTGGGTGTCCTTCCATGGACTGAGAGGTCCCCGTTCAATTCCTGGTCAAGGCACATGCCTGGGTTGCCAACCTCGATCCCCAGTAGGGGGCTTGCAAGAGGTAGCCGATCAATGTTTCTCTCTCACTTCGATGTTTCTATCTCTCTCTCCCCCTTTAAAAAATCAATGAGAACATATTTAAATAATAATAAAATAAAAAATATACACCATCATATCTCCTAGAGTCCATTGACTCTAGGCACTTTGAGGATGGGCGTTTCAACAGACACTCTCTTTGGATTAGCTTTTTTCTTAGTTCCCTAGGCAGATTACATGGTGCAGAGGTAAATACAATGTTTTCCATAATTTTTTATGGGTCTGAAATAAAGATTCCAGTTCTTGCTGAGGCCTTGAAAAATGCAAGAAACCAGTTTTCTCTCACACTATATTTCAATATTTTCATATTTGACTCAAGAAGAAGAGGCAAAAAAAACCCACAGTAAATCAACCTTCTACATTATTAGGCAGAACACCTCAATCTCTGGATATTTTCATTTTAAAGTAGGATTTCCACTTTTACTTATATGATAAAAATCTCATTAAAGCATCATGTGTGCTTGTGTGTCTGTTTATAAATGTGTTTTCCCTAAGTAAAAAGCCCTTTTTACTAATGAAGGATCAGAAAATGCAGTATTGTCTTCCACATCTAAACTTTATCATTTGCATATCTCAGAGAATCCTGTTATATAATGTTCTAGAATACCCAGAATAAATTACTTAAAAAATATTTTTGAAATACATGATTTGACAGTGTGATGCATACCTGTGAAGGTACACATACATGATAAACACAAAATTTCACACACGCACATATATAAAAGAGTTCTTTTGTATTAATTTTACACTGCCCTTACATCAAATTACCAAAGATTTAGAAGCTTAAAGGATCACAATTTTATTATAATTCCAAAGGTCAGAAGTCCTGGTTCAGTGTAGGTAGCTGAGTTCTCTGCTTAGAGTCTCACAGGTTGAAATCAAGGTGTCATTTAGACTGTGCTCCTTCCTGGAGGCTCTGGGGAAAAATTATTTCCAAGCTCATTCCAATTGTTTACAGAATTAGGTTCCTTGTGGCAACTGGGATAAGGTCTTTATTTCCTTTCCAACTTTTTTTTTCCTAGAGGCTGTCTCATGTCTGTAAGGCTCATCATGCTACCCCTTCTGCAAACCAGCAACAAGGCATTGAGTCCTGCTCACTCTTCAGAACTCTCTGGCTTTGCCTTCGGTCACAGTTGATCTGACCTTAGTCAGATAATATTATTCATTTTTAAGGATTCATATAGTCTCACCCATATAAACTAGGATGATCTCTTTATGTTAAGATTACTACATAGTAAACTTAATTACAGCTGCAAAATCTCTTAACCACGTTACTTAACATATCTGTAGGTTTCAGGAAATAGGAAATGGGCATATTTTGGAGGGGGCGCATTGAGAGGACGTTGTCCAACACACTTCCCAACTCCAATTTCAGAGTCCCTGTCTTAATCTTTCACCTTTTATCCATTGACGTCCAGAAACTATATGCTTGGTTTTCTTTTGTAGAATTACTATAGCAAGTTCATCAAAATCACCTACACTTTGACTTTTATTTATTTATTTATTTTTAATTGATCTTTATTGCTGAAAGTATTACAGATGTCCATTTTTCCCCCTTTGTCCTCCTTCACCCAGTTTCTGCCACTGCCTCTCCCCCAACCCCTCCACTACTCCATTCCCCTATCCCCCATCACTCCCACTCTGGCCTTCAATGAACTATTGTCTGACTTTTTTAACCTTTCTCAGACATTAGCTACGGAGGTAAAAATAAACCAAACACAGCATTATTCATGCATGATCTGTTCTAGGCAAACAAAGAAAATTGAAGTTTCAAAAATGTAGATTCTTTTATTTTTTATTAAAATGTCATACAGTTAATATTATATCTTGTTGGCAGGGGAAAAGCTTTACTTAAGACTTTAAATGGAATATGTTTAATTTTTCCAACTTTTTTGGTTCCATTGTCTTCCTTAACTACAGCTTTTAAAAAATGTTTTAAACTTGATCCTTCCTCTGTTTTTAGAGCATATAATAATTTATTTGGAAACTACTTTAAACACTATATACTGTTCTAGAATAGAAAACTTTTTGTTCAAAAATATAATTCTGAATGCTGTAACTACTGGATTAATGAATTATGCACAAGCAGCTGATGTTTGAAAGAGAAATACTAAAGTGGCAATTAGAAAAGTGAATATTTACTGTTTCAGATGTTTATTTGCTAAGAAATCATCTCTCCTTGAATAGATACATATAAAACATCAGTTATTTTAGGAAAGGCAATGACTCTCACATTTCATCTTGTTTCGTTTGAAAAATTTCCCTAGTTTTACTGAGAAATAATTAACATACATCACTATATAAGTGTAAGTTGTATAGCATGGTGGTTTGATTTACATACATTGTGAAGTGATTACCACAATAAGTTTAGTTAACATCCATCATTTCCTATAAATACAGTAAAAAGACTTTATAGTTATTTTTGTTATAGTTATTTCATGACCCTGATAACTCACCAAGACAATTTAATGGCACCAAATAATGATCTGGGTATTCCTTTTCACTTCTTACATATCTCATCAAAAAGATGTTCAAGAACATATTCAGACCTCCTCAGGTCTTGTGAAGTGGGACAAAAATGTATATTTCCACATACATTTTTACATATACAGGCTCAACTGTCGTTTTAGAAATTACATATATACAATTGAAATGCTTAGGATGTGTCTAATACATTACAAAATAAAGAACATACATCTGTCAAATTAATAAATTTCTTGATTCCTTACTTGCAGTTTACTGATAAATTAATATGTCAGGTTCCTAACAGTACACAGATCCAAACAGACCTAAAGTCATATTCTCTTCCTCCTTTAGGTTGTATACCAGAGAACTGGTTTAGCAGGCCTTAGTTCAAGGAAGAACAGCCTATCATTGTAATCTTGAGGTTTCTTAATACTAACAAGATAATTTCCCCAATCAGAGAACATTCACTATTATACAGTCACTTAGAACCTATTGCCCTGGCCAGTTTGGCTCAGCGGTTGGAGCATAGGCCTGCGGACCAGAGAGTCCCGGGTTTGGTTCCCACTAGGGGCACGTACCAAAAAAATAAAAAATAAAAAAAATAAAACCTATCTAGTCTACCTGACCTTATAAATATGCAGAACTGGGATGAGATTCCTTTCTACTGAAATGTTGGCCAGAGTGCAAGCAGATTATCTGTTCCTTAAACTGTGGGGTAATTAGAAATTGGGAGAATTACATAGATACATTTTTGGGGATAAACTTTATTTTACATATGCACTATTTTAGATTAATAGAGTATTTTGTGATTATATTTTATGTCCTTTATAACTAGTTAGTTCCAGGTGTTTTTATATTTTATTTTCATCAAACACATTTCTTTCCAATATGCATACATTTTCTTTCCTTTTCATGCTTTATGGTATTATCTGGAACTTCTAGTACAATATGGAAAAGCAGTTGTGTGAGAAGACATCTTTGGCCTTTCTCCAGATCTTCATGAGAAAGCTTTGAGATTCTCATCATTAAGTATGATGTTAGTTGTAGATATTTTGTATATATTCTTTATCAGGTTGAGGAAGTTTCATTTTATTCCTTTTCATCAAATATGTTTTCTACATCTATTGACATAATCATGTAACTTTATTTCATTAATTTATCAATATGATGGATTATACTCATTGATTTTTTAATGTTAGACCAGGCTTTTACATCTGAGATACATCCCACTTGGTTGTCTTGTGTAATTCTTTTTTACATTGTTGGCTTAGATTTGCTAATTTTATTGATGTTTTTTGTATCTATGCTCATGAAAAATACTGACCTGAAGGTTTCTTGTAATATCTCTTTTATTAGTAAGGGTAATGCTGGCTTTGTATACAAATGAAAAAGTATTCCCTCTGTTTCTATCTTCTGAAAGAGATCATGGAGAATTGCTGTATTTCCTCTTTTTTTTTATTTTTTTTATCCTCACCCAAGGACATTCTTTTTTCCATTTTTTGTTCAGATAGAGCGGGAGGGAGAGAGAGGAAGAGAGAGAGAGAAACATCGACGTGAAGGGACACACCGAGTGGCCGCCACCCGCACGACCAACCAGAGCCGGGGACAAACTGCAACCGAGGTACATGCCCTTAGCGGGAACCGAACCCGGGTCTCTCCGGACCGCAGGCCGAGGCTCCAACCGCTGAGCCAAACCGGCCAGGGCTGTATTTCCTCTTATATGCTTGGTAGAATTCACCAATGAGCCCATCTGGGCAGATGCTTTTTGTTTCAGAAGATCATTAATTATTAATTCATTGATTTAAGGCTATTTATATTGTTCACATCTTCCTGTTTTTGTTTTGGCAGATTATGTCTTTAAAAGAATTGGTCTATTTTACGTATCCAGGGTAGCTCAGTGGTTGAGCATTGACCCATGCACCAAGAGGTCGCTGGTACAATTCCTGGTCAGGATACATGCCCAGGTTGTGGGCCAAATCCCTCTCCCTTCCTCTCTCTCTAAAAGTAGTAAAATATATATATATATATATATATATGTTAAAAAACTTTTTTTTTTGGTTACAGATATTTTACCTTTTCTACCCCATTGGCACCCCCCTCCCCACTCCACCCCTGCCCCATCACCGGCTTAGTTGTCCATGTCCATTGGTCATGCATACCTGCATATAAGTTCTGTGGTTCATCTCTTCCCACCCCCCCACCCCCTCTTCTGAGGGATGTCAGTCTGTGCCCTACTTACATGTCTCTGGGTCTACCATATTCCTCAGACTGTTATGTTCATTATATTCCGTATATAAGTGAGATCATGTGGTATTTATCTTTTTCTGCTTGGCTTATTTCACTTAGGATAATACATTCCAGGTCCCTCCATGTCATCTCAAAGGATAAGAGATCTTTCTTTCTTACTGCTGCATAGTACTCCATTGTGTATATGTACCACCACTTTTTTATCCATTCGTCTACTGATGGACACTTGGGCTGTTTCCAGATCTTAGCTATTGTAAATAGTGCTGCTATGAACATGGGGGTACATATATTCTTCCTGATTGGTGTTTCAGGCTTCTTAGGGTATATTCCTAGAAGTGGGATCACTGGGTCAAATGGCAGTTCAATTTTTAATTTTTTGAGGTAACACCATATTGTTTTCCACAGCGGCTGCACCAGTCTGCATTCCCACCAGCAGTGTACTAGAGTCCCATTTTCTCCACACCCTCGCCAACACTTGTTGTTTGATGATTTGTTGATGGCGGCCATTCTGACAGGTGTGAGGTGATACCTCATTGCTGTTTTCATTTGCATCTCTCTGATGATTACTGATGTGGAGCATTTCTTCATATGTCTCTTGGCCATTTGTATGTCCTGTTTGGAGAGGTGTCTATTCAGCTCCTCTGCCCATTTTTCTAATTGGGTTATTTGTCTTCTTTTTGTTGAGTTGTATGAGCACTCTCTATATATTGGAAATTAGCCCCTTATCTGATGTATCATTGGCAATGACGTTCTCCCATACAGTGGGTTGTCTTTCCATTTTGATGATTGTTTCTTTAGCTGTGCAGAAGCTTTTGAGTTTGATGTAGTCCCATGTGTTCATTTTTTCCTTTGTTTCTGTTGCCTTAGGTGATGTATCAGGGAAAATTCTGCTCCGAAATTTTGTTGTCTACATTTTCTTCTAGAATTTTTATGGATTCACGGGTCACATTTAAGTCTTTTATCCATTTTGAGTTTATTCTTGTGTATGGTGTAAGTTGATGGTCTAGTTTCATTTTTCTGCATGTAGCTGTCCAATTTTCCCAACACCATTTACTAAAGAGTCTGTCTTTACTCCACTGTATGCTCTTGCCCCCTTTGTCAGATATTAATTGAGCGTATTGCCTTGGATCCATTTCTGGGTTTTCAGTTCTGTTCCACTGGTCTATATGCCTGTTCTTGTGCCAGTACCAGGCTGTTTTGGTTACAGTCGCTTTGTAGTATAACCTGATATCTGGTATTGTGATCCCACCTACTTTGTTCTTCTTTTTCAAGATTGCTGTGGCTATTCGGGGTCTTTTTTGGTTCCATATGAAATTTTGAAGTATTTGTTCTAGTTCTATGAAATATGTCGTTGGTATTTTGATGGGGAATGCATTGAATCTATAGATTGCTTTGGGTAATATGGACATTTTAATGATGTTAATTCTTCTAATCCATGAACAGGGTTTGTGCTTCCACTTTTTTATATCTTACTCTATTTCTTTTTTCAATGACCTGTAGTTTTCTGCAAATGGGTCCTTTACTTCTTTGGTTAAGTTTATTCCTAGCTATCTTAATTTTTTTGGCGCGATGGTAAATGGGATTGTTTTTTCAGTTTCTCTTTCTGTGAGTTCATCATTGGTGTACAAGAATGCCGTCAATTTCTTGACATTAATTTTGTATCTTGCTACTTTGCCAAATTCATTTATTAAGTCTAGTAGATTTTTTATGGAGTCTTTAGGGTTTTCTATGTATATTATCATGTCATCTGCAAATAATGACAGTTTCACTTCCTCCTTTCATATTTGGATCCCTTTTATTTTTTCTTCATGTCTGATTGCTGTTGCTAAGACTTCCAGTACAATGTTAAATAAGAGTGGCGAAAGTGGACATCCCTGTCTTGTTCCTGTTCTTAATGGAAATGTTTTTAGTTTCTGTCCATTGAGTATGATGTTGGCTGTAGGTCTTTCATATATGGCCTTTATTATGTCGAGATATGATCCCTCTATTCCCATACTGCTGAGCATTTTTATCAGAAATGGATGCTGGATTTTGTCGAAAGCTTTTTCAGCATCTATTGATATGATCATGTGGTTTTTATTCTTCATTTTGTTTATGTGGTGTATCACATTTATTCATTTGCGAATATTGTACCAGCCTTGCATCCCTGGAATGAATCCCACTTGGTCATGGTGAATAATTTTTTTGATGTATTTCTGGATCCGATTTGCTAATATTTTGTTCAGGATTTTGGCGTCTATGTTCATCAGGGATACTGGCCTGTAATTTTCTTTCTTCATAGTGTCTTCTTCTGGTTTTGGAATTAGAGTTATGCTGGCCTCATAGAACGTGTTTGGAAGTCTTCCCTCTTCTTGAATTTTTTGAAATAGTTTGAGGAGAATGGGTGTTAGTTATTTTTTGAATGTTCGGTAAAACTCTGCCGTGAAGCCATCTGGGCCTGGGCTTTTGTTTGCTGGGAGAGTTTTGATTACCTCTTGAATTTCCTTAGTTGTGATTGGTTTGTTCAAGTTTTCTATCTCTTCCAGGTCCAGTTTTGGGAGTCTGTGTGTTTCTAGAAATTTGTCCATTTTGCTTAGATTGTCGAATTTGTTGCCATATAGTAGTTCATAGTAGTTGTTAACGATCTTTTGTATTTCCGTGGTATTGGTTGTTACTTCTCCTCTTTCATTTCTGATTTTGTGTAGTTGGGTTCTCTCTCTTTGTTTCTTGGTGAGTCTAGCTAAGGGTCCATCAATCTTGTTTATCTTTTCAAAAAACCAGCTCTTTGTTTCATTGATCCTTTGAATTGTTTTTTTGGTCTCTATGTCATTTATTTCTGCTCTGATCTTTACTATTTCCTTCCTTCTACTTGCTCTGGGGATTTCTTTTTGTTTGCTTTCTAATTCTTTAAGTTGTGAGGTTAGACAGTCAATTAGAAATTTTTCTTGTTTTTTGAGGTAGGCCTGTAGTGTTATGAACTTCCCTCTCAGAACTGTTTTCGCTGCATCCCATAGATTTTGTGTTGTTGTGTGTTCATTTTCATTGGTTTCCAAGAAGTTTTTAATTTCTTCCTTGATCTCCTCGGTGACCCATTCATTGTTTAATAACATGCTCTTTAGCCTCCATGTGTTGAAATGTCTTTGCATGTTCTTGTTGCAATTGATTTCTAATTTCATGCCCTTGTGATCTGAGACGATGCTTGATATGATTTCAATCTTCTTGAACTTGTAGAGACTTAGTTTGTGCCCTAACATGTGGTCTATCTTTGAGAATGTCCCATGTGCACTTGAGAAGAATGTGTATTCTGTAGTTTTGGGGTGTAATTCTCTGTAGATATCTATTTAATCCATTTGGTCTAGGGCTTCATCTAGAGTCTCTGTTTCCTTGCTAATTTTTTGCCCAGAGGATTTATCCAGTGCTGTCAATGGGGTGTTGAAGTCCCCTTCTATGATTGTATTGTTGTCGATTTCTCCTTGGAAGTCCTCCAGAAGATTTTTAATATATTTTGGTGCTCCTATACTGGGTGCATATATGTTTATCAAAGTTATATCTTCCTGTTGCATAGATCCTTTCAATATTATGTAGTGGCCATCTTTGTCTCTAGTTATGGTCTTCATTTTGAAATCTATTTTATCAGATATGAGAATTGCTACCCCAGCTTTTTTTTGCTTTCCATTTGCTTGGAAAATTTTTTTCCATCCCTTCACTTTCAACCTATGTGAGTCTTTTGTTGTGAGGTGGGTCTCTTGTTATCAACATATAGATGAGTCATGCTTTCTTATCCAATCAGCTACTCTGTGTCTTTTTATGGGAGCATTCAATCCATTTACGTTTAAGGTGATTATTGATATGTACTTATTTATTGCCATTTTTGTTTAGTGTGGTTCTATTTTTCTTCCCATTTCTACTGCTAATTACAGCAGTCCTTTTAACATTTCTTGCAGTGCTGGTTTGGTCCTAATGTATTCCCTTAGCCTTTTTTTATCTGGGAAGCTCTTTATTTGACCTTCTATTTTGAATGATAGCCTTGCGGGGTAGAGTAGTCTTGGATTCAGATTCTTGTTTTTCATGACTTTGATTACTTCATGCCATTCCCTTCTGGCCTGTAGTGTTTGTTGTGAGAAGTCAGCTGAGAGCCTTATAGGGTTTCTTTTGTAGGTAACCTGTTGCTTATCTCTTGCTGCTTTTAGGATTCTCTCTTTGTCTTTAATGTGTGGCATTTTAATTACTATGTGTGTTGGTGTGGGCCTGTTTGGGTTCTTCTTACTTGGGACTCTCTGTGCTTCTTGAACTTGAATGCCTTCTTCCTTCACCAAATTAGGGAAGTTTTCTGTCACTATTTTTTTGAATATATTCTCTATCCCTTGCTCATTTTCTTCTTCTTCGGGGACTCCTATGATGAGAATATTATTACGTTTCCAGTTGTCCCACAGTTCTCTTAAGCTGTCTTCCTGTTTTTTAATAGTTTTTTCCTTTTGTTTTCTAATTGGTTGATTTTTTCTACCCTGTCTTCTAATTCACTGATCCGGTCCTCAGCTTCCTCTACTCTGCTTTTTAAACCTTCCAATGTGTTTTTCATTCCTGATATGTCATTTTTTATCTCTTTTTGATGGTTTTTAATTTCCAGTTGGCTTATTTTCAGTGTCTCTATGTCCTTACTCATGCTGTTCAGCTTCCTCAAGATCATGGCTCTGAATTGTAGCTCTGTTAACATGCCTAATTGCTCCACATTGATCTCATCTTTGGTGGAGGTCTCTTGCTCTTTCATTTGGCTTCTGTTTCTGTGTTTCACCATTTTGGCTATCACTGTGGGCTTTGGAGCCTGTCAAGTTTTCCCTGTGGGTGTTGGTGTTCTGCTGTTTGTGGCACCCTCTCCTGTGTTTAGATGAGCGAGGGAGGACCCACATTAAACCCCACTGTCAAGTCTTACTTTCCTGGTTAAAGTTGCCAGCCCAGGAAAGGTACTGTTATCCTCTAGATTTTTGCCTGGAGGCTAGCAGTCGAGGTTACTTGATGAGTTTTGGGTTGTCAGTTGATTGAAAAATTCCCTCAGGTGCTCAGCACAAGGGGCTTTCAGGAGGGTGGGGCAGATGCTGGTTGTTAGTGAGCCTCAATTAGCACTTCAATGGCCCACAGGGTGGGGTTTGGATATCTGAGGGAGGGGCTGCTGCCTCTCCTCAGAGCCCTGGGAAGGAGCAATGTGGCCACTGTCCTGCGTGGCTGGCACTCAGCAAATGCTCTGAGTGCCCTACAAATCCCGAGTGTCCCGACACAGTTCCAGTTCAGTCTGCCCTCCCTCTGCCATAACCCAAGGTGAGTGGCTGTGGCTGTTTTAGCGTCTGTCCCGGCTGCGCTGTGGAGCCGCCTGGGAGTGTGATCCGAGGGCGCTGCTCCCAGCTGAGGCCGCTGCGGAGCTGCCGACCGTGGGCTCCCAGCCCCCGTCTCGCGCCTTCGCAATCCCACCAGGATGGAGTCAGTGTCCCTCGTTATATGGTCCTCGCAAGCTGCTTTTCTGTTGGTTTTTCCTGTCAATTTGTCTGTGTTATAGTTGTAATTCCAGTTTGGTTCAGGGAGACGGTCTGTGTAGCTTCCGTTCACTCCGCCGCCCTTTTTCGATCCTCCTGATGGAAGTTACTTTCAATCACATATTTTATTTGCAGCTCAAAGTGAAACATTTAGAGAGTAGAAGGAGTATTTAAAAAAATAAAAAACAAGTACTGAAAATTTACATACACACAAACCACATTTTTTCTTAGAAGCCATTAGAGTACATAATCCAGAAAAACAACAGAATATACCAAGAAACAGCAAGGTTTGGACCACAGCAACAGGAGGACCAGTATAAGAAATGGGCAAAGGTTGGTCTCGGGATCTGTTAAAAAACTTTTAAAAAGTAAGGGAATTGGTCTATTTCATCTATGTTTTCAAATTTGTGAGCATAGAGTTGTTTATAGTATTCCTTAATTATCCCTTTAATGTCCATGGGTTTATAGTGAAGGTCATTCTTTCATTTCTGGATTTGACTCATTATATTATCACTGCATTACTTGAACATGTTATTCAATTCTTCATATTCTGTAAAGTAATAATTATGTCTAAAACTAAATTAACTTCATATTTTTTAATGAAAATTATTTTTGCAAGAACATTTCATAGGTGTAACTGTGTACTGTCTATCAAATCACATCAAGAGACAGATAATGTCTGGTTGTCCCATTTTCATAAATGTAAAGATTGATCCATGCATTTAGGTGTTGTTAGCTTGATCTTTTATTACAATGAAAAGTTTCCCATAATCTTTTAACAATTGGTTTTAGCCATCATTAATT
The DNA here is from genome assembly GCF_014108415.1 of Molossus molossus. Lineage (NCBI taxonomy): Eukaryota > Metazoa > Chordata > Mammalia > Chiroptera > Molossidae > Molossus > Molossus molossus. The sequence goes on along the minus strand of NW_023425355.1, from coordinate 15,451,185 downwards.
GTCACTGCTTGGATCCACTTATTCATTAGTGGTTGCAAAAGGGTAGTTTCCCTTTTTTCTATAATCCTTTCTTCATTTTTATATTCTATGATGTCTAAATATAATTTTCTTCTAAAAGTCCTTCTATACTCTACTATTTATGTCAGTGTTTTCAAATCTAAACCTTAATTTGGAATACTAAATAATTCTAGTTCAATACCATTTACACAACGTACAAGAGAGAGGAGTTCAATCTCCCTAGTGGTGATGATGCTATTTGTTGAATAGGTTAGAAATCATTTGTTGAGTCATAAAATTTTGCATAATTGAGAAAAACATTTATGGCTTTTCCTGTGTGAATATTACTGGGCAGATGGCAGAACACATCAAAGACCAGTTATTTAAAAACCCAGTGAAACTAAATTCTTGAAATATTTAAAATCAATTTATATTCTGCTTAACCAAAGAACTAATGTTTATTTCAACATAATTTCAACCTGGAGATAATTTATTTCTCAAAGACTACCAGAATAATAACATTACTTAATAAACTCCATTCTAATGATAACAAGGGTGAGTGTGGGGGAAGGGAAAAGAGGTTATGGGTATAAATCTGAATACACTAATGATGAATAATATAGCTGTTTCTCATTAAAGAAAAGTTTATGGGACACGTATATTTAGGGGTCATCTTAAATATTTTCCAACATTACCATATGGACATAGATTACTCAGAATGGACTCAGTTCCATAGTCATGGAACAAGGTCCTAGAGCCTCTTCTCCTATTCCGGGCATTACATTTTTAACTAATGGCCTGTGAAAGGTCTAGGAGATCCTGGGACTGGAAATACTTGTGAAACTGAGAGGCTATGTAGTAATGAGTAAAAAAATTCAATATTTAATATTCAGTACATCAATGGGCATGCTTTACAGTAGTTGTGCTGGCTGTCATAAAAGTGTACTCTGTGTCACTGAGGATGCATTTATACCTCTCTCCTTACTCATCTTTATATCTCATCCTTATTTGTCTTTGTTTATCTCACTTTTCTTAGATAATATTAAGTTCTACATGTTTATTCTTGTGGAACAAAGAAGGTTCTAAATAAATACACATAGTCATTAAAACATTTAATTTCTTAACTCTATTTCCACAGGTGCAGCAACATCTTGTTGTTTTTATTTTATTTATTTTCTATTTTTTATTCCTCACCCAAGGGTATCTTTTCATTTATTATAAGATAGAGTGAGAGGGAGGGAGAGAGACAGAGACCGAGAGCAACATTGATGTGATAGAGCCACATTGACTGGTCGCTTCCCACACGACCTGACCAGGGCTGGGGACAAACCACAAGCAAGGTACGTGCCCTTGACTGGAATCGAACCTGCAACTCGTTGGTTCATGGGCCAACGCACTAACCGCTGAGCAAAACTGGCCAGGGCTATTGTCTTTGTTTTGGTTTTTAATATATTTTCTTGTAAGGAAACAGATTGTTTTTAAGTATTGTTCTTCTTTTTTTTTAGAGAGCGAGCGAGAGAGAAACATGGATGAGAGAGAAACATTGATCCCTGCCTCCTGCATGTTCCCTAGTGAGGATCAAGCCCATAACCCAGCATGTGCTCTGACTGGAAATCCAACCAGGACCTCTCAGTCCATGGGACTGTGCTCAATCCACTGAGCCACACTGGCCAGACTAAATAATTTGTTATAATTAGAAAACTATTTAAATTTGATCTTCATACAAAGTTAAGGGAGTCTTTTATTTCAACTCTCAAATCCCCTTATATTGTTGGTCATCTGTTCTATAGATAAACATCTAAGTAAGCACATCACTAGATTTCAAAATGTTACCTTTTCTTAACTAAAAATCATTTTTCCAAAATAACTATTAATGTGACTTGTCAATTATTTAAAATATTATATTATCAAGTTATGTTAGAGTAGATGTTTTGATTGACCATTGTGATTGAATGGGGTACTTGGCAGCTCTCAGTTAGATACCACCACCTTTGGGTGACTTCCATTACTTAATATGTTCTAATTTCTAAAGTATGCTCATCATTTTGTTGTTGTTGTTGTTGTTCAGGTAGAGTGGGAGGGAGAGAGAGGAACAGAGAGAGAGAGAAACATCGATGTGAAAGGGACACATCGAGTGGCTGCCACCCGCACGACTAACCAGGGCTGGGGACAAACTGCAACCGAGGTACGTGCCCTTAGCGGGAACCAAACCCGGGTCTCTCTGGACCACAGGCTGATGCTCTAACCGCTGAGCCAAACCGGCCAGGGCTGCTCATCATTTTTGATGAATCTAATAATTAGTACTTATCAAACTTTCATATGCACCTTTGCAGTTATTTACATGGTATTAAATTAAGGCTTTCTTATAGACCAACGTCAGTGTAAGGTAAGAATCAAACCACTGTTTAAATCTGATCAATTTCTCAAAATTAAAATAAACCAAAACAAAAACAGAAAGACTCTTCCTGTGTTGTAAACAAATGGTTAATCCTGTAAGCAAGGAACTAACAGCAAAAATTTAACAGCGTTTTATAGGTCTAGAAAGAAAGATTTTCCCCCTTAGTGTGTTTGAACTAATTTTTTTTTACTTCGGTGACATTGGCTAAACTTTTAAGGCTTCCTTCAGATCTACAAAGTATTTAAAATACCTCTAAAATCCTTTAAGAAAATTGCTTCCTAGTAGAAAATAATATTCTCTTTTTAATCTTTAGCAAAGTTGATTCCAAGAATGTCTTCCCAAGGCAGTTTTCTGCTTTTATTTTAAGATTTCATTGAAGCAATAACCTTGATAGTAATTCTAAAAGGGATATTAATATAGTCCTGAATAAGTTATAGGTTATATAGATTTTAGCATTAGAATAAGTTACTTTATGGTCCTAGACATGGTAAATATAGAAGATTAACAGAAAATAAATGCACTAAACTATTCTTGGATTAAACATAAGATCTGAAGAGCTTACTTAAAAAAATCTTTACAACTAATCAGTGATTCAGAATCTATAGAAGTTTTAGGAATTAAAGGAAAAAAAAAAACCTCTAATATCCTGAGTTTGAACTCTTCTTGTCGTTTAAATTTGTATATAGCTCATCCCTTAGAAGAGCCCAAAGTATATTTGCACATCACATATTCCTATTTGAAATCAGTGATATGAAGCTACTCTACAACGGTGAACTGGACAAAAAGTCACAAATATTGATTGATCTATATCCAATTCTGTCACTTAGGAGCCATATAATGACCTACTTCAGTCTCAATTTTAGCATTTAAATTGATGTGGCTAATTATGTTCTGATTACCTCCTCCAAATTATGCCTTCATTTTGGTTCTGTATTGCCATTTAACAAATTACCCTAAAAATTAGCGCTGAAACAATCACTTTATTATTCTCTCCTTTATTATTTTTTGTCATAAGTATAAACCATTAGCTGATGAATATTTCTATCAAGGTGGATATTTTAATATCAGTGATTACTTTCTTGGGGTAGACCAAAAGAAACAAAACGTTATCAGTGAGGTTTCAGTAAGGAGACAAAATTCACACCCACTATTTTCTTGAAAATGGTAAAATAATAAGTCTAGGATATTATAGATATATTAGCTGTAGCAAACAACTATCACACCAAGTGCTGATGAAACAAAGGGAAAAAGAATATTAGAACTAGTGGGATTTCATCTGGCTGGTGTGGCTCAGTGGTTGAGCATCGACCCATGCACCAAGAGGTCACCAGTTGGATTCCCGGTCAGGGCACATGCCCAGGTTGTGGGCCTGATCCCCAGTGGGAGGCATGCAGGAGGCAGCCAGTTGATGTTCTCTGTCATCAATGTTTCTACCTCTCTCCCTCGCCTTTCCTCTCTCTCTAAAACCAATAAAGGGAAACATAATTAAAAATTGAAAAAAAAAATTGAATATTAGAAAGGAGTCCCTGTAAACTTTGGACTCCGACTTCTGAAGAGGGAATGCCAGGCTGCTGGTGTCGGGTTCTTCAAAGGGCACAATAAGTTTGCTTTGAAAAATGTAAACTAGACAATAATTTAGCAGCCTTCTGGAAGTATAATTAAAACAGGTAATAAGTAAAATGATTTCTCTCTCTCAGGAATAAAGATTAAATAGCTTGTGGTTTGTTTATTCAAACCAAATGATTGGTTATCCAGAAATATCCATAATGTGGGGCTATTTCATTCTCATTCCACCTGTAATACCCATATTTGATTAATAAAATGTCTTGGCTGAATACCATTATAGAGCATACTCAAAATTTTCTCATCTTTGATATTTTTAGTTATCAGACACACAGGCTTTGGGATAGTAGTCTTAGACTACATCTGTACATGAAAACTAATATAAAAATACTAGGCAGCCTGGCAGGTGTGGCTCAGTGGTTGAACATTGACCCATGCAACAAGAAGTTGCTGGTTTGATTCCCAGTCAGGACACCACATGCCCAGGCTGTGGGCCAAATCCCCAGTGAGGGGCATGCAGGAGGCGGCCAATCAGTGTTCTCTCTCATTGGTGTTTCTATCTCTCCTTCTGCCTTCCTCTCTCTCTAAAATCAATAAAGAATAAATAAATAAACAAATAAATGAATACTAGGCAATCAGCAACAAAATTTGTTTTCAATAACTATATTTGCCAAATCTATCCAGTAAAAAGACAATCGAGTCCTGCATATGAATGATCCTAACAACGTCTCCAATTATCCATGCATTGCATTTTAGGCGGATAGTGTGCCTAAAGGGACATCAGGCTGCAACATGGCAACTAGCTTCTTTAGCTCTGCTCTGTAGTCTTCAGTCCACTCAAGATGAGTTTACAGGTGTGTAAAGATTAGACAATCATTCATTGAAATACCAGATTTATACTGAGCAAAATTTTGTGCCTAATGTCATGTCTCCTTTATATAAAGTTTTATTACCTTAGTAATTTCTTGTGATAGGTTACAGAAAATGACACTTTCGTCATTTCCCATTGATCTTTATTTATTCTCTGTTCTTGCTTTTGCACTGAAAAAAAACTTTCCTTTTCAGTCTGGTTGTCAAACTGACATCTCAAGGGGAATTTGTCACAATGAACGTTTTACTCACTTTGGATGGACGCTTGTTTACATATTTCTCTTAAACCCACAGAGCAGCACTATTACCATTTTCTAAGTTTTACAGTTTTTGCATAGTTACTTTATATTTTCTTTGAATGCAAATTATGTTATGTTTAGTCTTAAAAGAGCAGCATTAGTAAATTGAGCTTCAGTTATGTGTGCTGTGGGTGAGTTGGGTGTCCCATAAAGGATTTTAACAGATGTCTTACTTTAATGATATTTCTAGTTATCACATTTATGCCCCAAAGATATATATATATATATATATATTTGTTTGTTTGTTTTTTTGTTTTATATTCATCAAGTTTTCTGTTTCATAGTAGAGCTTAGTCTTCTGGAGCCTGTGCGGTCTGCAGGTCCCAGTTGCTGCTAGACCTGCATGGTCGCATTCTCTTGGGAGAAAGAGTGCATGAAAAAAATGGGTGAGTGTGTTTCTGGGGTGGGGGGGGGAGGAAACTCTTTAATCCTCTGTTATTTTAACCAGGAGCTTTTTCAAAATAATCAACCTCCCAAGCTTTCTTTGGCTTTTGATGGGTTCACCCCCTGAACAATGATCCCTTTCCCAGGTCATACTGCTAGGTGTCTATGGGTATCTGTTTTTCTTCTGTGTTCATTTGTTATGTTCCGATTTACATTGCACATATGAGTGAAATCATATGGTCTTGATTTTTCCTTTTCGTTTTCTGACTTTAAATATTTTTTTTCTTTTTTTGAATTTTATTTATTTATTTATTTTTTTGTTACAGATATTTTACCTTTTTACCCCATTGGCACCCCCCACCCCACCCCCCCTCCACCCTGTCCCCGGCTTAGTTGTCCATGTCCATTGGTCATGCATACATGCATATAAGTTCTGTGGTTTATCTCTTCCCACCCCCCCCACCCCCCATCCCCTCTTCTGAGGGATGTCAGTCTGTGCCCTACTTCCATGTGTCTGGGTCTACTGTATTCCTCAGACTGTTATGTTCATTATATTCCGTATATAAGTGAGATCATGTGGTATTTGTCTTTATCTTCTTGGCTTCTTTCACTTAGGATAATACTTTCCAGGTCCCTCCATGTCGTCTCAAAGGATAAGAGATCTTTCTTTCTTACCGCTGCATAGTATTCCATTGTTAAATATTTTTTTTCAATTACCATTGACATGCAATATTATATTAGTTTTAGGTGTAAAACCCAGGGATTAGAAATTATATAATTTACTAAGTGATCAGCCCAATAAGTCTAGTACCTATCTGACAGCATACATAATAATTATAATTTACTGACTATATTCCCTATGCTGTACTTTAAATTCCTATGACTATTTTATAACTCCTAGTTTGTACTTAATCCCTTCACCATTTTCACCTATCCTCCCAACCCCACTCCCAGCTGGAAACTGTTCAAATGTTCCCTGTGTCTATCAATCTGTTAGTGTTCTGCTTGTTTATTTATTTTGTTTTCAGATTCCACATATAAGTGAAATCGTCTGGCCTTAGTCTTTCTCTGTCTGACTTATTTCATTCAGCACAATACTCTCTATGTCTATCCATGTTGTTGCAGATGGCAAGAATTCATTCTTTTTATGGCTGAATCATATTTTATGGCATATACATACCACTTCTTTTTCTTAAAATATGTTTTATTGATTTTTTAAGAGAGAGAGGAAGGGAGACAGAGATAGAACCAAAGATTTGAGAGAGAAACATCAATTAGCTGCCTCCCAAAAGCCCCCTACTTGGAATCGAGCCCACAACCCAGGCTTGTGCCCTAACCGGGAATTGAACTGGGACCTCTCAGTCCATGGAACCATGCTCAAACCACTGAGCAACACCAGCTGGGCAATATACCACTTCTTTATTCATTCATCTATTGATGGACACTTATGTTGTTTCCATATCTTGGTTACTGTAAATAATGCTGCATGAACATATGAGTGCATATGTCTTTTAGATTTAGCATTTTGGGTTTCTTCAGATAAATATGCAGAAATAGAAATGCTGGGTTCTTTTTTTATTCCTGTTATAGCCTTTGTTTTAAAGTATATTTCATCTGTCTGGTTGGTGTGGCTCAGTGGCTTGAGTATCAACCCATGCACCAAGAGGTTGCTGGTTCAATTCCCAGTCAGGGCACATGCCCAGGTTGCAAGCTCAGTCCCCAGCAGGGGCCGTGCTGGAGGCAGCCAAGTGATACTGATGCTTCTTTCTCATCGATCTTTCTCTCTTTCTCCTTCTTTCCCGTTCTCTAAAATTAATAAAAACATTAAAAAACTAAAGAAAAATAAAGTATATTTTGTCTAGTATAAGTATGATTACCCCAGCTTTTAAAAACTTTTATGACATATATTTTTCACCCCTTTACTTTCAGTCTGTGTATGTTTATGAAACTAAAATGAGTCTTTTCTAGATAGCATATGTAAATCTTGTTTTTTGTTTTTTTTTATCCTCACCCGAGGACATTTTTTCCATTTTTTGTACAGATAGAGTGGGAGGGAGAGAGAGGAAGGGAGAGAGAGAGAGAAACATTGACGTGAAGGGACACATCGAGTGGCTGCCACCCGCACGACCAACCAGGGCCGGGGACAAACTGCAACCGAAGTACGTGCCCTTAGCGGGAACTGAACCCGGGTCTCTCAGGACCGCAGGCTGACGCTCTAACCGCTGAGCCAAACCGGCCAGGGCATAAATCTTGTTTTGTTATCCGTTCAGCCACCATTTTTATTTTGATTAGAGCATATAATCCCTTTGCATTTAAAATAATTGTTGATAGATATGTATTTATTGTCAATTTATTATTCATCTTTTTTTTTCTTGTTCTTAAACATTTTTGCATTTCTTTTAATACTGGTTTTGTAGTGATGAACTCCTTTAGCTGTTTCTTATCTGGAAAGCTCTTTATCTGATTATAAATAATAGCTTTTCTGGGTAGAATAATCTTGTTTTTAGGTACTTGCTTTTTATCACTTTGAGTATTTTGTGCCAATCCCTTCTGGTCTGAAATATTTCTGTTGAGAAATCAGCTGACAATCTTATGGGAGCTCCCTTATAGATAACTAACTGCTTTTCTCTTCAGCTTTTAAGATTTTCTCTTTGTTTTTATCCTTTGCATTTTAACTATGATGTTTCTCAGTGTGAGCCTCTTTGACTTCATGTAGATTGGAACTGGGCGTTTCCTGGACATCTATGTTTATTTCCTTCACCAGGTTAGGAAAGTTTTCCATCATTATTTTTTCACATAGGTTTTCAATTCCTTGCTCTCTCTCTTCTCCTTCTGGAACCCCTATAATGTGAATGTTGGTATGCTTGAAGTTGTCCCAGAGGCTCCTTACACTATCCTCACTTTTTTGGATTCCTTTTTCTTTTTGCTGTTCTGATGGTGTTTTATTATATTCCAAATCTCTGATTTGATCCTCTGCTTCAACTACTCCACTGTTGATTCTCTGTAATGTACCTTCATTGCTGACTGTTTCTTTTTGTTTTCCATCTGTTTTTATGTTTCTTATCTATTTGTTGAAGTTCTCACTAAGCTCACTTTCTTGACTTTTTCTGCTTAGCATGACATTCTCAAGCCCCACCCATGTTATTCCAGATAGCAGTATTTCATCTTTCTTATGACTGAGTAGTATTCCATTGTAGATATGTACTACATATGCTTTATCTAATCATCCATTGATGGATGTTTTGTTTATTTCCAAGTTTTGGCCACCATGAATAATGTTGTAATAGACACAGGGGTACATACATCTTTGCAAATAAATGTTTGTAAAGTTTTCAGGTAGATACCTAGAAGAGGGGTTGCTGAGTCATATGGTTACTAGATTCTTAATTTTTGAGGAAACTCCACACTGTTTTGCATAGTGGCTGTGTCATTTTACAATCTCACCAGTAGTGAATGAGTGCTCCTTTTTCTCTACAACCTCAACAACTCTTATTACTATTCTTGTTGATAATAGCCATTCTAACAGTATGAGGTAGTATCTCACTGTGATTTTGATTTGCATTTATCTAATAGGTAGTGAGGTTGAGCAACTTTTCATATATCTGTTGGCCATTTATATGTCTTCTTGGGAGAAATGTCTGTTCAGGTTTCTTGCCCATTAATAATTAGATTATTTTGTTTGTTTGCTGTTGAGTTATATGACGCCTTTATATATTTTGGATATCGCCCTGGCTGGTTTGGCTCAGCGGTTGGAGCGTCGGCCTGCGGTCCGGAGAGACCCGGGTTTGGTTCCCGCTAAGGGCATGTACCTCGGTTGCAGTTTGTCCCCGGCCCTGGTTGGTCGTGCGTGTGGCAGCCACTCGATGTGTCCCTTCACATCGATGTTTCTCTCTCTCTCTCTTCCTCTCTCTCCCTTCCGCTCTATCTGAACAAAAAATGGAAAAATGTCCTCGGGTGAGGATAAAAAATAAAAATAAAAAAATATATATATTTTGGATATAACCCATTGTCAGAGCTATAGTTTGCAAATACCTTCTGCCATTCAGCTGGTTGCTTTTTTTTTGGTGGTTTCTTTTGCTGTGCAGAAGCTTTTTAGTTTGATATAATCCCATTTGTTTATTTTTGCTTTTATTTCTCTTGCCTTTGGGGTCAAATTGATAAAATACTCTCTAGGACAAAAAATGAAATTAGACTACTGTTTGTCCCCATATACAAAAATTAACTCTAAATGGATTAAATAAATAAAAATAAGACCTGAAACAATAGATTACACAGGAGAAAATATATGTATTAAATTTATGGACCCTGGTCTTAGAGACTAAGACCCCTATAGATGACCTAGGGCTAAACCCAATCAAGTAGGAAACACAAGTTTTAAAATGTATAGATGTTGCTAAGGCAGAATTTCTTGAAAGGACCAATCAGAGGCTAGGAAAGTATATATCTACCCCTAGACAACAGAGCCCCACGAACAAACCACTTGGGTCCCCTCCTTGCTGCAGAGAGTCTATCTTTCAAATAAACTTTTCTTTCACTTACCCTTTGTCCACGAACTCATTCTTTGATTCTATGAGACAATGAACCCAAATGCTGCCACTTGGTTTCAAGTAGATTTGGCATGCTGGTAGGACCAAGCACATGCCTAAGGTACCTGGTGCCCTGGCCTGCTGAGGTATAGTGTCTTCTGTTGAGGAGGCCAGATGCATGTATTGATGCCTTTTGATCCTGTGTCCAGGAATGTGCGGCAGTGACTTTGGCAATGGGCAAGTGTACCTGGATATAGCCCTTGCCCACACTATGGAGGTGAGTGGGAATATAAACAATGGTGCTGACTCCACCTCTGATGATGGAGACATCCTGCAGTTGCTGGAGAGCTCCTGCAGCTCCCCATCCTTCTCTATACAGTCTCTTGCATGTTGTACAGAATGTGCTCTTTTGAAAAAGCAACCTTTCTGTAGGCTTTATATGATGGATAGTTTTCAGAAACTAGTAGGAGCCAGGGAGTTTCCTATGATGCCTGAGGCACTGGTCTGCTGAGCTAGAGGAGCTTCAGGCAGGGAGGCCAGGGTAGGGTGGTGAATCCCTATTGTTCCTGCTTGCTTCCTTTGTTAAGAGGCAAAAGATCAGGCAATGTAGCTAGCAATGTGCTGCAATGATCCTGCAGGAAGGCTAAAGCACCTGAATAGACTTCCCACCCACCCTATACTGAAGTGGAAGGGAATGTAAACAATGGTACTCATCACTTCCTCTGGCCCAGAGAGTTTCTGCAGCTTTCAGAGAGCTCCTTCCTGTGTTTTCTAAGCCTTCACTCTTTAAACTCTATTTGAGTTTGCTCATGGGAGTTGAGTTCAGCATCCTTCTATGCCATTGCCATCTTGAACCTCAAATTTACATTTTTAAAATACAACATTGTTGCCTCTTAAAATATTACAGAAAGAAATTTAGCATAAAAAAATTACAGAAAATAACACCTCTCCAAACAGGACATACAAATGGCCAAGAGACATATGAAAAAATGCTCAACATCACTAATCATCAGAGAGATGCAAATTAAAACAACAATGAGGTATCACCTCATACCTGTCAGAACAGCTGCCATCAACAAATCATCAAACAACATGTGCTAGTGAGGGTGTGAAGAAAAGGGAACTCTAGTACACTGCTGGTGGGAATGCAGACTGGTGCAGCCACTATGGAAAAATTATGGTGTTACCTCAAAAAATTAAAAATTGAACTTCCATTTGACCCAGTGATCCCACTTCTAGGAATATACCCTAAGAAGCCTGTAACACTAATCAGAAAGAATATATGTACCCCCATGTTTATAGCAGCATTATTTATAATAGCTAAGATCTGGAAACAGCCCAAGTGTCCATCAGTAGACGAATGGATAAAAAAGTAGTGGTACATATACACAATGGAGTACTATGCAACTGTAAGAAAGAAAGATCTCTTATCCTTTGAGACGACATGGCGGGGCCTGGAAAGTATTATCCTAAATGAAACAAGCCAAATAGAGAAAGACAAATATCACATGATCTCACTTATTTCTAAAATATAATGAACTAAACAAACTGATGAACAAAATAGACCCAGAGACATAGAAATATAGAAGTAGGGTACAGACTGACATTCCTCAGAAGGGGAGGTGGAGGGAAGGAATAAACCACAGAACTTATATGCATGTATACATAACCAATGGACATAGACAACAAAACTGGGGACGGGATGGGAGGGGATAGGGAGAAGGGCATCAATGGGTGGAGGGGAACATCTGTAACAAAAATAAATTAATAGCCCTGGCCAGTTTGGCTTAGCGGTTGGAGCATCGGTCTGCGGACCAGAGAATCCCAGGCTTGGTTCCTGCCAGGGTCACGCACCAAAAAAATAAAAAAAAATTGAAAAAAATAAATTAATAAAAAAAATTACAGAAAATAATTACAGTGTAACTTTCTGTTTTATATGCTGTGCTTTTTTTTCTTTTTTACAATAACAGGTTCAAAATATCATCAGTACATATTAAGAATCTTACCCTCATTGTGTAGATAACAAAATGTCAGGCAATTTTTCATGTGGTGGTTTTGTCCTCTAGGAAATAAAATTCCAAAGGTGAATTAAATGGTGAGCATTCAGTGGTAATTTTTGTAAGATTCAAGCTTTTGTCTCTGATATATATAGCATCTGGCTGAAAATATTACAGTAAAGACCATTCTGTTGCTAATTTTTTTAGCTTAATTTAAGATCATATTCATCAAAGCCACCTTATTCAGTTATGACTTCCATAGATCTAATTTTCATAAGGACTTGAGAACAGAACATCAAAATAAAATGAATGTAGTTATTTTCAAGAAAGATGTGCTTAGTAATGAATAAAAAATCTATACAATGAATGATTCACTAAATAATTGAAGCCGGACTACACTTAAAAGTCTAAATTTTAACATGCAAATGTTACTCATCATGATAAACATAAAAATCTAAACAAAATTCTGATACTGGGTAAATAAGGAGGTGTGTATACACTAGTTTCAGTGATAAATGTGATTAGATGATTTACTGATCAGCAGATTGAACCAGCTTCCTAGCCAATGCAGTGTAGGGCTTTATGCAAATATCATCCATAAAAAGAATGTTAAACTACAATTGTTTCCATACAACAGGATAAAGTTGACGCTCTGAAAAGAATGGAGTGGTAAATTTATATTGCATTAAAAGAGCCCAAAAGCGGATCACTTCCCATATACTACTTACTCATTCTCTTGTTATTTCAAATACTCACACTTTTATGCTCAAAGAATATTTTTTATGTAACTTTCTTTTTATTTGATTCTCTACAAACAGATATTGACTTCATGAAAATAGTGTGTTTATATAAATTAATGTCTATTTTGCTTAATCTATCATATTTCATATACTTTTAAGAGTACACATCAGCCAGGCCGGTGTGACTCAGTGGTTGAGCATCAACCCATGGACCAAGAGGTTGCTGGTTTGATTCCTAGTAGGGGGCACATGTTCGGGTTGTGGGCTCAATACCCAGTGGGGGTCATGCAGGAGGCAACTGATCGATGTGTTTCTCTTATCAATGTTTTTATATCTCCCTCTCCCTTCTTCTCTCTCTAAAATTCAATAAAATATATTTTTATTTACTTTAAATATTTTTAAATTGATTTTAGAGAGACAGGAAAGGAGAGTAAGAGAGAGATAGAAACATCGATGAGAGAGAACATCGATTGGCCTCCTCTTGCGTGTCCCCCACTGGGGATCAGGCCCACAACTTGGGCATGTGCCCTGACCGGGAATGGAACCAGTGACCTCTTAGTGCATGGGTCAATGCTCAACCACTGAGCCACACTGGCCGGGCTGATCAATTCCTTAGGGTTAACTACTTAATTTCCTCCAAGTTCCACAGGAACTGTTTCTGAGTTTGAATAAATACCAGAATGGTATGGTATTAAATAAATTATTTATTTTTTAACTTTTTACTCAAAATCAAAAGAGGGTAGGATAAATAAAAAGGAAATTTGGAATTTTATTTTTAATCTTCAATAGTTTTTTTTTTGTTGTTTTTTTCTTATTTCATGTCTCCGTTCAGATTCTCACTCAATAATTTACATTTCTAAAGGCAGAAACATGAAAAGTTTTTCTCAGTCTGAGAAATGAAATGTCTTAGAACCATTGTAGTTTGTCTGGTTGTGCACAAATTTTGGTGCATACAAATATAACCAAGGTACTTCATTTAACCTTGAGTCACACTAGTAGGAAAGTATTGCTTTTAAATATAATTGAATGCTATAGATGCTGTTAAAGGATAAAATAAATACTACAAGAACACCAAGAAATTGCTTATTGTACACTGGAGACATCTGAGAAGGTTTCATCGAGGGATTGGCAGTTGAATTTTTCTTGAAAGAATGGTTACTTGTGTAGGAGGTTGTGAGAAAAGATGACATTTTAGCAAGATTAAAAACATCATGACAGAAAATCACAGAATATGTCAAAAGAATAATTAATTAAATTTTGCTATAACATAGGCTACACTTAAGGAAAGTATCAGCACAGATGATGTAGAGGGTTATTTTATTGTATATATAATGAAAGACTTTGCGTATTACATGTTATAAATGATCATGATGGGGACAATGTGTTGAACAGATTAAAAGCACAAGGGGATCAAAACCAGGTAGTTCTTCTAGAGAGGTGACTAATCTATTGTAAGCAGGCTTCCTGTTATGCCTACCCTTTATACATAAGAAAGTATCTACAGAAAAACCCCTGGCAATCTATTTTTATGCTTCATGTGCACTTGAGTTGGTAGTGTTATGTACCTTTTAGGTGTTCCCCATTTTCTTATGTCAAATTTATGTAAATTTCAATACCTACTTGACAACATTCAGTTTAGTTGCAACATTTTGAGGGTCCAGTGTTTTGAAAGGATAAGTATGATGTGAGTTTGGTTTTCTACTTCTCCTTAATTCTGCTGAGATTGCAGATGTTATTGATTTACTCTCTGGCTTTATTTCCTAAAGTTCATTGTTGACAATATGTCCTAAATGTACAAACTTCATCTCTTATGGCTCATACTGATTTTCTCGATTGATTATCCATTTTTCTGCATATTGCCTTGTCTTCAGTGGGTTTGAACATATTCACATCCTTTTGGCAGTAAATCATTTATATAATTTGAATGTATGTATTTTTATTCCTGTATCTGAGGGCAGGATTATATTCTATACAGACCTGAAATAACATACACCTGGTCATGAACCAATCTGCATAGTCTGTAACTCTCCTGCCGTTTCAATTTTAGTCACATAGTATTAGTTTCAATTTTAGTCACATAGTATTAACATGGGCTAGGCAAGTCACAAATTATGTATCTGCCATATTCCTTCTTATTTCTTCAACTACTTTTTTTTGTATCCTCACCTGAGAATATTTTTTCATTCATCTTCAGATAGAGTGGGAGGGAGGGGGAGAAGGGGAGGGAGAGAGAAAGAAACATCCATATGAAAAAGACACATCAATGAGTTGCCTCCCACAGGACCCCAACCAGGGCTGGGGACTAACTGCAACCGAGGTACTTGACCGGAATCGAACCCACAACTCTTTGGTCCACAGGCCGATGCTCTGATTGCTGAGCCAAACTGGCCAGGGCCTTCAACTACTTTTTTTTTGATACGCGCCCTTAGTGGGAACCAAACCCAGGACTCTCTGGTCCGCAGGCCGATGCTCCAACCGCTGAGCCAAACCGGCCAGGGTGCAACTACTTTTTTTTAGTAATAATCTGTTTATATCCTCTCTCCTGATATATATATATATATATATATATATACACACACACACACACACACACACATACATGTATATATATATACACACACATACACACATTTATTTATATATATATAAATGTGTGTGTGTGTGTGTGTGTATATATATATATATATATATATATATATATATACTATGTTTTTTTTCAATAATGCAGACATATTCATTGTGGTATTATTCATAATAGTGAACAATTAAAATAGGCCAAATGTCCAGCAGTATGGAGCAGGTTCTATACATTATAATATAGACACCTAATAAAATACTATGCAGCCTTGCTGGTATGGCTCAGTGGTTGAGTATCCACCCACGCACCAAGTGGTCGCCCGTTCAATTCCCGGTCAGGGCACATGCCCAGATTGGGGGCCCAATCTCCAATGCAAGGCATGCAGGAGGCGGCCAATCAATGTTCTCTCTCATCGATGTTTCTTTTCTATCTCTTTCTCCCTCTCCCTTCCTCTCTCTCTAAAAGTCAATAAAGAAAAAAAATATTACAAAAAATATCAATAAACAAATGCTTTCAAAAATACTATGCAGATATTTTTTTAAAAAACTGAGGAAAATATTTGTGCACCAATATGAACAGATGTCTAAACCACATTTTTAAATATAATAGATACAGAATATCTTATATGATATGCTATTGTTTCTTAATGTGTAAAAAAGGTAATCATAAGAAGCCAAAAATATATAAGTACGTATTAGCACTGGCTTATCTTTGCATAAAGAAACACTGGAAAGATAAACAAGAAACGAATTAAAGCACCTACCTATAAAGGCAACGGGAAACGGGGAAGTAGAGACAAGGATGATAGTGATATTTCTAAGTTATAAAAGTTTGTATCTTTTGAGTTTTTTCACTCTGTAAATAATGGTTTAAAAAAATCACTAAATGTATATAATAAACCTTATCTCTTTCCTAAATGGATTTGAAATTATAGCATAAATTGTGTAGCGTTTGTTTGCAGAGTTTGGCAAACATTATCTGCAAAAAGCCAGATAGTAAATATTTTTGGCTTTGTGAACCATAAAGTCTCTATTAAAACTACTCAGCTCAACTGTTGTTGCATGAAAGTAATCATAAACAATATGTAAATAATTAGATGTGACCCTTCCAATAAAAACTTATTTACCAACAGAGGTGGCAGGCTGAATTTGGTTTGTTTACCAACCCCTGTTCTAGACGGCTAACTCCGTTAGTGATGAGAGTTTGGAGGAACTAAACAACAGACATTTGGAAGGTAAGAGAGATAAGGAAAATAATTTGACTATTTATTTTCAGTATTCATAAGCAGAAGGAATATACAATCTCAACGAAAGAATTTTATGGTAGTTCATTCCACCTGTTCCACTCATGCATCATGCAAGAGAAATAAGACCAAAAACTTTGTTTTACTCTCCTTCATAAAAATAGCTAGAGATGGAATTTTTTTCTTATTAAGAAATCACAGCAGTAATAACAGAGAACAAATATAAAATCAGCGCAGTGAGCAGTCAGGAGCAAACATATTTCTGAGAATATATGTTGCCCATCTGTTTGGAAGATGCTCAATACATAGAAGAAGCACCTGTGACAAAAACTCTCATTTTAAAAAATGATTCTGCATCTCACAGGCTCCAAATCAACAAAGGGTGATCACTAAGTGTCAGCTGATTGTAAGAATTATAAAATGAGAAAGGAAGCCATCTATTCATTGAACTCATTAGGTAGTGGTAAAATGTTCTTTGTCAGGCATAAAATACATATAATACTGTTAATCACTATTATCTACACTGATAATGAGAGCAATCGACTCTAGTAAACAAAACCAAACAACTTGACTTTGTCCCTCAAAAGTTCATTAAACTATTTGAATAAGTATCTTCCGTCAGCAGAGTCATCTAAAGTTTGAAATGTCAAGAATTAAGAATTGACTTACAAACATGAAGGCTAAATCTTTTCAATTTTATGAAAAAATATGTTTATACAAACTATGGTGATTTTCAAACAGATACCCAAGTTCACCACAGCACATATTTAGATATTTGCAAAAAGCATAAATTGTGAATAGTTTTATTCCAAAACCACATTTTGTATGAGCACTTGTTTTGTGTATTAGAAAGTAGTAGCAACATAGGAGTGCCTTACATTTAACCTCATTATTTTTTTTTTGAAATAGTACTATAAGATAACATGGGGACACCGGCCGGTGTGGCTCAGTGGTTGAGCATTGACCCATGCACCAAGAGGTTGCCGGTTTGATTCTTGGTCAGGGCACATGCCCAGGTTGTGGGCCAAATCCCCAGTGGGGGCATGCAGGAGGCATTCAATCGATATTCTCTTTTGTTGATGTTTGTATTTCTCTCTTCCTCACCCTTCTTGTCTCTCTAAAGTCAATAAAGAAAAAAAATTAGATTATATAAAAAAATTACATAAGGGAAATAATTAGAAATACTTACGGTGATTGTTGAATTCAGGTTGACAGGTGGACAGGAACAGGCGTTTTGTTGTTGTTTTTCCAGTAAACATTTAATATAAAATACCATCCAAATGTACTTAAGTAAACTAATTTGTAGTAAATATCTTCCCAGATGTGTGAGTTTTTTCCTCCTAATTTTGAATTTACATAGAAAATAGTGTTTTATTTCCAAGTCTTTAAGTCAAGTGTCGTTCAACAGATAATCACTGACATTTAAGCTCCTGTATTCCTTAATGTGATCTAGATGCTGCTAGGCACATGAACAAGAGTTGGGGGAAAGAATAAAATGTTTGATATCACAGTATCTTTCCTGTTTAACAATAATAAAAATTTCAAAAACAAAAGGGAAAATAATAGAAGGTTAGAACTTGAAAGGATCACTCAATCTAAACACTTCATGATACCCATGGTAATGCTTGGGCCCAAGACGGAAGCAAATTTTCCAATGTTACCAAATTAGTTTGTTGAAGATTTTGAAACTAGAACTCATTCCCCCTTCGTGCCCAATGAGCATTCTAACATTAAGTCAGTCTCAGAACTCTTCTCTTCGGAAACCTAATGATCAAAAAGGAGTTACATTCTCTGATAACTCCTTTTAGTGATCCTGCCTGTTATAGCTCTGTGGGAGTCTTGGAAAAGGCTTCTGTGATGCTGATGACTACTGTACTTACTACAAGTATTCTCTGAAGCTTTTAACCAGATCTTTGGCAGCGTAGAGAGGTCTTTTGGGTCCCAAGATATAGTCACTTCTTTTCCACAATTCTACTTTTTTTCTCCACTAATTTAACTAATACAAATATGCTCTTATTGCTATGAAAAATGTATTTATCTTATGGGACCGACATTGGGATTTGATGAAAACTGTTGAGATGGCATAGCCAGTAATAAGGACCACTCTAGTCTCTTTCTTTACTTTGTGCTGTATTACTTTTATCCTTTTACTTACTATTATAAGTACAGTAGTTGCATGTTCACAGCTGCCAGTCTCATTCTCTTAGAAGCATAAAATTCACTTTAAGCCATTAAACTAACAGAGGGAGATGTTTAATAAAAATGATAAGACTTTTGTGTGTGTCATTCTCCGGACACTGAAAGTACTTTAATCTATGTAGAAAATGCAAAATATAGAACAGGCTACTTGTAATAACTTTAAATAGAATATTTGGATACTACTAATAATTAAGATGGACTTAAGAGTGTTTCTTTAAAGATTCATATTTTTCCCTAAAACCTTACTTTATTTTCAATGACTTTGAAGAGTGTCATACATGTCTAAAATTGGCATAGTTTACAGTCCCATTAACAGATATCTAAATGGAAAAGTTTCTTTGGGGCACAGTGATTTTGGAATTTGGTTTATTCTCCTTTAAGGAGGAACTTAAAAACTAAAAGATTAATAGACACTGTTTAATTTTGGATTACTGGTTTAAAAAATAAGAAGAAAGGTAATTTCTATTTTTGAATGTACAGGACATTTATTCCACCTCAGTTGTACATATATAAAGTGAATTATGTTGGGTTGGCATTAGTTTTCATTATTTTTCAATCAGTTAAATTTTCATTATTATTATTATTATTTTACTTCTTGATTAATTGAATGAACTTTTATTACTGTGGAGCCTGGAGAAAAGAGAAACTCAGGAAGTGTGAATTTTGATACATCACATTTAAATGTTAGCAGGTATTAGAAAGCAGACTTAAACATGTATACATATTTTATGCCAGTGTTCATCTGAAAATTAAATAACCTCTGATCTTTACTGATCCTGATCTAAGGGTATACACAATTTTGGAGAAAAATCATCAAATTATACTAACTGAATTCCTACTAGCTACTGTTCCCAACCTTTGTCACACTCCAAGTTCACAGTCCTAGCCTCCCACACTCAACAGGTGATCTAGCTTCCTGATTCATGCACAAAAATTATTGTGATGAGGCATTAAATCTCTCCATTTTTCTCAGATTCTCATATACACTTTTAACACAGATTCTTCCTTCCATTTTGACTCAGATGATTGTTCCTGCTCCTTTCTATGTTTTACCTTTGCAGTTGTCTCTTGATTCCATGTTATCCTTCTTCTTCCCTGAACTTGACCATTAGCTATTCCTCTATTTCTTACATTTTGTTATTCTTTGCCAACAGATTTTACAAATTAATGGCAATGTGCTCATATCTCTCTGTGGTTATCCACAAACTATTTTTTTTTTTTTTTCCTTTGGTTTACTTCCAATATTTTTCATTGTTAATTAACATTGCAATCCCCTATTATCTTCTGGTAACTCTAAAATCTAAAATGCTAACCTAATCTTTCACTTGGCCTCCAGAATTGTATATCCAACTTCCCGTTGAGACTTTTCTACTAACACTTCAAGCTCTGCATGTCAAAAACTAAATTTGCCATGTACCCCCTGTTTATCACATCCACATCCACTCATATACACACAAATTCACACATTAACACACACACAGACAAAGCTGGCTTCTCTTTTTGTTCTCTTCCACATTAAATAGCATTAAGCTTCACCTAATGGCATAAGTTAGGAGTCTAGAAATCTACTGTTTTTCTCCCTTATAATATCCAAGTGGTCACCAAATTCTAATGATTCTAAGCTAGTACAAGGTCAGGCCCATATATTCAAAATGCCTAAAAAATATGAGCCTTGATTTGGAATGAAAGCCTGCAGTCTCATCTTTCAGGGTAAACCTAGGTGCTTATATTACTGAACAGGGTCCCTCTAGTGAACTTGTGGCAACTTAAATCCCAATATTCTTTCAAAGAATAACTTGATTTTGTCATATTTTTTTCATAATGTTTAAATTAGAATGCAAATAGAATGATTTAAAAATGACAGAATAGCCCTGGCCAGTTTGGCTCAGCGGTTAGAGCGTCAGCCTGCGGTCCGGAGAGACCCGGGTTCGCTTCCCGCTAAGGGCACGTACTTCGGTTGCAGTTTGTCCCCGGCCCTGGTTGGTCGTGCGGGTGGCAGCCACTCGATGTGTCCCTTTCACGTCGATGTTTCTCTCTCTCTCCCTTCCTCTCTCTCCCTCCCACTCTATCTGTACAAAAAATGGAAAAATATCCTCGGGTGAGGATAAAAAAAAAAAAAAAGACAGAACAGCATGGCAGGCAAATTCCAATAAAGTTTGTTCTAATAACCTAAGAATATGAAAACTGGTTAAAAGTGTCCTTGAACAGCAGATTATTGGGTATTTGAGTCTTGGAAAAAGTGGATCACTCTGATTAATTTTAGTATTTCAAATGCAGTATGATATTTGAAGAGTGAAATTTAGGGGTCACACATAAGGAGATTAAAGTTGCCACTTAATTTTAACAACAAGCTGAAAGCTAAACATACGAAAAATGTAACAACTATTCTTGAACCTGTAAGAGAAAGAGCATTGCTCGAGAAATCATTGGGCCAGATTCCTCCAATGCTCATAGAGATTCTTGGAGTAGCACTGAAATAAGCATTTTCAGAACCCCGCAGTGGGAGAATGAGATGTGGTAAAAGATTTTATTTCGGTGGAGTGTTACATTCCTTGGGTTACAAAGTCCCATATCCCTTAGTCCCGCACTGGAAAAGAAGCAGCTTTGGACTTAGCAAAGCTAGAAGTAGGGCCAGTGTCCAGAGTTTCTGTTCCATGGTGGAGTTGATTTAGACCATTAATCCATTGTGTGGGGTCCACTTGGCCATGGACCACATGGGCGAATGCAAGGCATGAGAGCCCTACAAGCCAGGAGTACAGTGGTGGCAGAGAGAGAGAGAGAGAGAGAGAGAGAGAGAGAGAGAGAGAGAGAGAGAGAACTTTCTTTGTCTAGAAGTTTAAATATTCAGGTTTCATGCCCTTGCAGTGGCCATACCCACCGTGGCCACTGACTTACTCCCTGGTGTGACAGGTAAGAAAGCACCTTCCCATTTCACTCAGACCTCACTGCGCATGTGTCTAAACTGCCCTTGTCCAGTTACTTCCCCCATCAATCAGTGGGGAACAGACCTGGAGGGTATTAAAACTGTAGCTTGTTGGCAAAAGCTATATAAATGGCATGCCTATATTATCTAGTCTCCCTTTTACTCCTTTGCTGTTGAATAATAACTTCTTTTAAAGTCAGCTACAAAAAGAAGGCATTAGAATAAGTTAATATTTTAAAAATTCTGTTCTGTAGGTTAAATCAGCTATAATACTTTGATATGTTTTATACTGATATTTTTCTTTTTATAAGCGATGTCATTTTTTTCTTTTCAGTGAGTTAGCATTGTTTCTTAATTTAGCTCTAGATTTCCATCTTAAAGAAAAATGAAAATTACCAGCACTAATTAAGAGTAAAGATTCAAACCCACCTCCAAACATAAGTTTGACAATAACTTAGTTGAATTTTATTAATCACTGCACATTTATTATATGTTACGTACACATCTGTCCATACCTGCTAGTGAAAACATATTCATATATTGTCCCTCTATAAATTCAATTTAAAAACAGAATTGAAGGAACCAATTTTCAGTAATTATCTTGTAATGACTAATTTCTTGAAAACATTTTCCCCTTTGGTTAATAAATTTTGTTACTAGATATGTGATTCAGCAAACATGGTTTATTTCCTCTGATAGCTACTATTCCTTGCTGGCAGAGCCCTGCTTTTATTTAGGTTTATACCCTCCTATTTGCTCAAAGAAGCTGACAGTGTCCCAGTTAGTTCCAGGACATAAGTATTCACATAGAATGCCATGAAAAGTCCATTCCTTTGCCCTGGCCAGTTTGGCTCAGCAGTTGAGCGTTGGCCTGTGGACCAGAGAGTCCCTGGTTCGGTTCCTGCTAGGGGCATGTACCACACACCCAAAAAAGATAAGTCCATTCTTTTTTCTAATGATTGGTTTATTCATAGGCATGTGAAAATGAGCTCTAAGGAGTTGTTATACTACACAGTGCTTTAACAGTTTTCATTGAATCTTTGGTATGAGTTGTGACTAATTTCTTGACCAAGAACGGGAGAATGGACAGAGAAAACACTAAGTGTTGCTGTGCAACGGGGGTTTTGGGCACCAGGGTGAATTTATATTTAATGAAAGAATTTGACCCATGACTCTTAGTGCTTAAAACAAAGTGTCTTTTTCTCATTCTCATTTTTGTAAAAAAAGTGGCAAAGAAAGAAAGAAAAGAAAGTCCCTACACTTGCAATAAGACTTTACCTGGTAAGGGCTAAAGGCTCTGTTTTCATGTTTCTTTACTAATATGGTTCTCACTTGTGAAATAACCAACTTTTGTATTTTGTGTCATATATTTTTCTTTGACATCACCCCACCACATTGTGGAATTCAACACACATTTCTCTTCACTTCTTCTCTCAACACTTGATCAAAAATGGCAGTATGAAACTAACTGGAATGTAAATTGTGTTTTTATTTTTTAATAACTCTAAAAATTGCTTTTCTGTCAAAACTGACAAATTCTTATTAGCCACTGACCTTGGAACTGTTCATCTATAAAGTACTAAAACATCTAAATAAATGGGCATATGTCAAAGTAAATTGTTTGCTAGAAACTTACGTTATTCAGAAAATGCTAAATACAAGAAAGTTTAAAAGTCATTTCATTACTATTTGGTTATTTAGTTATTCTCACAAAATTAAACTAAAATCCCTCAAGTTGATGATATTTGATATGAGCCTAGATGACATTATTTCTATTTAGTGAATTATGAATTACAGAATATTGTAGGGAAAATTAATGGACATTACATGTAACATATTCTTTAATTCCAATGACAAATTATGTACAAGTTCTTCTATGAGCCTCTGCTTCAGAGATGCTCTGTCTTACTTAATAAGCTTAAAGCATAGAAAGGCTTTGGATGAGATGATGCTGTGTAGTCTCTCTTTTCTTTTATTAGTACAATATTTATTTATTTATTTATTTATTGTACCATAAATACAAAGATTGCTTTTTTCTAGCTCTCGATTCTATTCCATTGATCTGTATGTCTATCCTTTTTTAAAATTTGTATTTATTGTTGAAGGTATTACAGATGTCCTTCTTTTTTCCCCCATTGACACCCTCCTCCCTGCTCCCACCATCCCCCACCCCTGCCTTCACAGCGCTGTTGTCTGTGTCCATTGGTTGTGCATATATGCATATCAGTTCTCTGGTTTATCTCTTCCCTCCTCTCCATCCCCTTTCCCTCTGGTCAGGTGTTCTTGATTTACTGGCTTAAGATTCTATTCCTGGCAGACACAAAACTGTAATTAAGTGAAGTCTCAGTTTGATAATGTGGGGCATATACATAAATCATTCCATTTTAGGCCTGTTGTCTTGTTTTTAACTCTACAAATAATTTACATTCATTTAAGGAGAGAATCCTAAAACAATTGATACACAACATAGCATTGAGCTACAGGAATAAGAAAAATCTAAATTATATATTATAGAACCTACAAAATATGTAAAAAATTTTAAAAAATGGTAAATTGAGATGATCAAGGGAGGCTTCAATGTGGAGCTGGATTTGCAGTATGGGATGGATGATGGGATAACATGGGCAGGCTAAGAGGAATGGAGGACACTCAGAAAATCACAGAACTGATAGTGACAAGTTGATGTGCAGAGATCTATGGGAAGACCAGGCACTGTTGTACTTGTCTATATTTTTGTGAGAAGTAGAAAGTAATATTCAATAGATAGCATGAGAGCCCAGCTGGTGTGGCTCAGTGGATTGAGAGTCACCCCATGGACTGAGAGGTCCCAGTTCAATTCCCAGTCAGGGCACATGTCTGGGTTGTCCGCTCAATCCCCAGTAGGGGGTGTGCAGGAAGCAGCTGATCAATCTTTCTCTCTCATATAGATGTTTCTATGTCTTTCTCCAAAAACCCAATAAAAACATGTTTAAAAAAATAGATAGCACAAGGACCAATGTCAGACAGAAGTGTCTCTATGGTAGCTTTCCTTTCTCAAACTGAGATACTTATTTTTTCAGAGGTAAACAGAACTCTTCCAGGGACAATATTCATGGGAAACAATCTTTCCAAAGCTCTGAGGAAAGTAACATTATTTTGCACCAAAAAATTCTCACATACCATGAGGGGAAACATTACAAGAAATATTTAATGTAATATTTCTGATTCTGGCTGTTTCTGTAGGATGGTATGAATGGAAGCTAGATTTTACATGCCTACAGAAGAAAAGTTTGAGAGCAAAGGAAGCTTCAAGTGTATATTATTTATTTTTAATTAATTACATTTATTGGGGCGACATCACTTAATGAGATTATAGAGATTTCAAATGTACATTTTCATGATACATGATCTGTATGTTGCATTGTGTGCCCACCACCCAAAGTCACATCATCTTCTGTCACCATGTATTCAGCCCCTTTGTCTTTTACTACATTTCCACCTCCCTTACTTCAGCTTAACCACCATACCATTGACTGTGTCTATGAGTTTCAGTTTTATATTTCACATATGAGTGGAATCATATGGTTCTTAGCATTTTCTGACTAACTTGTTTCACTTAGCATAATATTCTCAAGTTCGATCCATGTTGTTGCAAATGGCAGTATTTCTTCTTTCTTATGGCTGAGTAGTATTTCACTGTACATATGTACCACATCTTCTTTATTAAATAATCTATAAAAAGATACTTTGGTTGTTCCCATGTCCTGTTTAGTATAAATAATGCTGCAATAAATGTAGGGGTGCATATATCTTTATGAATAAATGTTTTAAAATGTTTTGGGTAGCTACCCAGGAGAGAGATTACTGAGACATATAATAACTCTTTTCATAATTTTTTGAGGAACCTCCATACTGTTTTCTGTAGTGACTGTACCAGTTTACATTCCCACCAGCACTGAATGAGGGTTTCTCTTTCTCCACAGCCTCTCCAACACTTATTATTACTTGTCTTGTTGATAATAGCCATTCTAACACGTGTGAGGTGTTATCTTTTAGTTTTGACTTGTATTTCCTTAATAGCAAGTGAAGTTGAGCATGTTTCAAATATCTGTTGGCCATTTGTATGTCTTCTTAAGAGAAGTGTCTGTTCAAGTCCTCTGCCCCCCCCTTTTTTTTAATTTATGGATTTTATTTGGGTCCTAATCTTATCAAATAGTTAAAGGCATTTATGTGTTTTTTTTTTCTATTATTAATTTTTTTAATTTATTTTTTTGTTACAGATGTTTCTCCTTTTTTACCCCATTGACACCCTCCTCCCCATCCCCCCCCCCCGCCCCGTCCCGGCTTTGTTGTCCATGTCCATTGGTCATGCATACATGCATATAAGTTCTGTGGTTTATCTCTTCCCACCCCCCACCCCCCTTCTGATGGATGTCAGTCTGTGCCCTACTTCCATGTTTCTGGGTCTACCTTATTCCTCAGCCTGTTATATTCATTATATTCCATATATAAGTGAGATCATGTGGTATTTGTCTTTTTCTGCTTGGCTTATTTCACTTAGGATAATGCTTTCCAGGCCCCGCCATGTCGTCTCAAAGGATAAGAGATCTTTCTTTCTTACAGCTGCATAGTACTCCATTGTGTATATGTATCACAGCTTTTTTATCCATTTTTAAATTGGATTGTTTGCTTGCTTGGTGTTGAGTTGTATGAGTACTTTATATATTTTGAATATTAACCCCTTGTGGAAACTGTTGTTTGTAAATGTGTTCTCCAGTTCAATTGATTGTCTTTTTGTCCTGTTGGCTTTATTTCTGGGCTCTCGATCCTGTTCCATTGGTCTGTGTGTCTGTTTTTCTGCCTGTACTATGCTCTTTTGATTATTGTTGCTCTGTGGTATAACTTGGAGTCAGGTCGTCTGATACCTCTGGCTTTGTTTTATTTTCTGATGATTGCTTTGGTTAATCAGGGTCTTTTCTGGTTCCATACAAATCTGACAATTTTTTTGTTACATTTCTTTTAAAAATCTTGCACATTGTTGAGATTTTTTTCAGAACTGCAATCTTGAATTCTCTGTCATTTAAATCACATATTTCCATGTCTTTACATTTGTTTTCTGAAGATTTTAAATTTTATTTCTGAGTTGCCTCATTACTGTGGTTATTCATATTTGATGGATTTCTTCTCTGTTTAGGCATCTCTGTATGAATGGCACTTTTCTAGAAGACTGAGAAAAAAAAGTATTTCCATTGTTTTTGAGTTGGTCGCCCTGAATCACAATATTTTTAGCTCTCTCGTACTTTTCTAGATTGTAGATTTCCAATGGATGGTGGATAATGACCTTTGTTCCCTGGGAAGGTGCTCCCTCCTGTGATCTGGTTGCTCCATTCCCAGGCGACCAACCCCACAGGGGAACTTGGTGGGCAATGGGGCTTCAAATCCATGAAATCCCAGTGGTGTGCCCCATAGTCAGATGCCACAGGCAGTGCAGCCTCAGTGTGTAGGCGGGGGGGAGAGCTGGGCAAACCTGGATGCCTTGTTTCAGTGGTGACCTGGGATCCCCACAGAGTTACTCTGCATCTCCACCTGGCCCTGGGATTAGTCACAGAGTACACCCTTTGATCAGGGGAAAAAAAGCGTTCTGAAGTATCTGTCCTCAGGTTTACAGGTAATATGGTCAGCAACCCTGCAGGAAGGGTGATGTGAGGCAAACTCTGGGAGGTTGGTGGGAACCAGCCAGGTTCCATGGCTTTGTTTCTCTGTCTGGAATGCTGATGACCAGACAACTGTGGCCGCACTTCTGTAATTAATCCCTGCCCAGGTCCCTGGGCTTAGCTGCAGTTTATACTGATGACTCCTGCAGGAATGGTCACTGAATCTCTTTGCTCCTGCCTGCTGAAGGGAGTGCCAACCAAAACCCGATTCCTCCCCTCTTCAGGCTGAGCTCTGCAGTGAGCTCTCAGCTGCAAGGCTGTCTATGGCTTCTCAAAGTTTCTCCCCTCTCCCCTTCCTGGTTTGCCCTCCTTTAGACGTTTCAGTGTGCGGATCTCTCAGACCTGTTTGTGCTTGAGCAGGGAATCTTTTGTTGAGGTACAGCTTTTTAAAC
Organism: Molossus molossus; assembly: GCF_014108415.1. Classification (NCBI taxonomy): domain Eukaryota; kingdom Metazoa; phylum Chordata; class Mammalia; order Chiroptera; family Molossidae; genus Molossus; species Molossus molossus. The sequence goes on along the minus strand of NW_023425355.1, from coordinate 15,423,383 downwards.
TGTTGAAACTTCAAGAGGAGAGACAAAGGGAGTTCCTCATGCAGCCTTTCCTCTGACGCACGGACTTTATTTTTTTATATTATTTTTTATAAACAGTATTTAAAGTGGGGAGAAAAAGAGAAATACACTGGAAACTACAAGCTAAGTAGGAGCAAACCTAGAAAAATGTGTTCTTTATTTGTGAGCAGGAATATAATTTAAAAAGTAGAAAAAGACTATTATTGCATTTGCCAATCATTTTGGATCATGATAATTATTATGTAATGACTATACTTAGGAATAACCCAGTAGAAACAGAATAATTTTATTAATAATATTTCTTTCTTATTAAAAAAGTCATGAAAAAAGAATGAACATTATTTATTTTAAAAGCTAAAATGTCCACACTATATGTCAGATCCAAGTTTTACTACTTTCTAGAACAAATCCTTCCAACTGTCATAGCTATATATCATTCCTCCCCTTGGAGGTAATTGTCCGTATCAAAACTTCAAGTTTGCAGTAATCCATGTGTCAAAAATAAAATGTTCAAGGGGTATCATTAAAGGTAATTTTAGGTTTTAAAGTTCCCTTTAAATTTATTTGTGATAGGCAGAATTATGGTTCCCCCAAGATGTCTACATCTGAATGCCCGGAACCTGATAATGTTACCTTACATGAGAAAAGCAACTTTGAAAGAGATGGTTAAGGTTATTAACCTTAAAATGGGGAAACTATCCTGGATTATCTGAGTGGGCCTGATATAATTACATAAATCCTTAAAATCATTGCCCTGGCTGATTTTCTCAGTGGTTAGAGCATTGGCCCATGGATCAAAGAGTTGCAGGTTTGATTCCGGTCAAGGGCACGGACCTCCACTGCGGTTCGGTCCCCCGCCCTGGTCGGGGTCGTGCGGGATGCAACCAGTAGATCTCTCTCTCTCTCTCTCTCTCTCTCTCTCTCTCTCTCTCTCTCTCTCTCTTCCTCTCTCTCCCTCCCTCCCACTCTGTCTGAAGATAAATAGAAAAATATTCTCAGATGAGGATTAAAAAAAAAAGAAAGCAGAAGAGGAAGGCAGAAGTGTGGGTTAGAGAGATCAAACAGAAGAAAAAGGAGATATTCCGTTTGAAGACTAGGCCATTATTTTTTGCTTTTCAGATGAAGAGAGAGGGCCAAGAACCAAAAAATACAAATGCTCTCTAGAAGCTGGGAACACCATTAGCTGCCAAACCACAAGGCAAGGATGACTTTGGTACTTCAACAGCGAGGTACCAGATTCTGCCAAGAATCTACATGAGAAAGGAACAAATTCTCTCAGAGCATCCAGAAAGAAATGCAGTCCTGCTGACATCTTGATGTTAGCCCAGTGACATAAATGTTGAACTTTTCACTTATAAAACTATAATATAATAAATTTTCATTCTTTAAGTCACTAAATTTGTGGTAATTTTTCATGCAGTAATAGAAAACTCATTTTTGGACCTATCTGAATCAGAATTCTAATTCAGACTTAGCATTATTATTAATTAGTGTGTTCCTGTTGTAAAATTCAAATAATAAGCTAGGTTCACAATTGAACTTTGCCCCACTTTTCAGGAATTTTATCATCTAAGTTTACCCGATAAGAAAAACAGTTTAAAACTGCGAACATGAGAAAATATGTATTCATGGGTCAGGGAAGAACATTTAATTCATATTACAAATAAATTAAGAACATTTTGGCTAGATAGACACATTGGGGTTGAATTTTTAAAGATATGTCGCTCTTTGTTTATTGTGATTAATTCCCTTTAAAATTAATGAGACTTATGTGTTCATAGCAAGGTAGTAATAAGCCTCCTAATGAGCAATAGTTTAAACCCCTATCTATCCAGGGATTCAGTACAATTTATTAAATTCTTCAAAATAACCATGGAGAATACCCAGATGAATATTTAGCTATGGTGTTATTCAGACCATTAAGAAGAGCAAGTATAGTGTAGTTGCAATGCCTAGCTTCACTCTGATATTTTTTGCATATGTTCCTTTTATTCTCCATGAAGTGAAAGGTACTTAAGAGAAAAATCCTCATACCTACAGCAATATTAAATTTTTAAAAAGTGTCCTAATATTTTCAACTGAATTATTTAGTGTAAAATGACAAAGATATTCTAAACTGCTTCTATGAGTGCTAGAAAATGTTGCTTATTGCTACCTCTTGAGCCAGATAAAACTGCATTGTTTTACCTGTTCCCATTAAATTCATCCAGATGATATATATTTCATATAGGCATGCAGTTTATAACTTGTACTTATAACTCACGGCACCCTTTAGTGTTATAACCATTTTTCTATTTTGGTTGCCTTTGAAGTCATTACTCACCCACGTGAAATAGATAAACCCATTTTATTGTCTACTTCAGCATCAAAATCTCTTAACATTTTATAAATGTAGTATTTGGCCTGTATTGATTGAGCTAGATTTTTATAGTGTGTTTATAGTGTGTAAACTACTCCCTGGGAGAAAGTTGGGCATTTTTGGAAGCTGTGTGAACTCTTCTTTGCCACTGGGGTACCATTAAGTTACTGCTTCATTGGCCTGAAATAAGTCATTCAGCTTCTAAAATGCCTAATTGACTCTCTGGGAGTAGTGAGGGAGGTAGGTGCTCAGTCACTACTGTTTTTCATATTGTCAACTTCTAGCACCGGGCCAGTGGCACAATGGATAACGCTTCTGACTACGGATCAGAAGATTCCATATTGTCAACTTCCATTTCAATGGTGAATTTAATGGAGGACACTGAGTGAGCCAGATTCTCCCAGCATGGGAACCCATCAAGGCTAAATCAGGCAGTCTCTCGTCTAACTTGAGAACTCAGTCGCAGCTTGGTGGTAAGATTTGGAGGTAATTGTTTAATGACTAAGAACTCTGAATGGCACTGGGGTTAAAGGGCAGTACTAATGACTTCAATAATTTATCTGACAGAATGTGTCACAGGGGATATTTTGACCCTAAGTAGAGATCCGGACATCAAAGTTTTTTGAAAAACAATGAATGCACAGAAAGATTTTAAGAAAGCTTTTTAAAAGGGTTTCATTACATAGTCCCTGAAATTAAATGTAGTTAAAGAATTTTGAAAATAAAATATTATTTAAAAGGCTGGGAAATATTTTGGTGGGACATTACTATATGATCACTCTTCAAATAAGGACTGAAAGGTAAGCGATCTTTATATATATATATATATATATATATATATATATATATATATATATATTTTTATTGATATTTTAGAGAGAGAGGAAGGGAGAGAGATATAGAAACATTGATGTGAGAGAGAACCATCAATCAGCTGCCTCTTGCACGCCCCCTACTGGGGACAGACCATGAAACCAGGGCATGTACCCTGACCAGGAATCAAATCCAGACCTCTCAGTCCATGGGAAGATGCTCAATCCACTGAGCCACACCAGCTGGGCAAGGTAAGCAATCTTTACAGACACCAGTAAAATCCACAGACTCCATTAAATCACAGCTAAGTATCACATGACTTCCTAGGGCAATAAGATTTACTTAGTATGCTTACTGTATTTAATATGCAGATATACTATTACATTTCAGAGTAATAAAATGTGACATGTTTTAATAGTATTATAATAATACATAAATTGTATTTGTTAAGAATCAACTAATACCCAAAGAAATGCATGATGTAGTCATCGCTTCTGCTTTCAATGTTCAGATAAATTGTCTTAAGAATGACCTAACAACAGCTGCTATTTCATACAGACCATTTTTTTCCCCAAACTTTTGACAGCTGTAATTTAAAAATATTATTTTTTCTTTATTGATTTTAGAGAGAGAGGAAGTGAGAGGGAGAGAGAGATAGAAACATTGATGAGAGAGAACATCGATTGGCTGCCTCCTGCATGCCCCCTACTAGGGATCAGGCCCACAATATGGGCATGTGCCCTGACTGGGAATCCAACCGGCGACCTTCTGGTGCATGGGTTGACACTCAACCACTGAGCCACATCAGCCAGGCATATAATTTTTTTAAGTACGTACTTAAATTCTTATTTCATGGTTACCCAGAAAAGTTAAATTGTCACATGCTTTGTTTTCTATGATTTGATTCTTTTTAGAGAGACCCTGAGAATTAGAATTGCATATTGAAAAAGAAAATCAGATCCTATACTATAATTAGAAGAGCAAAAAATTTGCCTTTCAACTAGAAATTTAAACAAGAATCAAGAAGAATAAAAATGATATAAAACATACATTTATGAACTTATAAACTTGAAGCTGTAATAATAAGATCCTTTGCTCACTACACAATGATTCCAGAGTCAAACACTTAAGACCAGATGTTCAATAGTCCCTATTAACTGTGTCACTGAATTTTAAATGTGGAAGGCTTTGTGTCTAAATCCCAGGATATCATCACTTTTTATTGTCTTTTGTCCTAGGTGTGTTAGTATTAGACAAGAATGCAATGTTCCGGCCAGTGTGGCCCAGTGGTTAAGCATGGACCCATGTACCAAGAGGTCGCTGGTTCGATTCCCAGTCAGAGCACATGCCCAGGTTGTGGGCCCGATTCCCAGTGGGGGGCATGCAGGAGGCGGCCAATCGATGTTCTCTCTCATCGATGTGTCTATCTCTCTCTCTAAAATCAATAAAGAATATTTTTTTAAAGAACGCAAGTAGAAAAAACAACATTTATATGACAATTTAGTTAACATTTTTACTTTGTGTAATAAATGGCCAACAAATATGTGTATCTTTGTTTGTTATCCAATATAGCTTTTCCTAGAGCCACGTTTTCTAAGTCAGCAAAAGCTAACAAAATATTAAAGTTGAGAAAGAGATATTCTTTTTAAGTTTAGATAAAATATGTTGCTAAAGAACTCCATTTAAATTTCTTAGAAATGTGTAGTATTTTTTATTTTAGATGTTAGGTATTTATACAGCTGTGAATATTGTTATATGTTCTTCAGGAATAAGTCAATTGTTTCATCAGAACATGACTTCAGTGGAAATTCGAAAGCCCACAAATTAATCATTTTATTGATATGGCTTTTTCTTTTATTATGACCAGTCTTGCTCTAATTTCTAAGAGGGGGTAGCAGAAGGTACCATCCTAGAATGTGCCAATTTGTCATGTGGATATTTTTAGCTGAAAACAATTGGGGCTCAGCAAATTCAGAAAGATCTTTGTATCTCCTCCTTAATTGCCATAAAAGAATCTAGACAGGGGCTTATTCCAGGAAGAGAGCTATTATCAGAGATATTTTTTATATAGGAAAAACTCATCTGCAAGGTAACCAAATATTTTCTTTTCTCATTTCCCTGGAAATTGTCTACTTCTGCTTTGAAGCCCCAGGCCACTAATTCCTTCCCCTTAGTTCAGGGCATATATAAACCTCAATTACCTGACGGCCGGGGAATCTCTTATTTTTATGGGGCTCCCATATGTATGAAATTTTTTTTCTTCTGTTAATTTCTTATGTCAATTTTATTATTAGTCTAGCCAAAGAACCTGGAAGGGAAGAAAGAGAAAGTGTTCACTTCTACATCCACTTTCTTCTCCCTGATTTTTCTACCTCCATTTCACCTCACTTCCTAGTCTAAGGATATAAAAACTGGAAAATGTCGCCCTGGTGGTGTGGCTAAGTGGATTGAGCATTGTCCCATGGACTGAGAGGTCCTGGTTCGATTCCCAGTGAGGGCACATGCCCAAGTTGTGGACTCAATCCCCAGTAGAGGTCGTGCAGGAGGCAGCCGATTGATGCATCTCTCTCACATCAATGTTTGTATCTCTCTCCCTTCCTCTCTCTCTAAAAAAATCAATAAAAACATATTTAAAAAAAAAAAAAAAAACATGGGGGAAAAAGGAGAAACATATGTAACAAAAATAAACTAATGAAAAAATAAAAAATTTAAAAAAAACTAGAAAATGTCATGAATTGAAGAAGAAATATGACTTATGTGTATGTACATATTCCCACAGGCACAGAGACATATATGCTGGGCCTCCCCAAAGTACAACATACTCTTGGTTCACTTGCTCAGCACCCATTCCCAGCCACCTCTTTTTTTTTTTTTTTTCTTGTTTTTCTCTTCTAAGGAGGCTAAAAAGTCAAATATTGCTTTCTCAAAATTCCCATGCATCTAGGACTAGCCATGCAACATGGTTTTGATAAATGAAGTCAAAGTGGAAATTTTGGAGAGAGTTTTGGAGAAAGATTTCTTGAGATTCACTCCACTAGTATTTACTTAGCTACCTCCTTTTCCTTTTTCCTGGAGGTATAGCAATGACAAAGACCACAGGTACATGTTAAGGCTAGCATAGAAGATGTGGTAATTTGAATCATGAATTGCCCCCAAATATGCCAGCACCCACTAGAATTTCAAAGAGGCAAGGAGCAGATTGTCCCCTGGAGCCTCCAGAAGGGAAAAAAACAAAACCAAACCAGACACAGCTGCAACTTCATTTTAGCTCCATAGGTTTCATTTTGGAATTCTGACAACCAGATGTCTAAGAGAATAAATTGGTGTTGTTTTGAGCCACTACATTTGTGGTATTTTTATGGCAGCAATAGTAAACTAATATAGCAGAAAAATATAAAGAGCAGAGGTCCTTGACAATATTGTTGAACTGTTATACCAGCTGTAGATCGCCTACTACAAGTTTTATTTTAATATGTGTTGAACAAAAAGTAAATGAACTAGGGGTTCTATTACTTTTGGCTGACAACAACCCTAGCTGGTACAGTCCTCCCACTACCCACACATATTGCCATCAATAATAATGGAAAGCCATGTACCTTCCTCCAGATCTTGGACAGGACTGTAATACAATTTATCATCCATTTTCTTTTGCTGATTCCCCCTCTCTCTTATTCTCAAAAAATCTTGAATAATTAGAGTAGTCTTTGTCATGACTACCTCCCTTTTTACATTTTCCTGACAAAGGTAGTATTTGTTTCCAGGCATCATTTTAAATGTAGACTCTTCTAAATATTGTGCCACCTCACAATTTTTAAACAGCAATTGATGATCTTTGATTCTGATCTTCAATGTCCTCCAAAATTCATTGCTTAGCAATTGTTTTCTTGCATTGACAATGTACCTTGTGCTCTAGGCATGACAATGCACTATCACTTGCATATGATTAATTCTACTTGCTTTCTTTTAATGACTTTCAGTATTCCCTGCTCTAAACAACTGCATTTACCTACACCTACATTAAGCCACTTAGCATACATGTGCAGTTATTAAATCACTATTTGTTGCAACTTAATATGAATGTGTATTAAAGCATAAAATTTTAACTATTTTATGATCATTTCTATTGATGATTACTGTACCTGTCACAAAGTTAAAATGCTTTGTCAACATCTTTGCTGACATTTTCTGGCACCTTATGCACTGTCTACCTCCTGGACACATCAATGTTCTGGAAAATGCTAACAACCAGAAACAATAAGAGCAGTTGCTGACAAATTCTTTAAAATAAATTATTAAAGAGCATTTCAGACACTTGCATTTATTGTTACTTGCTTAAAATCAGTAATATTTCAATATTGACACTTTGGGGGAGTCAAAGGAGAACAGTTCAGAATGATTACTGTTGATTATCTCTGGTGATTGCATCAAGGTTCCAGTTAATTAAGGATAATTGTAGAGCTGACATGTGTGACAAGACTGGTAATTATCCGGCTAACCTTATTGGGTTCACTTTGTGGCAAGTGTTAAGTATATACAATCTGTACCCAGCTGCTGATCTAACAAGCAAGCATTGTTGTTGAAATTAAATAGATACGTTAGTTAAATCACTATTTGTTGCAACTTAATATGAATGTAGCAATGGATATGGCAAATTTTTTAAAGAGTTGGAGACTGACTCAGAGAGAAATAATTTTGTAGTCTGGCTCGACCTTGATCAAATAGAACACACCATACTGAAATATTTGTTGGTAAAATGTGGATGATTTTTCTGGATCACCAGTTCATCAATTCAGCTTGACACTTGAAATCAATTATGAAGACAGGCAAACTACTTTATCAGTGTCTATGTCGGTAGCTGTGCATAGATAGAGCCAAAAGGACTAGAAAATCTAAATTTCCTTTGGTATTTTGATATGTTTACTAAGATCATAAAGTAATCTGAAAATCTATAAGACAATAGGAAGAAATTAATGAATCAGTGGGCAAATATAGAGAAAATTACTAAAGTACAAAATGTATGATGATACATTTTTATAGAATAACTCATATTTCTCCAAAAAGATTTAGCCCACAAAGAATCTATCCTAATAAGTATTGTTTAGACACCCAGCTTAAACTAAGAGCTTTGATTCTGTGTTTCCCTGATGCCTGGGGCATACCATTACATTACTGCTTACCAAATTACAGTGAAATTATTGGAGTATGTGATTGTTTCTCATGCCACTACACTCTAAACACCTTAAGGCCAGGGACTATGCCTTACTAATCTTTATTCCTGCCCTACCCTCTTTTTGAGCACTTATCACAGTGTTTTAGACATAATAGACATTTAATACATAAGTTTTTAAACTGACATAAACTGAAGTCCTCAGATTTATACAGATTTATAGAGTTTATGTATTCAGTTAGAATTTTAATATATGTATTCATCGCTTTAATTTATAACTTTGAACTAATTGTAGACTTACAGAAAATTTCTAAAAATAATACAGATAGTATCTGTATAAAATTAATTGTTTCTGCTAATGTTAACATCTTATGTAACCATAGTATAATTATCAAAACTCAGAAGTTAATATTTGTAAAAAAAAAAAAACTAGTAACTACAAAGTCTATTTATATTTTACCAGTTTTCTACCAATGTTCATTTTTCTTTCAAGATCCAGTCCAGAAACCCACATGGCATTCAGTTTATATCTTAGCCTTCTCCAATCAATTACAGTTATTTGGTCTTTATTTTTTATGATCTTGACACTTTTCAAGGAGTACTGGTCAGTTATTTTGTGAAGAAAAGGGAACCCTCATTCACTGCTGGTGGGAATGTTGACTGGTACAGCCACTATGGAAAATCGTCTGATAATTCCTCAAAAAATTAAGAATAAAGTTATTATATGACCCAGCAGTCCCTCTCCTGGGCATATACCCCCCCAAAATCAAAAACATGTATTCGCAAAGATATATGCACCCCTATGTTCATTGCAGCTTTATTCATGGTGGCCAAGACATGGAGACAACCAAAGCATCTTGCAACAGAGGCTTGGATAAAGAAGATGTGGTATGTCCAGACAGTGTTGCTCAGTGGTTGAGCATTGACCCATGCACGAAGAGCTTGCCAGTTTGATTGCCAGTAAGGACACATGCCCAGGTGTGGGCCTGATCCCCAGTGGGGGTCATGCAGGAGGCGTCCATCGATGTTCTCTCTCATTGATGTTTCTATCTCTCTCTCCCTCTCACATCCTCTTTCTCTAAAATCAATAAAGAAAAAAAAGAAAATGTGGTACATAGACACAACGCAATGCTACTCAGCCATAAGAAAAGACGAAATATTGCTATTTGCAAAAACATGGATGGACCTTGAGTATTATGCTGAGTTAAATAAGTTGGGCAGAAAAAGCTAAAAAACATGTGATTTTACTCATATGTGGAACATAAAATTGAAACCCATGGATGTAAACTTTATCCATTGTGGCTTTAATTAGCATTCCTCTAAAAAACTGTAATATTGGCCAGTTTTTCATATACCTGTTGACCATTTGCATGTCTTGTTTGGAGAAATATTTACTTAGTTCTTTTGTTTATTTTTAAAACTGTTTTATTTTTGTTTTGTTGAGTTGTAGAAATTTTCTATATATTTTAGATATTAACTTTTGTCAGATATATGGTTTGAAAATATTTTGTCCCAGTCCATATGTTGCTTTTTAATATTGTTTTATTTATTTATTTATTTATTTATTTATTTATTTATTTATTTATTTATTATTTATTTATTTATTATTTATTTATTTATTGCTGTGCAGAAGCAATCCCACTTCTGGATATATATCTAAAGCAAATGAAGTCAAAATCTTAAAGAGATAGTGTACTCCCACGTTCACTGCAGTATTATTCACAATAGCCAAACTTCAAAAGAACCTAAATGTATATCAACAGATGAATGGAAAAGAACATGTGTTATATACATGAAATGAATAATAATATCCTTTAAAAAATCAAATCGGCCATTTGATACAACACGAATGAACATGGAGGACATTATCCTAGGTAAAATAAGCCAGACAGAAAGACAAATACTGTATGATATCACATATATGGAATCTAAAATAGTCAAACTTATAGAAGCAGTGAGTGAAATGGTGATTGCCAGGGACTGGAGGAAGAGGGAAATGGGAGTTATTAGTCAAAGGATACAAAGAGTGGATGCAAAAGGGGTTCTATGGAAAGTAACCTCACAGGATGATTTGATCATAAATTCTTAACTGGGCAGATCATGGTGGATTGTCAATCTCCAGGCATATAACTTCTGTAGTAAAAAGGTTTATGTTTGCCTTAAGCAAGTCCTGTCCATTATTTTTGTGCATTTAGGTTAACAGAGCTTTAAAATAAGCTTAACCATCATCAAGAGAGCACATAGCCTTTTGTTTTTAAAGTTATCTTTGTTGTTGAAAGTATTACAGGTGCCCCCCCTTTCCCCATCCCCATCAGCCCCATGATCTTAACTATCCTATAATCCAATACCTGCCTTGCTTTCTCACACGTCATGTAATCTTCCTTCCACCTCTTCCTTAATTCCAAATGCATGAAAGAAATTCAAAACTGTTATTCCCCAGAACATTTGAGAACTTGCTTCCTAGCAATGTCATGAGTTTGGCTCAAGTATATTTTAATAAAATATATTTACAGTTTTGTAGACATTTCCTATGTCTACCAAAGTTCTAGTTATACAAAATGAACATGGTCATTGAAATTTATCATGCAATTTAGTGTTTATTGTTAATAGTACTGTATTGTGTGATTAAAATTTTGCCAAAGGAATAGATCTTATGTTAAATGTTCTTGTCACACAAAAATAACAATTTTAAAGAGAGAACAAAGAAACTTTTAGAGGCAATGGATATGGTTATGGCATAGATAGTGGTGATGGTTTTATTTCCAAACTCATGAAGTTGTAAACATGAATTATATACAGCTTCTTGTATGTCAATCATATCTCAATAAAGTGATTAAAACATCTAATTTTAAAATAAATAATTAAAAATAGTCAGGTAAATTAAAAAGATATATAGTTTCTTCATTTTAAAACAGAGAAAACCATTGTTCATCATCTTGTCTGGGCAACAAGAATCAACCAATGAATGCACAAATAAGTAGACCAACAAACTAATGTTTCTCTTTCTCTCTCTCTCCCCTTCCTTTCTCTCTCAAGTCAATTAAAATTATTAAAAAAAAAAAAGACTGAAGGTCAGCAAGATATGAAGTTACAAAAATATCAGCAAACATGTTCCTAATAGTTATTAGGAGTGATACAAATGGTGTCACTCCATTTTCATCCCTTGATTTCTGGACTTATAAATTCCATTTATAGGAGAAACAATGTCATATATTGGCTGCAGATTCAGACCACATACAGGTTTCTGGAGAACCTTGCCCAAGCCCTACAAGGTATTGCAACTGAATCTTTAAAAAGGCATTCCCAATTCTAACAAGCAGACTAATTTAAGATAGTAGCTAACATGGAAGACCAGTAAAACCCACGAGCATTGAACCACTGCCACAATTCTTTACTGTAAAGCAATTTTCATGATCAGAACCAATGCTATGTAGAATACTATGACAATGAATGAGGCATTGTGTAACTTGACAGATGGTAGTTTTGGGGGAAGCATTGCATTCAGAGAAAGCAAATCCATAAAAGCAGTGCCTATTATAAGAAAAAAACAAAACAGCCTGGCCAGTGTGGCTCAGTGGATTAAGCATTGTCCCATGGACTGAGAGGTCCTGGTTCAATTCCTAGTAAGGCACTTGCCCTGATTGCAGGCTTGATCCCCAGTACGAGGCCTGCAGGAAGCAGCCAATGGATGTTTCTCTCCTATGTCAATGTTTCTATCTCTCTCTTCAAAAAATCAATAAAAACATATAAACAAAACAAAACAAACAACAAACAATTGCCCCTTCAATGATGGAAATAATTCATTGCATTCAGCCTGATACCAGTTAATTGGCTGATCACCTAAGAAAATGGTCCCATGTTGAAGGCTCAGCACTGTTTTCTGCTGATGGCAATTTGACCACTCAGTATTGGCTGTAGCCACGTCAGTGTAATCAGCAGCCCACGTGGTCAGTCTATGTTGCTAAGTCCATGTATAAAGTTGATTGTTCACTTTGTCCATGAGCTCATTGACAGGTGACAGGGCTGGTTAGGGAAAAGAGGCTGAGTGGTCAACAAAAAGGATCATGCTCTCCATTGATTTTTAACATTCACTTATTCTGGGGAAACTCTTTGGGGAGCATTCATGTGGTACCCAAATATCATAATATTTTTGCCCATTCAGAGAAGTCTATCTACATACCTGTCTCAAATATCCTTGTAACCAATTTTCTTATTATGTTCTTTTCAAGTCCCTGATCATTGAGAAGAACAATTTACTACAGTGTATAAATTGTTATATATTGGCATGAATGACCATTTCTCCTTCAGAGCGAAGTGTGAAAAACTAGGTACAATAGCTAAGATCTGGAAATAGCCCAAGTGTCCATCAGTAGATGAATGGATAAAAAAGCTGTGGTACATATACACAATGGAGTACTATGCAGCTGTAAGAAAGAAAGATCTCTTATCCTTTGAGACTACATGGAGGGACCTGGAAAGTATCATCCTAAGTGAAACAAGCCAAACAGAGAAAGACAAGTTTCATATGATCTCACTTATTTGTGGAATATAATGAACATAACAGTCTGAGGAAGGGGGTAGTCCCAGAGACGCGGAAATGGGATACAGACTGACAATCCCCTAAATAGGGGGGTGGTGGGGAAGAGATAAGCCACAGAACTTATATGCCTGTATGCATGAACAGTGGACATGGACAACAAACTGGGGAAAGGGCAGGGAGGGATGGGGAGGGGGGAATCAGTGGGGGAAAAGGAGAAACATCTGTAACAAAAATTAATTAATAAAAAAAATTCATAAAAAAAAAAAGAAAAACTAGGTACACTGCTTGAAGTTTTGTGCACTGAAAGGATTTCCTTTCACTACTGTTCAAGAATTTCTTAAAAAGACACTGTACGTCTACAGCTGTCCATTTTCATTTGGTGCTTGTATATCATGCATAATCATCTGTAAGTAATCCTCAAGTCTACTTTTCTCCTGTCAACTACTAAGGATTTTCCTATGAGGCCTTTGGTACAAGTGAGAAGAGAGAGGCAGTGTATTAGGAGTGGGGCTCATGAGCATTTGGGCCACTTCTTCACGTAACTTACTTCTGCCTTCTTGGCCTGCTCAGGTCCAATAACTTTTACAGCATTTCCATTTGGCGATGGAGTGCTGCTGTGCATGTCCAATTTTATGGCTTGATGGGCCACATAACATTCAGTTCATGATGGTCACATAGTAACTTGGTGGCCCAAGGTTAACATACAATCTTTTAAGACCAATTAGTAGGCCAAGAGCTGTTTCTTAAAAGTTGAGAAGCTATCTACAAAGTATGGCAGGGTTTTGTCCTTAAATCTTAGGGGTGTAACCTGTGATTCATCTATAGGGAGTTGCCAAAGACTCCAAAGAGCATCCTTATCTGTCACTGATATTTCAAGTCCAATCAAATCTGGTAGACCATATGGCCCAAGTAACACAGCAGTTTATATAGTAGCCTGGGTCTCTTACATATCATTCTCATGTTCTGGGCCTCAACCTAAACAAGTAGCTTTCTGGGTCATGTGGTAAATTAGCTGAAGTAACTCATTCAGATGAGGAATACATTGCCTCCCAAATCCAAAAGGGCCTAGTAGATATTGTGCCTCTTTTTTTCTTTGTAGGGGGGCCAGGTTCAATAATGTACCCTTGAATATCTCAACATGCTGTACACCGCTGCAATCCAAAACGTTTTACTGATGTACAAGGCCCCTGAATTTTTGTCAGGTTTATTCCACAACCTCTTACATGCAAATGTCTTAGTAATAAGCCTTGAGTAGTTGTTACTTTTGCTCACTAAATCCAATCAGTGTAGTGGATTTATGTGATTTTCACAAATCTTCTGAAAGAAAAAAAGGCCATTAAGATTTCTGCACATTGAATTATGACATAAGCCTGGAGAGTTGATATAGCTCTGACGTAGGACTATGAGGGTGTATTACTGGCCTTGCAAGCTGAAAACAAACTGCTTCTCATGGGCCTTATGAACAAGAATTAAGAAAAAGTCAGCACTGGCCAGTATGGCTCAGTTGGTTGGGTGTCGTCCTGTGCACCAAAAGGTTGCCAGTTCGATTCCCAGTCAGGGCACATTCTTGGGTTATGGGCTCGAGGCAGCTGATTGCTGTTTTGCTGTCTTGCTATCACTCTCACATGGATGTTTTGTTTTGTTTCTTTTTCCTCTCTCCCTCTCCCTCTAAAAGCCAATAAAAATATTTAAATAAAATAAAGAAAAGAAGAAGAGCATTATTATATCAATAACTACATACAAGGAGGTGTATTTAGTTACTAAAACAATAAAACTACATTTGGCATAGCAGGCGTAATTGGATTTACCGCTCAGTTAAGCTCATGATAATCCACTGTCATTCTCCACGATTCATCTGCCTTCTGTACAGGACAAGCAGAAGAGTTGAATGAGGGTGTGGTGGGAATCACCACTTCTGCATTTTTCAAGACATTTATGGTTGCACTAATACTGCAAAACCTCCAGGGATGCAATATTGCTTTGGTTTTACTATCTTCCCAGGCCCAGGCTATTCTACTGACTTCCATGTGCCTTTTTCAAATAGTAGCCTTTACTCCACAAGCTAGGCAACCAATGTGGGAATTTTGCCAGCTAGTGAGTATATATGTTCCCATTATGCACCTCACAATTTAAGAACTAGAGAAACAGCCACAGAATGGGTTTGGGGGAAAACTGGGAGTACTGTGAGACAGATCTCAGCTAAAACTCCATTGATCACGATACCTTTAAACCCCTGCCCTGACAGGTAGATCACTACTATTTTGAGTCTCCTGGAAATAGTGTCAGTTCAGAGTCAGGCTCCATTAGTTCCCAAATATTTTGCTCATTAATTTTTCTCCAATGCACAATATCTTTGGTATGAGAACATAAGTCCCTTAGGGGAAAGCAGGGAGAAAGATTAACAGTTTAAGTTTCTGGTAGTGTTTTGGAGTCTTTCTTCAAAGGGGCTCAGCCTCTCCTTCATTCAAAGGATTCTGGACACATAAACTGGATCAAGATTGGGCATTGATTGAAAGGTCAGGACTCTGTTTTTATCATTTAGATCAGACTTTGTTCACTTCACCTAGAACTTCTCTGTTTGTATAAATCAGTTGAGAATTTAGTAGGATTCTTATTTTACTTCTAGGGACACATAATCACCCAGCTAATGCTGTAGGTCTACATACATCAGACTGTTTTGCTTGTTGCTTTGATTCTGCTGTCCATTACAGTATCAATGCCTACCTTGCCTTTGGTGTTTGAGTGCTACCACTTGGACTCTGCCACTTCAGAATTCTATTACTCCCATTTCATTTAGGTTTTCAAATTAAGTGACCACAGTTTTCTCTGTGAGGTCTGGCCTAGCAATAAAAGTAATGATAGAGCTTGTCAAGGATGCTGGGGATCCACTCACAAATTTACAGTATTGCTAAGGTTTGATAGATCAGTTCAAAAAAATGTCAAGTTGGTAACCATTTCCTTTCACAGTGAGCTCCCAGGAGACAAAAACGTGAAATATTGTTTTGTGGAAAAGACATAAAATAAAAGACATTCTCTAACCTCATTGGAAGGGACAAATATCATGCACCTAACCAAGAATAGACATCTACTCTAGTCTCTGACACTTGCCTCTGCCTACAATAGGCAGCAGAATCTCCTCCAGGAGTCTTTTATTTTTCTTTACTTAATCCCTTCACCCTTCTCACCCAGCCTCCAACCCCCTCCCCTCTGAGAGCTGTAGTCTGTTCTCTGTATCCATGAGTCTGTTTCCACTCTTTTTTATTTTGCTCATTAGGTTACACATATGGTTCTTGCCTTTCTTTGACTGGCTTATTTCACTTATGATAATATTCTTCAGGTCCATCCAAGCTGTGGTAGAAGGTAAAATGTACTTTTGTGTGTGTGTGTGTGTGTGTTTTATGGCTACAGACAACAGTATGGTGATTGCCAGAAGGAAGGGGTTGGGTGTGGTAGAAGAAGATAAAGGGGGGATAAATGGTGATGGAAGAGGGGATACAGATGATGTATAGAATTGAATACCTGTATAGAATTGAAGCCTGTATAATTTTATTAACCAATGTCACCCCAATAAACTCAATAAAAAAATAGAAAAGGAAAAAAAAAACCTCCTCTAGGATCAGAAGCTGATGACATCAGAGGTAGACAGCTATCCTAAGACAAGTGATATAATTGATGGCTTTAAAAATAGAAAATATCCGCCCTGGCCAGTTTGGCTCAGTGGTTAGAGCGTCGGCCTGCGGTCCAGAGAGACCCAGGTTCGGTTCCCGCTAAGGGCATGTACTTCGGTTGCAGTTTGTCCCCGGCCCTGGTTGGTCGTGCGGGTGGCAGCCACTCGATGTGTCCCTTTCACATCGATGTTTCTCTCTCTCTCTCCCTTCCTCTCTCTCCCTCCCACTCTATCTGTGCAAAAAATGGAAAAATGTCCTCGGGTGAGGATTAAAAAAAAAATAAATAAAAAAAATAAAAAAATAGAAAATATCCTTTACTTAAGGAATGTACGCAGCCTTTAGAAGCTAAAAATGACACAGGATAAATTTTCCCCTTCAGCCTCCAGAAACAATGCAGCCTTAAATGGGAGTTCACCCTTATGCAACCTGTTAATGACTTCTTAAGTCCATTAATGTAAGACAATAGAGTTGTTTTAAACCACCACATTATTGGTAATTTATTACACCAGAAATAGGAAACCAGTACAATATATTTTATACAGTTAGATTCTTAATTGTTGCCCTGGGGATTGCAATTACAATCTTAACTTAAAACACCCTAGTTTAAATTAATATCAGTTTAATTTCAGTAGTATAAAAATCAGTTCCTGTATACCTCTATTTCCTTACCTATTTCTTGTGTTATTATTGTTGTACAAATTGCATCTTTAAATAATATAAGCCAACCAATACAATTATATGTGGTTATTTTAAGCGTATAGGTGAAAAAATTGAAACAAAAATATATTATGATGTCTTTTGTACTTGTGAGATACCACACCTAGGTTCAGCTGCCTGCTGCTCAAAAGTCAATCATCAAGAGACAAGAGCTGATGGAAGGAAAATACGGTTTATTTAACAGCCAGCAGCTTGAGAAGATGGGGAACTCTCATCACAAAGACTGTCTTAACCTCTCAGTGCAGGCAGAGGATTTTAAGAGTTTCAGGGAAAGGGGAAGGTAGAACAAAGGAAACGAGAGAGGGTTGTAGGCTCTCACTGAGGGTGTTATGTGTAAGTCAGCACAGTCTGCTTTGATAACCATCTCAGAGCTGGTCAAATGATGGTCAGTCAATGGAAGGTGAGCAAACGTCCTGGAGCTGAAAAGCCTGAAAGATGGAGTTTGTTTCCTTTGAGGTTAGCTCTTAGAATCCTTTAAGCAGGCTTGTGAATTAATTTACAAGTCATTATTTACACAGAAACAATGTTAAAAGAATGGTTGGGTGGGTTACATTTACCTATGTTGTTACCTTTAATGGTACTCTATTTATGAGGATTTAAGTTTATTTCTAGTGAGTGTCCTTTTATTTCAGACTGAAGGATTCATTTCGATACTTCTGTAGGTCAGGTACACTAATGGCAAATTCTCTGTTTTTCCTTGAGAATATCTTTCTTTCTAATTCAATTTTTGTAAGATTGTTTTGTTAGATGTGGAATTCTTGTTTAACAACATTTTTCTTTCAGCATTCTGAATATATGCTCACACTGCTTTCTGACCTCAATGGTTTCCAATAAAAATTAAGCTGTTAATCTTATTGAGAATGTAATCTTTTTTTTTTATTACTTAATTTTTGCTACAGATGTTTCTCCTTTTCCCCCCACTAATTCCCCCCTCCCCCCACCCTCCCTGCCCTGTCCCCAGCTTTGTTTCCATGTCCATTGGTCATGCATACATGCATATAAGTTCTGTGGTTTATCTCTCCCCCACCACCCCCTATTCTGGGGATTGTCAGTCTGTAACCCCTTCCACATCTTTGGGACTACCCCATTCCTCAGACTGTTATGTTCATTATATTCCACAAATAAGTGAGATCATACGATACTTATCTTTCTCTGTTTGGCTTGTTTCACTTAGGATGATACTTTCCAGGTCTCTCCATGTCGTCTCAAAGGATAAGAGGTCTTTCTTACAGCTGCGTAGTACTCCATTGTGTATATGTATCAAAGTTTTTTTATCCACTCATCTACTGATGGACAATTGGGTTGTTTCCAAATCTTAGCTATTGTAAATAGTGCTGCTACAAACATGAGGGTACATATATTCTTTCTGATTGATGTTTCAGGCTTAGGGTATATTCCTAGAAGTGGGATCACTGGGTCAAATGGAAGTTCAATTTTTAATTTTTTGAGGTAACATCACATTGTTTTCCATAGTGGCTGCACCAGTCTGCATTCCCACCAGCAGTGTACTAGACTCCCCTTTTCTCCTCACCCTCGCCAACACTTGTTTGATGATTTGTTCATGGCGGCCATTCTGACAGGTGTGAGGTGATACCTCATTGTTGTTTTAATTTGCATCTCTCTGATGATTAGTGATGTTGAGCATTTCTTCATATGTCTCTTATCCATTTGTATGTCCTCTTTGGAGAGGTGTCTATTAAGTTCACCTGTCCATTTTTTAATTGGGTTCTTTGTCTTCTTTTTGTGGAGTTGTATGAGTACTCTATATATATAGGAAATTAACCCCTTATCTGATGTATCATTGGTAATTATGCTCTCCCATACAGTGGGTAGCCTTTCCGTTTTGATGATTGTATCTTTTGCTGTGCAGAAGCTTCTGAGTTTGATGTAGTCCCATGTGTTCATTTTCTCCTTTGTTTCTATTGCCTTAGGTGATGTATCAGTGAAAATTCTGCTGCTTATGATGTCGGAAATTTTGTTGCCTACATTTTCTTCTAGGATTTTTATGGATTCATGAGTCACATTTAAGTCTTTTATCCATTTTGAGTTTATTCTTGTGTATGGTGTAAGTTGATGGTCTAGTTTCATTTTTCTGCATGTAGCTGTTCAATTTTCCCAACACCATATATTAAAGAGGCTGTCCTTACTCCACTGTATGCTCTTGCCACCTTTGCCAACTATTAATTGAGCTTATTGCCTTGGGTCCATTTCTAAGTTCTCTGTTCTGTTCCATTGGTTTATATGCCTGTTCTTGTGCCAGTACGAAGCTGTTTTGATTACAGTGGCTTTGTAGTATAACCTGAAATCTGGTAATGTGATCCCTCCTACTTTGTTCTTCTTTTTCAAGATTGCTGTGGCTATTCAAGGTCTTTTTTGGTTCCATATGAACCTTTGAAGTACTTGTTCTAATACTGTGAAGTACGCTGTTGGTATTTTGATGGGGATTACATTGAATCTGTAGATTGCTTTGGGTAATATGGACATTTTAATGATGTTAATTCTTCCAATCCATGAACGGGGTATTTGCCTCCACTTTTTAATATTTTCCTGTATTTCTTTTATCAATGTCCTTTAGTTTTCTGCGAATAGGTCCTTTATTTCTTTGGTTAAGTTTATTCCAAGTATCTTAATTTTTTTGCTGCAATGGTAAATGGGATTGTTTTCTTAGTTTCTCTTTCTGTGAGTTCATCATTGGTGTATAAGAATGCCATCGATTTCTTGACGTTAATTTTGTATCCTGCAACTTTGCTAAATTCATTTATTAAGTCTAGTAAATTTTTGATGGAGTCTTTGGGTTTTTCTATGTATAGGATCATGTCATCTGCAAATAATGAGAGTTTCACTTCCTCCTTTCCAATTTGGATTCCTTTTATTTTTCCTTCCTGTCTGATTGCTGTGGCTGAGACTTCCAGTACTATGTTAAATAAGAGTGGTGAAAGTGGGCATCCTTGCCTTGTTCCTGTTCTTAAGGAAAATGCTTACAGTTTTTGCTTATTGAGTATGATGTTGGCTGTAGGTCTTTTATATATGGCCTTTATTATGTCTAGATATGATCCCTCTATTCCTACATTGTTGAGTGTGTTTATCAGAAATGGTTGCTGGATTTTGTCGAAGGCTTTTTCGGCATCTATTGATATGATCATGTGGTTTTTATTCTTCACTTTATTTATGTGATGTATCATGTTTATTGATTTGCAAATAGTGTACCAGCTTTGCATCCTGAGGATGAATCCCACTTGGTCATGGTGGATAATTTTTTTGGTGTATTGCTGGATCGGTTTGCTAGTATTCTGTTCAGGATTTTGGCATCTATGTTCATCAGGGATATTGGCCTGTAGTTTTCTTTCTTTGTAGTGTCTTTTTCTGGTTTTGGAATTAGAATTATGCTGGTTTCATAAAATGGGTTTGGAAGTCTTCCTTCTTCTTGAATTTTTTGAAATAGTTTGAGGAGAATGGGTGTTAGTTCTTCTTTGAATGTTCGGTAAAACTCCCTCGTGAAGCCATCCGGGCCTGGGCTTTTGTTTGCTGGGAGAGTCTTGATTACATCTTCAATTTCTTCTATTGATATTGGTCTGTTCAAGTTTTCTATCTCTTCCTGGTCCACTTTTGGGAATCTATGTGTTTCTAGAAATTTGTCCATTTTGCTTAGATTGTCGAATTTGTTGCCATATAATTGTTCATAGTAGTTGTTAATGATCTTTTGTATTTATGTGGTGTCAGTTGTTACTTCTCCTCTTTCATTTCTTATTTTGTGTATTTGGGTTCTCTCTCTTTGTTTCTAGGTGAGTCTAGCTACGGGTCTATCAATCTCGTTAATTTTTTCAAAAAACCATCTCTTTGTTTATTGATCCTTTGAATTGTTTTCTTTTTTGGACTCTATGTCGTTTATTTCTGCTCTGATCTGTACTATTTCCTTCCTTCTACTTGCTCTGGGGTTTTCTTTTTGTTTGCTCTCTAGTTCTTTAAGTTGTGAGGTTAGATAGTCTATTAGAGATTTTTCTTGTTTTTTGAGGTAGGCCTGTAGTGCTATGAACTTCCCTCTCAGAACTGCTTTCGCTGCATCCCATAGATTTTGTGTTGTTGTGTCTTCATTTTCATTGGATTCCAGGAAGTTTTTAGTTTCCTCCTTGATCTCCTCGGTAACCCATTCATTGTTTAATATCATGCTATTTAGCTTCCATGTATTCAAATGTCTTTGTATGTTCTTATTGCAATTGATTTCTAGTTTCATGCCTTTGTGATCTGAGAAGATGCTTGATATGATTTCAGTTTTCTTGAACTTGTAGAGACTTAGTTTGTGCCCTAACATGTGGTCTATCTTTGAGAATGTCCCATGTGCACTTGAGAAGAATGTGAATTCTGTAGTTTTGGGGTGTATTTCTCTGTAGATATCTATTAAATCCATTTGGTCTAGTGCTTCATTTAGAGTCTCTGTTTCCTTGCTAATTGTTTGTCTAGTGGATCTATCCAGTGATGTCAGCGGGGTGTTGAAGTCTACTGCTATGATTGTATTGCTATCGATTTCTCCTTGGAAGTCCTCCAGAAGATTTTTAATATATTTTGGTGCTCCTATATTGGGTGCATATATGTTAATCAAGGTTATATCTTCCTGTTGGATAGATCCTTTCAATATTATGTAGTGGCCTTCTTTGTCTCTAATTATGGCCTTCATTTTGAAATCTATTTGATCAGATATGAGTATTGCTATCCCAGCTTTTTTTTTTTCTTTCCGTTTGCTTGGAAGATTTTTTTCCATCCTTTCACTTTCAACCTAAGTGAGTCTTTTCTTGTGAGGTGAGTCTCTTTTAAACAACATATAGGTGAGTCATGTTTTCTAATCCAATCAGCTACTCTGTGTCTTTTTATGGGAACAGTCAATCCATTTACATTTAAGGTGGTTATTGATATGTACTTATTTATTGCCATTTTTGTTTAGTGTGGTTCTATTTTTCTTCCCATTTCTCCTGCTAATTACAACAGTCCTTTTTCACATTTCTTGCAGTGTTGGTTTGGTGCTAATGTATTCCCTTAGCCTTTTATTATTATTTTTTTTTTGGTCTGGGAAGCTCTTTATTTGACCTATTTCGAATGATACCCTTGCTGGGTATAGTAGCCTTGGATTCAGATTGTTGTTTTTCATGACCTTGATTACCTCATGCCATTTCCTTCTGGCCTGTAGTGTTTCTGTTGAGAAGTCAGCTGAGAGCCTTATGGGGTTTCCTTTGTAGGTAACCTGTTGCTTATCTCTTGCTGCTTTTAGGATTCTCTCTTTGTCTTAAATTTTTGGCACTTTGATTACTATGTGTATTTTTTTTTTTTTTTTTTATCCTCACCCGAGGACATTTTTCCATTTTTTGTTCAGATAGAGCGGGAGGGAGAGTGAGGAAGAGAGAGAGAGAGAGAAACATCGATGTGAAGGGACACATCGAGTGGCTGCCACCCGCACGACCAACCAGGGCCGGGGACAAACTGCAACCAAGGCATGCGCCCTTAGCGGGAACCGAACCCGGGTCTCTCTGTACCGCAGGCCGACGCTCCAACCGCTGAGCCAAACCGGCCAGGGCTTACTATGTGTATTGGTGTGAGCTTGTTTGGGTTCTTCTTACTTGGGGCTCTCTGTGCTTCTTGAACTTGAATGCCTTCTTCCTTCACCAAATTAGGGAAGTTTTCTGTCACTATTTCTTCAAATATATTCTCTAACCCTTGCTCATTTTCTTCTTCGGGGACTCCTATGATGTGAATGTTATTACGTTTCTAGTTGTCCCACAGTTCTCTTAAACTGTTTTCCTGTTTTTTAATTATTTTTTCCTTTTGGTTTTCTAATTGGTTTATTTTTTCTACCCTATCTTCTAATTCACTGATCCAGTGCTCAGCTTCCTCTACTCTGCTATTTAGACTTTCCAATGTGTTTTTTTATTTCTGATATGTCCTTCTTCATTTCTTCTTGGTGGTTTTTAATTTCCAACTGGTTGATTTTCAACATTTCTATGTCTTTACTGATGGTGCTCATGTCCTTACACATGCTGTTGAGCTTCCTCAAGATCATGGCTCTGAATTCTATTTCAGTTAACTTCCTTAACTGCACTTCATTTATCTCATTTTCGGTAGAGGTCTCTTGTTCTTTCATTTGGCTTTTGTTTCTGTTTTTCACCATTTTGGCTATCACAGTGGGCTTTGGAGTCTGCCAAATTTTACTTGTGGGTGTTGGTGTTCTGCTGTTTGTGGCTCCTTCTTCTGGGTTTGGATGAGGCAGGGAGGACCCACATTAAATACCACTGTAAAGTCTTAACTTTCCTTGTTAGAGTTGCTAGCCCAGGGAATGTTAGTTATCCTCTAGGTTTTTTTGCCTGGAGGCTATTAGTATTGGTCACCTGAAGAACCTTTGTTTCTGAGTTGTCCGAAAAACTCCTTCAGGTGCTCAGTGTAAGAGGATTTCCAGTGGGTGGGCAGATGCTGGTTGTTAATGGGCCTCAATTAGCATTTCAATGGCCACTGGGTGGGGTTGAATCTCTGAGGGAGGGATTGCCGCCTCTCCCCAGGGCCCTGGGAAGGAATAAGATGACCACAATCCTGCGTAGCTGCACTCAGCAAAAGCTCTGTGCACCCTCCAAATCCCATGTCCCCACACAGTTCCAGTCCAGTCTGCCCTCCCTCTGCTGGAGCCCAAGGTGAGTGGCTACTGCCAATTTAGCCTCTATCTGGGCTCTGCGTCGTGGAGCCGCTTGGGACTTTAACTCGAGGGCACTGCTCCCAGCTATCGGCGGCCAAGGCTGCAGCAGCTCCCAGCCTAGGGCATAGCACCCAGCAGAGGTCGCAGGACCCAGCCGAGGCCACAGGACCCAACTGAGGGTGCAGCATTCAGTCGAGGCCGCTGGTCCCAGCTGAGGGCATAGCACCCAGCTGAAGGTTCAGGACCCATCCGAGGCTGCCGCTGGTTCCAGCCGAGGCCACAGGACCCAGCCTAGGGCGCAGCTTCCACCCAAGGCCGCTGGTCCCAGCCGAGGTTGCAGGACCCAGACGAGGTCGCAGAACCCAGCCAAGGTGGCCGCTGATCCCAGCCCAGGCCACAGGACCCAGTCAAAGGCGCAGCTTCCAGCCAAGTCCGCTGGTCCCAGCCCAGGCCGCTGCGGACCGTGGGCTCCCGGCCCCCTCTCGCATCCTCGCAAGCCTACCAGGACTGAGTCAGTGTCCCTGGTTATGCGGTCCTCCAAGCTGCTTTTCGGTTGCCCCTTCCTGATGATTTGTCTTTATTTTCGTTGTAATTCCAGTTTGGTCCTGGGAGGTGGTCTGTGTAGCTCTATTCACTCTGCCGCCATTTTTTCTCTTCTTTGAGAGTGTAATCTTGATGAAAGGTTTGTTTTCAAGGATAAAAGGAAGAAGAGTGAGGCTTGAACCTGGTGAGTCAGTAGGAGGGTGGTAGCAGATACTATTAGAGTGTTAGGCAGGAGCTCAATAATAACTAAGGCAGGAACTCAATAATAACTAACAAATTCTTACCTTTTCTTCCCTGAAGCAATACACAATGCATTTGTTAGATATACTGCACTCTTCTCCAACACATAGATTAGGGTTGGAGTTAGGATTAGTTTAGTAGACAAAGAAAAAGTATAAGAACTCTCCAGATATCCTGGAAATCATTCACTTACGTCAGTTATCAAAAAAATTATTTGTTAGTGTCTGCACTCTATATATTCTCCCCACAAAATGACCATTTCTGTGCCTGTTTGAACTCAATAAAATTTTATTTGGACTGTAAAGCAATTAGAAGTCATTATTGTGTCTTGGAATGAAGAAGAACATTGCTATTTTCCATTTAATAGTTTACTTTTTATATTAAATTATTTGTTCTTTGATCAAGATTATCTAGTGTTAAGAAGCATCACTTGTATTCTGGTGTCTCTTGCTATCTCATTATTTCTGATTTTATCATTGTATTTTTAATTATGTTTATATTGACCACTATAATATTTTTGTTATGGCTATACTTCAAAGTGATTAAGTGTTAAATAATGGTCTTAAAATTACAAAAATGACTTCTAGCAATCATAGTAAAGACAGATGATCAATTTATGTCTTATGATATCAAAAATGCAAACTCTTTGACAATTATAGGTTTCAATATGCACATAGTTTTAGCTATATATTCTCATTAAGTGATAAAATATGTATTTATAATTTATTTTGACAACAAAATATCTAGTTATATAGGTATATAGGTATAAGTAGATATATCAATATATAATATATACAATTACCTATACTGGTAACTTTTAATATGTGTGTACTAATACACGGTAAGGACTTAATAAATGTTAATGTCAACTATCTTTAACAATGTGGTTATTATTAATATTTCTATCATTATCTGTAAAGTGAGAATAATAATACATATCATGATTTTCAACTAAACACATTTCCATTTCTTCATCATCCATTTGTGAAAAAGAAACAGCTATGTGAACATCATTAGAAAATACAATATTTTTAACAAATGATGTCATGGTGTATTTTCAAACGTTAGTCACCAAAAATAAAATATTTTTTTCCTAAATAATTTGAATTCATTAATGTTACTATGCTAAGATGCATGTGGCTAAAGATTATATACATATATGTGCTGTGCATGCTGAGATAACAAGAAAATACATTCATAAAAAAAATAGCGTACTTGGTTCAACTACATTCATGATTATGTTCCATTCATTCCCATGGAGCATCCCTGTTGTTAAGGAGCAAATTATGACAGTCCATTATCATTACCACCAATAGAGAGATAGATTTAATTTCTACATGAACTATGCATAGAAGTTTCTGAGGAGGTTATTAATTATGATATAGTTCATTCTATTGGAGAATCAGAAAGCACAACTGGATGTTTCTTTTCAACAGTAAATATTTTTTATGATATTCTGAAACATTTTTTATCTTTTAAAAATGTAAAAATTAAAACACACGTACAAACACACATTGATTAATCTCAGCAGTATGTTTTGCTACTAAATATAAAAAGGTCTGTTGCTAATATTGCAAAAAGGCCTGGGGGAAAAGAAAGATTTCTAGTTAAATACCTCCGCTGAAGTTCTGTGAAAATTGTGAATTTTAGGCAGATTTTTGGAAGATATTCAAAAAGTGTAGCTAAATTCACAACTCATCTTTTACAATACTACATTTTCTTAGATTCGTTACTTCAAATAGCATTAACAGAAAGCAACATGAATTGGTCTCTTGATAGTGACAGATTTAACTATAAGTTAATTTATCAAGGTATTTGCCAATATCAGGTATGTAGGAATGTTTAATATTGCATTTGTGCAAAATTAAACAAATCATTTTAATTGATAAAAGTTTAGTTAATCTCCAACAATTCACTCCAGAATTATTTTTGAGAAGTATATTCTTTCCAGCTTTTAATCTCCTACATAGGAATTGACCCCTCCCTGAAAAGGCCCACACTAACAGCATTACTAACATTACTCTCTGTAGCAACACTTTGCATGTGAATACATGGGCAACTGATTTCATGCATATTACTATATTGATAATGCTATGTTGTTCTAGTCTTATTCTTTAACTTGTTTGTCTTTTATTCCACATTTTAAGAGAAAGACAGCATGTTTTTTTTATTTCATTTATGACCCTCAAAATGGCTAAGAAACTATGCATTTATTGATGTATAAATAACTTTTTTTATGCTCTATCAAGGTATTTGGCACTTCTTCGAAGTGATGTAAGCAATTTAGTTCTCACTTTCTCAAATAAAATGTTTCATACGTACCAGTCAGGGTCTGATCAGGAACAGAAACCACTTGTTATTTAAACGGGGGTAGTTTCATATGAATAAGTTTTAAGCTGTGATGAAAGACTGACTATAAAATGTAAGAAAATGCGCCCTGGCCGGTTTTGCTCAGCGGTTGGAGCGTCAGCCTGTGGTTCAGAGAGACCTGGGTTCGGTTCCCGCTAAGGGCATGTACCTTGGTTGCAGTTTGTCCCCAACCCTGGCTGGGTTGTGCGGTGGCAGCCACTCGATGTGTCCCTTTCACGTCGATGTTTCTCTCTCTCTCTTCCTCTTTCTCCCTCCCACTCTATCTGAACAAAAAAACGAAAAAAATGTCCTCGGATGAGGATAAAAAAAATAAATAAATAAATAAATAAAAGATAAAAAATTAAATAAAATGTAAGAAAATGCTGTAGAAGACCATAAAGGTTTACAGGTAATACTCAAAGAAAGGCGTTCTTGGACTAATAGGCCCTCCCTACAGCTGGGGTTTTGATTGGGTATTTGTAGCCCACTGGATGCTAGAGAAGTTTGCTAATTTGTTCAGACTGAATCTGGTCTGTAGTTGCTGGGCAAGCAGTAAGCAACTCTTCAGAGAACAGGCAAACGTCAACTGGTTGTTGGGTATAGGCATCAGCAGAGATGAGGCACATGGTGTGGGGTTGCTGCTGTGACTGGGAGGAAGGGCTATAGAATTCAGTGTCCATATTGGAAGAGTTATGGCTTCAGAAGGGGCACAGAAGGCCAACCTCTTTGGGACAGTCAAGGGGAGGGAGTCATAGTGGTGTCAGTTTGAGCAGGATGCCTAGAGTATGTGTTAACAATAGTTCTCTCAGTGGGGAATACACTCTAAGACCCCAAGTGGGTTTCTGAAATCACGGTTAATACTAAACCCCATGTACTATATTTTTCATACACATACACACTATGATCAAGTTTAATTTATATATTAGACACAGTAAGAAAGTGAAATAATAACTGATAATAAAATAGAATACTTATAATAATATATTACAATAAAATTTACGTGAAAGGCTTTGGGGTCATTATAAAATAAAATATAGGTTATTTGAAAACAAGGACTGTATTAATGGAATAGTTGATCTTATAATCAAGATGGCTACAAAGTGACTGATTGGTGGGTTGTGTATCTAATATGGATACAATGGATGAAGAGATAATTCACATCCCAAGTGGGATGGAGTAGGATGGTGCAACATTTCATCATATTACTCAGAATGGCATGCGATTGAAAACTTATGAATTATTTCTTTCTGGAATTTTTCATTAATATTGTCAGACCATGGTTGACTGCAGGTAAGTGAAACTGTGGAAATCAAAACTGGCAATAATAAGGATGGCTGTCCTAGATTGGAATGGGACTGCAAAGCCACCAAGGGACTGTTTTCTGGGTGCATGGCTGAAGCAGAGTACCACCAGATGTCTTCCCACTCATACCACCACTGACAGTACAGCCATGACAGCCAGCAAGATAAGTCCTACATTTTACAAATGTCTCTTCGGTATTATCTACTGAGAAAGTTCAACATAAAATTCACTGTGAAAGAAAAATGCTTAAGGGAATTATATTCATTGCAGCAGAACAAATATTAAAGAGCAAATTTGAAGCTGAGAGGCAATAAATTGATAATTAAAATACCCCAACAAGTAGACATAAAATAACTCTTATTCTTCCTTTCCCAACCAACAGCTTACACTTTGACAACAAACACTGCAGCTCCTATTATTGTCTCCTGGAAACCTCATGTTACACAATTAATCTAGATATTACAGTATTATGTTCTACTAGCTAAAAAATATTGACTATATAGACTTGGAGTGCAAAGTACTTTATTAGAATATTACTTTTGTTAACAGATACTTTTGATTTTTTTTATTTGGTCCTGAGAGATATCTTAGCATTAGATTAGATGTCTTTATTACATGGAAATGTGGCTAGGTTGAACTATATTTCTAAGACTTCTCCAGTCTTGTATGTTTCTGTTTTGTGAGCTTCAAGGAGTTTCTCTGGTGAGAATTGTACGACATAAGGGAGATAGAGCCATTTTGCAGTGTACACAAGTAATTATCTGCTGACTTCCCTCCTAGGTGTGACTCAACAGCTGGACCTGTAATTGTTCACTCCTCTTCCAGGATCTTCCTTTAGTTGTTCTGATGCCTTAGCCAGGTGTAGATATGTTCAGTCATGTGATAAAAGGCCCCAGGTTCTGTAGCATACCATCAATAAGAATGGACTAGTGTTCTCATCCATCCTTGTTAGGCTCCAGATCATACTTATGGGATTCCAGACTTATTATGACTTTCCTTTCCATACCACCTGTAGATTTGGGTTTCTAGCATTAGAGACAGAGAAGAAACACTATATATATATATATATATATATATATATATATATATATACACATACATATGTGTGTGTATATATATATACATTTTAGTTGAAGCCTGCCTCCTAATACAGATATTTTATATCAAAAATGATACTTTTATAATTATTCACTGAGAAAAATATTTTGAGTTTGTAAAATATTTTTTAACTTATCTATACATTTATTTATTTACTTATTTTTGGTAGTACGTGCCCCTAGCAGGAACCAAACCCAGGACTCTCTGGTCCACAGGCCAACGCTCAACTGCTGAGCCAAACTGGCCAGGGCTATACATTTCATTCTTATAATTTATTAAACGTGGTTGTTATTAAAGATAAATGAGTCCTGCCCTGTCCGGTTTGTCTCAGTGGTTGGAGTGTCGGCCTGTGGACCAGAGAGTCCCGGGTTTGGTTTCCGCTAGGGGCATGTACCAAAAAAAAAAAAAAAAAAAGAAAAAAAAGATAAATGAGTTCTTTTCCCATGAATTATTATTAATGTGAGAAAATTTGATCGACATGATTATTCTAATTTATTTTTCATTTGATATCTTTAAAAAGAGTCTTACTGGAATTTACATAAGGAAGAATTAGATCTCTCTTGTATTAGCAATAATGAAAAAGAGAATCTTACTACCCATTCCTCTATGGCTTTCTCTCAGTCAACCAATTGAAGTAATGAGTAGTACTGCCTTCCTTTGTTTGGGCTATGCTGCATGCTGATCACTTCTCTTCGAAGTATTACTTCAGTGAGTCTAAATGGTAGAAGAAAATATAAACTAGATAGACATCTTCATTTTGGTCTTTTTTGTATAATTCAGCAGAAAGGTTTTGTTCTTGTTGGTTTAAAGATCCTTCAGGTGAAAATGGAAAATATCTTCTGTATTAAGACATGTATACAAACATGGCCTCATGATTATATCATTATATCCTTTAAAAAGTACCTATAAGTCAGAGGTGATGGGATTGCCAGGCTGGGTGAAAAAAGTGAAGGAATTAAGCAAAACAAAAAAACAAAAAAAAAAACAAAACTCATAGACACAGATGATATGGTGATTACCAGAGAGAACGGGGGTTTGCGGGGAGGTAAAAGAGGATATAAGGGGGATAAATGGTGATGGAAGGAGACTTTACTTGGGGTGGTGAACATATAATTCAATATGCAGATGATGTATTGTAGGACTGTACACCTGAAATCTATATAATTTTACTAACCAATGTCACTCCAATAAATTCAATTAAAAAAGAAAAAATAAAGTCAAAGGTTTTACCAACTCACACAGAAAAATGTACCTATGAAATGTAGTTTAGCTTTACTATTATTAATCTCACTTAGTTTATTATTAATAAATCATCTAGTATAAGCATAAATGATTTAAAGAGAATTTATACTATTGAAGTAGTTTTTTTTTTTTTAAATCCTCATACAAGTATATTTTCATTTATCTTCAGATAGAGTGGGAAGAAAAGAGAGAGAGAGAAAATGAGAAAATGATAGAGAGAGAGAGAGAAACATTGATGTAAGAGAGACACATCCATTGGTTGCCTCCCGCACGACCTCGACCAGGGCCAGGGACAAACTGCAACTGATGTAAGTGCCCTTGGTCTGTGGGCTGGCACTCTAACTGCTGAGCCAAACTGGCCAGGGCACTATTAAAGTTTTATATGTTGAGTGATGTAGTCAAGATGGTGATATAGATCATTCCTGACTTTGCTCCCCCTCACAAAAAGAACAACTAACAATTATTGAAGAACAAGACACTACCAAGAGAATCCTGGAATGCAGGTGTGAGGCTGAAGTGCCCCTTGTAGCTCATAAGCCAAGAAAGACTGTATTAGAAGGGCAAGAGGAGAGGCTACATGTTGATCTAATTACCCCTCTCTCAGTTTAATGCAATGCCATGCAGTGATATCTTCCCTAAGACCTGCTTATTTTGGAAAGAAAATAAAACCCAGAGGAGATGTCCAGATACTCCAGCATTATGAGTCACTTTGTGGGAGCCTTTACTCTGATCTCACTCCATGGGGATTGCCGGGGAATCAGTGGCATTCAACCACTGGCAATCTTTCTGTGACAGAAAAGAGGTGAGGGGTTTGCAACAACCAGCACGTAGATTTTGGTAGGCCAAGTTATACTTGCAATGTTCAAGTAGTAAACCCAACCTGCAGCTTTTCTCATCTGCATACCAAATCATGTGCACACTCTGACTAAGGAACTTAGAAGTAAAGATCTGCCTCAATTGTATACTCAAAGGAAATGTTTTTCAGGATTTTCCTGTGCCCAGGCAAGTTGCTACAGTAACAGTCCCACCTTCTGTAGGATTTCCAGCTCCATCTGACCAGAATAACTGGTGACAACTTCTGAAAGTTTGTGACACAGTGGCACTAGAGCTGAGTGGAGAGCAGATAGAGTTAATTACCCCCAAAGCAAAGATAGTACCAAAAGTGGAGGCTTTCTGTGCTATACACAGGGAGGGAAATGAATTCATAGCTAAGGTTGCGGGTAGCTCTCAGCCCATCTCAACCAAAGAGCTCGTTTATGAAATTGAGAGTAGCACAGACTGGCCCCTACCATTCCAGCCCAGGCAAGAAGGCTGGGACTTAGGCCCACCCACTGTGTCTCCTGGTTCCATCTTACCAGAAAAGCTAGAAAGATCACCTGGAAGCTGTGCAGACCAATAGTGTTTTAGTGCAGAGAAAAGCGGGCAGAGCCAATAGTTTTAGACTAAAGGCAGAGGTCTTATTTGGCCAGTGAACTTGTGGTGTGGATCAGCTTAAGACAACCAAGAGCTTTACCACTTTCAGAGCTGTTTCTCCCACCACACCAAAGCAGGGAATCTAATTTACAGACCTGTTTGTACTGAATGCAGCCTTCAAACACTTCAACCAGGAAACAACCAGAATGCACAGAAACTTGCAAGGCCCATTCAAGAGCCTATGCATAGTGGCACTTGAACAGAGCACAGCCTGTGTCTTTTTTCATCTACAGAGCAAAACTGGTGGACTCATCTGACCAAGGAATTTAGTACTCACACAGTCATAATATGTACCCCAAACAATGAGCTGTATTGGCCCTGGGTCCCAGCCTGTTCCCCTTCCAGGGCAAGGAAACTAATTATTATCCCCACCTATTATTGAACATAGTACCCAATCCTGAACGTATAGTAATCCTGACCAGAGAATCCAGGCAGCCACAGAGCCCATTCTACAGACTCACCTGGGTAGAAAAACCAAGCCAACATACCTATTTACTGTTTTCAACAAGTGGCACACCCCACACTTATCTCTGTACTCAGAGCTCAAACAGTTACCTTGCTCCAAAACAGACCATAATAGTAGGCCCCACATACCCAAGAACATTATCAGCAGACACACCCAGAAACCTAAACTGAGCTAACTGGTAAAGAACTGTCCTTGCTAAAGCAAATCTGTCAGGTCTGGAAGAGGAGCCTCCTTATCAAATGTGCAGATATCAATATTAGAAATCAAGAATCACATAAAAAAATTAGGTAAATATGACACCACCAAAAGCAACTAACAAAGTTCCAATAAATGACCCTAAATAAATGGGGATTTATAAACTCTCAGACAAAGAATTCAAAATAATCCTCAAGGAATTTTAGTGAACTGCAAGAAAACACAGACAACTAAGTAAAATTAGGAAAACATTGCATGAACAAATTAGAAAAACATTGCATGAACAAGTTTAATAAAGAAATAGCTACCATTAACAAAACAAAATAAATTAAAATAGAAAACCTAGAGCTGAAAAATACAATAACTGAATGAAAGAATTCAATAAAGTGTTCCCAAAACAGACTTGACAATGCGGAAGAAAGAATCAGTGACCTGGAAGATAGGACATTGGAAATTAGCCAATCATAGGAGCCAAAAAGAAAATAACAACAACAAAAGAGTGAAGAAAAGGAGTTATGGATCACAATGAAAAAGAACAATATTCAAATTATGGGAATTGCACAAGGAGAAGAGAGAAAATAAGGAACAGAAAGTATATTTAAACAATAATGGCTGAAAACTGCGCAAACTTGGGGAGTGAAATGGACATCCAGATCCATGATCCCCAAAAGATCCCAAAATGGATGAATCCAAAGAGGGCTACACCAAGACATACTATAATTAAACTGTTAAAATTCAAAGACAAAGAAAAAATTTTAAGAGCAGTAAAAGAAAAGACAGAAGTTACATACACAGGAATCCCCATAAGACTATCAGTAAATTTCTCAACAGCAACTTTTCAGGCCAGGAGGGACTGGAATGACGTATTCAAAATATTGAAAAGAAAAGAACTGTCAACCATTAATTCTATATTCAGTGAAGCTTTTTTTTTTTTTTTAGAAACAAATGAGGTATAAGGACTTTCTTGAACAAACAAAAACTGAGGGAGTTCATTACCACCAAATATGCCTTGCAAGAAGTGCTGAAGGTCGTTCTGTGAGTGGAGGTAAAAGAACACTAATCAACATCATGACATAATAAAAAAGGTAGTGTAAATCTCACTGTTAATAGTAAATATATAGTTATAGTTAAATTCTGTAATATGTAATAGTGTGAGAAAGCACTTCTCTCTGCAAGGTAGTTAAAACCAGGTCCTCTTTTGTGAGTTTACGTTTTTCAATTATAGAACTAACCCCTTATCTTATTACTATCACTCTTTGGTGATTTATTGTACCATATTATGCCAGTATTATATAGTAAATGCCCAGGAACTTATCTATTCTGTAGTATAGTGCAATTTGGAGGGCAGGGATACAATTCTTGAATTGTAAACTACTTTTATTATCTAGGAACTCACTTCATTCCTACCTCAGCTTCAGAAAGTAAATTTCAAGCTGGTAATTCAAAAGAGTGAGCTTTATATGTAGTGTGTACTCTTTGTTGATATAGTCTTGTAACTATATTTTAATGTAAATGTATGTAAGCATATAATACTTTACTACAAGTGTAGTCCATATAACTAGGAGATAAGATGTCTGTTGTTGGCATAACATGATAGGAACATCAATAAAGCTAACATTTTTGGAAATGGGGCAGCAATATTTTAGAAAGAACAGGGAAGAAATAAATTGCTAAACGTTTTTGTTTGTTTTTGTGAACTCACTTTGACATTTGTTGGTGTTGTTATTTTTGCTGCTTCTCAAAATTGAAAGCTGTGGCCTTCATTTCTGATAGAGAAATCACAGTTTTATTGCACACGAGACTTAGACAACATAATATAGCAAAAGGTCAATGAGCATAGTATATTTTTAGCTTCTGTTTAGAGCTTTAAAGGAGACCTTGCAAAATGCACCACCAATCATGAAACAGAATCTAACATTTCTCAATATAACATATAGAGGGGAAAGGGTGTATTCTTAAATTTCTAAGTAAGGTTGATGGAGGGTTACAAAGAAAATCCTCATATTACAAAATGGTCCAATGTGATTCTTTTAAGTCTCAGAAAAATTAAAGATTATATATGGCCTCTTTGACTCTTGTTATTTTCCTGAGTAATCATTTACATGACTAAATGGGCAACCAATTGGAAAGACTATATTGAAATTAGTATTTTAGTTGTTTTGAAAGTTATTTATGAATACTCTCTTTGTTTTTCCTTATATTTGTTATAGAGCAATATTTTTAAGTGAGTAGCTATACATGGCCATTATCTGATTTCAAGTTTAATGGTAAATATCTGTGATATATAGAGACACACAGTTCAGATACTTCTTCTAGAAAGAACTGGCCATCCTGTTACAAGGTGTGTGGTTAGCTGATTGTCTCTAGCTTTAAAAGCTCTGGGAGGCCCTGCTGGTGTGGCTCACTGGTTGAGCATCGACCCTTGCACCAAAAGGTCACCAGTTTGATTCCCAGTCAGGGCACATGCTCAGGTTGTAGGCCTGATCCCCAGTGGGGGGTGTGCAGGAGGTGGCCAATTGATGTTCTCTTTCATTGATGTTTCTATCTCTCTCTCCCTCTCCATTCCTCTCTCTCTAATATCAACAAAGAAAAAAATATTTTTTTAAAAAAAAGCTTCTGGGAGGCCTCAGTTTTGGGCCAAGGTCAAGTTCTTGAAAAGGCTCCATGCAATGACTAAGAAAATACAAAAGTCTATAGATTTATGCCCAATTTGAGACCCTTGTAATGACAGTCTTTGCTGCAATTTTTCATATTGGATTACCAGATATTGTCAGGTCTGCTTTATGGACTGATGGCTTCCCTTTGCCAAATCTTGTATTTTCGTTATTATTTTTACTTGCATCACTCCCCAATAAATCTTTTGCACTTATAATTGTGTATCAGTGTCTATTTCCTGGAGAGCAAACAACAGCACAATTGGCACCGCATGTGGTACTAAAGAGTTGTTGGGAAGATGGAGTATGGGGACAGGATCACTTATGACTATATTGGCAATGCTAATCCCATGTTTGGTTGTTGATAGAGTATGGACAACTACTGGTGAAATATGATAATATAAGTTAAAATTTTTACCCATGGTAATTTAGGATAATTTGCTGATGGACAGGATTACACTGGCCAGCATAATTCAGACATTTAAATTTTATAGGTGAAAGATAAATGAATAATGGAGTTGCATGGTTGTTACTAAGTTTCACTGATGCCCTGTGGACTGACATCACATTCTTCTCAAGGCAGCTCCCATTCAACAATCAGGTGCTGCACTAGCCTGGCTATTTGCACCCAATTCAGAATGGGCAAGCTTTGCTGCAGAGCTTCCCATTGGGCTGGCGAATATTTTGAAAGTCTATATCAAAATCTGATATCTTATTTGCCCAATCCTGCTTCCCTTCATTTCCTTTCTCAAGTCTTACCCACCAGTAAACCTTTTTGTTCTTTTTTCTTTGTATCAACATTTCCTTGTCAGACAACTGAATTAGTATACTGTCCATGTATCTAAAATTTGATAGAAAGCATTGACTGATTTACTACTTTGTCTATTGGCATTATCATCATACAGTAGAATATTTCCATGCATTCGACTTTGAAGGAAACTAAATATTCTAGTGACTAAAATTTATTTGATGGTTGAGAAAGCAATTCAACTTCAATTTGACACTTTAGAATTGGTGGAGTATCGGGCTCATCATTTGCAAAATCAATTGTCCCATCGTCCTAAAAGTGAGATAATGCTCCAGTGCTTTTCAACGGCTTATTTTCTGATAGTGTAGCTCTTTTTTATAAACATGTAATGTAGAATGAGTATATATGTGTATATTCTATGCATTTTATGAAAAATAATGTTTGAGCTGAAATATTCTTCAATTGATAATGGTCTTTCTGATAGAACATTGTCTAGAAGCCATTAACATACACCAGTGACAGTAAGGTTAATATAAACAGTACTTTTCAAAGTTCATGGAATTTTGAGATATTTTCAGAGGATTCATGAAGTCAGCATTTCTAAATAATAACTATAAGACTTGGCTTTTTAAAATATACTATTTGCACTAATACTGCAAAACTGTTAGTAGATAAAACTGCTGATATCTTAGCATGAATCAAGCTAGTGACACACAACTGTTCTAGCAGTTCTTGTATTTTTTCATTATTACACATTTTCTGAAGAAAAAACAGGTTGATTTTTCTACTTAAAGAAGTTCTTTATAAAGTAGTAAAAGTTATTAATTTTATTAAATCTTGAATTTTATTAAAATTTTATTAAATCTTATTGAATACACATTATTTTATTATTCTGTGTAATGAAATGAAAAGTATACATAAATAATGTATGCTGCATACTGGAGTATGCAAATCTCATTAGCATTTGTTTTGGAAATACATGTTTACTTTTTTAAAAAAAATATATTTACTATTTGAGAGAGAGAGGAAGGAAGAAAGAAAGAGAGAAAAATGACAAGTTGTTTTTCCACCTATTTATGTATTCATTGGTTGATCCTTGCATGTGCTGTAACTGGGGATCCAACACTCAAATTTGGCATATAGAGATGATGCTCTAACTAACTGAGCTACCTGACTAGGACAAAACATACATTTGTTTTTATTTATTTATTTATTTTCTTTTTTTTTCATCACCATTTATCCCCTCCACGTTCTCTTCCATCTCCAACCCCCTCCACTGCCCCACAATCACCACACTGTTGTTTATGTCCATGAGTTCTCTCTCTTTCTTTTTCTTTTATGCTCAGTCCCTCAATTCCCCCCAATACCCACCCATATACACCAGAGCTATCTGCCTTCTCTCTATGAGTCTGTCTCTATTTTGCTTGGTAATTCAGTTTGTTAATTAAATTCAACATATGTGTGAGATTATATGGTGCTTGTCTTTCTCTGACTGGCTTATTTCACTTAGCATAATGTTCTCCAGGTTCATCCATGCTTTTCTTTTTTTTTTATCCTTACCCAAGGACATTTTTCTGTTTTTTTTTTTTTTGTTCAGATAGAGTGGGAGGGAGAGAGAGAGAGAAAAAAAAACAAACATCGACGTGAAAGGGACATATCCAGTGGCGGCCACCCGCACAACCCAATCAGGGCCGGGGACAAACTGCAACCGAGGTACGTGCCCTTAATGGGAACTGAACCCAGGTATCTCTGGACCACAGGCCAATGCTCTAACCGCTGAGCCAAACCAGCCAGGGCATCATCCATACTTTTCAAAGGGTAAAATTTGCTTCCTTTTAACAGCAGAGTAGTATTCCATTGTGTAAATGTACCACAGTTCTTTTTAAATCCTCACTCAAGGATATTTTTCCCATTGATTTTTAGATAGACTAGGAGGGAGGGAGGGAGAGAGAAACATCAATGTGAGAGAGAAACATTCACTGTTTGCCTCCCACATGACCCTGTCAGGGTCAGGAGTTGAACCTACAACCAAGGTACATATCCTTGACTGGGAATCAAACCCGTGACTCTTCAGTTCACGGGCCAATGCTCTAACCACTGAGCAAAACTGGCCAAGGCTGTACCACAGCTTTTTTTTACCGACTCATCAACTGATAGACATGGGCTGCTTCCAACTCTTGGCTATTGTAAATAACGCTGCAATGAACATAGGGATGCATGTATTCTTTTGAATTAGTGTTTTGGGTTTCTTTGGATAAATTCCCAAAAGTGGAATCACTGGATCATAAGGCAGTTCCATTTTTAATTTTTTGAGGTAATTCCATACTGCTTTCCACAGTGGCTGCCCTAATCTGCATTCCCACCATCAATGCATGAGGGTTCCCTTTTCTTCATATCTTCGCCAAAACTTGTTGTTTGTTGATTTATTGATGACACCATTCTGACATGTGTGAGGTGATATCTCATTGTGGCTTTAATTTGTATTTCTCTGATGATTAGTGATGTTGAGCATCATTTCACGTATCTAATAAAAAAAATTGTTTATATAACATCTAAAGGGTTTTGACTGTTGTTTTAAAATAAACACATTTTTAAAATTTGTATTTTAATTTCTAGTGTGATAAATACTGGTAGCTGTAACCCACATAAATAAAAGTTATTTGGAGTCCTCAATTTTTAGGGGGGGTTCTAAGAACAAAACATCTAAGAATTTCTGAATAAATGATCTTTTTTTCACTAATTATAATTTCTAGATCACATAAAAATGTATATTCCTAGGAAAATACATACTTATAAAACTGATTACTTGGTAAAAAATAATTATAGCAAATATAATAATTATAATTTAGAAGTCAACTTGATTATAGGATAAGAAAACTTAGGTAGTCTATATTTATAAGTTGTGGTTTGAAAAATTGAGTTAGCTCCACTTAAAGCTACTTCAATATTTGATTAACAGTTTTCCATTTAAAAAAGCAGAAGTAATCAATCCAGAGACATAGAAGCAGGGAACAGACTAAAGAACCTCAGAGGGAAAGGGGGTGGGGAGGTGGGAAGAGATAAACCACAGAACTTACATGTATATATGCACAACCAATGGGCACAGACAATAGTGTGGGGAAGGCAGGGCGTGGGAGCAGGAGCGGAGAGGAGAAGTCAATGAGGGTTAAGGCAGGACATCTGTAATACTTTTATAACAATAAAGATTAAAAAGGCATTAAGCACTAAATCTAAGTAAAATATTTCAGTTGGGATGAAGCGAGTGAGAGAAAAGATTAGATTAAAGATGTGGACTTCCAACTTAAGTCTGAGACTCTCAAGGTAGCTGCCATTAATGAGAGAGAGAGAGAGAAGGAGAGAGAGAGGGGGGTTAGGGGGGAAAGAGAGAAAAGCATAAAACTAATTTGAGGAATATGAGGGGTTTGGTTAGTGCAGATGGAACTGTCTGGAAGCAAATAGATCTGGAGCCTAAGTCTTCAAAGGTAACCATATTGCCAAAGAAACCATTAGCCATAGGCCAACAAAGTCTCTGACTGAGACATCCAACAATCTAGTTCTCAATCTTTTAAGATGGGAAGCACGCTTCAGAAGCCAGTTTCCAAACAACAATTTCAGATATTGCCAAGAAGAACTGTGTGTAAGGGGGAAGCTCCAAGAGCATGCCTTTGGGAGTCACAGAGACTAAAGGGCAAGGAGAAAAAAAAAAGCAGAAGTAAATATAAACATGATTTTATCTAAGTCAAATGATTTTTCTCAAATCAAAAGATTACAAAGTGAAATACAGATAAAACTGTTAGGCTTACTATTAAAGGGGACTTAGCGTCCGGCCTGTGTGGCCCAGTGGTTGAGCATCAACCCATGCACCAAGAAGTCTCTGGTTCGATTCCAGGTCAAGGCACGTGCCCAGGTTGTGGGTCAAACACCCAGTTGGGGGCATGCAGGAGGCAGCCAGTTGATGTTCTCTCTCATCGATGTTTCTAACTCTCTCTTTCTTTCTTTCTAAAATCAATAAAGGAAAAAATATTTAAATAAATAAATGAAGGGGACTTAGTATTTTCTTATCATTATTAGCTTTCTTAAGGTCTATGTGAGTTTATTTCATTCTCATAACTTTAGTAGCTCTCATTTTGCATCCAATTCATTTACCTTTATCTGATAAGATAAAATTAATATAATGTTCTAATGAAGAATTTCCTATTTTCTCACATATGGAACTGAAGCGCATCCTCTCATTGATTTAGTCTGAATTTTTAAAAAGATCTTTAAACATTGCCTTTGAGTGACTCAAAAAGTTTATCATCCTTGTTGAAAGCAATTGATTTTGGGCTGAGATTGTAAACTGTTATTAATGTTCATCTCACCTCCAGAACAAAGGTAAACATTCAAAATAAACAAATTTTTGTAGTGCATTCATTTGAACAGTCTCTTAAGCTATGAAAATATTATAAGCAATTTTTATCATTTATTCAAGGTTTTAATTGGACACAATGCAACGAAACAAAATGAAACCACAGGTCAACTTGCCATTAATATTCGGCTATACTATAAATTCAGAAAAAAATATATCATTTAAAAATTTTTTATAATCAAATATTTTTCTGCTACAAACAACATTTATCACGAGCCATGGTTGTTCTTTTTTAAAAATATGTTTTTATTGATTTTTTTTTAGAGAGAGAGAAAGGGAGAGGGAGAGATATAAACATCAATCACCTCCTGCACTTCCCCTCCTGAGGATTGAACCCAAAACCCGGGCATGTGCCCTGACTGGGAATTGAACTAGGACCTCTCCGCCCATGGGACGAGGCTCAGTGCACTGAGCCACACCGGCCAGGCATTGGTTATCCTTTAATATTCTACAAGTTATACTATGGCTTTATCCAGAAACCAGGGAAATAATACAGAGAAAACAATCACTTCAGAAAATAAAACAATCAAAAACTTGCTAATGGCAACCTGGTCCAGTAATTAGAAAATCATGCAAGATATTAATGAATTTACCAATTAATTCTACCACTTGAAAGAATACATTTTGTGAAGCGCTAAAGCAATTAATACTCTTTCTTTAAGTGTACCCACCCACCAATAAATGCAGTATGTAATGGAAGGCAGAAATTAAGGCAAAGAAAAATTGGGGGGACAGAGGAGTATGGAAAGCAAGACAAAAATAATGGGATAGTGGATATTTCAAACTCTTTAGATCTAAGATTTTAAGTGATTTTTAACACAATACTACTACTAAGTGATTATTGATTCAAACATAAAAGTTCTTGGAAAGTTTTTAGTACTGCTTCTATAGCTTTTTGTTGAGTAGATTCATTGTCTACAGACAAAATGCAGGGTGTTCTCCTGAGCATAGCACGTGAAAACCACCTGACATTTTAGGTAGAATATTTCAAGGGGATATTTTTTTATCTCTCAACAATCCTAATAATTATTTGTAAAATCAGCTCAGATTGATATTTCAAATACTGGTGGATTGAGATTGTGGGTGTCTGAATATAGGGATGGAGTACTTCTATTTTTTCAACCAGTGTGTCAATAATTTAATTATGTGTAGATATTAAATAGCACATTACCTTTTGTTGAATATCAAGCTGTTACAGATTTCAACAGTCAGACTTATATGTTCTAAATATTTTTCTAATTTGCTATTTAAAGAAAAAAGATTTTTATATTACATTTTTGGAGTGACATTGGTTAATAGAATTATATAGGTTTCAAGTGAACAGTTCTATGACACATCATCTGTATATTGCATTGTGTTCCCACCACCCAATGTCAACTCTCTTCCTGTCACCAAATATTTGGCCCCTTTAAGACTTTAAGGATCTTATCTGAACATTTTTGATAAGAATAATTAACAAGAGAGTTACTCTCTTAACATATTTTTAATATGTTTAATACAATGCAGTATTATCTATAGGCAAAATGTTGTACATTAGATCTCAAGAAATTGTTCACCTTGCATAACTGAAATTTTATAGAGGTTGATTAGCAACTTCTCATTTCCCCCTTCCCACAGACCTTGGCAAACACCATTTTATTCTTTGTTTCTATGATTATAATTATTTAGATATCTCATGTAAGAAGAATCATGTAGTAGTCATCTTTCTAAGATTGGCTTATTTCAATTAACATAATGTCCTCAGGCTCATATACATTTTTGCATATTACAGGATTTTCTTGTTTTATAGGGATGGATAATATTCCATTGCATGCGTATACCGTACTTTATCCATTTATCCATCGATGGTCATTTAAATTCTTCCTACTTGTTAAATATTGTGAATAGCACTGCATAATTTTTTGAGAAACTTCCATTCTGTTCTCCATAGATGCTACACAAGTTTTCATTCCAGCCAACAGTGTACAAGATACCAGTTTCTCCACATCTTCACTAATACTTGCTGTTTTCTTATTTTTGATGATAACCATTCTAACAGGTGCAAAATAATATAGCATTGTTATTTTCATGATTGTTATTGACATTGAGCATCCTTCATATACCTGTTGGTAATCGGTATGTCTTCTTTAGAGAAATGTCTATTCAAATCTTTAGCTCATTTTTAAATTGAGATATTAGAAGATTTCTTTTTTTTTTTTCTTTTTCTTTTTTTTACTATTGAATTGTGGTAGTTTCTTATGTGTTTTGGAAATTAACCCCTTATCAGACATATCTTTTGCAAATATTTTATCTCATTTTTTAGATTACTTTTTTACTCTGTTGATGATTTCCTTTGGTGTACAGAGCTTTTTAATTTAATGCAGTCTCACTGTGCTTTTAGTGCCATATCTATAAAATCATTGCCAAGACCAATGTCATGAAACTTTCCCCCATATTTTCTTCTAGGAGTTTTATGGTTTCAGACTTACATTAAAGTCTTTATTTATTTTGAATTGCTTTTTGTGTATGCACTAAGATAATTGTTAAAGTTCATTCATTTAAACATGGATATCCAGTTCCCCAAAACCATATGCTAGAGACTATTCTTTCCCCATTATGTATTCTTGGCACTATTGTTGAAGATTATTTGACCAAGTATTAATGGATTGATTTCAGGGCTCTCTATTCTGTTCCATTGGTCTATATGTCTACCTTTATGTTAGTTCCATACTGTTTTAGTGACTATAGCTTTGAAATACATTTTGAATACAGAAAATGTTATGTTTCTAGCCTTTTTTTTTTTTTTTTTCATTTTTGTTAGACACAAGTGCCTTTTGTAAAAACTAAGCAGATCAGCACTCACACAGGCCCCAGAGAGACCCTGATGAATCCATGTCCCTTAAAATGGTGGGGATCTGGGATGGGTAGGGTGGTGTGGCAAAGCCACCAACAGTTTCTATGCTGTGCTTCCACCGGAAGAAGGGGAAGAGTGACGGGAAGAGTGAAGGGATGGCTACACGTTTGACTTCCTGGTCTCTCTAAAGAGACCCTGGTGGAAGAAGAAGAGGCATAGGAGAAAGGAGTGGGTGTGGAGCATGGTCTGGAGGCCAGCAGAAAAGGAGCTCAGGCCCAGTGGGGGCTATGCTGGATTCATTACAGCAAAGAAAGGCAGGGGGGTAGGGGGACAGGAGGCTCTAGACTGACTTCCAGCTTTTTTTGGTTCTACTCAAAGGTTCGGCCAGGGAGGAGAAGGAGATAAAGAAGAGAGCATGATGTTTCCACTTTATTCTTTTGCAAGAGTGTGTTGACTATTTGGGGTCTTTCTCATCTCCATATGAATGTTAAAAATATATCTTTCTTTTTCTGCTTGGCTTATTTCACTTAGGATAATACTTTCCAGGTCCCTCCATGATCTCACTTATATACGGAACATAACAGTCTGAGGAATACAGTAGACCCAGAAACATGGAAGTAGGGCACAGACTGACATCCCTCAGAAGAGGGGATGGGGGGTGGGGGGGTGGGAAGAGATAAACCACAGAACTTATATGCATGTATGCAAGACCAATGGACATGGACAACTAAGCCGGGGAAGGGGCAGGGGTCGGGTGGGGAGGGGGGTGCCAATGGGGTAAAAAAAGGTGAAATATCTGTAACAAAAAAATAAATAAATTAATGATGAGACAAAAAATAAAACACTTCTTGAAAAAAAAAATGTCTTTCTATATCTGTTATAAATATACTTGGGATTTTGCTAGGGATTGCATTGAATCTGTAGATTATTTTGAGTAGTATAAACACTATATAATATTAAGTATTTGAATCCATAATCAGGTGATGTTTTTCATATATTTGCATCTTCTCTCATTTATTTGATTAGTGTTTTGTAGTTTTCAGTGCACAAGTCTGTCACTTCCTTAGTTGAGTTTATGCCTAAGTATTTTTATGCTATTGTGACTGGGTTTTTCTTCTTAATTTCTTTTTCAGGTAGTTTGTTGTCAGTGTATAGAAACATGACAAATTTTTGTATGTTGATTCAGTATCCTGCAACTGCACTGAATTTACTTATTAATTCTAGTACATTTTTGTGGAGTCAT
This sequence comes from Molossus molossus, assembly GCF_014108415.1. Classification (NCBI taxonomy): domain Eukaryota; kingdom Metazoa; phylum Chordata; class Mammalia; order Chiroptera; family Molossidae; genus Molossus; species Molossus molossus. The sequence continues at coordinate 15,378,637 of NW_023425355.1, read as the reverse complement.
TAGAGTTTTCTATATATAAATTCATGCCATCTGAGAAGAGAGACATTTTGGATGCTACTTATTTATTTATTTACCTTATTATTCTGGCTAGGACTTCCACTGTTATGTTGAATGAGTCATGATAATGAGCATCCTTGTCTTGTTCCTGATTTTAGAAGAAAAGCTCTCAGCTTTTCACTGTTCAGTATGATGTTAGCTGTGGGATTGTCATATATGGCCTTTGTTTTTTGTCAATCTCAGCCTATCAAGAGTGAGTCTATTGGCAAGAAATGCCTGGGGTCACTCATCTGGGCCCTTACTACATTTCTGCTTTTGTAGCCTATGTTGTGACTGCATCAACCTTGTAGTTCTTATCATAATTGCAAAAAATCCTTTAGCGACAAGCATCAAGAAACTTTTTTTTAAAAAACAAGGTTTATTACTCACAGCTCCTGGAGACTACACAGCATGCCCAGGGTCACACAGTGAGAAGTCTCTGGGGGAGAGAGAAAGACACACAGGGAGAGGATGAAAGGGATGGGGAGGAGGAGGGAAAGAGGAGGAGAGAGTGAAAACTGGCTTCTGCTTTCACTGTGGATCAGGGTGGAATGCTAGGATATCATGGATTCAGTCTTTACTGGTGAATTTAAAACATAAGAACTGGAATTAAAGTGTGGGAAGGGAAAAGCAAACAGTTGGTCAAATGGTCAGTTATGTAGGTCAACCAGAGCTCCCTGTCTCAGTAAAAGAACTGGTGGGTGAACCAGCCTGGCTTTTTATCTAGCTGTGTAGTTGGTAATGTGTTTATTCCAGACGGATATATTTGAAGTGGATGACCCCACAATTGAAAGTTTAATGTCTGGTACTTATATTACAATCTAAAAAACTAGTTATACCTGCTTACACTATACCTTTATTATGTTAAGACAATTTTTCTCTATTTCTAGTTTGTTGAGAGCTTTCATCATGAAAGAGCTTTGAATTTTACCAAAAGTTTTTTCTGTATCTATTTAGGTGTTCATGTAATTTGTATTTTTTCATTAATGTGGTATACCATGTTAATTTATTTGTGTATTCTGAAACATCCTTGCATCCCAGTGGTAAATTTCACAGGGCCATGGTGTATGACTTGTTAATATGCTGTTGAATTTTGTTTGCTAGTATTTGTTGACAAGTTTTGCATCTATGTTCATCAGGAACATTAGTCTACAGTTTTCCTGTGGTGTCGTTGTCTGGTTTTGGTATCAGGGTAATTGTGGCTTCACAAAATGAATTTAGAAGCATTTCCTCCTCTTCAGTTTTTTTAAAAAAAATTTGAACAGAATTGGCACTAATTCTTTAAATGTTTGGTTGGATTCACCAGTAAAGCCATTTCATTGCTGGCTTTTCTTTCTTGGGAATTTTTTGATTACTGATCCAATTTCTTAACAAGTTATAGTACTGTTCAGACTTTCTACTTCTTCATAATTCAGTCTTAGTAGGTATGTGTTTCTAGAAATGCATCAATTTCTTCTAGAATATCCATTTTGCTGTCATACGTTTATATTGGTCTCTCATAATCATTTTTATTTGTTGCATCACTTGCTATGCCTCCTCTTTTATTTATGACTATTTATTTGAGTTTTCTGTCACTTTCCTTAGTCTAGCTAAAATTTGTCAATTAATATTTCAAAAAACAATTCTTAGTTTTATTATTTTATTTATTTATTTATTTTGTTTATATTTGCTCTAATCTTTATTTTATTGTTTCTGCTAACTTTTTGTTTAGTTTTATCTTCACTTTCTATTTCATTGAGGTGTAAAGTTAGGTTGATTATTCCAGATATCTATTTTTTGAAATGTAGATTCTTACTGCTCTAAAATTCTCTCTTAGTAGTGTAACATCCTATAATTATTATGTTGTTTTCAATTTGTTTTTCTTGAGATATATTCTAATTTCCCTTTTTTTTTTCTTTTGTGACCCATTGGTTTTTCAAGAGTATATTGTTTAATTTCTACATATTTAAAATTTTTTCAGTTTTTCTCCAACTATTAATCTCCAGTTTCATATCAGGATGATACAAAATGATACTTGGTATATGGTTTCAATTTTCTTAAATTTGCTAAGACTTGTTTTGTTTCTTCACATCAATCTCTCCTGGAGAATATTTTGTGTGCATTTGAGAAGAATGTATATTCTATTTGTTGAGTTTAAATTCTGTATATATCAGATTGGTTCCTTTGGTCTATGATGTTATTCAAGTCCACTCTTTCTTTGTTGACTTTCTGTCTGATTGATCTATCCATTGTTGAAAGTGGGGTATTGAAGCTGTTACAGTAGGCAGTTAGTTAGGTATTAACAAAGAGGGAGGGAGAAAACATCTAATTAAGCTGGATTAACTACAAAGGAGCAATATTACAGTCACTCCAGGGAATAGTCAGCATCATTTCACCAAATGATTAACATTCAACTGGGCAAGAAAAACCCGCTTTCCAATCACCCCAGGGAATGTGCAGCACAGCTCTGTCGAATTAACGGGTGAAGGGAGAAATGGCACAGGGGGAAGTCCTTTTACTAAATGCACGTGCAGTGGAGCCAAATGATAAAGAAGAACTATGAGGCATGTGCAGTAGGAGCCAAAATGGTGACTATAAAGGCGAGAAGACTACCCTGGGGAAAAATACCCAATAGGATAAGGGCTCAAAACCCTGGAAGAGCAAGGAAAGGGATTGCATAGAGGGGGACAGTCACACAGCCCAGGTGCTATCAAGCCTTGAAAGTGGACATGCGGATGGGAAAATGAGGCACAGAGAAGTTAAGTAACTTGCCCAAGGTCACACAGCTAAGGATTTTTATGTCAGCCAGGAGCAGAGACTGAACTGGACTACTGGAGCCTTGGGTGCCGGGGCTGATAGCCCTGTAGCTCTAGGCCCTGACCCTCCTGGTGAGCACAAGTGTGGGCTTGTGACCCTGGAAGCTAGACTTCTTCTATAGTGAGACAGAGCTGAACCACCTGGTCATGGATGGGACATCAGACTTGGTGTATTTGGGGCAGATCAACAACGTTGACCAGCTTCTGCTGCTGGACCTGCCAGGGAGCGCCGCATTAAGTATGGCATTCTTTGCAAGGACATCTGTGCCATCTGTGCCCTGTGCACACTTTCTTCTCTTGGGCTGTACTTTTGAGCTCTAATAAATCTTGCTGCTATTGCTCAAATCCTCCTTTGCAGGTGTCCCTGAAATGCTTTCTATTTTTTAAATTTTTTTTTTCTTTTATTGATTTTTAGAGAGAGAGGAAGGGAGAGGGAGAGAGAGAGAGAAACATCGATGAGAGAGAACATCGATTGGCTGCCTCCAGCATGCCCCTCACTAGGGATTTGGCCCACAACCTGGGCATGTGCCCCGACCAGGAATAGAATTGGCAACCTCTTGGTACATGGGTCAACGCTCAACCACTGAGCCACACTGGCCATGCCCTGAAATGGTTTTTCCATGACATGGCAAGAACCTATTTCCAGGCCATGCTAGGGCACACCCACCTGGGTTCCAATTCTCCTTCGACAACAATGTCTCCTATTATTATTTTATTACTGTCTTTTTCTGCCTTCAGTTCTGTCAATGTTTACTTTATATAAGGTACTCTGATGTTGGGATGTATATATATTAAAATTATTATATCTTCCTGGTGAATTGATACTTTTATCATTATACAATGTACTTCTTTGTCTTTTGTGAAAGTTTTGACTGAAAGTCTATTTTGTCTGACATAAGTATAGCCACCTCTGTTCTCTCTTAGTTACAATTTGCATGAAATATTTTTCCACTCCTTTACTTTCAGCCTATAGTCAGTTTCTTATAGACAGTACACTGTTAGATTCTTTTTTATATCAATTTATTGCCTCTGTGTCTTTTGTGTGGGGGAAGGGATAGGTTCCAATTTACATTGAAGGTAATTATGAATAAAGAAAGGTCACCATCTTGTTTTTTCTTTTTCTTAGCGTTCTTTAACCACTTTTTGTCTCACTTATCTTTTTTTGTGTTTTGTTGTTTGTTTGTGTTTTTGTATTAATATACTTTTTTCTTTTGGGTAACTTCTATAGATAGTTTCTTATAGTTGTAGCAATATATTTACATAAATATCTTATAGTTATAACAATATATTTAAATTAATAACAAATTAGCTTTAATTGCCTACAAAATCTATACTTTTACCATAGTGGTGGAGCTGCTATGGAAAACAGCATGGAGATTCTTTAAACAATTAAAAATGGAACTGCCTTATGACACAGTGATTCCACTTCTGGGTATATATCTGAAGAAACCAAAACATTAATTAAAAACGTTGTATGCACCCCTATGTTCATTGCAGCATTATTTACAATAGCTAAGATATGGAAGCCACACAAGTGCCCATCAATACATGAGTGGATAAAAAAGCTATGGTACATATACATAATGAAATATTACTCAGGCATAAAAAATAATGGAATGTTACCATTTGCAACAGCATGGATAGACCTGAAAGATACTATACTAAGTGAAATAAGTCAGACAGAGAAAGACAAATTGCATATAATTTCACTTATACACAAAATCTGAAGAATAGAATATAGGAACAAACAAAACAGAAACAGACTCATAGATACAGAGAACAGACTGATAGTTGGATGGGATGGGGATTGGGAGGTTGGGAAAAGAAAGTGAAGGGATTAAAAAATAAAATTGGTTGTTACAACATAGTGTTATGGTGTTGTCAATAATATTGTAATACCTATGTATTATGCAAGGTGGGTACTTGAAATATCTGGGGAATCACTTTGTAAGTTATATAATTTTCTAACTACTATGCTGTACACCTGAAACTAATATAAAATCATATTAAATGCCAACTGTAATTAAAAAATATAATTTAAAAAAATTACTGAAAAACAGAAGTAGGATTTGGCCAATGATACTGAATACTACTCAAGGTCACATAAGATGGGAACGGGGTTGATTATAGTGGTAGTTACTGGAAACAGAAACATGGAAGCATAACAAATAAGTACAAAAATAATTATAGTAAAAAGCTCAGTTTTTAAAGAGATTAACTTCTATAAGTGTTTCATAGAAAATTATTTGTATCTGGAAGGAATTAGTGAAGGCGTCATGAAATATTTAGCATTTGAATTGGGTCTTAAGGAATGGATAGTTGAATACATAGAGATATGAAAATGAACATGTAAAAAAGTATAAGATAGAAAAATTAAACAGTTCATCTGGAAAACAAATAGGGAATCGGGCAAAAGTAGGTTTACAGTTTTGAGTATGTGAAACACAGAGTTTATTCTTGTACTAGTGTTTATGAATTTTTGTATTATTCTCCATATGAACTACTTTACAAATGTAAACCTACTTTTGTCCCACCCTGTATTTCTAGTTGGCTGGAACACAGAATGTACAGAGTAGGAATGGAGGTTAAGTCTAGAAGAGGGTAGATTGTAGAGGGCCTGGAGTCACAGGCTAGGGAGTTTAAACTTTTATTGGTAGGTTCTGCAGAATTATATAAGCTTTTGGATCACAGATACAATAAACTTTGAAGAGAAGAAAACCTAGAAGTAGAAAAAAAGTAGTTGGAGACTATTTCTCTGATCCAGGGGAGATGGATAGAGATGACAATGGAAATGATAAGGAAAAAGTTGATGTCAAGGTACTGAAGAGGCAGAATGAGCAAAATTTAAAAATTAATGGAATTAATTATATATTGATGGCATTGAAAAAACTGATTATCACAGGAGTTAAAAAAATCTTTCTCTAGTAAGGAAAGGTAATGATTTTAAGGCTACAGGAGAATGTGTGATCATCCCTATTCATGTGTTAAATGTTTTTCTCTATTTTTTCACTCTTGGTTCAGATTGTTAACCTGCTTTTCAAGCAATTTTCCACTTGGGTTGACTCAGGCCTGAGGTGGTCATTTTGCCCTGACCCCATTATATTGCTTTCTCATTCTCAAATCTTCCGCTGACCCTTACCTTTAATAAGAAAATCCTCTGCCATATTGATAGGATCAGCTACAATTAGTCACTGTCACATCTGTCATGACTCTGCTTTATTGCCATCCTGATGTCCATGGCTCTTCTTAGAAGAGAAAAATCTGATCTAAGACTCCTATAAGTAAGCCCTGTGGAAGTTGAAGTGGAAGACTGAGTATGTGATGTACTTTTGCATTTTAAGTCAATGAAATTGGGTTTATTTTAATGCGTGTAATAGGAACACAGGACAATTTATGGATCTGGGAAATTTTAATAAATGTAATATCTGCAAAATCAGACACATGTTATTTGAAATGAGCACTGTCTACATAACCTAATAATAGCTAAAAATAAATGTTAACCCAAACTCTAACCTGGATTATTTTCTATATGACTACAAATAATTAGTTTTATTACATATATTTTTTCCAAACCAAATTAGCCATTGAATTTGGTGCTGTGAAAAACTGCCTTAATCTGCTCAACTATCCTCCAAACCAATTAACCATATGACAAGTTTGTTTTACAGTAATTCATTATGAAAGTGTTTATAGAGCTTGTTTTTGTCTTTGATTAGTTGCCTAACTTGACCAACGCGTCAATGTAAATCAAGAAAAGTGAACATCTATTATATATAATAGACTATGTAGGGTACTAAAGAGGAAACAGATATAAAAAACAAATGGTCACTGCCATCCAAGAGCTCACATTCTAATTACAGAGTCATATACTCCTATAAATATTACTAATACAAAGCAAAGCAATAAATGCCATCAAAGTGGCAATGATAAAAGAGAGGGATCTAGGGAGGTGGATGATGTGATATTTGAAGTTGGCTTTAAAGACTGGGTAAAATTTATTGTTGCCATGAAGAAACTGGCAGGCATTCTAAATATAAAAGACAGTTAGAACAAGTTGTAAAAATGGGAAATATCAATTCATTTTCAGGAATGGAATATTTTCCAGTAGGTAAAAACTAAATATTTTGGGAAGAATTGAAGTAGGAGTCAAGACAGAAAAAGTATTATTAACTCTACTATCAAGATTGTTCTAGAATTATCTGGATAACATTTATCTCCTAGGAAAATTAGAGAATTATGGTGGGTCATGGCCAGGCATTTTTGCCAAGCCAATGGAGCAGTAAATATACATACATACATACCCACACATACACACACACACACACACACACACACACACATTCATATAGATCTAGATATATAAATGATAGGTGATATATTTTATACCATAGTAGCCTACAGGGGTTACACGAACAAGACAAAATAAAATTATATATATAATAAAACTGGGCACAGCAAAGAATTTTCTTTTGTCTTGTTGGATAACCCCTTAAGGCTACTACAGTATAAAACTCAGAGCTGAAGGGGCTCCTCACTCCACGCAAACTGCATTAAACACCAAACCCTGAGCATCCCTCTGGGAAGAACTTAGGTAGCACCAGGAAACTGCTTTCTACTCGTTTGTATCTTTATTTTATGTCTTTTCACCACTTGTTGTCTGGCTTGACAGTAAACTGAAGCAAAAGCAACTCAAAGTAAAAATAGTTGAGTCATGATTCTTTCTACTCTTCAAACCTAGACCAAATTTGTATGGATTAACTTAGCTCAACTGTTAACCATTACTGTTGGCTTAGGCCTGCAAAGTACATCAAAGCAGACATGGAATGATTGCAAAGAGCTTTTTGGAGGACATGCTTTTGAAATAGGCTGAGCCTGTCTTAGATGAGTTTCATGTTTCTCTTCAGGCACCCCACAAAGAGCTTCACTCTGCACATGCACTGGTTAACACTGCCCCAAAAGCAAAGAGTTCCTAGAAAGCAAAGAGCTCTGTTCTGCAACTGCATGGTGGGTACCAGGTCACAGTGGGAACCTGGAAAACAAAGCAATTTACTCTGGACCTGCATGAAGAATGAAACCCAATATAAGCCAGACGCAGCAGCAGTTCTGGGAGCCATGATCTTTCTTTATTAGTGTATGCTCCCTTGATGTATCAAGCTCTCTTCCTTTCTCCGTTCCCTCCACTTTGTTTTTACTAAACACCTTTTGCATCTGTTTTGCCTCCTTTCTTCATTTCTCTCTTGGTGTGGGGGAAACCCCTTTGCAGGTGACATTTTCAACAGAGAAAAAAACATTTAGAATGAAGCAAGGTTACTACCACAAGGTGTGGCATTATTAAAACATGTCTAATGACATTCCTCTTACTAAAACATAGACTTTAAGTTTGCTCCTCCTGAATTTTGGCTCACCTTATAATCTCATTAACTACTGGAATGATGGTTCACAGTTTCTGAGGCTAGGTCACACAAGAAAATCCCGCTTCTTTCTTTTTCTTTCTTTTTTTTTTTTATCCTCACCCGAGGACATTTTTCCATTTTTTTGTTCAGATAGAGCGGGAGGCAGAGAGAGGAAGAGAGAGAGAGAGAGAAACATCGATGTGAAGGGACACATCGAGTGGCTGCCACCCGCACGACCAACCAGGGCCGGGGACAAACTGCAACTGAGGTACGTGCTCTTAGCGGGAACCGAACCTGGGTCTCTCTGTACCGCAGGCCGACGCTCCAACCGCTGAGCCAAACCGGCCAGGGCAATCCCGCTTCTTTCTAACTGGAAAAGTTACATTCTACTTTCACGCTGAGATGAAACACAGATCATTGGAAGAAGCCATGTGTAGGTGTGGTAGTCAGCAACCCTAGCTGAGGTCCCAGATGACAAACCGAATCACCTGTGAGCCATATGAATAAACTGTGTTAGTCATTCAGCCCAGTCGAGCTTTCAGATGACTACAGCCTCAAGTTGACTTTGACCTCAACTGTAGGACAAACCCCACAGGAGAATGGCCTAACCAAGCCCTTGCCAAATTTCCAATTTGCAAATTTGTGAGCAATATAAAATGGCTAGGTAAGCTGCTTAGGTTTTCTTAGTTTTTTTTTTTTTTTTTTTTTTTTTTTTACATAGCAGTAACAATCAGAAGACAAGCTAAAAAATAAATTGAGAGGAGACATGTTTTTCTGTCTCCCAGTGACACTGGAAGCAGAGCCATGTGAGCAGAACAAGTAGAATAGAAAGAAAAATGCTTTGAAGGAGAAAGAGACCTTCGATATCACCTCTCTTTTTAGCTGTATGAAAGAGCCATACAGAACAGCCCACTTCTCACCCAAAAGAGTGCCTCAGGACATGGGGCTCATGAGTCACTACACTGATGGGAAATTTGGGTGTCATATTTGTTTATGCCTTTATTGATCCAATTTTGCATCACTATTGAGTGTGAATTGTATGTTTCATGTACTGATAGCTACTTTAAGAAATATTAAAAAAATATAAGATGTCTCTTTTTTCAAAGAGCTTAGAACATTCTGTCGGGCCAGTGTCGCTCAGTGGTTGAGTGTTGATCCGTGCACCACGAGGTCACCAGTTAGATTCCTGGTCAGGGCACATGCCCAGGTTGTGGGCCCGATCCCCAGTGGGGGGCATGCAGGAGGTGACCAATCAATGTTCTCTCTCATCCATGTTTCTATCTCTCTCTCCCTCTACTTCTTCTTTCCCTAAAATCAATAAAGGAAAAAAAATAATAATTTAAAAAAGAGCTAACAATCTTCTCAACACTACTTTTTTAGCTGTTTGATCTAACCAATGTTTTTTAAAGATGTGCAATTGAAATTTCATAAATACAATTTAATTTAGTGTTCAAGCCTCTACCTACGTCACTGACCTCATATCCTCTAATTCATTCAACTCCAGCCAAACTGGCCTCCTTGCTATTCCTTACATAAGACAAAAATTCTCCTGCTTTTTCTTTATCTGAGCTTCCAACTTAGTCAAATAACTCCATTTTCTAAGTTATCTTGTTCCTAGTATGAACTTTTCTTTTATCACCAATATACCATATGGTAATCATTTGCTTATGTGTGAATCTCTTCACTAGAATGTTATCCCTTGTGACGATTTAATTTTTAATTTTTATTTTTTGTACTTCACTGATTGAGAATCTCATATCTATTTATTTTTTTCTCCTTTTTTTTTTGTATTCTGTCTCCCACCCCCATTTCCCTCTGGTAATCATCATACAGTTGTCTGTGTCCATGAGGTTTTTTTTTTTGCTTAATCCCTTCACTATTTCACCCGGCCCCTTCCCCCCAACTATCAGTCTGTTCTCTGTATCTATGAATCTGTTTCTATTTTATTTGTTAGTCTATTTTGTTTATTAAATTCCACATACAAATAAAATCATATGCTACTTACCTTTCTCTGACTGGCTTTCACCTTTTTATCCCACAGTGAAAGAAAATACCAAACACACTTACAGTGAATGTTCCTGGAACATTGATACGTTCCTCCAACCACTTAAAAAAAATTGATTTGACAGAAAGAGAGAGAGGAAGAAAGAAAGAAAGAAAGAAAGAAAGAAAGAAAGAAAGAAAGAAAGAAAGGAGGGAGGGAGGGAGGGAGGGAGGGAGGGAGGGAAGGAAGGAAGGAAGGAAGGAAGGAAGGAAGGAAGGAAGGAAGGAAGGAAGGAAGGAAGGAAGGAAGAAAGAAAGAAAGAAAGAAAGAAAGAAAGAAAGAAAGAAAGAAAGGGAAACACTGATTTGTTGTTTCACTTATTTATGCATTCATTGGTTACTTTTTGTATGTGCCCTGACCTGGAGATTGAACCTGCAACCTTGGCATATCAAGACAATGCTCTAACCAACTGATTCTTTAGCAGAAATTGACTACATGTCAGCATTATTTTGGGTTTGGGCAATATGATAGTGAACAAGATTGATAAAGTTCTTGTGCTCACAGAAATTCCATTCTATTTGGGGAGACACACAATCACTTTTGAATTGTGACAGGTGTTAAGGAGACAGTATGATACAATGGAAGTGGGAGGCAAGTTGAGATTAGAGTGTCACAAAAGAATCTCTGAGGCATCTCTATCATTTGAGCAACAATAGGAACAGTAACAGTCATCTCCACTAATATTTGAAAGAAAACATTCTAGATAGACAAAATAAAACAAGTCCCTAAGAGAGAAATAACTCGGTGTTTTTGAAGCACAGAAAAACGTCAGTATGGCTACAACTGTAAATGAAAGGAGAATTAGAAGGAGATAAAATTGGAGAGCAAGAAAGGGGTCTGATTAAGTAAACCATTGTAGAAGTTTAAAATTTTCCCTCAGTGATATTATACACCATTATGGGATATTTAGCAGGGAAGATAAGTAATATAATTTACTCTTTCAAGTGGTCACTGTATGCTGTGTTGACAGTGGGTTATAGTGGTGTCAGAGTTGGGACTAGGAAACTAGTTCAGATACCATGTACTATTGTCTAAATAGTCTAAAGAAGATCCATGCTTTACATGGATTAATAAATGAACAAGTAAATGAATACATGAATAAGCAAATGAACAAATTAAACTAATAAATTACAAGAGAATGAACTAATGAATGAATGAACAAATGAGAGAAAGAAAAAAGCATAGAAGGAAGGAAGGAAAAAAAAGAGAAAGACATATACCTGATAAAATAATTCACTGATAACAAGGGGTATTTTTTATAAGTCCCTTTAGGATTATTTGTCACTCTTAGTGACTTAAAAACAGGCTAAAATCCCAATTTCCTTTAGATGTGGCTTTAGTGAAACAATGAATGTAATAAGCTTGCTAGAATAAAAATCATTTCATGTACCATATTTTGTAATTAATTCACTGCCATTTCCCCTAAATATTTCTGCCTCTAAAAAACATGTATTTGTCATTTTTCCATAGTGTCAACAATCCAGAAAAACACCACGATGATTAAAAGAGATAATCTTTACACCATTTTAATTCTTATTTGTTGAAAATTACTTGAAGAAAATTTTTGGAAAAAAAAATTTAAAAGGGCTCCACCTTTGCCTGGCTACAAAAATCAAACTACTTCTTCAGAGTCAGAATTTTTTTTAGGAATTCTCTATAAAATTCATCATAGAAAAATCTGCATAAAACCTCAATTTTCTTTTAGCCAAAAGGTAATAATATACAGCGAAAGGTACTGTTTGCCTGTCTTATAGTTTTAAATAGGGTTGGCATAGACTTCCCTGTCGAGGCAATTGTTACTGGTTCATCAACCAGAACTGTGTAAAAGGAACATGCTACTATTTGTGTTGCCACCATGTCCAATGTGTCTAAGGTACAATCACTTGGCAGGACACCTTCTGGAAAGAGTATGCTGCTTGTGAAGACTGCCAACCCTAGAAGCCTAACCATCCCACTGAACACCAAGGGACTACTGTCTTCTCCTCCTACTCCTGTGCAAATGAATTAGTAACTATTTACTTTTTATAAATTCAAGAACAAATATACATGTAGAGACAGATAGCATTAAAAGGGGATTTAGGTACTGTTTGAATGTATAAGGCTTATTTTGAATAAAATATATAGGAGAAATAAACCCCAAACAAATAAAAATGGTTCTCTACAGAAACAAAGTAGAGGAGATAGGACTTCAAAGGTAAGACAGCTCTGAATATAACTTTTAAAATAGTTTTGTTGTTTAAACGATACATGTGCTTTACATGATCAAAAGACAGATTTGCATAAAAACATTCTAAAATACAAATCATAGAACTTAACTATATATCAAATTGGAATCATGACCACAAAGAGAAAATAATTGCTTCAAGTGACTTTTGAACACAATACACCGAGCATACATCATTAGTAAAATATACTCTAAAATTAAAAAAAAAAGGATTGCAATAAAATTTTAGTCTTCATTCACTACACTTCATTCACTAATTTTATTAAATGATAAATTTGAAACTATTTTATGCATGATGTAGGAAAGGAAATAAGCAAATGTGGTGTTTTTAAAATATGTCCATAAATACGTTCACACCCTTCCCTTCAAGAAGTGGAGCTTAATTCCTTTCTCTGTCAGTGTGCACTGGTTCTATTGACTTGTTCCTAATAAATAGAATGTGGTGAATGTGATGGTGTGTCACTTTTGGAAGTAGGACATAGTAGGCATTGTGTCTTTCACATTACTTTTTCTCACAGATCACACTCTATGAAGAAGTCAGCTGACAGGTCATGAGCTCACCTAGGAATAATCATGGAGAAGTCAACTTGGCAAGGAACTGAGACCTCATGCCAATAGCCAGTGAGAAACTGAGGCATCTAACCAACAACCTTGTGAGAAAGCCCTCTTGGAAGTACATCCTCCAGCCCCACGCAGTTCTTCAGATGACTGCAGCCTGGCTGACAATTTGACTACAACCTAATGAACCATTCTGAGCCAGAACTACCCAACTAAGCCGCTCCCAAATTTCCGACTCACAGAAGTTATCTGACTCACCTAATAACTGTTGTTTAAAGCTGTCAAATTTTGGTGTAATTTGTTATGCAACAGTAGATAAATAATACCATAATTTACTAAAAATATATAAATGTTAAGAGAATATAAAATCAATAAACTCAAATGAAAGCTATTAATGTCCAATTTGAATTAGAAATAGAAACATGAACTGATTAATTTTAAATAGGTCTGTTAACTGAAAAATCTAGCCATGATCAAACAATGATGATCCACTAGTAGTGAGCTCATTTATAATTATCATTTATTAGTTTTTAAATAGCATGCATCACTAAAAAGAAGAGGGTTTGGAGCAATAGATTATTCCTAAAACATCTCATGATGTCAGTAAACTAGATAGTGCTCAAAGACTAATGGAGTCATGTCAAAAGAACAGAGATGTCTTGAAAGGACTCTATTGGGTCATAATTGGGAAAACTTGAGCATCAAAAAGAATAATTACTATGACTGATTTTAAAAAATTAAATAAAAACTCATGATTCCATAATGATATTCAGAGAGAGAGAGAGAGAGAGAGAGAGAGAGAAAGAGAGAGAGAGAAAAGAAAAGAAGTGAGAATCTTGCCACCATTAAATGTAATCATTTCATCAATTCATTACTCTAAAACCAGAAAGGGAAAATGCATTTACTCTAATCTTTTAAGTAAAACTGAAGTTCATTATCAATGGATGAGAGAACATTCATCACAAAAGTGTTAAAAGAAAAATTGTCTTATTAGAAATTCACAATTTTACAAATTTCAATAATATAATTCAGTCAGGGGGTTCTCATCAATTGACGCTAAATTTATTAATAACATACTTCAGGAGAATGAGATATTTGTGTGATACTAAAGCATCAACTTCCAGATTATTTGTTAATCATCAGTGAAAAACATACGTTAACAGTGGAGAGATCTTGCTGTCATTACCTTAACTGAGTGATAAAAAAACAATTGCATCACTAATAGAGATATAATATAATGTTTCATGGTTGTGTTCAGCATATGATGAAATGCTAAGTATACCACATCACTTATACTTTTCTTTTTTGCCAAAAATATTTAACCTGGATCTAATTAAGCCTTTGGACCTAGCTTCCAGAAATACTGGGGGTAGAGAAACAAATTAAACAATGCCACCATACCACAAATAACTAAACAGATTGCATTAGTCTGGGTCCATTCAGAAGACAGAAGACACACAGTACATTTAAAGAGGGGAACTTTAAATAATTATTAAGCTCTCATAGGATAATAGTCTTAAAGATGGAAAGAGAACTCTAAGGCTTAACCTAGAGTTGAGGGAGAGTACCCAAAAGAGGACAAACATTGCTGGAGAAGATAAAGATTCAGTTAAACGATGGTGGAGAAGTTCTCTGGGTTGCCTGGGGAAAGCTGGTCTTCAGTCACTGGTTTAGGAAACAACCCTCAGGGTGTATGGGAACTGAGGTCAGTGGCTGGCTCACAGAGAAAGTGAGAGTGTGAGGCCCAGAGTGTGCAATGTCTTCACAGGGAGAGCAGTGGCAAGGTGGTCGTCAGGCCGAGGGCGGACTCTGAAGTTGCGGAGGGACTGTACACTCTGGGCATGGCTAGGAGAGGATACCATCAGATGTCTTCACTTATGTACCTCTGACCCACACTGCAGAATGAGCAGCACACAAAGCAAAATGCAGCACACCTGTGCAGAGAGATATTCCCTTCTTCCAGCAATGTTCCTCTAGTACCCTCTATTGACAGAGTTTAACATCATGTACCCTGTAAAAGAGAAATGCTACATGCCCAGTTCATTATTTCAGAACAGATACTGAGGTTGATTTTTGATTTGAGAGTCAATAAACTGGTAATGGGCATGCAGGCAAATCCAGAATGAGAAACATTCTATAATACTACTGGCCTGATCCCTTCAACATCTCTGTCATTAAAAATATAAATAAGAGTAACCAAGATGGGAATGCCATTCTAAATTTAAAATAGAGTAAAATGCCTGGCTCACTGGATGGAGCATCTTCCCACGCACCAAGAGGTCACGGGTTTGATTCCTGGTCAGGGCACATGCCCAGGTTGCAGGCTTGATCACCAGTGGGGGGCGTGCAGGAGGCAGTAGATTGATGGTTCTCTCTCACATCATTTCTATCTCTCTCCTCTCTCTCTAAAAATCAATAGAAATATATTTTAAAAATATTAAAATGATATTTTCAACCTACCTTGGATTCTGATACAAAAAACACAATTAAAAAAGACATTTTAATTAACTAATCAATATTATAGATATTAAATTTAAAAATTACTAACTTATTTATGCATGAGAATGGTGTTGTATCAGAACAATGTCCTTAGAAGGTTAATGCTAATTTTTTAGGGTGAAATTGTCATGATAATTGTCACTTACTTTCAAATGATTTAGTAAAATATGAATGTGATGTGTATGTATATTGGAAGCAGAGATAAAGCAAATATTACAAAATCTTAACGATTATGGAAACTAGTTGCCAGAGAAATATGTGATTTTTGGATTGTGCTTTAAATTTTTCTGTGTATTGAAAAATTTTAAATATATAATGTTGGATAAATAAATGATAACATGGCATTTTTAAATGACATACTTTTTGTAAATGAAATTTTACGGAGTGCTGGCCCCCTGAAAATAACTTCCTACTCCCTTCTCTAGGAACAACTTGCAAATACACCTGGCTGGGGCACCACCAAAGCTGAGGATTTTCCATTTTTAATTCAGAGATATGGAGAACAGAGACTGCTCCACTCAGGTATATTATGAGCAAGGCCTCTGTCTCCCAAACAGGTCCAGGAATTCCCGCTGCTGAGTCTCCAGAGATGCTCCGATTCATGCACATTAAAAGGCTTGGTTGGTTACTTTTACCTTGGATTCCCTGAAATGTTCTTCCAAATCATTCCATTAAATTCTCTTTTATGTTTCTAAGCTAGATAACTCCACTTATATTACTTGCCACCACAAAAACCAAAACCAAACAAAACAAAAACCTTCGGTAATTCAGGACAACTTAGTAGAATAAAGTGATGGTTTCCAAATTACTACAAATAGATACATATCATGGCTAGAGAACACATTTGTGATTTCCACAGCAGAAAATAATAATTTGCAAATTTATAAATTTGTAATTTTTTTATCTTTAGCTTGAAGACATAGTTGAGTTCCCCTGCAATGCCCAGTAATTAGTGCTGGCCAGCAAATTATACACTAGTAAGCAAAGCACAAGTCTGATTTAAGCTAAACAAACAAAAAGAAGAATCTTCATACACACACGCACACACACACGCACACACAATGTATCCTTTACATAAGGTGTGCACTTGTTAATTATTTTTCTGCTGCAGACATCAGCTTCAGTTTGATCTTTAGCTACAGCCTATGTCTCTATTTACATTTTGATCTCCTCCCATCTCTGAGTATAGATGAGACTCAAAAGACTAATGTCAGACCAAAAGTCTTTGTACACCATGAGGTACATACAAAGGCAGCCTTCCAGAATCATCTGCAGTTATTAAAGAGCCTGTTTTATTTTTTTCTATCTTTGAAATTCTTGCATGGTCTGAAATGCTTACTAATAAAAGGATATTCCATTCTTTCTTGTTTTGTTTTGTTACTCCTTACCTGAGGATGTTTTTTTCATTGATTTTTTAAGAGAGAGCAGAAAGGAGGGTGGGAGGGGGGGGAGAGAGAGAGAGAGAAACATTGATGTGAGAGAGACACATTGATGGTTGCCTCCCCCACAAATTTGACCAGGGCTGGGGATTGAACCTGCAACCCAGGTACATGCCCTTGACTGGGAATCAAACCCATGACCCTTCAGTCTGCAGGCCACTGCTAAAACCACTGTACAACTATGGCTAGGAAGATGTTCTATTCTTTAAAGTCACACTCCAGATTGATGGTTCAATGTTTCATTTGTTTTCCAGCTGCATACTGTTGTGCTCCATTGCTCAGGACTTCCTTTTACAGCAGCCTGGTGGAGTTTATTTAAAAATATAATAATAATAAAACAAACAACTCTGGAGACAATGACACCTGGGTTCAAATTTCAAATTTGTGCCCAGCTGGTGTGGCTTAGTGGACTGAGCGTTGTCCCCTGGACTGAGAGGTCCTAGTTTGATTCCCACTCAGGACACATGCCCGGGTTGTGGGCTCCATCCCCAGTAGGGGGCATGCAGGAGGCAGCTGATGGATGGTACTCTCTCATATGGACGTTTCGATCTCTCTCTCCAAAAATTCAATAAAAACGTATTTATTTTTTTTTAATTTCAAATGTGTTATTTATTATCTCTGTGACCTTGGACAATTCACACTCAGTCTTCCTCTACTGTTTCCTTCTGTGTACAATGGAGAGAATAATATATTCTCTCTGGGTTGTAGTGTTGCCATTTAGTTTAACATAATGCACCTGGAGTATCTGAGCCAGTGGTAATATGCACATTGTTATACCCATACAGTCCGTTATATCAGTGTCTTTCAACTGATTTTCTAACCCCTACACTTCCAAGGGTAACAATGCTTCAAAACAACAGTGATTGACATCTGGATTGGGCATATTCTCCTCTCTAGACAGGTGTTTCATGACTTTGAGAGCTGCATGGTTTGAACAAGCCTCTCTATAAATCTGATATTTCTTACCCTACCCTCTCCTGACAATTTTGGAAGACACCAGTAACCACAGTTAACATATACAGAGTATATTTCTTGTGTGTAAAGAAGTCTTCTAAATGTTTTACATCTCCTAACTCATTTAATTCTCACAACTCTGGGAGGTAGGGGAGTTTGACTATTTCCCTTTCACATGTGAGGAATGTCAGGCTCAGAGAAGCAGCCAGTGTAAAACACAGAACCAGGATTGAACCCATGCAGCCAGGATGCAGAATCCATGCTATAAATTGTGTTCTGACACTGTTTTGTAATATATTCAACAATATTTGTAATGCGACATGAGAGGTCAAGTTTTTTTTTTTTTTCCTGTATATATTTCTGAAGAAATAAGTTATAAGCTTCAGAACATACATGTTCATAATGGAAATCTGGTCTCAGTTATAACACTACCTTGGGCCTACAGCAGACGACTGTATTCATACTGAAATCCATTACTATTACTTTTCTTGTTTCTTTGGTTTCTGACTTAAAGAAAAGGAGAGACATATATTGGAAATAATAATCATTCTCCTTCATCCTCTGAATCATGACTAGATTGTTTTATTGCTCATAACTTCAGCATTTACATGCTCCCCTTGAACTTTCTAGCAGAATACAAATACTTTCATGGGGAAGAAGTTAAGACGAAAAGATAAAAAAAGAAAACTGTGAGCTATAATTTTCTCCTGGCAACAGGCATTGTCGGGCTTGCTTTATACTGCGGAGTACAGGTAAAAAGGGCTTTGCTCCTCATCTTGGAAAGAGACTGCAATACTGAGCTCTATTTAGACCTTCATACCAGAATTTGTCTCGAGTGCTTTATGATAAAGAAACCAACAAGTATAAAATGGATTTGTTCCCTCTGGGAATGCAGAGAGGTTTAGGGGGCCAGATTAGGTAGGGAGCTGCGAGGATACAGATTGTCATCATTTTTCAAAGAGACATTTCACTTACAGCCAAAGAAGTGTTAATGAAGCATTCACACTTTAACCAAGTGAAAAAGCAAAAAAAAACCCACAAACAACAAAAAAAAACAACTCCCCCCCCCCCTCCACAGCTCTTTCAATCTCTCTTCAGAAATGCACAGCAGTGGTAGTATTCTCCTCACACAAGAATACTATAAAAGATGAGAGATAAAAGTGAACTCTTAAAGTAGGAAAGATATGAAAAAACAAAAGAAACACACTCACTTTAAAAAAAATCTTGCTGCTGGTGCCTTAATGAACAACACATCATGGAAACAGAACTTCTGGAGGATGTCTCCTTCGACAGAGGCATTTTCCAGCATCCTTGAGTGAAACGAATTTCTTACCACAAAGCAAACAATTAGAGATCAGGCATTGACTTCTCTATAGACTGCTGTTGATGGAATTAGAAGACTGAAGAACCAAACCTATTTTTACTTTAGTAGGTGACTTTCAATAGCTCATCTGACCAATATCAAAGACTTCATATCACAGCATCATCCCTTCTCTGCCTTCATTACAGCTCTTTATACTGTCTGCAAATTATTCACACAAATGGTTGCCAGTCCTTAAAAAGCAGGGCAGGTGATAGAAGCTTCCACATATATTGGCTTGAAGGAGGCCATTGTAAATCATCATCTTTGGGAATTTATATATATATATATATATATATATATATACACACACACACACACACACACACACATACATATATATGTGTATATTTATATACACACATATATACATATATATGTGTATATATATTTATTTATTTAGGATTTATTCAAGACAAGCAGAAAAGAAGCTTTGATAAATTGTGAAGTTTATTCTTAGTTGCTGTCTACTTCTCTGCTTAACTTTTGCCAATTTCTTTAGTGCAAAGTTTTCCAGGGCTTCTGTGTTAGGCATTACATGCAGTGTTAAGAGGATGGAAGAGAGCGTAGAGCTCCCTCTACCTTGGAAGATAATATGCGGGGTGATGTAGCTAAATATAGGCCTTCCCAATTTGCTACCTAGCATATGTTATCCAAAAGAATGGCCCTGTTCAGGAAAATTTGAGGCAGAGAAGTTCAACAAGGTAAGACTGCTGGGCAAATATTTCATGGTTTAAGGAGAGTGGCCCGTGTACCTCTTTCCACAGAAGTTGTTTTACTGCTGATTTAAATGTTATTGATATTTGCCCGGCTAGTGTGGCTCAGTGGTTGAGCATCAACCCATGCACCAAGAAGTCTCTGGTTTAATTCCCAGTCAGGACACATGCCCGGTTGTGGGCCAAATCCCCAGTGGGGGGCATGCAGGAGGCGGCCAATCAATGTTCTCTCTCATCGATGTTTCTGTCTCTCTCTCCCTCTCCTTTCCTCTCTCTCTGAAAGCAATAAAGAAAAAAAATTTTAAAAATTAAATAAAATAAATGTTATTGATATTGCAGAACCTAGTGACCTAGTGACAATCTCCTACACCTCACTCACTTGTGAGCAAAGATCATCACCTTTTTTCTTCCTGGTAAGATATTCCAAACTTATTCCCCGAAAGGGAAAAAGAGGGTTCAAACAACATAGAGGCAACAGTTATGTTAGACTGCCTTAAATAGTCTTAGTACCGTTTATTTTTAAATATTTCACAATGACCCTGTTACACAGAACCATATATATACACATACACACACATATTTCTTTATTTTAATTTATTTTTAATTTTTTTCCAGGCACACACCAAGAAAAAATATTTTAAAATAATGCATGAGTTTTAACTTACGCCGATTAGATGGAAATACCATGAATAAAACTGTCTGCATTACTTAGAAAATATTTCTCTCTTGGGTGATTGCTGCATAAGCATATAATGGAATCAATGTGATGTGGGTCATGTCAGCTCTCCGCCACATTGTGAAAGCCTTCCTGCCCACAGAATAAATATATATCCTACTTACACTTAATGTACTTCCTAAAAGATTCATTTGAATACTATGTATATGTCGCTGGAGCAGAAAATGCACAGATCTTTATTGTACAATTTATAATAGACATGCATTTTTCTCCACAAGTCTCATAGGCAAGAAATGTCCCATTTCTTTACATTTTCTTGAGTCAAATTAAATCTGCATCTATGTTCCAACTTGTCAGGATAAAAGATGACCAATATCATGAATGATTTGCCTCTCCCCTGAGGGAGGAGTCTCAAAATTAGGAAAGTTCCTTATTATTTTCATTCTACTTTTTTTTTTTTAATCCTCACCCGAGGATATTTTTACATTTATCTTCAGACAGAGTGGGAGGGAGAGAGACAGAGAAACACTGATGTGAGAGAGACACATAAATTGGTTGCCTCCTGTAGAACTCCAACTGAGGTACATGCCCTTGGCCGGAATTGAACCCTGGACTTTTTGGTCCACAGGCCAACACTGTAATCACTGAGCCAAACTGGCCAGGGCTTTCAGGCAACTTTTAATAGTCACTGAAATGCTCGTTATCGAAGTCTTCTCAGTCCATTTTGAAAAATTGTTCTTCACTTTCTCTTCACGTCTCTGTGGGGCATGGAAAACATCTGTTAAGTCTCCCAGGTTATGTCAACTGTGAAGAATTAGTTACAGATACCTTGAAACTTGTATCCCTGTCCTGATTTCTGAACTTTCTCTCACTAGTCAAGACCTCAGGGTAAACCATTGAAATTTCCTTGACTTTCAACACTACAGTCTGTTCCTTTACCTTGACTTACACTCACCCCCACCCTCTAATCAAAAATTGGATCTTCTTGATGTACCGAACTTCTATTTTGGGCACCGAGATACAAAACTCTTTAAGGACCTCATGAGGCAAGGAGCCTACATTCAGAACAGGCTTGCCTAGTTTATGAGGATAGAAGGCTGAAATACCTCTCATTTTTTTGCAATTTCCTGAAACAAAAAGAACAAAATGGGAAAAGGGAAACAAAACCTGAATAATCCTGATTTAAATATTTGTTAAATGTGCAGTCAGCGATTAATAAAGTCAGCTTTGTAGGTTTTATTCCCTAGGTGGACTAGTTACCATCTTTTTATCCTATATTGACAGGTTATATCTGAAGTTGTAACTCTCTTGCAAATCTGTGCATCCCATTACAAGGATAATTGACTGCCAATGATTCGGCACAAATCCCTAACTTGTAAGAATGATAATATAATATTATATGAATCTTCTTATTTTCAGTAGCACTTAGAATATAATATGTTTCATAGACATTTGTTCTATTGAACTGGATTTAATTAAATTGAAATTGATCATCACTGAAAGATGTGGTCTAAGCAACAATCACTCTTGGTCTCTACCTAAAATAGGTGAGATGATAGAGTTACAAGGATGAGAGTTAAAAGAGTGTCTGGTACCAAAACCTGAGAAAAATATCAAAAACATTTTGGATTAGTAAAATTTTACTAACAAAAATAGGAACTATACTTAAGCTGTTTTACACATTAAAAAAAATCATTTCAGCACGACTGGCGCAGCTCAGTGGTTTTATATCATCCTATGCACTGAGAGGTCGCTGCTTCAATTCCTGGCACATGCCCAGGTTGTGGGCCCGATCCCCAGTGGGAGGCATGCAGGAGGCGGCCAATCGATGTTCTCTCTCATCGATGTTTCTATCCCCTTCTCCCTCTCCCTTCGTCTCTCTCTAAAAATCATTAAAGGAAAACAATAATTTCAAAAGTAATTATGCATATTTGTGTTTGGGAGATGTTGACTTAAATCATAACATTTGAAGCTTGAGAATTAAATAAAAGAGTGCATGATAGGATTCAGAAGTGGAGGCAGAAGTGGACACAGACTTAAATGCAGAGAGAATGTAACACCTTGGCATGATTTTAAAGATCACTGTCATTTTCATGACCTCAACTCTGTTAGAATTACCAAAGGGTCAAAGATTTCATTCCACAATCAGAGTTAATGCCTTAATTTCCAATACCTCTGGGAAAAGGAACTGAATAATATTTCACACTATTTGTCTTAGCCTGTTCAGGTTGCCATAACAAAACACCACAAATTGAATGACTTAAACAACAGAAATTTCTTTTCTCATGGTTCTGGAATCTGTAAGTCAAGGATCAGAGAGCAGCATGGTCAGTTTCCACTGAGAGAGAGAAGAAGAGAACCAGCTCTCTGGTGTCTCCGTCATTAATGCTATCATAAGGGCCTTAGCTTCATGACCTCATTTAAATCTAATCATCCCCAAAAGACCTCATCTCCAAATACCATCTTTTTGGGAATTGGGACATCAATATATAAATCATGTGGCCAATCCAGATATTCAAAAGTGTTCATTTTAATTCATGATTTTTGTTCCCTTTAATCAAATGTTATATGATTAAAATATTAGTGCAATACAGCATTAGGCTCTCCATCTTCCCAAATAACCTAACCATATTCCATTAGAAAAATGCACTATGATATTTTTCAAAATAATATAGTATATCAATGTGATTTCTATTGTATTCTATAATAGTTAACTGTCTCTCAAAAGCTATTTTGGTTATAACAATTTTTGGTATTGAACTTTTTACTTCGTTATATCCCTGCCCCTAGGTTTTTGTTTTACCCATTTTTGTATTCTGCATAGATTGTGTAATATTTGGCAAACACTAGATATTTTTTAAAATGATTGGTGAGATTAAAAGTAATATCACTAAAAATCATTTTTCTTCTTTATTGATTTTAGAGAGAGATGGAGAAAGAGATTGAAACATAGATGAGAGAGATCATTGACTGGCCGCCTTCTTCATGCCCCCCACTGGGGATCTGGCCCACAACCTGGGCATGTGTACTGACCGGGAATCGAACCAGCGACCTCTTGGTGCATGGTTCAACGCTCAACCACTGAGCCACACCAGCTGGGCTAAAATTCCTTTGTGATTGTTGAAACATTGGGAAAAAAAAAATTACAACAGGATAATAATTTTGGTTTTCTGTTTTTAAATAGCAATATGTCATTAGTTACTTACCCTTCTAATTTATTTTGGTATCTCTTCTTACTTCAAAATTATCTCTCAAAATTTTTTTCAAAGTAATCAGGCAGTGGGGTATTATTTAAAAGATAAAATAGATTATTTTAACCTCTGTTGTATTGCTTCAAATGAGTGAATCATATAGTAATACTTAAATGAGCAATCTGTTAAGTAGAATTCAAATAGAAGAAATAGATTTTTGTCTTCTATCCTAACTATACATTTTTCTAAGGAGACTTAGACTCATTCACAAAAGCTTGGCACCAGGAAAAAGCACTGTGGATTCAGCTTTAGAATCAACCCAGAAAAGTTTTTACCTGCCACAATTTTCATTGGGCTTTACTGATGCCACATGTATTTGTGAATAGTTTTTTAAAGAGATTACTCTCCAGCTGTGTTTTACTTGTAAAGCCTTATATTTAAGCTTTTCCTTTTATTCTGCTGATATTTATTTATTATTTTTTTAAATGAAGAGAAACCTTCATAATTTTCTCTAAATTCCAATTATGAATCAATTAATTACTGGGTATATCCATTGAAAATTGGATTATCAATCTTGTAATAACAATAAAAAACAGATGTTGAAAGAAAGAACTCATTTATTTTGATATGAGCTTATATTCTGAATAGAATCTCCAGATATATCACCTTTCTTGCACACAAAATAAATATATAAGAACTTCCTATCAACACATGAAAATAAAATTCATTTGCAAATCATTAATACCCTTGGGTTCTATTCAGTGTCGCTGTTGTGTTCTTACTCTTGTTGTTTTCCTTTGGAAATTACTTACTGAAGCATGTATAAGTTATGTGACGTAATGATGAACCTTGAACTTATTTTAATCATGAATTATGAAGAGGAGGCTGTGCTGAGAATCATGCATCTAGTATCTGGATTTTCAAAGAAACACCTTCGTAAATTATACGGCTACTCTCAAACATCCTCACATCTCAACTAAAGTAGAATGCTACCTTGTTTATAAATATGCAGTTGTTTTATCTCCATAAATAAAAAGTGTGTATGAGCATGCAGGAGGTGGCCAATCGATGTTCTCTCTCATCGATGTTTCTATCTCTCTCTCCCTCTCCCTTTCTCTCTCTATAAAATCAATAAAGAAAAAAGCTTAAAAAAAACCACCTATATTTAAAAGTGTGTATGAAAACCACTAAAATTTTCCTTGCCCTCTCTATGGAGCACCCCTTCTCTATTTACAGCAAGTTGTATTGTGTAAACCATGCACTATGGATTCTAAAAGGTGAAATGTAGCCAATTCTAAATCAAGGTAATCTGACACAGCTTTACATGTATTTTAAACATTTGCACAATGTGTTTGTGTTTTAAATCACCAAAACACATTTGGAAATATTTGCCAATAAAGGCACATCATACATATAGAAAGGCTCTTAATATCTTATGTACATTATTCATTTATCTGATTGCTTTTTTAATGGAGTCACAATCTTTGCAGATATTGATTTCATCATAAGAAAGACAGGAAAGCTTTCAAGAAAATCATCTTATTTTCCTCTTAAGACATTACTTTTTATTATTATTATTTATTTTTTTTTATCCTCACCCGAGGACACTTTTCCATTTTTTGCTCAGATAGAGTGGGAGGGAGAGAGAGGAAGAGAGAGAGAGAGAGTGAGAGAGAGAGAGACAGAGAGAGAGACGGAGAGAGAGAGAGAGAAACATCAACGTGAAAGAGACACACTGAGTGGCTGCCACCCACACAACCAACCAGGGCTGGGGACAAACTGCAACGGAGGTACATGCCCTTAGTGGGAACCGAAACCAGGTCTCTCTGGACCGCAGGCCAATGCTCCAACCGCTGAGCCAAACCGGCCAGGGCGAGACATTACCTTTTAATATACTTCAAACTCAAATAAAATCTGAGTGTTCTGATTCTCTTGGCCTTAATTTGTTTATTGCTACTTCCTATTCGCTTGTCCTCCTTGACTTCATCACTGAAACATATGTGACATTGACCTTTACTTTCATTCTTCTTCTTTTTTTTTTTTAATAGAGTTGGGGAGAGAGAGAAAGAGAGAGAAATAATGATAGGAGAGAGACACATCGACTGGTTGCCTCCTACATGACTCTGACCAGGGCTGGGGACAAACCACAACCAAGGTACGTGCCCTTGACCGGAATTGAACCTGCAACTCATTGGTCCGTGGGCCAATGCTCTAACCACTGAAAAAACCAGCCAGGGCTCTTTCTTGTTCTTATACCATCATGTCCCATCTGATATACTGTGAATCCTTCCAAAGTTTCTCTTTCCATGGCTTATGATTTATAATGGCATGTTAGTTAATTGTATAATAGACATTTATTTGATAGTGAACCATTATAATCAATACCTAGATTTCAGTAAATCACACTTGATATTTTTATTTGTAAGCTATCTATCTTTAAAACAAGTATAAAATATAAAAATTATAAAAGGATATAGCATTTATAAATATGTACAACTCTTAAGTTTGTCATCATATGACACACTGGAAAACCAACCAGGACTTTTTAAACTTTGTTTCTGGGTTATATAAATTCACTTAAGTTAAAAAAAATGACTCCAAATTGAATGGTCAGTAGAGTCTAGCCAACAAAGTTCACGACATTTAAAAAAAATTAATGAAATATTTGTTACCTCGTTTTATGAAGTACAATAATTTTGCTACTAAAACAAAAAATAAGACTTCTAGCTGTGTGCAGGTAGTATTTATACTTCATTACAAACTCATATTAGGGATTATCAGGAGAAAATTAGAAGTATTTAAGCTATGTAAAAATAGCATGTTTATAACCATGAAATATCAGAGGTAGTAGGGAACAAGGCAGTAAGAAAGTCTAAATGGGTAACATTATAAAGGTCACCCAGCTGGCTGGTGTGGCTCAGTGGACTGAGTGTCTTCCCATGGACTGAGAGGTCCCAGTTGGATTCCTGGCCAGGGCACATGCCCAGGTTGTAGGCTCGATCCCCAGTAGGGGGCGTGCAGGAGGCAGCTGATCGATGTTTCTCACATTGATGTTTCTATCTCTCTCTCCCTTTCTCTCTCTAAAAAATCAATGAAAACATATTTTTAAAAAATAAAGAAATGTCACCCAGCTGGTTTACAACAGAACCAAAACAGTAATGGCTACCACGAGTAAGGAAGGGAATTAACATATAGTGACAACTCTGATTTAGGCCTGGCAATGTGTCCCTTATATAAAGTGTCTCCTTTAATGCTTCTCATGAGCTTAGTACTATTATCTTCAGTAGCTTCAGTATCTGGTGAGCTTAGTGCCATTATCCTCAGTATCCAATGATGTAACTGAGACTTGCCCATGATCAACTCAGTTTTGATGAACCATGTTCAGTTCTTAGTCCAAAGTAGTCCAAGGTCTTTGCTCTTT
Organism: Molossus molossus; assembly: GCF_014108415.1. Taxonomy (NCBI): domain Eukaryota; kingdom Metazoa; phylum Chordata; class Mammalia; order Chiroptera; family Molossidae; genus Molossus; species Molossus molossus. The sequence goes on along the minus strand of NW_023425355.1, from coordinate 15,351,331 downwards.
CCATTGTGATGTTCAGTCCAGTGTTTTCTTTCTATATCATTTTTTCGATGTGTTCTTGCTTTACCAGTAACTACAGAAGCTAAGAGTACAAAAATAGTTTAAACCGTTTGGCAGGTGTGACTCAGTGGTTGAGCATCGACCCATGCACCAAGAAGTCACTGGTTCGATTCCTGGTCAGGACACATGCCCAGGTTGTGGGCCTGATCCCCAGTGGGGGGCATGCAGGAGGCGGCCGATCGATGTTCTCTTTCATCGATGTTTCTATCTTTCTCTCCTTTTCCTTTCCTCTCTATCTAAAATCAATAAAGGGGGAAAAAAAAAAAAACAATTTAAACCATGCCCTATCTTAATGTTTTATAATATACATTGCACAGTATCTCTACTGCTTCCCTTGAAATCTCAACCCTGTGTGTGGTGCACACTTAACAATTCCATAAAGACGAGAAAGTATAAGAACTTTATAAAAAATTGATGATAATACACAAAGCTTTGGGGGCATATTTTCATTCCAACATGAGTTGAGTCTAGGATTAAAAAAGAAAGAAGGATCCAACCAGGATGGTGTGGGATACAGCACATTCACCTGTCACCCAGATGCCATTCTGGTTCCAAGGCTGTGTCCCTCCACTGGACTGGTGAGAGGGTTCTCAGTGTCCTCCTAAGCCTGCTTCCAGCTGATTATTTGAATATTGTCTCTATGATGGACTACTCCCTGGCCGCAGTCCCCACTCTCCACAGTCACTGGGGCCTTGGACAAGTTGTTACTATGTTCAAAAGGATGCATTGCATAAAACTGCCAGGGCAGGCCTCTTGGCGCTCTTGGCTCTCACCTTTGCTGGGCTTTGTTATTTCAGTGATCACAGTGTGGGGATGTGCGAAGCTGTTGCCATGCTGTGGACGCTCTGACCTTTTTGACTTAATACCTTGCAAATTGATTGTACACCTCGCTGCCTCTGCTCTGTCACACCATCCATCTCACAATAAGGAGCAAATAACAGATACGTCCATTGGTGAGATAAACCTCTTCTCCTAATCACCTGGTTCGTTTTAGAATTTAATCTATGAGGAAAAGGTTTGAGAGAAATTGTCTCCAAAACATTCTGAAACGGAGTTCCATATTCTGGCAAGTGAATGAGGTTGTTTTCCAGCTTCTCTCAAGACTTACAGTATAACTGAATATTATATGTGAGCTTTTGCATTTTATTATTATTATTGTTTTTTTTATAATACGTGCCTAGTGTTTTTTTGTTTTGTTTTGCTTTGTTTTTTATCCTCACCCGAGGACATTTTTCCATTTTTTTGTTCAGATAGAGTGGGAGGAAGAGAGAGAGAGAGAAACATCAATGTGAAAGGGACACATCGACTGGTTGCCACCCGCACGACCCAACCAGGGTTGTTGGGCAAACTGCAACCAAAGTACGCGCCCTTAGCGGGAACCGAACCCAGGTCTCTCTGGACCACAAGCGACGCTCTAACTGCTGAGCCAAACCGGCCAGGGCGAGTTTTTGCATTTTAATTCATCAAACTCTTCAAGGGAATTCAGCTTTATTACTATCAATACCTGATCAAACTTCTGTATTTGTCCCGAGAATGATGGAGAAAGGGAAAAACTATTACTTCATAAGTAAAGATTGCAGAAACTTAGGCAGTACTTAATGTTTGAAAATTTCCCGCTCTGTTCAGTTGATACCAGCCAATGGTGGCTATATGTCTTTGGGGAACTTTAAAGTTAGGAAATGCTGATATTTCACATTACTGATTTCTGGGGGGAAAAAAGCCTGGAGAGCTTCAGAATATAGCAAAGTCCCATGTAGGAAAGAGAGTCCCTTGCAGATGTATCAAAATATTACACGTTTTAAATGGAGACTTAATCCTCAAATGTCTTCATTTTACTTCTCCTGAAATAAAGTCCACAAATATAAAACGTTAAGTAAATAATTGTTATTTTCCTAGTGTAAAAAAAAACAAAAACACAGTACTGGACCATGAGTTAGGAAGGTCAGGAAGGATTTGATTGTGTTCCTAACACAATGATTGCCTTGAATGAGGCCTTATACAGGTACCTCCTTAATCTTCTCTGAATCTTAGAACTTATAAAAAGTGAGGAAGGTGCCCTGGCCGGTTTGGCTCAGTGGTTAGAGCATTGGCCTGCAGATCAGAGAGTCCCGGGTTTGGTTCCCGCTAAGGGCACGTACCTCGGTTGCAGTTTGTCCCCGGCCCCGTTTGGGGTCGTGTGGGTGGGAATCACTGGATGTGTCTCTCTCACATCGATGTTTCTCTCTCTCTCTTCTTCCCTCTCTCCCTCCTGCTCTATCTGAAGATAAATGCAAAAATGTCCTTAGGTGAGGATAAAAAATAAAATAAAATAAAATAAAAAAGCAAGGAAGGTGATTGTCAGAGATTTTCTTTTTTGTTTGTTTGTTTGTTTATCCTCACCCGAGGATATTTTTCCATTTTTTGTACAGATAGAGTGGGAGGGAGAGAGAGGAAGGGAGAGAGAGAGAGAGAAACATCGATGTGAAAGGGACACATCGAGTGGCTGCCACCCGCACGACCAACCAGGGCCGGGGACAAACTGCAACCGCAGTACGTGCCCTTAGCAGGAACCGAACCCGGGTCTCTCCGGACCACAGGCCGATGCTCTAACCGCTGAGCCAAACTGGCCAGGGCTGATTGTCAGAGATTTTCAAGCTGTTTTCCTCAAACCCAGTTAGGGCAGGCAGAAGAGGGGTAAGAGATGTGCTGACCTGGCCAAGCCCCAGTGCCCCCAACTCCATAGTAACTAGAGCAGCACTTTATCTGCTTTGCCTATTGGGCTTCTGGTTAATATTTGAATTGAAGAAAATATATTTCCACCCAAAAATTAAAAATGAAAACCTTTTGATGAGCCTTGAAGTCCAAATAATGATGGTTTCATCATATTTATGATATTTTTTAAATAAACTTGATGAACACAATTTAAGTTGTAGGAACATAAATATTTTTTCTTTCTGCCAATGTATTTTCTCACCAACATTCACATCTCTTTCTGGATTCAGCCAGCATTACATCTTTTATTTAGCAAGCAATGTTCAAGGTTTCTAGTGTCTGTCAGAGTATGCGGATGAGATGTAAAAGGAAGCTATAAATTATACAGGTTTTTTCTGAAATCATAAGAATGAGAAAAATTATCTTCTAAGACTAGCCAACAGTACAGCCCTGCTAATTAAACGGGTCTGAATGGTCAAAAATGTGCTTCCAACTTCCCTAATAGGAGAAAGCGGGGTTCTTTGCATTATCTTTCTTGCAATAATTGCTCTATCATTAATTTATTTTTCATCATAAATGTTTGCAGATTGGTCACGATTTCATATTTATCAGCAGAGTCCTACTGCCATCTAGTGGCAAGATTGATAATAATTATTGACTTAAAACAAGGAACAAGATGAAACAAGGACATCACTCCCTTAACTTCCACACCTTGTGGTCTTTCTTCGGTCCCTAGTTCATTGTTATCTTACTCCGTGTTAACACGGGACCAATCAAATTGTGCTGTTGTCGTTTTAAATGGTAGATTTATACTAGAACATAGTGTAACACACACCAAGATGCAATCATTATCTCCAAAATATAACCACAAAGTGTAAGCATGGTTATGCCTGTGAAATCTTTCTCTTTTCTCTCTGTCTTTTGCTTGAGATAGCTTAGGCGCCACTATGACTTCAACTATAGCGTTTGTAAAGAAGATTCTTAAATCCTTTCCCCCACTCTCCCTTGAGATTCTGCAGTACATTTCTATACATCGGACGTATTATCTACACAACACACCTGCAATTGCACTCATTGGTGGTTTGTAGCCTTTCCTCCATCGACAGTCACACCTGTAAAACGACTGCAGCTTGCCCTGGCAGGTTTGGCTCAGCGGTTAGAGCGTCGGCCCATGGACCAGATAGACCTGGGTTCAGTTCCCGCTAAAGGGCACGTACCTTGGTTGCGGTTTGTCTCTGGTCCTGGTTGGGGTTTTGTGGGTGGCAGCCACTAGATGTGTCTCTCTCACATCAATGTTTCTCTCTCTCTCTTCCCCTCTCTCCCTCCCACTACAAAAGACTGTAGCTTTCCCAGCTGATATTTGTATGAACAAAAAACATCAAAATTGGGACAAAAAGGACCCGGTCTATGAGTCTCAGTGGTAGAGCATTGACCCATGCACCAGAGGTAGCCGGTTCGATTCCCGGTCAGGGCACATGTCCAGGTTGTGGGCCCGATCCCCAGTGGGGGGCATGCAGGAGGCGGCCAATCAATGTTCTCTCTCATCAATGTTTCTATCTCTCTCTCCCTCTCCTTCCTCTATCTCTAAAATTAATTTTAAAAAAAATACTGGGACAAAAAGGAACGTGAAGGATCAAAGGCCCTAGACAGGCAGTGGGCAAAGTCTTGCCAATAACCTTACCAATATCTAGGCTTTGACCAGACACAGAAAACTCTTTGCTTGAAGCTTGAGGTTTTTAGCCTCTTTTAAGTAGAGAAAAAAATGAGAAACATTTTATTATGTTAAAACGACATTGGTAAATGAATTATCCAAAGCAACAGACCTAAGTTGAAGACATGCCCATTCCACAGCTGAGAGGCTGTCTCAGCATTCTGGTTATCTTCATCAAGACTTTCTTTAAAATATGATGTGGGCCCTAGCTGGTTTGGCTCAGCGGTTAGAGTATCGGCCTGCGGACCAGAGAGTCCCAGGTTCGGTTCTCACTAAGGGCACGTACCTCGGCTGCAGTTTGTCCTTGGCCCTGGTTGGGGCTGTGTGGGTGGCGACCACTCAATGTGTGTCTCTCACATCGATGTTTCTCTCTTTCTCTCCTTCCCGCTCTATCTGAAGATGAATGCAAAATAAATAAATAAATTAATAAATAATAAATAAAACAAAATATGATGTGGTTTTCCGAAGAGCTGGACTTTCTATGAAAGTACAAAAATGTATTTTAAATGTCAGAATCAATTTACATTTCCAAAAACTCTTATGACAATTACGAGGTAAATGTTCACTTGCCTGTTTGTGTGGATGAAATATTACTCTGGCAATTGTGTTACATTCCATCAGATATAGTTCACAAATAGAAAGTAGGGGACTCATTGGGCCTCTTCCATAACACTCTATTCTAGGCAGTCAGTTGTAATAAGTAAAATTAATTGCCCCATTCTGAGACCATAATTTCTCTCATAGGAATGGTCTCAAATCCTTTTCTGCGGAGGAAGTGAAAAGGGCAGAGGACAAACGAATAAAACTCACCAGCCATTCACTTTGAAAACTCCAGGTTTAAATTCCACAATCTCTATCCACTCATTAATAGGAAAAATGAACATTACCAAGAGGACTCAAATGTTTATTTTCACTTGCCTAGGACACAACTAATATGCAATTTGCACCTGGAACAGAAACTGAGATGTACAGACAACCTAGACAAATAATGTACCATCAGGTCTGAACACGCAAATAACTGTCACGTGAGTTACTAAAGCAGATTTGTCACGAGAGTTTCTAAAACAGATTGTGACCACCTACCCTGTGAGACATTTTAAATGCAGTGTCTGTAAGAGTTATGTTCAATCGTATGTCTACTGTCTGAAATAACTTAGGAAAATGATGCCCAGGGTCCTTCCAGTCTTTTCTTCTACAATTTCTGATACAGGCAAATTTCAATGAACGAGAATATTTGGAGAAATAATTATCCTAAAAAATTGGATGTTATTTTGTATGTGTTAAAACGTAAAAGGAGCCCTGGACGGTTTGGCTCAGCAGTTAGAGCGTCGGCCTGCGGTCCAGAGAGACCCTGGTTCGGTTCCCGCTAAGGGCACGTACCTCGGTTGCAGTTTGTCCCCGGCCCTAGTTGGGTGGCAACCACTTGATGTGTCTCTGTCACATTGACGTCTCTCTCACACTGATGTTTCTCTCTCTTTCTTCGTCTCTCTCTCCTGCTCTATCTGAAGATAAATGCAAAAATGTCCTTGGGTGAGGATTAAAAAAAAAAAAAGAGGAGACTTTTTGTAGGCTGTTAGAGGTATGTGTCTGTGGTTGAAGGGAGAGCCAGGTTTGTGTTGCATGACCACTCATCCAAGCTTTCTATAATCCTCAGCTTTAGTCTAAGGAAACCATATCCTGCAGTATCAGGAGAACACTTTGTACTTACAGAATCAGTTTTCCCCCTAAATCACTTTTCTTCATAGTTTCCTATTATACATAAAAATGTATATACAGTGTACTCAATAATTATATCTGCATTATCGCAGGTAATCCCCAAACAAATGCTAGATGAGAGATACTTTTGTTACCTTACTTTTACAGATAAAAATGCTGAGGCTTCGAGTTAGATAACTTTGTCAAGGTCACATAGGTGTTGAGTTGAGGACTGGTCGAACTGCCTTTAAATCTGAAAAGTTTAGCCACAATCTCTCTTGCAAACACACACACACACACACACACACACACACACACACACACACACACCCCTGCTTGGTAAAGTTTTGAATCAGTGCAAAGCAAGACTGACAGCATCGCCATAGGCATAGGTGCTTCTTCCAACTACCTGTAGCTTTTTCAGTCCAATTTAATTTATCTCTTTTCCTCTCAGTGTATTCATTGTGCATTGGTAGCAGTTGAGAAAAATATTTGTTACACACGTATAGGTACTATGACATCACACTTCTCAGTTTTAGTAGTGGTGGGATCACAGAGCTCACAATAATTGACAGAATTTTAGGTTAAAAAGATTCCAATCACCTTGGCCAATTTTGCCCAGTGGTTAAAGCATTAGCCTGAGGACCAAAGTGTCTCTGGTTTGATTCCAGGTCAAGGACATGTACCTGGGTTGTAGGTTCTATCTCTGTCCCTGGTGGTTGGGGTTGAGTGGGAGGCAGCCAGTCGATGTGTCTCTCTCACATTGGTATTTCCCTTTCTCCCTCCCTCTCTCTCTCTTTCTTCTTCCCTTCCTTCAACTCTGTCTAAAAATAAATCAATGAAAAAATATCCTCGGGTGAAGATTAACAACAACAAAAAAAGTCTCCAATTAATATTTTGGCATAAATAAAATTTGCTACAATTATTTTGCCATGCAGACTGTTTTCTCATGCTAGCACTTTTGAATACTGGAAATATGCTGTCAAGAAATTATTTGACATATTTTTTAGCTACGTTTCTACTTAGAACAATAATGAAAGCAAAGATGGAAAATATGCTTTCTGGTTGTTGTTCTCCCACAAATGATATTTTATGTTGTTGAGCAATGCATTTTTCTTTATTTCTTTTCATGTGTACTCAATACAAGGATCAATTTATAAGTCTATCATAGTCTGACTTTATTTTAAATGAATTTCTGTCATCTTTTTAAAGTTCCAGGTACTTATAGTTTCAAAATCAGATTCACAACCTGTCTGAGTTAGATATTATGGACGATTGCTGTTTAAAGGTAAGGATGCTCAGAGTCAGAGAAAATAGGTGATTGACCCCAAAACTGCTTATTCTTGCAAGCAGCAGGGATAAGTTTGTAATGTGATGTTCTAGTGCAATTCATTTATGTACATAAGAATCATCCAGAGATCTTGTTAAGATGCAGACTCTGATATGTGAGGTTTGGAATGGAGTCTGAGAATCTGTATTTCTAATTTGCTCCTTATTGGCAATTATGGACACTGGACCCGGGATCATATCTTGAGTAGCAAGGGGCTAGATCAAAATGCTGTTCATATTGGAATTCAGGTGAAAAATTTAGACTATTTGCATAGATCAAGCATTCATTCACTCACTTTCAAACATCTACTATATTTGAAATTTTGTGGGTAAAAAGATAAATAACAGAGTTCCTGTCTTCAAAGAATTTACAAACTAAGAAGGTAAGCATGTGAGGTAATGTTGAAAGGCAGGCAACATTTCATTCTTTACGCAATTATAAAAACTCAAACAATAAACAAGATATATAATATAAAAAGTGAGAGATCCTCTCTCATTTTCATTCTTAGTTTTCAGAAATAATAATTTTTTTTTTCCGTTTTGAGGTATAACTGACATACATCACTGGATAAATTTAAATGGACAGCATAATGGCTTGACTTGCTTATACAGTTGACCCTTGAACGTCAGTTGAACTGTGTAGGTCCACTTATATACAAATGTTTTTCAATAATTATATTGAAAAACTGTTGGAGATTTTCTTATTACTGTGAAGCAATCCTATCAATCACACTAGTCTACCATAAAGCAATTATATTGTTCTTTCTTCATTATCAATGCATGTATTATTATATCTGTAAATATATATTAATTTATTTTTGACATTACCTTTTTTGTCAGTCTTCATCTGAAGATATTCTTCCATTGACTTTTTTAGAGAAAGTGAAAAGGAGGGAGAGAGAGAGAGAGAAACACTGATGTGAGAAAAACATGTCAATTGGTTGACTCCTGCATGACCTCGACCATTGGGGCCAGAGATTGAACCTGCAACCCAGGTATGTGCCTTTGTCTGGGAATTGAACCTGCAATCCTTAGGGCCATGGGTCAATGCTCTAACTGCAGAGCAACACCTACCAGGGCTATTTTTCACATTATCTTTTCATTTTTCATGTCTATTGTTAATAATACGTATAACATTACCATGTTTTGTATCAAATAAGTCAGTATTGATGACAGACCATTTATCTTGTAAACAGACTATGTAAACTAAGGTATAGATACAGTACTGTGAATGTATTTCTCTTCCTTATAATTTTCTTAATAACATTTTCTCTTCTCCGGCTTACTTTATTGTAAGAATACAGTATATAATACATAGAATATAAAATATGTGTTAATTGACTGCTTATGTTATTTGTAAGGCTTCTGGTCAACAGTAGGCTATTAGTAGTTAAATTTGGGGGGAATCAAAAGTTATACGTGGATGTTTGGGCATCAATGTCCTTAAACCCAACATTGTTCAAGGGTCAACTCTATTGCAAAATGATTACCACAATAATTTTAGTTAGCTAGAAGTAACTACTTTTGATAGGTCAATGCATCAGACTTTGAAAATAAAGGGAGAAATTAATTTACAAAAACAGGACCATACACTACATATTGTTCATCAAGTGTTGTTGTTTTTTTTCTTTAACAATAAATATCCTATTTCAATGTGTGTGTGTGTATATATATATATTTTTCATCGACCTTAATAGCTACATAGTTTTTCTAGTAAAGAGATACCATAATTTGTTTATCCCCTACTAATATACATTTAGCTCGCCTTTATTTTTCTAAGTAAAAATAGTGTGCCAAGAAACATACTTGTTCCCATGCCTTTGCACACTTTCTGTATGCTAGAAACCTGTAACTGCAGTTGCTTCACTGTTCATAGGTAATGCTAAATTAACCTCCAAGAAAGATTTACCATTTTAAACTTCCTTCAACATTATATAATTATACCCTTGTCTTACCTATTTACTAACCCTGCATAGCATTATTTTATTTGTTTGGTAACATTTGCTTCTTTTATAAATTGAATTTATTGGGGTGGCATTGGTTAATAAAACCATACAAGTTTCAAGTGTACAACTGAATCAAACATCTGCATAGTGCATCATGTACTCACCACCCGAAGCCAAGTCTCTTTCCATCCCATTTAACCCCCCTTTGCTCAATTCCACCTCTCCTCACCTCCCTTTCCATCTGGCTATCACCACACTGTTGTCCATGTCTATGTGTCATATATATATATATATATATATATATATATATATATATGCATTATTTTTTAATATTACTAATTCATGGCATTTTAACAAATGCGTAATTACTAAAATAGCAATAAACATATGATAAAGTAAGTAAATATTTATTTAAATATGTATTTATATAACTATATTATATACCTTTATTTGTATAATCTTTGATATTATATATAGTTTAGGTAAATATTTATATTTATACCTCTCTGATTGCCATGTATAAAAATAAACTTTTCTACTACCAAGTTATAAACATATTTTTTAGCTTTTGTTCTGCCTAGGAAGATGATTTTTGACATAAATATTTTTATGCCAGCCAGATGTAAATTCTATCTGAGATTTGTATTCTACCTTATGACAAGGGCATTTGCCACCCAGTGGGCATATCTAGAAAGTCTCTAGAGTCAGATTACTAGGCAATAACCAAGACATACCGAAGTTTGTGAAAGACTGACAACTCCTACACTTTTTGTTCCCTGATTACCAAAGCCTAGCTAACAGTAAGCAGGGTCAGATATACAACTGAATGGGGTAGAGGGAAAAGATGTATTGGTGGCAAACCTGGGACATGGGACTAGGGATCAGATTCATTTTCTGAGACAGAGTTCTAAGGACCAAGAATAGGTATTGAATTTTTTGATAGACATAAAATAGGAATCAGCTGTCATCTCACACTGATTTTTTCCTGAATGATATTTCTAGGGAGTAATTATGAATAACTAAGTATTTAAGACCTTGCCCACAGATGTGCTGGTAGAAGCCATTGTTTTCACTACTTTCGTATTATGTCAAGAGATCTCTATCTGCACTGTTCATCACTCAACCAACATTCATTTCCATCTCTTTAAGCTCCTTAAAACCTTCTTGCTTTATGTTTTCCTCAGAAACAGCTCATTTAAAAGGTTAGTTTAACATGGTTATACTCTTACTCAGTGACAATTTGGCAGCTGATTATAATTTTATTTGGAAATAAATTGAGCTGTGAGTAGAGATTATTATTTTTATCCCATTTAATTTTACTTGACTTCCATTTAACCAACTGGTTCATTTTATTGACCTCTGTGTTTTCTGTTACATAGAAAAAAATGATTACATGAAAATAAGGATTATAGAAATAGCATTGCATTTACCATGATTGCCATTTTTGATTTGTGCAGGCCATCCCAGAATCCTTACTACTCAAAATGTTTTGTTCACTTAATCACAACGGTGTCTTCACAAATGTCTTTAAATGTCAGGGGTAGATATTGAGAACATATTCTGCCTTCTATTATTCTTGTAATCTACTGGCTGAGATCATGAAAAATCACACCAGTGACAACCAATATGTGGAACTCATTATTGCGTTTCTTCTAAAAATATTTGCATTTCTATTGTATACACTCAATAACTATTTTGCCTACTTTCTGGTGGATACTGGTTACCCAATTGCTGCTCCAGGATGCGAGCCCATGTCTATACGGCTCTAAATTTGGTGCCCTGAAGCCTTGTATTCAAGAACATAATTCCTCTTGCAAGATGGTTACACAATACAACAGAGTTTTGAGCCATTACACTGCTCTGGCAATTGTATTTAAAGTGGATAAGTGAATGTCTGTAGCAGAAAACAGAGCTAAGAGACTATTGTCCAGTTGGTAAGGGCACAGGTTGAGTGATATACAATAATAATAATAATAATAATAATAATATATTTAAAGCTAAAGGATTAATGAGAAAATGGCATTTAATCATTTCTGAACAACCACCACAACACGATGAAGTAAATACAATTTATATCCATTTTACAGATGAAGATATAGCAGTTCAAAGAAGTAATTTTCGCAGATGGATAAATGGTGGAAGGCAGATTTACATCTCAGACCCCAGAACCTACACTTCTAAAGTCTATACAACAAAATACTCTCTCCTAAAAATAGAAATGAAAAAACACAATCACACATGGAAGACCTTCACACCCTTCCTTTATCTCACTCATGAAGTATCAAGTGTTTCTGAATCTCTAGGCATCAAACCTAGCAATAAAGATAATTACAAATTGAGTTGATTCTTACAGCATACCACCTGTGTGATCTTGGACGCATTATTAAATCATACTGTGCCTTGTTTTCCACATTTATAAAGTGGGAACAATAACAGTACCTACCTCATAGGGTTGTTATAAGATTAAAGATTAAATTAAAAAAATGCATATAAATTACAAGGAATAGTACCTGGCATATAGTGTGTGGTAAAAAAAAAAAAATTTTAGCAATTATTATTATTAAATAGCTGTGGTTTGGTAGTAATATGAAGAAAATTTGAAGTTTCTACAATTGACATTAATTACTTATGCATAAATTCTGCAGTGTTAAAATAATTGCACAAAATAGAAACTAATGGAAACACTGAATAACAAATACACTGTCTATGTTATTTAATCCTTTTTCATAAGACACCCAACAAAAACACAACTTCTAAGGAGCCATTCAGAAATCAGTGCTTTTTGCTATACCATGAACATTTTTCTAAGTTTCCTGTGAAGTCCCCAAATTGGCTTCTTACCATTCAGAGTTCCTAAATAAGAGGTGTCTATATAACAAGTCTAGGTGTGTCATTTTCTAAAAATACTGGCAGAATCCTGATGAGAATTTAACATGTTGCAAAGTCTTAAGATCATCTACATGCAGTCCATCACTGAATAAACTTTGAGCTTCTTAAAATTTTCTCAAATTGAAGTAACCAAATTTAGAAAATAAAATTACTTTTATTTTATTTTTTGTTAATCCTCATCTGAGGATAATTTTTTCATTGCTTTTCAGATAGAGTGGAAGGGAGGGAGGGAGGGAAAGAGAGAGGGGGAGATAGAGAGAGAGAGAGAGAAACATCGATGTGAGGGAGACACACTGATTGTTTGCCTCCTGCACGACCCCAGCCATGACCAGGGATTGAACCTGCAACCCAGGTGTGTGCCCTTGACTGCAATCAAATCTAAGACCCTCCAGTCTGCAGGCCAATGCTCTAACTACTGAGCCAAACCGGACAGAGAAGAAAATAAAATTACTTCTGAAAAGATATGTTCTCTATGACAACTCTGCTTTGTTATGAAAATTTTAAAGGGATCGATGTTCCTAAGGAATACAGTTCTCAGTTGTCACTGCTGTCGTTTTGTTAAATAAATGTTGGTTCATTAGTTGACACTGGTTTTCAAATGACAACCAAGCAGCTCATTCCTTTTAGATTAGTGAAGCAATGTATCCTATCAGGTCAGGTTCAAAGACTGTACTAAGAAAAATAGGAACTGAGTTAGTTTTGATCCTTTTAACATTTCTGTCTAGTGCAACTACCCTTTTGCAAGATTGTGTCTATTCATCTGCATGTAAACATAAGCTAGAATTTGCCTCATCTTATTATTATAATTTTCCCCAATCTCTCTGTTAAAAAGCATGGGATAAATGCACAACCAATCAACAAAGACATAGGCTGGGGAAGGCAGGAAGGGGGTGGGAGCAGGAAGGAGGGGAGTCACTGGAGGAAAAAGGGGAAGATCTGTAATACTTTCAACAATAAAAAAAAATACATAAGATAGATAAGAAAAGTATTAGGACTTAATCCTCTGGAAACAAAGACCAAAGGAAATGATTAAAATGTATGAACCCAAGAAAATAGTGTAATACTATGAATTCAAACATATGGAACAAGCCCTGGTATGTTAATGAACTGGGAGTATTTCTAGAAATTAAGAGATCCCATTATTTATTTAAGATTTAAAAAATGAGAATCTACAACTTACATTTTCAAAGAATTTTAGCTTCTATAACTCATCTAACCTTTAGTCGCCTATCTACTGTCTAGCCAAAGAGAGAGGTTTTGTTGGGGGAAAATTATTTCTGTCAAATAAAGGCATCCAGTCTGTCACAGTTGAACAACAGATAACAGTTATACAGCTCCTACTATGTACCAGGCACCGTTATAAATGCTTTACAGATAGAATTTATTCAATCCTCTCAGTAACTGAATGATGTAGGTCCCATTATCATCCTCTTTCATAAATGAGAAGCCTGAGGAACAGAACATTTAAATGATTTTCTCCACATAAAGAACTGGCTTTTGAATGTTCCTCGTTGAAGTACATTTCGAAGCTTTCAGAATTGCATCTTCCTTTCTGTGCCAGCATCTGCGCATTGAGAAAAGTTTATCTGTTTGTGTGGTACACTCAGTCTTCTGGGTTTTCACTGTGTTTGGATGTGATATGATTGATTGGTTTGGTTTTGTCCCTGGGTGTCAAAATATCATCAGCTGCTGACATGGATAAATGACGAATTAAAAGGTCTGTTCTGCTGCTGTTCCCAGACAGGCTTGTTTCTGGCACTGGCCATGCTTACCTGATGTCACAATCATGTGGCACTGGGGATGTTTTTGGACACCCAACTTCATGCCCTCGCCACAGTTTCTCAATATCAGGGAAGCTACAGAAGAATGTCTACTTCTCCACTTTGCCACTAGCCAGATACCCGCCTCATAGTCTCCTCAGGGAGAAACTCTGTCTCAGCAATAGAGCAGGAGGGAGAGAGAGAAACATCGACGTGAGAGAGACACATTGAGTGTTGCCATCCACACGACCCCAACCAGGGCCAGGGACAAACTGCAACTGAGGTATGTGCCCTTAGCGGGAACTGAACCCGGGACTCTCTGGTCTGTGGGCCGATGCTCTAACTACTGAGCCAAACCAGCCAGGGCCCACCAAGAAACTTCTTAAAAGGGAGAAGAGAAGTGAGGGCATTGGAGTCCAGGTCCTAATTTCCTTCCATAACCTTCTTTAGGCCTATGATGAAACCATGCAGCAGTGATCAAGGTCGTTGTCTCATAAAATCGAAGAATGAGTTCATGGACCAAGGGTAAGCAATAGAAAAGTTTATTTGAAGGATAGAGAGACTCCCTGCAGTGGGGCCTGGCCCCAAGTGGGTGGCCAGTGGAACTCTGTTGTCTAGGATAGATATATACTTTGCTAGCCTCTGATTGGTCCTTTCAAGGAATTCTGCCTTAGCAACATCCATACATTTTAAAGTTTGTGTTTCCTGCCTGGCTGGGTTCAGCCCTAGGTCATCTACAGGGTCTTACTTGCTTCCCTTTTTATGATAATTTTAACTTCTCCCAGGCAATTAGTGAGGAGGAGGGGAAACATCTTTGGAGCAACCTTATGCTAGCTTTTGGTTTCTCCCCCAAATCCAATCATTCAGCAACCCTGCTGCCTGGCTCCCAGCAGAATCACCTGCACTATATTCTTTAACAGTAAATAAAATTCCTTGCAATCCCTGCTCCCCTCTTGCCTGAAACCAGTTTATCTGGGTTTTTGTGATGTAATTGACCTGTGCTTCTTCCAGAAGCTTCTAATTTGCATTTCTATAAATGGGGGTTGGGAGTTTCTGGCCTTGAAGGCAAACATTTGCCAGGTTGATTTTAGTTTTTATTTTGAGATCTGTAGAGTCCGAATACCCTTCCAGATATGCTGTGTACTGGGTCCTGCCTGTGTGCTGAGCTCCAAGTCATCTCAAGCTTCCCCATGTCTCAGCCTTCCCTTCCCATGGTCCTGTCCCTCACTGCCTAACTCGCCTCTATCTCTTCAATGGGGCACTTGAAAATATCTGCCATGCCTACCTTGTCTCCATGGGAAAACCAGAGTTATCTTTTCACTCTCTTGTCTTTACCTTTCTGTGTTCATTAATAGTCAAGGTTCCCCTTCAGGAACTATATGTGTTATTGAATATGTTCCCTCCCTACCTGTGATGACCTTTTTGAACATTATATAGAACTTCTCAAGTTTGCATTTAACTTTTTTCTCTCTGATAGCAATAATTATGAATAAATAATGGATTACTGAAAAAAAAAATACACATTGGGAGTTACTTCAAAAATATTATCCTCATAAATTTGCATATAACACTTCAAAAATTTTTTTACCTCATCAAAATATGGAGTGGTGAAGTGGAGATGGATTGAAAAAAGAAAGAGAATATTAACTTTTCTTTGTACATTTCTATGTATTTTGACTTGTTACAACAAATGTGTTAGAGAAGACAAAAATCACAGAGTCAAGCATGAAAAGAATCAATGCACTGTTACTGGAGGCCTCTTTTTTTTTTATCCTCACCTGAGGATAATTTTTGCATTTATCTTCAGATACACCGGGAAGTAGAGAGGGAAAAAGAGAGAGAGAGAAACATCAATGTGAGAGAGACACATCAATTGGTTGCCACCCACACGACCCCAACCAGAACTGCAGCCGAGGTACGTTCCCTTAGCAGAAACTGAACCCAGGACTCTCTGGTCCATGGGCTGAAGCTCTAACCACTGAGCAAAACCGGCCAGGGCTGGAGGCCTCTTGAAGCAGAGAGTGGTTTCTGGTGACAGGCAGCACAAGAAGCAGGGAGAGACCTCAGTCCTACAACCATAGCAAATGAATTCTGCCAAGAACTGTAGTGAGCTTGGAAGAGGAACCTGAGAATGAAATAAAAATGCAGCCAGCTGACACCTGGATTTCAGCCTCATGAGACACTGAGCAGAGAACCTAGCCAATCCCTTCCGAACTTCTGATCTACAGAACTGTGAGATGACAAACAAATTTTACCCCAGGGCAGGAAAAGCCAGTGATCCAGGCAGGTAGATTGGGGGGAGACGCCGAAAAGCCCTTCCCTGTCACTGATCCCCAAATGGATTTGGTCTCTTCTAAATGACCAACTGGGAGGACATTTTATTTAGAATTGCTAGCCTTTAGTCTTCATTGGACACTAAAGCCATTGTCTCACTAAACTTGGTAACTTGACTCTAGGAAATCTCCTTCTTTGATCCCAGCCTCAGCCTGAAAGAGGGATCCGGGCTGGATTCCAGTGTCTGTGGAGGCAAGAAGGCCCCCAGGCTCATCTGGAGGGTGAAGGTCAGACTTGTGGTGACAGCTTTGTCCTGCTCAACTCTGTCCCAATTCAGAGACTATCTTAGACAGACCCGGTGGACACAGGCTCTTTCTCTTTGCTCCATAGAAGAATGTGGTCATGAGCTAGTGAAAATATTCACCTCCACATGCTCAGGAGCATCTCTTTGATTTTGATATTTTGAAACTGTCAGTGGGTATAAGGAACTGAAAGCCACAGCTATCTTTTGGAGCCCACTTTAGAGGACATGAAACAAAGAGGTGTGAGTGAGGCCATAGAAAACAGCCAAGAAAGAGAGACAGGAAAGAGCAGAGAATGATACCGAAGAAGGGAGAAAGTAGGGAATGGAGAGGAGAGGAGTGCTCCCACCCAGATCCCGGATCCGCCAATCACAAAACTGCTGCAAAGTTTCCTTCAGGTTCACAGGAGGGATGAGGTGGGTTCTGTTGGTCTCCAAGTAAGTAGAAGCCAAGTCTGGAGCCTCCTCAGCTCCCTTGCAGATCAACCATTGTGTAGAGAAATGCTTAAAAGCTTTAGGGCATGTGTAACTTTGCTAAAGATGTATACTAAATGAAAAATAATGTTTTCTATCAAAAGATGTACTGTTTGTAATTTATTAAAATATAGAAATTATTTTTTAAAAAAGAAACAAAGAGTAGAAGACATACTACTTAAATTGTCAATTCAGAATGCCCAGAAAGGCAGATGAAGAGATAAAGTATAGATTTATGGAAATAAAAACATTTTTCAGATGCTCACAGATAAAAAGATCTCTAATGGGGCATATATAATAGGGTATGGCAGAACTAAGTAACAGTTCTAGCTTTGAGATCAATAAACTATTGGTACAGTTGTCAGAGACAAACTCTTGCCATGAAAGGCCTTTCAAATGAGTTTTGATGGTATTTCTTAGTATCATAAATTAATTTTCTATATACCATCCAAAAAATTCCAAGCATTGAATGTGAATTTCACCTTCAAATGCTGATTTACAATATGAAAACAAATGTCCAAGAGATTTAGTACAAAGGGCACTTGAGCCAGAGCTGGCGTTGATGTAGAAGCAAAATCAGAAAATTTGGTATTTTGGCAGCAATGTGAACAGAGTGTTTCAAGTAGGAGAGATTGATAAAATATGTGCAATGCTCCTCATATTCCAAGAATTTTCTCAGGTTAAAAATATGGTGCTGAGAACTTCAACTCTAAAAAGCAAGCAGAGCGTCTTTAAGCAAAAACCCAAAGGAAAAAAAAAATCAAACAGAGCAGCTCGGACTGAAAACCAAAAAGAAAATAATCATAGACTTGTATCTGTTTGACCTAGAAGCTGATCACAACTTCATGATACAAAATATTTGACGCCACACCAGCTCTGATAGCTCACAGAATTATTGGATTGGTTCTGACAGCCAAGTAAATCAACTCTCAGGATATGCCATCAATATGTGAGCTTTGAAGAGACTATGAGCTGAACCTTGCAAATTTTATTAAAGAATGCACACTGTTTGGACTAGATGTAACAATCCTGGTGCACAAAAACACCAAACATCAAAAAATGAATTCTTAAATAACAACAATGTTTCCCAGGCCTTAGCTCAAATATGTTTTCATAATAAGTTGTAGATTGATTTTATCATATATATCTTACTATCTAGAGACAGCCAGTATGTGTTGTTTTTTAAAATATATTTTATTGATTTTTTAGAGGGAGAGGAAGGGAGAGATAGATAGAAACATTGATGTGAGAGAGAAACATCAATCAGCTGCTCCTGCACGCCCCCTACTGGGGATCAAGCCCGCAACCTGGGCAGGTATCCTGACCGGGAATCCAACCGGTGACCTCTTGGTACATGAGTCAATGCTCAACCACTGAACCACCTGCTGGAAAGAATTCTACTTCTTATATCTTTAGGAAAACCTGAAGTCTTGCTGCCTGGACACCGCTAAAGGAGCAAGAGTATGGGGGTTCATGGAAGCAGGAATTGCAGTGGTGAGCTGACAATGTAGCACTGGCCTCTGTGGAAGGTTCTATTAGTAAATTCAAAAAGCTTACTAGCTTGACCAATAGAGAATTTCTGGATCAGACAGATGGCATTATGAGGCTCCATCAACAGAGAAGGTTGAAAAATAGGCAGAAGTTGGAGACAGTTTCAGTGAAAGACAGTTATGTCTAGTCTTAGATCAGTTTTGATATCAGAAGCAGAATTTATCTCAAACCTTGAAACACATCAGCCATTTATTTAACAAAGAATGTTTTTTTCTTTTATTGATGGTAGAGAGAGAGAGAGAGAGAGAGAGAGGAAGGGAGAGGGAGAGAGAGATAGAAACATTGGTGAGAGAGAACATCGATTGGCCACCTCCTACATGCCCCCCTCTGGGGATCGGGCCCACAACCTGGACATGTGCCCTGACTGGGAATCGAACTGGCGACCTCTTGGTGCATGGGTCAATGCTCAACCACTGAGCCACAGCGGTCAGACACATCAGCCATTTATTAAAAATCATATATCTTTTACCAAAAGCCATTCCCTATATTTCACTACCTGTTCTCCTAACCTGGATGAACCTATCCTCCGAGGATTTTAAGGAAGCGATGATCACCCCAGTCAGTATACCAGGACTCATCAGGAACGCACAGGGGTGCCATTCTGCACTCTTCAGCCCCAGATGCAGATGTTGATCTACGAGTTCACTGAGATTGAAAAAAAATCAGTGTACTCAGAGAAAGCTCCCTCTAATCCAGCCATTCTTCCAGATCTCAGTCATGATTTTCTCATTTGAAGGTACAACCGTAGGGCCTATGACTAGAGTGTTTGTCTTCTTAGTAGGAAGAGGTGAAGAAGTTAGCCTAACATGGTTTGCTGCACGTAGGAATTATCTCTTTCCTCTCCCTCACTAAGGCACAGGGACCACTGATATGGTACTAATATGAAAGTGAAAGGTCAAATAGAGTCTGCGTCTGGGTCTTTAACTTCTTTGGTATCAGGCAGTTTGGACAGTCGTGAGGCATCAGGCAGACCCACTGACTCAGCAAGCCAGACTCTGAGGGAGTTTGGGTCTTTCTAGGTGTGTAGTGCTCAGCCTCTTGAGATGGCTCATGTCCATTTATTTTTATTTATTTATTTATTTATTTGCTTTATTATTATTGTTTTTTAGTCCTCACCTGAGGATATTTTTCTTTTTACCTTCAGATAGAGTGGGAGGGAGAGGGAGGGAGAGAAAGGGAGAGGGAGAGAAGCATCGCTGTGAGAGGGACACATTGCCTCCCGCAAGACCCCAACCAGGGCCGGGGATGAACCGCAACACAGGTACATGCCCTTGATAGGAATTGAACCCACGACTCATTGGTCCACAGGCCAGTGCTCCACCACTGAGCCAAGCTGGCCAGGGCACTCATGTCTATTTAAAACCTTTGATTGCCCTGCCAGATAGTGGTTAACTTGTGGTATAATTAACCCACTTGTTCTGAAAGGGAAATGACTAAGGGTACCTTCTACACCATGGTCCATACAGCATGAGGCAGAACATAGTGAGGAAACTAGGCCCTAGAGTTATTGGAGTCACAGAACCCCTGAGCCTGTGAAGTCTCAATCTCTGTCCCCACTGCCACTACCACTCCAGAACTCTGATTTCACATTAAAACTCTATTTTAGTCCGGCCGGTGTGGCTCGGTGATTGAACGTTGACCCATGCACCAAGAGGTCGCCAGTTTGATTCTCAGTCAGGGCACATGCCCAGGTTGTGGGCCCGATCCCCAGTGGGGGGCATGCAGGAGGTGGCCAGTCGATGTTCTCTCTCATTAATGTTTCTTTCTCTCTCTCCTCCTCTCCCTTTTTCTCTCTCTAAAATCAATTAAAAAAATGTAAAAACACCTCTGTTTTAATGTTCAAGATTTCAATGCACTTAGTTAAAAAATATTTTTTGAACCTATGCAAGGCAGCAGGCAGTATTTTAACACGGGTTGACAAAAAGGAAAATTGAGCTCTTAACACCACAGAGTTTATGGTCCCGGTGAGACCTATAATTATATGAGTGTTAAGATGAAGTAATCACAGCGCATTCTTGAAGCACATGGATGGCAAAGGCAAGAAAATGAGGACAGCAGTCACATGTAAGGATTTCTGGGGTAGGGACATCTAAACCTGAATTTGAAGGGCAAATAGAAAAGGCAAGAATGATGAGGGGATCTTTAAACGTTAAATCATTTATCCAGTATGTGTGATTGTCTACATTCATTTTAGCATAATATTTGAGGTCTAGTTTTATGTTTATCAAAAATAACTTTTGTTTTCTTGTTTTGTTTTTTATCCTCACCCAAGGACATTTTTGCATTTATCTTCAGATAGATCGGGAGAGAGAGAGGGAGGAAGAGAGAGAAAGAAACATCGACATGAGAGAGACACATCAAGTGGTCACCACCTACACAACCCCAACAGGGGCTAGGGACAAACTGCAACCAAGGTACATGCCCTTACTGGGAACCAAACCCAGGACTCTCTGGTCTGTGGGCCGACACTCTAACCACTGAGCCAAAATGGCCAGGGCTTGTTTTTCATTACTACAAAATAATACATGCTTATAATGGAAAAAAATAGAATATACATATAAGCAATAAGAATAAAATACAAATAACCCATTAGCCCACAACCATAATCTGTTACCAACTTGGTAAAATAACTACATCTAACTACTTTTTCCTTTCCTTATAAATTTGTATGAATTTTTAAAAGAAAAAATATCATGCTTGTGATCTTGTCCTGTAATCCAGTTTTTAATTTTCATTTAATAGATTATGAATATCTTTATGTCTCATTTAATATTATTTTATGAGGTTATCTCTAAAAATAATAGTAGTAACAGCAAGAGAAAACTGAATACAGAAAGGTTTTGAATTTTTCTTTGCTTTGGAGAATAATCTAAAAGGGAACAGTGGTGTAGATAGCATATATTGGGAGAATCATTTTCTGTCTCGCTCTTGCCCTTTATTATTATTTTTCTATATTTTTATTTATTTATTTTTTATAATTTATTCTCTCTATTGATTTTAGAGAGAGAGGGAGAGGGAGAAGGAGATAGAAACATCAATGAGAAAGAACAGCAATTGGCCGCCTCCTGCATGCCCCCCACTGGGGATCAGGCCCACAACCTGGGCATGTGCCCTGACCGGGAGTCAAACCAGTGACCTCTTGATGCATGGGTCAACGCTCAACTGCTGAGCCACACCGGCCAGGTTATAGTTTTAAATCTGGATTTTAAAAAAAGGAGAGATTGAAGCTTCCATTGTAGTGCAATGCATTTTGTTGTTTTCTTTTTAAATAGACAAATATGAGGCGAATCATATCTAAGAATTAGACAGTTAATTTAAAAGAAGATGTGGCAGATAGGTAAAATCAGAATAATTTAATACAGCAACATAGGCTTCTTTATTTATTGAAATGAAAAATGATAGCGTAAAGGTGGTCACCTACTTTTTTTTTTTCAAGTTGAGGAAAGACAGAAATAAGGTTTCCATTTCTTTTATCTAAAAAAAAAAACCAAGATATTAACACCTTTCCTCTCTAACTCATGGCAGTGTTGTGGATCTCAACTAAAATTATGTATGTGAATGTGCTTTTGTAAATTGCAAAATCCTATGCAAATTTTAGAATATATTTTCCTCCTAGCTGCCTGTCCTACCCTTTTTTCTTCTTTTCTTCCTGCCTCATGAAAAAGTATACTTGAAGCTTTGTGTGTACAAGCAGCATAAATATAAGAGTAATTAGGTAGCTATCAGGGAATAATGGGGCGGTGTACCTCTCAGTATTTGAAGCAATTACTACAGAATTTCAAAAAACCAAATTTTCTGTAGTAAGAAGTATTAAGCAGTAGGTAGACGGATAGCTATAGAAACATGACTATAATGCAGATTAGAGGGGTCAATAGTATTGATGAATTATGGTAAATATATTTCTGAGGAAGTAAAGAATCTAGGAAAAATTACTAAGGCAGATCTTTGAGGTGAATGGAGGTAACTCAGGGCTATGGTATGGTGAGACAGAAGGAAGTAACAGGGATGCAGAAGTTGCTTCTGCCCAGCTGGTGTGGCTCAGTGGTTGAGCATCGACCCATGCACCAAGAGGTCACTGGTTTGACTCCTGGTCAGGGCACATGCCCAGGTTGTGGGCCTGATTCCCAGTGGGGGGCATGCAGGAGGCGGCCAATTGATGTTCTCTCTCATCGATGCTTCTCTCTCTCTCTCCTTCTCTCTTTCTCTCTCTCTAAAATCAATAACGAAAAATAAAAGTTGCTTCCACACCTCTCTTCACCCCTATCTCTACTGTAACAGCCAGTATATATCCTGCACTTAATGTATACCTGGGACACTGCCAAGTTTTTATGAGGATTACCTCTTAACCATAACTCTATGAGACAGGTACTATTGTTATTCTAATTTTGCAGATCAAAAATATGTTAGAAATAATACAAAACATTTCCAAGGGCATATAGTTAGCAAACCATAGGATCAGAATTCAAACCCAGGCATGCTGTGTTTCTCTGAAGCTGAATGCAGGGTCCATTACGTAAATTCTAATAGTGATTTTCTTCTTTCCCTTAATCTGCCAGATAACTTTCCCTAACTACCCTTTCATCCTGTCATTCATCTACAGGCTCCGCTTCCTACTGGTTTCAAGGCTAATCTTCATGTGATGTTCAATCCCCCCATGACTGGAACCTACCCTCCATCCCTCACAATGTTTTCTACTTCTCTGATTCATACCATCTCCTACTTGAGTAAGTTTTTGGAAGAAGAAACCGTCCTTAGTATCAAAGAAGTTAGAGTTACAACAATCATTTTAGTGGTAAAATTTAATGTTTTCTTCACCTCAAACAGACCAAACCAATGGCAAATTTATAGAAGCTTTAAAATTTCCCTTTTTTAGTCATCTTTAGTTAAACCTGGCCAATATTTATTAAGCATCTTTTATATGCATTGACCAGGCTGTTGGCTGGGAATCAAAAGATGAATCTCTGGATTTCAGAGGTAAAAACATTTATAATGTAGATTAGGGGATAAATACGGACTATAATGGTAAGGAAAAAGATCAACCACTTAAAAAATATGTTTTAATGATGATTATTTTAAAATTTGGGGCATTTTCTTTCCCCTTTTAGACTAGGGAGTGATGGATACTTAGGAGCTATTGCAATTTTTGGATCTCTTTCATTGTTAATTTATTTCAATTGATTTATGTGCCATCATTAAAACTATAACATATTGAAGTCAGTTGTAATTAAGAAGCATGCATTCTTAATGAAACTATTTAACAAAATCTGGTTTTGAAATCAATATGGCCTCCTAAATGAAGATTACCTGCCATTTGTCATTATGAATAAAAGTGGATATACTATGTCTTCACAGAAGATATGCTTTTTAAAAAATGGTCAACGTACGTACCTTCATAGATTTTACTGTAAATACCAGTGCTATGAAATCTTACTCATTCACACTAAGACTTTAGGTGCTGCATTCAAATGCATACGATTGCATCCTTTTCTTTCAATAGGCAAACTGCAAAAATAATCCCTTATCTTATTACACCGGAATCATGTCTGAAAAGCAAATTGGTTCTTTCTCCCTGTTTTCTAAAAGTAACTGCATGACCACTAATATGCAAATTTACAGTGATTTAGAGATTAAATTATCCTTATCTTTCTGCATTATTATTACTGTATTTGTGAGAGATTAGTTGGAAAGATTCATGGTGATTTTTAAAGAAAAAAATGTATGTGCAAATTAACTTTATTTAATATTAAAAAAAAATTCATCAGCTCTTTCTCAGTTTGTTTTGAAAGTGACCATTCTACAAATATAGCCTCATGAGAAGCATCACTATTGACTAGCTCAATAATAATATATTTATTGGTACAAATTTTCATTTTATTAATAAAAGATAAAAAATCAAGCAACTACTAATAAAATTATTACTATTTCTAATTCTCCTGAAATGTGAAGATTTAAAACAAACTTTGCTAGGAAAAGTACATATTGAAAATTACTAGAATTTGTTTTTAATATGACAGATTTTCCATTTTAATTAGAACACAAGCATAAAATGTTCTAAATGTGTAATTAAAATACATCTGATGCTCTGCTATTTTTTGTAAACTCAGCGTCATTACTAGATCTTACCCAGTGATGAAAAATAAAATACTATTATTTCTTTTCACTTTGAACATTACGATCACTTAAGATAGGAGCATAACTGCTAGATAAAATTACTCAGCAACATAATTGGGGTGAAATGGTCACAATGGAGAACAAATGCTGATTATAGGAGTAAACAGGAAAATAACAGTGGATATAAACATAAAATATGTGTATTTAGCATGGCTTGGACATGTGGATGGAATAACAGATACATAAAATTTACATATACATATGTAAATTAGGAAAATCTTTAAAGATATTTGAATGAGGTGTTTTCTAGGAAAGGTCATGATGAAGAATGTTGTGGACTCTAATGGGAGAGAAAAAGATCAAAAAATTAAATTTAATAATGATCTCATAAATTTCCAAAGTACCATTTTCACCATATATTTCTGTTTCCTGCATGTTTTTTTTTTTCCTTCTGACATTATCTTTCAATCCTTTCCTTCCAATCAGCCACTTTTATAAAGATTTCAGAATACAGAAAAAAGGTGTTGTAGAAATTGGCCTGATAAGAGTTCATCCTCAAGCTGCTGTCAGCTCTAGAATACACAGTCACCTGCTCAGCAATCAGACAGGCAATTAGAACATTATGTGGAGCCCATAGGGAGTGGAGAATTTCAATAGTCAGGGCCTACTTGTAGCTTGTGAACTTTGAAGTGGAGTTAAGTTTTGTGGATGCTCAGTTCAACTTTTAGTGCCAGCTAAATCATCTAGTATTATGACAGAAAAGGAATCCTATGATTTGCAAACATCTCTACAAGTAATATTCTAGTGCTGTATGGATGTTATCAGGAAAATCATTTATTCACTAGACCAGGGATTGACAAACTATAGTTGGTGGCTCAAATCCTACTTATTAGTTTTGTTTTTTTAAAAAATATGTTTTTATTGATTTTTTTTTTTGAGAGAGAGAGATGTGAGAGAGAAATATGGATTGACTGCCTCATGCACAACTCCCACTGGGAATCGAGCCTGCAACCCGGGCATGTGCCCTGACCGGAAATCAAACCAGGACCTCTCAGTTAATGGGATGACACTCAATCCACTGAGCCACACCAGCTGGGCTACTAGTTATTGTTTTTTTTTTTTTTTCAACACAACAATTTCCATTGGTTTTGTGTCATCTATGGCATGGCTGCTTTCATACTCTAGTAACAGAGATGAGTCATTACATATATATATTTGGCTCTTTACTGGAAAAAAATGCCAACTCTTGATCTATACATATAGCAGAAGAACTTTATGAGCTGGTTAGTACATAAATTAGAAAAGAATTCTCATAAAGCTGAGGCTGCAGCAGATAGTATATATGTAATAAAAGTAGCCTAGAAAAGAATTTTAATCTGGTATGAATACAGGAGAATTGGTTTCCACAGTATAAAGTTACCACTTAGCCTCAAAACTGTGTCAAAATTCAAATAGGTTTATTCATATATTATAGGAATTGGTGACTTGATAAATATTCCAAATTGTTAATATGATCTATTAAGAGTTTGACTCATTTGGAGAGGTTAATGTTTTCCATGTGTACTATTTACGTATGAAGTAAGTTTTTATATATAGTGAGTACACCTGAGAAACAAGACATTTGTTTTCATGACTTCACCCTTTTTCTTCCACATAGCACCCACTCTTCACCACTCCCTCATTAAGTCCATGGCTTCCAAACCCAGAGTCACTTGAACAGTGCTTGATAAGTTCAAGTACATTGACAACCTTCAGATCATTCTATTCAGTGAGAATAATTCAGCCTTCACTTGCCTAATCTCTTAGCAGCGTTCAGTGCTGTTCACTAATCTTCCTCCTTGAAATACTCTTTTCTCTTGGAGTCAGTATTCCTCTGCCCAGCATCCACTGTTTATCCACCATTTGTGTGGCTCCTTTGCAAGCTTTATTTTGCAATTAAATGCTAGAATTCTTTAATTCTTCAATTCTTACCTAGAAGATTCCTCCATGATCATGCTTTAATTGCCACTTAACCTGAAAATGCTACAATATTTACTTCTCCAGTCTGGACTATTTATCTGAGTTATAGACCCTTACATCCATTTGCTTACCTGATCTATTTTCTTAAATATCCTAAAGGGATCTCAAACTTGTGTCCAAAACTGAGCACATGATCTCCTCACACATGCTGTTCTTATATCTCATTGTATTGTAGCACCTTCTATTCATGTACACAAGCCATAAACTGTCGAGTCATCTTTGACACTGCACTCTCTCTCGCTCCATAGCCCCAATATATCTTCAGGTTTGATATTTAGTTAGTTAGTTAGTTAGTTTGTTTTTTAAATCCTCACCCGAGTATATTTTTCCACTGCTTTTTAGATAGAGTAGAAAGGAGAGAGAGAGAGACAGAAACATTGATGTGAGAGAGACACATTGATCAGTTGCCTCTCATATGACTCCCACTGGGCCTGGGGATCAAACCTGCAACTCAGGCATGTGCCCTTGATTGGTCATCAAACCTGCGACCCTTAGGTCCTTGGGCTGATGCTCTAACCACTGGGATAAACTGGCCAGGGCTCAAGTTTGACTTTGAACCCCTAAACATTTCTTGACCTCAAAGTTATAGCATGAGGGTGTAGAAGCCAGTATATGCAGGTGTTGCATAAATGCCAATTAGTGAAATTTCTAATTTCCATGTTTCATGTTCACTGGTTTTAGATTCATTCAATATTAAGTGAATAAAAGTACAATTTGATTACAGTTTTATTTATTCCCAAGCAAATTTAAACATGACAGAGGTAGAGAGGGCTCAAGCATTTAACCATCACCCTTGGGAACCACTAATGGTTTTTGCAACACTGCTTGAATCTTTCCGCTTCTCACTGCTGACACTATCATCCTTCATCTGAACGAATAATGCAATATCCCCATAACTGGTCTCCTTGACTCCACTCAGGTTTTTTTCTAAATGGTTCTCTAGACTTTTAGCATAAAACACAAATCTAATCATATAACCTCTCACCCAAGAGGTAAAAAAATCTTCGGTGGTTTCTCATTACTTACTCTTTGCCACATTCTACAACACCTTCTACGATTCTGTTCTTGTCTCCTTTCTCAGTTTTATCTGCCAATATACACCACTTGTTTTTTTCTTTAGGGCTCACATATTCGCCACACTTCTGCCCAACAGGGGACTTTCTTAGAAGCTGTTTCCTCTGCTTTGAATGTTTTTTCTTTCCCTCTTCATTTATTTACCACCTCTTCATCTTTGAAATGTTCTCTCATAGGTCACTTTAGGGAAATGTTACTGGCCTCTCTTTGATAAGTCTAATATTTTTGTTACAGGTTCTATTTCATAGTACTCAGCACAGTTATAATTTTGTGTTCATTCACCAAGCTACATTTATTATGGTTTACTCAGTAAACTTGACTGCAACGCCTGTGATAACAGGGTTTTTTCCCCCATTGTCTTTGGAATCACTAGACTGAAGCACAGTGTATGAAACCTGGAAATACCCACGAACCATTTCTGAAATAATTCCATACTTGCATGAATTGACCTGTTTGAAAAGTAACTCTAATTTCTAAATGAAAAACATCTTAATGAAAACACAAGAATTTATAATGTGCCAGTTTCACAATTTTATTTAACACTCACATCTAACCCATGGGATAAGTACTAGATTTATTCTCATTTTATATGTTTTTATTGATTTTTTTTTTAAGGGAGAGACAATAGAAACATTGATGTGAGAGACAAACATCAGTTGGCTGCCTCCTGCACACCACCTACTGGGGATTGAGACCGCATCCTGGGCATATGCCCTGACCAGCATTAGAACCGGGACCTCTAACCCACTGAGCCACACCGGCTGGGGTTTTTTATTTTTTTTTCTCTTAATGTTTTCATTGATTTTTTTTTTTTTTTTTTTTTTTTAGAGAGAGAGGAAGGGTGAGAGAGATTAGATTTATTCTCATTTTACAGTTGAGGAAACTGAAGCTCAGACAAATGATCAAACTGCCCTTTATCACACAATTAGTAAGGAAAAGGGCCAGGATTAAAACTCAGATGCATCTGTCTTCTTCACAATGTCAGAGTGCTTCTTCATGCTCTCTTGGGCAAGCAGGAAGAAGTGACATAGAATTGTTTCTTTTATAAGGCTGTTTTCTCAATTTTTTTCCTCAAACCATGAATATTAGATATAAATTAATTTTGGGAATCCATATCAGCATTTGAAATTAGAGTGGAAATGTTTTCCTTATAATTGACAGGCCTACATTTTGTAGGTGAATAAAATATATCTGTATGTCTCTGAGGAACAAAAAGCAAATAAACCTTATGTTATCTAAACTAAAACATTCAAAAACGAAACCCAGAAGCAGTTATCCTTAATATTTGGAAAAAGTGCTTTTTAGATTCAATAATGCAGTGCTTTTCTTTCTTGGTGATGGTTTTATTTTGGAATATTTGATGAAAATCAATATAACCATCTTCCCTTAGGCAGGGTATGTTGAAAAGGAGTTCATGGCTACTACAGAAGATACACTATTTCATAGAAAGAAAGAAAAGAAATCATGAAGATGAAAAAATTGTAAAAAAAAAAAAATCACACAAACATAAAGTTTTGATTTTGGTAATGAAAAGCAAATGGTCTTTAATGTCCAAGGCAGTTATCTCATTTTGTTGGTGAATCTTGGGCACTCGTAAATGACTTTTCTATAGGTTCCTGGAACAGTACCAAATAAGACATTGCTGAAGCAATTTTATGCACCCCCCTCAATGAAAGAATTAGGCAATTTTCCCAAGGGGCAGAAATCATCCCCCTGAAAATGAAGCATTCCCAAATTTCAATGCAGTGTAGGCTAATGGCCACCTGCTCATAATTAGAATGATTTTGAACAAGGAGCGGGATCTATTGTTCTCCCAAAAAGCAGTGAAATTGTTCAGACATGACATTTGCTCCCTTTTTTTGTTTAATTGCCTCACTTAGAAAGAAAACCACAGCGTCTGAGAATGGCAGTCTCTTCGTTTGGACAGAGTGAATCTTTGTATGAGGGAGTGTAAAAGAGAATGGACTGTGAAGCTATCTTTCCATGGCCCAATTAGAATAGATGTCAAGTGCCACTGCTGTAAATTAATGACCAGTGTGCTTTTTACTGAAAGAGATCTCTTCTTTCCCTGGTCAGGCAGCTGGGAAAATACAAAATAAACAGAGAACACAGCCAAACTCACTGTAGTTCTTATAGTTCTTATAGGGTTATCTTTCTAAAAAGAAGACAATTTGACTCAGATTCCCTTAGACTTTATGAAGTATTTCTTTTAGTAATGGCAAAGGTAAATGATCTTTAAAGGAGAAATTGGAAATAAGAGCAAAGTAGCATTTTCCTCAATCCTAATTTAATTTTTTTATTGCTCTGGAATAAATGGCCCAGCATATTGAATGCAGTAATAATTACACTAAGAATGCAGAGATACTACGTAGTTAAAGAGCAAAAATGATGCTTTTATATGAGTTCAATATATCTTACACCAGCACAAATAATTGAATTTTTAATTATAATGTAAAGCTTTTCAATAATATATATCTTACTTAGATCTGGAATGTTAACTACAGATTTCAGCAACTGACTCTCATAGTCATTGTACAATTTTCATTGGACACAATGCAGCATTTCTGGCGAAACTGTAATCACTTTTCTAAATTAAGCAATTTATAGACAAAAAAACTTTTTTGTATATATACTTATATGCAACATTCCCTCTCCCCCCCACCACCACCACGCCATGGTTTTTATTGCTTTTTTTTTTATTACTAGTTGCCTAAGGACTGAGTCTTATAGTCTGGCGTTTCATAAAGTGTAGTCTGGCATCAGAATCATCCGAGATACTTTTAAAACCCAGACTTCTGGGTACAATACAGATAAGTAATTTAGATGTATAGACCATCTTTTGAGAATTAATACCAAAGGTCATTTTTTGTTTGTTTGTTTCTCTTGTAACAATTTCCCTAGTATTTTGCAACCATTTCTCTTGGCTGCCTCACTTAAACAAACAAACAAACAAAACTGGCCTCTTAGTGGAACGGTTATATGGGCAACTCCTATTCTTTGATAAAGAGGTAAATATGCACTCCCGAAGTGGTCAAAATATCCTTGATTCATATCCCCTCTGAGTGGTTTTCACATAGAAATATTTTTTTAAAAAAGACAAATAAATAAAACCTTTGGACCTTGTCTACATTGGTTAAACTCATAAGAATATCCATTGTTAAGCACAAAGGGAAGGGAAGAGAAAAACATTGTAGGGCGCGATGCAATGATCACAGATGAGGTAACAAGGCATGAAGGAAGTGGATGAGTTTTTGATCCAAGTGCACAAGTTAGACTCTAGTAGGTCTACAAAGCATGGCCGGGGGTTGGGGAGGGATGAAGGGGGGGACTGAAAAGAGAATGCAGCAGAGCTCCCTGGCTTAGGTGATTTTAGCAGTTACATTTCAGAAAATAAAGCTCAGGCTTACCTATTTCATCTGACCTTATGCTGCCATTTATGAGACCTTTGGGTTTAGAAGTTCATGCCTTAGGTCTAAGTACTCCTACAGGGCCCATGGATGGCTTTTATGTGAGTTTGAAATGTTCTAAAACTACACAAAGATTTGTGTGCATGTGTTTTTCTCTGTCCAGGGGAAGAAGGAGAAAGTTGTCAATAATTTTAATCAGTTTCTCAGAAATGTCTGTGACCCCACAACAGGTGAAACCACGGGGCATCTTTTTTGTCTTGCTTTACAGCCCTTGGATTCCATACCCACTGAAGTGAGGATAGAGATATAAGCAAGATGAACATATGAAAAGTCGGGAAGGAAAGACTACTTCTACCCACAGTGAAATGGCCTGGTATGACCAAAGCATTACTTCATTACTTGGAACCTGGCACAACATTTCATTTTATGCATGCTTTCTAGCTTCTCCCATCTTATACATGAAGCAGAAACAGTAACCTGTGGCCATGCAGAGCTTGTACTTGGCAAAACATTGTCAAGATAAAGCAAAACAAGAAGTTATAAGCAGGGCAAGCATAGTTTTACTTTTGAGCCTCATCTCTTTTCCAGTCCAACTTTCTCGTTTCTTTGACATTCTAAGCTTGTTCTCACCTTCTGAACTCTTGTTTTCTGTTCTAGTTGGAACAACTTGTCCCTAGAACCCAACAGCTTGGTTCTAAAACTATAAGAGAATTTCTTTCACTGCTTTTTAGTAAATTAGCAGCTACTACCTCTAAATTCATCAGGTACTTGCATCATCCTCATGTATCCAAGGCCACTATAACCAATGACACATCATCTAGATCCTATACCAGGAAGGTTTGTGGTCTATGACGCATGGTTTTGATTGTGGAGAAATAAAGAATAATCCAGTATAAAATGAAATAATCTCTATGTAAGGAAACTGCAAGTGGGCTGAAATGAGCATAAAACATAGTTTATAATCTAGATGATTATAAAATATTTTACATAATAGTCATCAACTTACTGGACAAGCAGACCAGGGCAAGTAATGATAGGTAGGTATAACTAGTCCTCCGATTAAGCAAGATATCCAGGAAAAACTATTAGTCTACCACTTGTAGGACTCTATGGCTCAAGTTAACTTAAAATTTAACTTTATTTATACCTAACTCTTGAAGGTAAACATCTCAATTAATGCTGTACAAGGTAAAGGTCAATAATTAACTGGTATAAAATCCATAGTTCATATGAAAACATGCACGCAGTTATTCACTCATCTTTTCACTAATCATTTACTGTTATCTGGTAAAAATTGCCAATAAAGTATTATTTCAGTTCAAATCAGTTTAATAAGTAATAAAATACTACTTACAGTATTCAGAATAAAACTTCTTTAGCACAAAGTAAAAAAAAAAAAAATACTACTTACTACTTGCAAATAAAGAAGAAACCGCATGGAGACTGGTAGGAGGGGCAGAGACACAGAACTGGCTGGTTCTACATCCACCTGTGGAGTTGAATATCAGGAAGGCTATCATGGTTATGGAAGCACCATCTGAAGAACAAGGGGCCTCAGCCCCACACCAGGTTTCCCAGCCCAGGGTTCCAGAGTCAGGAAGAGAAATCCCCATAACTCCTGGCTATGAAAGCCATCAAAGCCTGGGACTGAGTGAGACTGAGGGCTACTGAAGTCCCAGGCATTCCCCGTAAAGGGTTTGAGCACAGACTTACTCACTGAGAGACTCACTCCCTCTGAGCTCCAGAGCTAGAGCAGCAGCTAGAAAGGTGCCAGGGACATACAGGTAGGAACTGAATTGTCTGGCATCAGGGAGAAGGCTGGAGGACAATTTCTCCCAGATAGAAGTGCAGGCAGAGGCCATTGTTCCTTTCCTGAGGCTTCCTCCCACAAAGCCGGCAGCTGGGCACCATATCTGAGTCTCCATCTACCTGGCTAACACCATTTGCTTTGCCCTGGTGATTTCCTAAGACATTGTCCCACCCAACTTGTAGTCCAACCCAAGCCAATTCTAGTGGCTTTGCCATACAAACAGCCTGTCTTGGCACACCCTGTATACTTTCTTAAAATCTCTCCAGTTCCCAAACCCCAAACAAGCAGTATCTGACCTTGGTGTGCCACACCAGAGCACCATACAACCACCTCCACAGATCACACACCTGAAAAGCACACTTAGCAGGTACCAGAGCTGTGCTCAAACAAATCCTGCTTCATAGGGACAGCCTCTGCACAGCAGCTCCACCACTTTAGTCATGGGTCAATCCCACTCACTCACATGCTAACAATAATCAAGGATCAACTGCAACAGGAGGGTTTACACATCCTGTACAAAAGACACACCAGGAACACCCAGCTCAGGTGACCAGGGAGATTACACAAATTGGTCCCAATGGACACCTACTACAGTAGGCTGCTCTACCAAGACCAGGAGACATAGCAACTCCACTTAGTATATAGAAACAAATACAGGGAGGCAGCCAAAATGAGGAGACAAAGAAACATGTTCCAAATGAAAGAACAGAACAAAACTTAGGGAAAAAAGAACTAAACGAAATAGAGACAAGCAATCTACTAGATGCAGAGTTCAAAACACTGGTTATAAGGATACTCACTAGATTTAGGGGAAGAATAGATGATCTCAGTGAGAAGTTCAGCCAAGGATAGGAAACATAAAAATTGATATAGAAAAAGTTAAAAAGATCCAGTCAGCAATAAAGAGTATAATAACTGAAATAAAGAATAAATTAGAGATAATCAGAAGTAGATTAGATAAAGCAGAGGATCAGATCAGTGATTTAGAAGTTAAGGCAGCATAAAACAATGAGAAGAGCGAGAAAAAAAAGAATTTAATAAATGAGGATAACTTAATGGGCCTCTGAGACATCAAGCATACCAACATTTGCATCATAGGGGTTCCAGAAGGAGAAGAGAGAGAGCAAGGAATTGAAAACCTCTTTGAAGAAATAATGATGGAAAACTTCCCTAACCTGTTAAGGAAATGGACCTACAAGCCCAGGAAACACAGAGTTCCAAACAAGATGAACTCAAAGAGGCCCACACCAAGACACATTATATTTAAAATGGCAAAGGTTAAAGACAAAGAGAGAATGTTAAAAGCAGCAAGAGAAAAGCAGTTAGTTACCTGCAAGGGAGCTCCCACAAGACTGTCAGCTGATTTCTCAACAGACACTTTGCAGGCCAGAAGGAATAGCACAAAATATTCAAAGTGACGAAAAGCAAGAGCCTGTAACCAAGTTACTCTACCCAACAAAGCTATTATTTAGAATTGAAGGACAAATAAAGAGCTTCCCAGACAACAAAAGCCTAAAGGAATTCATCACCACCAAACTGGTATTACAAGAAATGTTAGACTTCTTATAAAGAAGAAAAAAAAAGATAAAAATTATGAATAATATTTACATATTTATCAACAATTAACTTTAAATGCAAGTGGATTAAATACTCCAATCAAATGACAAGGTGGCTGAATGAATAAAAAACCAAGACACTTACATATGCTGCCCACAAGAGACTTATTTCAGATAGAAAGACACACAGACTGAAAGTAAAGGGATGAAAAAGAGATTTCATGAAAATGTAAAGGAACAAACAAAAAACTGGGGTAATATACCAGACAAGATAGACTTTAGAACAAAGGCTATAACAAGCGTCAAAGAAGAACCCAGCAATTCCACTTTTGCCTACTTATTTGAATGAAACACTAATTTGACAAGACATATGCATTCATATGTTCACTGCTGTATTACTTACAATAGCCATGATAGGGCAGCAACTTAACTGTCTATCAATAAATAAGTGGATAAAAAAGAAGTGGTACAGCCCTGGCCGGTTTGTTTCAGCAGCTGGAGCATCGGCCTGTGGACCAGAGAGTCCCGGGTTCGGTTCCCACTAGGGGCACGTACCAAAAAAAAAAAGAAGAAGAAGTGGTACATATACACAACGGAATATTACTCAGTCATAAAAAGAATAAAATCATGCCACCTGCAACATGGCTGAACCTAGAGGTTATTATGCTAAGTGAAATAAGTCAGACAGAGAAAGACAAATATAATATGATTTCACTTACATATGGAACCTAAAAATTAAACAACCAAACAAAAAAGAAAATACTCATAGATACAGAGAATATTTTGATGGTTGCCAGATGGGAAGATGGTTGGAGTATAGGTAAAAAAGGTGAAGGGATTAAGGAGTACAAATTTGTAGTTACAAAATATTCATGGGGATATAAAGTATAGCATAGGAAATATAGTCAAGAATATTGTAACAACTATGTATGGTGTCAGATGGGTGCTAAATTTATAAGGCTGATTACTTGATATGTTTAATCACTATGGTTTACACTTGAAGGTAAAACAATATAGAATGTCAACTGTAATGGAAAAATTAAAATATATTAAAAAGAGCTATATATATGTATATATAACTTTCTTTAAACTTATAATTAATAAAATAACTTCATGCCAAAAAGAAAATAATGTTTGCGAGTGGACATTGCTTATTATGAGATTAAAAAAATACCCACAAAAACATTTTTATTCAATTTTTTTACTATCAATGCTTTTAATGCTTGTCCACTCTCTATGCTTGAGTTTTATGCTTGAAGCATGTTTAAAATAAATTCTGTTACATGTGGGGATCAAGAATATGATAACAAACTAGATTAATGAGGCTGTACTGGCAGTAACTAGCAAAGAGGATCCACAAAACTGGATCAATTCCTAGTGAGAAAAAGATTTAAATAGATTAAGGGTAAAGGGGATAAAGAGATTTGGACACCAGATTTTCTATTTTGTCTCAGATTTCCAAACCTGAGCCCTTGATATGTCATTTTCTCTACCTTCTTAAAGTCAGATTTTCAAAGACATTTCTTTGGCAATCAAATCCTGGCAAGCTACATCGATCTAACTAAAATAAGAAATTAAGAAAGTTAAACACATGGGGACCTTGCCCTCAGGGAACTGAAGTGACAATTTTCTCACAGCATTTTAGTTAGTTTCTTGCCTGGAATTTGCTGATATTTCCCATTTTTAAAAAGTATGTAGGTGATGTTTTGTTGAGTTGTACACTTGAAACCTGTATGGTTTTATGAACCAATGTCACCCAAATATATTTTTTAAAAATAGAAAAAAAATATTTTTTTAACCAATGTCACCCCAATACATTTAATAGAATAAAGGGAGTCTGGTCAGTGTGGCTCAGTGAATTGAGCATTGTCCCACGGACTGAGAGGTCCGGTTTGATTCCCGGTCAGAGCACATGCCCAGGTTGCGGGCTTGATCCCCAGTAGAGGGCATGCAGGAGGCAGTGATCGATGTTTCTCTCCCACATCAATGTTTCCTTCTCCCTTCCTCTCTCTCTAAAAAACAATAAATAAAAACATATTTTTAAAAAGGGAAACATTGATCATTTTTAGTGGTTAGCAAGAACACTAAGTACTAATCTTTGACTAAAAGGATTCTACTTTTCTCCCTACCATTCCACTATACTCCATCATGCCTATGGATTAATTGAATTTTCTAGGTGATATATTCTAAACATATATATTCATGCATCCCTGACAGGGATACTTTCTGAGAAATGTGTCATTAGGCAATATGCATTGTGAGAATATCATACAGTGCATTTACACAAACTTAGATGGTGTAACTTTCTCCACACCTTTGCTATGTGGTATCGCCTACTGCTCTTAAGTTACAAATCTGTACAGCATATTGTGGTATTTGTGTAGCTAATCCTATCTAAGTATACAACAGCTACAGTAAAAATATAGTATGAAAGATGATAACTGGTACAGCTGTATAGGCCATTTACCATAAATGGAGTTTGCAGGACTGACAGGTGCACTGGGAGAGTCTGTGAGTGAGTGATGAGTGAATATGAAGGCCCAGGATATCACTGTACAACACTGCCCCAGAAGCTTGACCCTTGCTTCCTTCTGACAGGTTAGGAAATAGAACATCAAAGCAGTCCCTGTTGCTTCAGGAACAAGGATATAGGCTGGAATGGTTAGAAATATTGAGAAGAAACTGGTCGAGCAAGGCATAGATCGCCATAACAGTAACAGGAGAGAGCGAAAGGGCCAAAGGATCTGTAGGAAAAAGAAATCAAGATGGAGAGATAATGAAATGGGATTTTATAACCATTTGGTTCTTGCTATTGCATGTAGGCACACTGGTCAGTTTAAGAAACTTTATGGTATTTATTTAAAAGGGGTTGTTTAACATAGAGAGGGTATAGAAATGAGGAGTCAACATTTTGACTTTAGAAATTTGTATTTGGTACCATTGACCCTATATGGCACAAAAAGCTCTCTTGCATTGGATTGATGGAACAAATAAAACTTATCTACGCTTTATATCATTATAACCTGAAAATATTTCCCAAGTACAGTGACAGGCTGGCTCCACACTACCACAGATAGCTTTTACTAAAGTGTCTGTGGTACTTAATCCTTGTGGACAACTCCTGTGAACCTGTGCCCTTGTATAGGATTTTTGGTCCTAAAAAAAAAATTATAGCAATGTACTCGGAAGATTATCAAACTAGATTTGCATATACTCTGCATATGTAGCATTGACAGGAAGGGACAGGCTCCTGTGTATATAGGTCAGTAGCTGACAGCTTGGGATGTAATATGTGTATTCAAATTACATATTACATTGTTGGTTGAGCATTGCTCCATGCACCAAAAGGTTGCCAGTTCGATTTCAAGTTAGGGTACATGCCCAGGATGTAGGCTTGACCCCTAGTTGGGCATATGCACGAGGCAGCCGATCAATGTATCTCCCTCACATTAATAAATGGCACTTTTGTGTGAAGAGAAGGCTCTGTACTGGTTGGGCGTATGAAGGAAAAATAGACTCTGTCTTAGGATCACACAATTTAGTCTGCCCCAGATTCTGTCTGGAGCTTGAGCTCATCAGGGCAAGGCCACTGGATATCGGGACCATGGGGCAAGGGGATCTCTGGTGATGGTGAGATGCTGGTCATGCTTGGGGGAAGGTTTGGGCAGTGGCCCTTACCAGAGAGCCACACAACTTTGTCTGTCCCAGGTTTTTCTCAGACCTCCCAGGAAGGGCAGGACTATCAGGATTTGGGAGTTTGTTGCTGCAGGGAGCCCGGGGTAGGGTTAGTGAACCTCTATGAGGGGAAAGCTCAGGTAAGGTTCACGGGAAAGTGGTGGGAATGGCCCCTTCACCAGAGTCCCACAACTCAGTCACTGTCATCCCCTGAGTCTGCCTGGTCCTGTACACCACAGCTCAGGCAGCTGATGCCTAAGCAGGGTATGAGCTCTACAGGGTGAGACTACAGGGAGTCCACAGGTTGGCCCTGTTGCATTCTCACAGGCTGATGCCTTAGGGAAAGAATTGCTCTACCCAAGAAAGATGCCATCTGCAGTGCAGGAGAGGGATCTAGCACAGGGATCCTGGCTGTTGTCTCTTCAGCTCTCGCCCCAGAACCACAAACCTCGGTCTCTCCTTATACAACTCAAGTCCACTTCTTCCTCCCTCCACTGGAGTCTAGGGTGAGTGGCTGCAAAAGAGATTTTGTGCATTGACCCTTTAATAGGGAGCCTGTGTCTCTAGCACACTCTGTCTCTCCCTGGCATACAGAATCCCTGCTGACTCTCACAGTCAGAGGTTATGTGAGTGTCTCTTCCTGGTTCTGGTGCTTTGTGCTGGGCAGCCTGGCTTGGGGTTCTTTAACGTTAAGGAATCCCTCCAGAATCTCAGCCACAGCCTATGTGAGTAGGGCCAGCTCTTTTCCCATCTTCACCCTTCCTTCCAGTCTCTATATGTGGTCTTCTATAAATCTTTAGTTACATGAGTTCTGTTTAGCTAGTCTTCAGTTGGTTATTCAAGATGATTGTTCCATAATTTGTTTGTAATTCCAGTTTGGTCCTAGGAGACAGTGAGTATAGTTTTAACCTACTCTGTAGCCATCTTGGATACCAGCTAATTTTGTTTTACGGAAAAAGGAAAAGGCTTTTCAAAGTTCCCCTTTACCTAAAAAATGGGTTCTATTCAGCATCATCTGGTTACATTCTTCCTCTTACTCACAGCTGCCCTCAACCTTCCTTGTGTTTCTTTAGCACACCAAGCTTGTTCTTGCCTTCAGAACTCTTGCTTTTCACTCTGGGTGGAACAATTTGTCCCCAGATCTAAAATCTCAGTTCTAAGCCAGTAGAAAAATGCCTTTAAACATCTTTCTATTAACATTGAAGTTTCTAACTCTGACAACACCAATTGCTTTTGGCAAGATGACCTGTGTCCACTTTATGGTTATTCTAATTGCCCTCCCAGGCTTTATTGGCAAATAAAATGGTGGAAGCTATTGTATATTTCTTTCTACTGGGAGCTGCCATTTTTTAAGGTATCTCCAGTCAGTAGACTGGAGAAGCAGTCTCTCAGCATGCTGCAGAGTTAAACCATTCTAAAGGGATATTAATAAGCAGGTTG
Organism: Molossus molossus; assembly: GCF_014108415.1. NCBI lineage: Eukaryota > Metazoa > Chordata > Mammalia > Chiroptera > Molossidae > Molossus > Molossus molossus. Next base: position 15,311,561 of record NW_023425355.1, on the reverse strand, counting down.
GGCACAGAGTGGGGAAAAGAAAAAAATTGTATGGAGTCTAAATAAAAACCAATGATATCTTCACCTTCTCAGACACCTTTACTATGTACTAGTGTCTCAGATGCTTACTGAAAAAGGCTTACTAAAGGAAATATTAAAGCTTGATGTGGAAATATGAGTAGGAGCTAAGCCACCAAATGTTTCAGACCAAACTCCAACACACAGGGCTCTTTCCCCTCTTTCATTTTTTTTTCTTGGCCAACTGTTCTTCATTCTCAGTGCAAGACTCCAATATCTCCTGTGACAACTAGAATGTATGCACTAGTGTGCTGGCCCTGTACCTGTTTTCTTCATCACCATATCCCCAATCAGTGTCCTATCTCAGTGTCCTGATAAGTACTGGCTAAATAGTTCATATATGAATGAATAAGCACATCTAGATTTACTATTGCAGCTTTCAGCATTTCCACAAAAGCATTCCTTTATATCTCTCTTGAAATAAATTATTTATTCTATTTAAAATATGACTACGATTCAAGAACGTATTTCTTGCCTGTGTATCATGAAGAAATAAAGATGACAGAATTGTTGGCATGCTCAGCCTGTACTTAAAAAAAAAAAAAAATAAGTAATGACTTTAAAAGATCGGAATGAATGTTTAAAAGCTAGAATTTGATAACCAAACTTGTCAGGAGCAGAGTGAAGGTCAGTGAGTCTATGGATGAGACCTACACTATTACAAATAATGTGCTGGATGATTCAGCAACACTCCGTGGGCTGCCATTCATCATTGTTATACCATTTGAGAGGCATAAATGTGATTAATTTATTTCTACTATTTTAGCTATTTCAAGTCATATATCATATTGTGTTGAGCAGACAACTCATTTTTGAGGTGGGTTTTTAGCAAAAGCAAAAGAAAACAAACAACAAAACAAAACAGCACACAATAAATCCTCTCTGATGTAGTCCCTATTTTATATTTTAAAAATAACTCACTGTTAAGTTCTATTTTTTCTGTTGCTCAATGTTCATATGATCTTAAAAAAAGTTATTAATGAGCCTGGCCGGTGGGGCTCAGTGGTTCAATTCCCAGTCAGGGCACATGGCCAGGTTGTGGGCCCAATCCCCAGTGAGGGGCATGCAGGAGGTGGCCAATCAATGTTCTATCTCATTGACATTTCTATCTCTCCTCCCTCTCCCTTCCTCTCTCTCTAAATTCAATTAAAAAAATGTAATGTTATTAATGTTTTTACAATTCTCATTATTTAAATATTAATATTAGTCAGAAATACACATAAGGCACACATTAGGTGAACTTTTAATGTGTGATTTGGAGCTTTTGTTTACTAAGAATTGATAAATCCCATTTACTTAATGATCCCACAATAACTATGTTTTAGAAATCACATCTTTCAGCTATCATGTGATGGGGCAAAGATAATCAAAGGGAAAACAAAGGTTTGATTTTACAATATGTTTTTCTTTCTAACCATCCTAAGGCACCTCTAGTGTATAGGTATCTTCATCTGCAAAATGAGAGCTTGGATTTGACGATCTCTAAATTCTCTTCTAACACTGATGTTTTATTACCTAAGGTTTACACTGTAACATCTTTTGCTTTTTTAACCTTACTTCTCATTAATTCCATTGTGAGAGTTGCAGTTTAACTTACATCATTTTTCCCCTCGAAATTTTAAATTATATACTTTTGGATTAGAAAACATACTGATTTTTACTAGGAAAAGAGAATAAAAATCATTTTCAAAAATTACATACTGGTTGGAAGAAATAAGGTACACAGGGAAAACATGTTAAATACCATCCTCTAAAGAAAAAGAAAGAAAAAACAAACAAAAAATGGAAATTGTCTGTCTGAAAATTCTAATATTGAATATCATGCATCTAGAAATATCAATACATTCAGTAACTAAATATCACTTTATAAAATGCTCAACTACCACCCCTTGAAATCAAAAGACACTTTTGAGTAAAGGTAAAAGGGAATTTTTGTCTTTTTATAGAGCAAAATCCAATTATAGAGCCAGATTTACAATATTTAATGCTAAGAAATTACTCAACTACCCTAGAAACAACAGTTTCAGCCCCACAGTTAGACTTTCTATAATAGAAAAGACAGTGGGTACCCATGCATGAGTCCAAGTTCATTGCTTTTCAAATGCCATTATCAAATTTATAAAAAAAAAAAAAAGAAAGAAAAAGAAAGAAAAGATTCTTGATCTTGTGCCACATACAAGTAGAGAGAAAGAGGTGGTAGGTGATAAGGGGCAGAGAGAGAGAGAGGTAGATTGTACAAGTATTTTTTTTTTTATTTTCTTTGTGAAGTAATAGGAGAGATCACTTGGAAAATGTTAAGAAGGGAGATGAAGGACTTAAGGGATTTGAGAAGGGTGGTAAAGGATTACAGTAGTTTCATAGGGGATTAGGTAAAAGGTTCACTAGGGTATTTGGTGGGACTGTACTTAGACACTGGCAATATATAAAATTATTGCCCTAAAAAAGCTTAGCTTTTAAAAGAGGGAGTTAAGGCAAAAAAAAAAAAAAAAAGTTAAGAATTAAATAAATGCAGGCAGTTTGCCATTGAGCTTTACAAAGTCTGTCCCAATACTTAATTTATCTCATAGTTCAAATAAATGATCTAATTCTCATTTGAAAATATACTTTGAAATATGAATTAGCTTAAATAACCTTTATGCCCTTTCATTTACCCACAGACACAATCATACAACGGGTTTTTTCTTCTAGACTCCATGTTGAATAGCTGCTGGTAACAGAATCTCTTCTTTGATGGTTTGTGTCGTCACTTCAAAATAAGCAACAAAAAGGAAAGCAGTCATAATAGTACAGCAAGGGTTGTTGCGGTGTTTTCTGTTATGAGACTAAGACTCTGATTTTCATTTTGTTTTATATTTCATGGAGCTGAACCAAGCCTACAATTCCCATTAACTTCCAAAAGAGGCCATGCTAAGAGCAGCTCCTCAGAAGTATAGAACAAGAAAAAAAAAAAGACAAAAAGGTAAAAAAAGAAGGAAAGAAAGAGGGGAGGGAGGGAGGGAAGAATGAAGGAAGGAAGGAAGACTGTCTTACTCTAATATTCCAAGACTGGTTTCTTTCATGTTATGGATTATCTTTTCTTATTGTTGCTCTCCGATTACTAGGTTATTATTTAGTGCTGCACTTGTACATTTTGATCTATGTGACAGAAACAGAAAGAATAGATAGGGAACAATACAGGAACACATTAGCATAGGTGTCACTACAGATGCCTGATAAAACCATCAAAACTTAATGGTCCTTGTTAGCAAATAGTTTTATAACAACAGCGATGGATCAATTGCAATCAGTTTCTTCTGGGAGGCTAAACACATTTAAACAGCAAATTTCTCATCTTCTTGCACATTTAAAGGAGTTGAGCTCTGCTCATAGATAGCTTCATACTAGAATGGAAACTACATGTTAAAATAATCCAGGGAACATGAAGTGCTGCTCATATCATTGAAAATGATGTGGCATCAAAGATAGACTACATTAATACATTAATAATGTTATTATTAACCAAATACATGCTTGCTATCTTTCACCCTACCTTTTCAGTCAGCCTAGTCTAAATCTTATTTTGCCAAACACAAGTGAATTTTGCTTATCCTATAAAAAAATTGACTGTAAGAAAAAAAAATGGCTATTGTAGTTCAAGTGTCAGATTATGATGTCTGCTACTGGGGTGGTACAGGGAGATGAAGTGAATTGGATAAGGGATACATTTTGTAATGAGAACTGACATGACTTGATGATCTATAGTATGAGAGTTAATTTTAAAAAATAGACAGGTCAAGGATGACACCTATAGTCTCATAATGTTATTTAAGAATTGAATAAAGCAATGTATGTAAAGTGCCCGGTAGAAATAAATTATTTAAAAATTAGATTTTATTGTTAAAATGTTAAAGTGGCACTTTCCACAGAGTTATTATGAGATTGGTTAAAAAGAAAATAGAGAATCCATAAAAAAAAAAATCACTAGAATTAATAAATGAATTCAGCAAAGTAGCAGGATACAAAATTAACATCCAGAAATTGATGGCATATGTATATATATATATATAATATATATATATATATATTGAACTCTCAGAAAGAGGAACTGAAAAGAGAATCATATTTACCATTGCAACAACAAATTTAAGCTACTTAGAAATGAATTTAAACAAGGACATAAAAGACCTATATTTGGAAAACTATAAGACATTGAAAAAAGAGATAAGGTACAAAAAAATGGAAGCATATACTATATTCATGGATCAGAAGAATTAACATAATTAAAATGGCCATATTACCCAAAGCAATTTACAGATTCAACACGATTCCTATCAATATACCAATGGAATATTCCTAAGATCTAAAACAAGTACTCCAGAAATGTGTATGGAACCACTAAAAGACCCTAAATGGCCACAGTAAACTTGAGAAAGAAGAACAAAGTTGGAGCGATCATATTACCAGATATCATGTTATACTACAAGCCATTGTAATAAAAAATCCTGGTACTGGCACAAGAACAGGCGTATAGATCAATGGAATAGAGCAGAGAACCCAGAAATTTACCCAAGCCATTATACCCAATTAATATTTGACAAGGGAGGCAAGAGCATGCAATGTAGTAAAGACAGGCTCTTCAATAAATGTTGTTGGGAAAATTGGACAGCTACATGCAAAATAGGAAACTAGACTGCCAACTTACACCATATACAAGAAGAAACCCCAAATGAATAAAAGACTTATATGTGACTCGTGAATACATAAAAATCCTAGAAGAAAACATAGGCAGCAAAATCTCAGACATTTCACATAGCAGAATTTTTACTGATACATTGCCTAGGGAAAGAGAAACAAAGGAAAAAATAAACAAATGGGGCTATATCAAACAAAAAGTTTCTCCACAGCAAAATGAATCAGCATCAAAATGAAAAAGGAACCCACTACATGGAAGAACATATTTGCCAATGATACATCTAATAAGGGGTTAATTTGCAAAATACATAAAGAACTAATACAACTCAACAAAAGGAAGACAATCCAATTAAAAAACAGTCAGAAGACCTAAATAGACACTTCTCCAAAGAGGACATGCAAATGGCCAGGAGACAAATGAAAAAATGCTCAGTGTCATTAATCATCAGAAAGATGCAAATTAAAATGACTATGAGGTATCACCTCACACCTGCCAGAATGGCTACCATCAATAAATCAACAAGTACTGGTGAAGATGTGGAGAAAATTGAACTCTGGTACACTGCTAGTGGGAAAGCAGACTGGTGCTGCCACTATGGAAAACAATATGGTGTTTCCTCAAGAATTTAAAAACAGAACTAACTGCCTTTTGACCCAGTAATCTCACTTCTAGGAATATACCCTAAGAAGCCTGAAACATCAATCAGAAGGAATATATGCACCCCCATGTTCACAGCAGCACTATTTACAATAGCCAAGATCTGGAAACAGCCCAAGTGTCCATCAGTAGATGAGTGGATAAAAAAGCTGTGGTACATTTACACAATGGAATACTATGCGGTTATAAAAAAGGACCTCTTACCCTTTGAGACAACATGGAGGGACCTGAGGACTATTATGCTATGCAAAGTAAGCCAGTCAGAGAAACATAAATGTCACATGGTCTCACTTATATGTGAAATCTAATTAACAAAATAAACTGACAAGTAAAATAGAATCAGAGGCATGGAAACATGGAATTGACTGATGAATCAGAGGGAAGTGTTTGTGTTTGTGTGTGTGTGTCGGGGCTGGGGAGGGAATGATGTTTTTAACTGTTCTCATGAGGCTATTACTATCTTATTGGCAGTTTCTCTTAGAATAATATAACAACATCCAGAGAGTAACCCAATAAGTCATACATTTCCATTACTACTTCTTTGGAATGAGGCATTTAAAGTAAACCAACCACCCTGCTGGTGTGGCTTAGTGGTTGAGCATCAACCCATGCACCAAGAGGTTGCTGGTTTGATTCCCAGTCAGGGCACATGCCCAGGTTGTGGGCCCGATCCCCAGTGAGGGGTATGCAGGAGGCAGCCAATCTATGTTCTCTCTCATCCATGATCTGTCTCTCTCTCCCTCTCCTTTCCTCTCTCTCTAAAATCAATAAAGAAAAATAATTTTTTTTTTAAAAAGAAGTAAACCAACCAAGATAAGTAGACTCTAAAAACAGAGTACTTGGAATAAATTCATGCAATATAAAAGGTACCTAGTACCAATATGCATACGTTTTCAAGTGTTTTTGCTAAAATCTCTCATAGAGGATAATTAAGAATATTTATAAATAAAATTGATTAAGTAAAAGAGCTAAATGTGCAGTCTATGGTGTGGTAGGACTACTACTGTTTTTATATTGATTTTTAAAATTATTCTTGCAGTAGACTTTTTTTTACTGCCATGTAATAGTATAAGAAATATAACATTTCCTTGAGGGGAAAGCCCAGGTCTACCTAGAATAATTGGCAAAATAATGTCAATTTCCAGTATGTAGAGAAAACACAAAAATGCACACGGACTAAAGAAATTGTACCATCCTGTTTTATTAGACTTCAGGACTGATCCTTTACACCTGAACTTTCTTATCCCAGTCTTTCCATGTCAGTAACAGCTTGAAAGTAGACATGATAAGCAGTTTTTGAAGCCAAGGTCAAACACATTTTGTAATTAAATTTATTACTCATCACAAAACAAAATTTGTGATGGAAACTTTTGATTATCTTTCTCAGTCACTTTTTTTCATTTAAAAACATAAACACACACTGAAATATTAACCATAAAATAATACTATTAACAGTAACAACGTTAACTTTCACTGATGGATTTCTATATACTGGACATTGTTTTAAGACATTTTCATGTATCATAGCATTTAACAACTCTTTTAGTGAATTACTTTATACAGTTATCTCTATTTTACAAAAGAGAAAATAGAAGTATAGAGAATTTGCCCCCGCCAGTGTGGCTCAGTTGGTTGAGAATTGTCCTGTGCACAGAAAGGTCACCGGTTTGATACCTGGTCAGGACCAGGCACATACAAGAGGCCACCTATTGATGTTTTCCTCTCACATCAATATTTTTCTATCTCTCTCTCCCTCTCCCTCTCCCGTTCTCTCTCTCCAAAATAAATAAAAATATAAAAAAAATATTAAATAAGTATAGGAAATTTTAATTTTTTAAAAATGTTTTTATTTTTTAGAGAAAGAGAAAAGGGAGAGATAGAAACATCTATGTGAGAGAGAAACATCAATCAACTGCTTCCTGCATGCCCCCTACTGGGGATCGAGCCTGCAACCCAGTCATGTGCCCTGACCAGGAGTCAAACCAAGACCTTTCAGTCCACTGAGCCAAACAGGCTGGGTAATATGGGAATTTTAATAATTTGACAAAATTCACATAGTATGTAACTTGTAGAAGCAGGACTTGCAGCCATACAATATGCCTCTAGAGGTCATACTTTTAATCAGTGTGTTATACTGCCTTCCTAGAATATTGTGGTACAATGTCAAACACTAGTGTCATGCACCATCATTTCCCAGGAGCATAAGTCCTAAAGAACTATCATGTCTTTGGGTAGCAATCACAGTGCTACTTCTTTGTCAGTTCCCAATCAGTTGTATTATTGGGATGGTAAAATCCTCCAAATTCTTTTACACTCTAGCAGGTTTAGATGTTTCTACCATCACTTTTACTTCCACCACTACCGATACTTAAAATCGTTCTTTCAAGCATCCTCATTTCTCTAATTGCTGCTGCAGAAGTAGTTGACTACATCTTGCTTATGTCCTAGTCTATTATTTTGGCATACCTGAGTCCATCTCCAAATTATCAGTTGAGATTTTCCCAAACTGTAGTACGCATGTTATCAAATATTCATTGAAAAGGCTTTCAGCATCAAATATAACTTGGAAACACTGAGTTAAACAGAGATAGAGATTTTTAATGAAAATTATTGGGTTACTTAATAACACTGTTACACATTTTGAATATACAAATTAGAGGATAATATTCAGTTTTGGGCCCATTATTTTTTTAACACTGGGTTAATGTGTTTTTCTCAGGAAAAAACAAAACAAAAACTATTTACCTTTCATGAGAAACAAGTTCTAGGTAACACAGTTTGGGAAGTATTGCTGTATTTTTATAGTTCTCAGCCTTACATTTAACTTGTGTTTTTAACCTTTTATGTGAGCCAAAGGGAGCATGTTTGAAAACCAGATGTGTTCCACAGGACATCTGTTCACAACCCCTGCTTTAGATTATTAAATTACAGACTCTTATCATCACTTCCTTTTTCGCTATTCGCTGAACAATAATTTGGCCACAGGGACTGTCGTTTTGAGGCCTTCCTTAGGCATGCTGGTCCCTTCACATTTATGGCCTAGGACTTTAAGACTGGTTTCCTAAGAGCTAGGCCAGAGGACATTTGGGGAACATCCAGTGATGCTCTGAAATATGTTTTTACTTCCTGGGATCAACCTATGCTTTAAACCTAAGAATGTGAATTTTCATTTGCTTCTACTTAAGAGTGAGCTCTCTGTTTACCTAGAGACACGCAGGGTGTTTTCTGATACAGAGCTTCAAGTGATATTTTTATATACCAGAGTTTCCAATGTGTGTATGGAGGTTAAGTACTTGCAATGACCCATGATCAGCCAGTCCCTGAAAGGATACATTAATACAATTGTCTTTTATTCCACCTACTTCACACCTTGATTCAACGATGGGGTAAATTACATGAAAGGGGAAAGTGAACATGCATTGAATACCTGTCATGACGTAGACTCTTTCACAGGCATTATCTCATTTAATATAAAATCATTTGTGAGGCAACCCAGCTGTACAGATGAGAAAACTGAAGCTTAGACAATTTAGCTATATTATCCAAAGTCACAAGTAATGCGCTTTTTCTATAATTACACAGTGTTTAATCAACATATTCATAATTACCCTATTACAGAGTACTAATTTTTCTTATTTCTGTTTAGATTTTTATTTCTGTTGGCTTAGAATTTACATTAGAACAACAACAACAACAACAAAACAAAAAACATTTGCCAGATTTAACTGAATAGTGTTGGAATGAAAAGAAAACTCAAAAAGCTGAAATTGGGTAAGAAGCTCTGTTAATGATTAACAACTGAGGTGTAAATAATCTAAAGAAAATTTCTAATTGATTCCCACATGTAGCTTTGTCCTTTCATTATAATAGCCTAAATTCCTAATAATTAATTTCAAATTTGAAATAACATTGTGAAAGTTTGATTTAGAGTGTTCTGGGGCAGTTAACCCAGTTTCCCTATTCAGATTCTTGCAATAATATTGCCTACAAGATTTCTCAAGATGGACATAGAGTGCTGCTTTCTCAGACTGATGTTAAGTACCATTCAAAGTGTCAAGGTACCTCCTCTGAAGTCATCAGCAACACTAGGGAAGTGTTAATGTGTACATTTCAAAGGTTTTCCCTCTAAACTCTACAAAGCTTTCAAATTTTGAGGATGCTAACAAAATAGACAATCCCAAGAGCTGATGCTGACTACAGACCATTTGAGAAGATTTACCACAGGTACAGCTCAATGGGTATAATTGAGGTTTACCTGTAACACTGCCACGAAAATACAGCTTTGCTTAATTCTCAAGTCCAAAACATCTTTTGAATAATATTGTTTCCTACATCTAGATGCATAGTATAAAACTATTAAATTTTCTATTATGAGACTTCATCTGTTTTCTGTCTGGTGAGGCTCAAAGAGTTTCTACATCTCCTTTCTTTGTTTCCATATGCTCAAAGGATCCATTTTATCTCAATAGCAGAAAAGTGTGGTGAAAGGCGTAGAATTTAAAGCTCCTTGAACCCTGTCCCTTTGGGTTTGGAGGCAACTTAGTTTTCTTAAATGTAAAACATATACAGTGCCTCCTATTGAGGAGACAGAGGCAGATTAGGCAGTGACGAATGGGACCATGGGAAGGGAAGGCTGAGACACAGGGGGAAGTTAGAGATGAGTTGGAGCTCAGTACTCAGTACATCTGGAGGTTTATTCAGACTCTCTATCTCAAAATAAAACTAAAATCAACATGGGCATTGTGCCCCCAAGGCCAGAAACTCCCAGCCCTCATTTATAGAAATGCATATTAGAAGCTCCTGGAAGGAGCACAGGTCTATTACATAACAACAGCAACAACAACAACAACAACAACAACAAAACAGAAAGGCTGGTTTCATGCAAGAGAAGAATAGCAATTGTAGCCATTGCTTTTTCTGGGACCCTAATGGGTTTGCAAAGGAATTTTATTTACTATTAAAGAATATAGTGATGGAGATTCTGACCCATTCCAATGAATATACCTACTAGTTTCAAGCAACAGGATTGCTGAATGAGTTCTGTGAAACTATAGAGTGTATTTCTATCACAGAAAGCAAGGTCACCTTAAAAAGGATTATAGATAACCAAAATTGGACTTAGAAGAGAAACCAAAAGCAAGCATAGGGTTGATCCAAGGGCGTTTCCTCTCCTCCTCACTAATAGCCTGGGAGGAGTTGAAATGATCATAAAAAGGGACGCCACTAAGGCCCTATAGATAACCTAGGGCTGAACCCAGTCAGGCAGGAAACACAAGCTTTAAAATGGATGATGTTTAAGGCAGAATTCCTTGAAATGACCAATCAGAGGCTAGCAAGGTATATATCTACGCCTAGTTACAGGAGCCTCATAAGCAATCCACTTGGGTCCCCTCCCCACTGCGGAGAGTCTGTTTACCTTTCAAATAAACTTTCTTTGCTTACCCTTGGTATGTGAAATCATTGTTTGCTTTCTCAAGACAATGAGCCCGATCACCGCCACTTGGTTTCACTATGTTGTTATCATAATTGAATAGTATAACTTTTATAAATATTTAGCATAGTACCTGACACATGGATGATATACAATCAATAATAGGTCTATACTTAAAGATGCAACTACTAACTTTTTTAAAGGGGTTTTCACTTTCTTATAGACACCCTTCTGGCTTTTGCCCTAGAAAGTTCTATTACCATTCTTGTTTTACCAGACCCACGCATGCTACCAGAGACTGTGATTCAGAATATCCTGTCCTAAATAGTTTTTGTCACCTTCATATTTTATAGAAACCTTTTAAATCTTAACCCTGAAAGTTCCACCCCCTTCCATTAACCCTCTTGTTCATGGACTCTGTTGATGGCTGGCAGCGTAATTACCAATTTCTTTCTCTCCATGAGTGAAGCTCAACTTCTTATTGTTACAAGTTTAAGTCTGTGCTTAAATTCTTTGAAAGTCACTTGGCTCTAATAGCTACTGCATCTTTTATCTTTCCAAGCAATCAGTTTGGCCATATTTGCATTATGGAGCCTATACTGATGTCTTTTTTCTGCTTCAAATAACAATAGTTTTATTTCTGAACTAAAAGCCAGTGCTAGTTTACAGCCCATTTGCAAAGACTAAATGGTTGACATAATTTGAGAAAAATAAGTATGCTACCTTCACAGTATGTCTGTTACCTACTCTGTCAGGGCCCCTTGAGTGACTCATTGAAGTATTTTATATTCCTCAAGCAAATGGTCTTTTAGAGTTATAGTTTGGCAAACAAAAAGAGCTTGAACATAAAGAAATATCAATGTACATAATGTCTATTAAAGTAAAATAAAATTATTCTGTTACATACCCATATGTAAGAATAATATTGGACAAACATATTGGTATAAACTAAAGAAGGCGTTTCCATCTCTTCCCCTTTTTCAAGAAAAATAAATAAAAGATTATCTTGAAATATTGACAGTAGCTGTTTATTTAAAATTAGACCTTACATTTAAACATGTTAGATAATTGAGGAATTGAGAACCAAAGTTATGATATTATGTGTTAACATGTGCTGAAATTTCCTCATTTACAAATAGACACACATGACATTAAGTAGATAAATGTTTGAACTACAGAATATTTAGTTAGCAATGATCTTAAAAATTTCCTTGCTATGCTAGGTGATTAGTGACTTGTTATCAAACTGACTTAAATAAAAATTAAGTAATTTTTCACAGTCATTCACACAAGTTACACAGTTAGTAACAATGTTATGACCCAACCCCAGGGTTCTTTATCTTAGTCCAGAGTTTTATTTCTAATATACCACACTAACTATTTGTAGAACTTTAATAAATGAAGACAATGGTTGGTTACAGATAGGGCTACTCACTTTGATATAAGTGACAAATATGATGTATTAACAAGGCAAAAAATAATATATTAAACAACTCTTCAAGAAACTGTTACATGAATCTCTGTTTTAATAGATACATTATATTTGGTTTCAATGGAGATGTAAGACTTTGAAAGTAGTCAATGGACTAATGAGCTTTAAATATACATGCTGTTTATCAAAAGCTTAGCTTAAATAAATGATATACTAGGGAACTTTCTAATGTAGTCTATCTGCCCTTTTCTGTATATTTAAAATGTGATCCTTGTTATAAACTAATGCATCAGAAGACTATATAGCACAGTTATATAATGTGACTCTCCTTCCAATCACTACTAATTACTTTCACTGAATTGTATTTTTATAATAAACTACTAAAATTTCTGAAAGAAATAGTCATATGAACTATGTTAATGCACTTTCTATAATACATAAATTCTTCATCAACATTCCTATACAAATCAATGAGTTTAGATATTTGTATTAGAGAGAGCTGTGCTCCTCTAGCCCTGTAAAGAGACTTGCCACCAATTTATTTTCAGTCTGCATTCCACTCCTGCTTTTCATGATATCTGATGCCTTTAAGGGCTGAGATTCTGAAGGGTTCTACTGGGCAAATTGGCATGTTTCTTGCCAGAATCCCTCTGTGCAGAAACTTGAGTTTTCCTCTAATAAACAATTTGCTACTGTTTCAATCACATCTTCTATAACTTTAATGAGACCTCTTGCCCATTGTCCTCTGTATCCCACACTCATTGTCCTTGTAAACAAATACATATTTATTTTTCTATAATTTTGGTTAGGTTTTGTAAGGCAGAAATAAAAAGTACATGATGTATGATTTCACTTATATGTGAAATCTAAAAAAAAACAAAATAAATGACCAAACACAACAGAAAAAAAAACACCTCATAGATACAGAAAATATTTTGATGATTGCCAGATTGAAAATGGGTTTAAAGCAATGGTTCTCAACCTTTCTAATGCTGTGACCCTTTAATACAGTCCCTCATGTTGTGGTGACCCCCAACCATAAAATTATTTTCGTTGCTACTTCATAACTGTAATTTTGCTACTCTCGTGTCTTAGGCGACCACTGGGAAGGGGTCGTTTGACCCCCAAAGGGGTTGGGACCCACAGGTTGAGAATCGCTGGGTTAGAGGATGGGTGAAAAAGAGGAAGGAATTTAGATGTACCAGTTGCCAGTTATAAAATCAGTCATGGGATGTAAAGTTCAGCATAGGGAATATGTATGGTGTCACATGGGTACTAGAATTATCCAGGTGATTGTTTTGTAAGTTATATAAATGTCTAATCAGTTTGCTGTGCACCTGAAACTAATATAATATTGGATGTCAACTGTAATTGAAGTATTTTTTTAATTAACAAAAATGTATGATCAACTTGCTATGTTCAACAGAATGTCTAGTGTAGATTTTTCATTGTGTTCTTTAAATTTAAATGATCATGATTCTTTACTCTTAATGATAAAGTAACATCATTGCATGACACATGCTCTTGTTTTAAGTCACTTGTGAATCATTTTTGGCATAGAGTAAGTAGTAAATATATACTTTTGAAATACACACTATTACCACTTTTATACTCTTACATTAATAGTAAGTAAATGATAAAAATTTCCTCACCTTTTAATGATAAAACACCAATGTTCTAGTCTTGGATACTGAGGAAATGTCACATCTCATTAGTCAGGAGAGCCATTAGTAGTTGTACCATCTTGGGCTACTTATTTAATATCTTTATTCTCAGTATCTCCATCTGTAAAATTAGGATCACAATAATAATAGTGTTGACCTCAAAGGGTCACTGTAATAAGTAAATGCATCCACTTATGTAAAGTGCTTAATACATGGTCCATCACATAAAAGTTGGTTACTGTTAACCATTATTAAGGAAAAACTAAGTTGCAAAATATTATGTGTAATACGATCTTTGCAGGCTATGGAGGTCTCCTGCTCAGATCTCCATTCAAAATAACCTGCTGTTGTGGGCACAGTTGACTTAGAGCTTCCAGCTGCAAACTTTTGGATTCACTGTGGTTCTCATGCTGAGGTTTACACTTCCCTTGGGATTTTCCCAGGTGATGATTGACAAGGTGGGAGCCTGCTAGATTTGGACCATATCTAAGCTGGGATTCCCCTTATAGGCAACTCTTGTTTGGAAAATCACCATCACTTTAACTGACAAATTTTTAGAACTGTTTTGAGTGGTTTGAGACTCTTTCTTCCCAATCTCTCCTCCTTCCTTCTCTTATTTCACAGATGTCAGACATACATTTCATACTAAAGGCTTTCTTTGTCTACTCTTCCTCCCTCTCCCTTCATGCTTCACAGGTGTTTCCCCCAGTAAATCTCTTTCACATATATCATCTATGCATCTGTTTCTTACAAAATCCAAACTGATACAGATCTGATATGTATCAGGAAAAGAAATGTTTACAAAATTTCTGGAAAGATAAAGTAGAAACTAATCATTTGCCTCAAGGGAGTACGATGTGGATGGGAGGATTTAGGGTTTTCTAATTTTTGGTTTATATTTATTTATATTCTAAAGTTTGTTTGAATTTTTAATCATAAGTGTATATTATTTTATACTTTTAATAAATTAGCAAATAAAAATACCTGAATTAAATCAGAAGCAGCATTGTATAATAAAAAGAATGCTGGACATGGATTTAGAAACTCTGGATTTGGATATTTGTTCTTGCATTTTCAACTGAACAAACTATTTAAATTATCAGCCTTACTGTCCTGATATGGAAAAATAGAGATAATGATCACTATTTGACACTGTGTCTAATAAAATATTCAATAGTTGTCTACACCAATTACATCCATTGTCAGAATGTTCACTTCTCATTATGCAACCCCAAGATCAACCTGGCACACAGACAGAAAAAATGAGTGCCTATATAGCATGATCTAAGTATGTTGAAGGGCCTTGTCTACACAATAATATCACCTGCATCTGTTTCCTGTGATTTGAAGTGCTGGGGGAGAAGGAACTCTTAAATCCTGCCATGATAGCCACATTGTATGGTGTTCAGTGCTATGTTAGGTACGCTAACATTTTACATTATCCACAAAATTAGCACTTTAATGTCCAAAGTTCACTATGAACTTATTTGATGACAGTGAGATGCAGAGAATTTCATTTCCAAAGGTTGATGGTAGCCCCATTTGCAGAAGCCTATTTTTTTCTTATACCAGAATGCTTTTGTAACTTTGTAATTTCTGTTATTAACTCTTAGTTAATAGTAAAACAACTATCACAAAATATCTAAGCCTCACAGGTATAACATCAACTAGAAGCTACATTTGTAAGAGTTTTACTAAGTATCTGATGAAATAAAATATTATTTCAATGGCTAGTAAAAAAAAAATTGGATAAATAAAATGCTCCTTATTAAGGTTGTATCATTGTTTTTAAATTCGACAATTCGACTAATTTTTAGTCTGGGTGGAAACTGTTTCGAAAATGTGGTTCAACTGTAATCACATATGCAGATACAGACAGACTTCAACTTTGAACAATTTACATATATGAACAGTTTACTCTTAGACACTCGTCTCTAACAACCCCACTGCCATGGAAAATAAAACTAATCTAAACACATTTTCTTAAAATGTGCAAGTTCAAAAATGATACAGTAAAGAAAAAGAATGAATCCTTTGCCTCCACAGATAATTATTTTTTTATTCTGCATTATTAAAACAAAATAAAAATTAAATGTTAAAAAATAATAACTTATTTTTAATATCACAGCCATACTTTAAAAATATAATTCAGTTTTCTCTTTTTTGTTAATTCCTATTGATTCCTCAGTCTATGGCAATCTGGTTTTATCCTAAGTTCCCTATTTCAGTGAATGACACTACCATTTACCCAGTTACTAAAACCAGAAACATTGAACTATTATTTTATTCTTTAATTCGAATATCTATCTCAAAACTGAATCTTTTATCACCAATTCCCATAAACTAATCTACTCACTGTTTTCTCCATATCAGTTAGTATCAACTTCAGCCATCAAACTACTTAAGCCAAAAGTATCAGGCTTATTGTTGACTCCTTTTTTAATATTCACGATCTGGTGACTCCCATTTCTATCCCTTACCTGAATTACTGCTATAGCTTCTTCACTGGTCTCTGCTCCCACCTTTGCTTTTCTATAGTTTATTATCAACTAATGGCCAAAATTATTTTTTTGAAAATACATCAGATATTACTCTTTTTTTTTTAATGATTTTATTGATTTTTTTAGAGAAAGAGGAAAGGAGAGAAAGACAGAACCATCAATGTAAGAGAGAAACATCGATGAGCTGCTTCCCGCACGACCCTTACTGGGAATCAAGCCCACAATCTGGGCATGTGCATCAAACCATTTTTTTACTTGCTACATAATGAAAGCTAAGACAACATATATATTTTCAACATTGTCATTAATATCCACTGATAAAATTCAAGAACTTTATTTCACTTTTGAATAAGCCCAATACTGGTGATCAGAACTTACTGTTTTAGCAATTTCCTTAAAGAAAAATATGTTGCTTTTTTTGATGATGAAAAGATCACACTGTCTGTTTAGATGATGATACATAAGCATTCATCTCTTCTTTTAGCGAAGAAATTCATACTTTTGCAATGTTTTCTATTCTTTGCTTTTTTTTTGAGTGGGAAATGTTTAAACCATTCCATTTTAAACTAGGTCTCTGAACTGGAAAAGTAATGATGCATACAAATGCATTATGTGTTAATGATAAAATGCATTTAACTGATGATTAGGCCATTGATATTCTTATCTGGAAACTAGCTCCTTCTGTGTGTTCTGTAATTGCTGCCTTTTCAATAGTCTTACTATGCCACCTTACGGGCAGCCTAGTTCACACCAATGGAAAGTTATAGAAACCACTGCAATTTGTAACTTTTGAAGATTTCTGATTAGGTTGATATTTCCTCCTACTCTTTGAATAGTATGCATTGCTTTAATATAGTGTATCCTGAGGACTGGTCAGTGTGTCAGCATAGGTAAATATGGTACTCACATCTTCCCACAACCATATCAACATTACAACTAAACTACAGAACAATCATCACTCAAAACCACCTGAAATCCAGCTGAACAGAAGTCCTACAACTAAGGATATAAAGAAGAAGCCATGTTGAGACTGGTGGGATAAAATAGAAACATGGGATGGGCTGGTCCCACACCTATGTGTGGCAAATAAAAATCGGGAGGGGCATTTTGGCTGCAGAGGTCCACCATGAGGAACCAGGGGTCCCAGCCCCACATCAGATCCCCCAGCCCAGGGTTCCAGTGCCAGGAGAGAAGTCCCCATAACCTCAGCTGAGTGAGATGGAGGGCTACTAGAGCCCCAGGCATTCTTCTTAAAGGGCCCACATGGGAACTTATTTGGATTCATTCTCTCTGAGCTCCAGCACTAGGGCAGCAGTTTAAAAGGCACCAGGGACATATGGGGAGGAACTGAATTGTGTTGTATGAGGACGAGAGCTGGAGGGGAAGCTTTCTTTCAGACATAAGTGCTGGCAGAGACCACTGTTCCTTTGTTGAGCTCTTCTCCCACAGAGCTTGAGATATCATCAACCTGGCTCCCACTCTTTGTCCTGCCCTGGTGATTCCCTGAGGCCTCACACTAACCAACTTTCAGGGCAACTTGAGATGTTTCCAGTGGCTTTTCCATAAGAATGGCTTGTCTTGGTTCATGCTTCAGACATTCCTAAAATCTCTCAAACAAGGAGCATATGGCCTTGACAAGCCCTGTAACTCTCAGTAGGCGACCCCATGGCAGTTGGCCTTGGTTTGCAGCTTGGCATCTCCTGGGCACTTCAAAGCCCAGCACAAGTAGCAGCCATCTGCAGATTACTTTGAAGCTTATGCTGGGTGGCCCTGGGCAGAACACAGGCAGCAGCTGACCTTGACCTGAACCTCCTGGGAGACCCGAGAGCCAGCTCACCTGGTAGAGAGTTTTAGAACAAATCAAAGCATCACCCAACCACCTCCACAAGCCACATACTTAAGGGTCAGACTCAGCAGGCACCAGAGCCCCACTGAAGTATGTCCTGCTCCATGGGGTTGGACCCCTGCACAGCTTATCCTCCATGGTAACAGGCAGTCCTTGTAGTTAATTGGCCTGGGGTTAAATCTTTCCCACTGACATGCCAATAAAAATCAAGGCTCAACTACAACAGGAGTGTTTACACAGCCCACACTTGGGGGAGACCTATAATGTTCAACTTGGATGATCAGAGAGGCTGTGCCACTGTACCTTACAGGACACCTACTACAAGGCCACTGTACCAAGCCCAGGAGACATAGCAGCTTTACCTAATAGAAACAAACATAGGGAAGCAGCCAAAATGAGGAGACAAAGCAACATGTCCCAAATGAAAGAACAGAATAAAATGCCAGCAAAAAAACTAAACAAAATGGAAACAAGCAATCTACTATATGCAGAATTCAAACCACGGGTAATAAGGATGTTTCATGAACTTGGGGAAGAGCCGATGAACTTAGTGAGAACTTCAACACAGAGATAGAAAACATAAAAACAGAAATAGAAAACATAGAAAAGAACCAGTCAGAAATGAAAAATACATGAACTGAAATGAAGAATAGATTACAGGGAATCAACAGTGGAGTAAATGAAAAGGTTCAAATCAGAAATTTGGAAGATAAGGACACATAAAACACCCAATCAGAACAGCAAAAAGAAAAAAGAATCCCCCAAAATGAGGATAGTATAAGCAGCCTCTGGGACACCTTCAAGCATACCAATGTTTGCATCATAGAAAGAAGAAGAAGAGAGTGCAAGGACCTGCAAAACTATGTAAAAAAACAATGTCAGAAAATTTTCCTAACCTGGGGAAGGAAATAGACATCCAAGTCCAGGAAGCACAGAGAGTTCCAAACAAGATGAACCCAAAGAGGCCCACACTATGACACATCATAATTAAAATGCCAGAGGTTAAAGACCAAAAAAAAAAAAAAAATCTTAAAAGCAGCAGAAGAAAAGCAGTTAGTTACATACAAGGGAGCTTCCATGAAACTGTCAGCTGATTCCTCATCAGAAACTTTGCAGGCCAGAAGGGATTGGCATGAAATATTCAGAGTGATGAAATGCAAGGACCCACAACCAAGATTACTCTACCCAGCAAAGCTATCATTTAGAATCAAAGGACATATGAAGCTTCCAAGACAAGGAAAAGCTAAAGGAGTTCAACACCACCAACTGAGTACTACATAAGATGTTAAAGGATCTTCTTTAAGATGAAAAAATATGAACAATAAAGTGGCAATAAATATCTATCTATCAACAATTGAATCTTAAAAACCAAAATAAATGAAGAACCAGAACAGAAATAGACTCATAGGTACAGAGAACACTTTGAGGGCTGCCAGATGGGCAGGGGGTTGGGTAAATGGGTGAAAATGGTGAAGGGATCAAGAAAACAAATTGGTAGTTACAGAATAACCTCAGGGATATAAAATCCAGCATAGGGAATATAATAAATAATATTTTGTAATAACTGTGTAGGGTGTCAGATGGGTAGGAGATTTATCAGGATGAGTACTTAATAAGTTATGTAATGTCTAATCACTGGGTTGTACACCTGAAACTAATAATGTATGCCAACTGTAATTGAAAAATAAAAAATAATCATTTAAAGTAAAAAAATAAAAGAGCGAAAAGGTTGGAAACTGCAAAAAAAAAAAAAAAGACTGATTATATTGTAAGTATTTTCTATTCTACACTTAAACCCTCTTGATATTAACATTTGTGAAATACAAAAGCAGAGTAGAATATTGGGGTTTATGTCATAGTTGTTCCTGGATTGGTAGTCACTTGATTGGTCACAAACACAGCTGCATTATATTCTTCATCAAGAAATAAAACTAAGGGCCCTGGCCGGTTTGGCTCAGCGGTTGGAGCGTCGGCCTGCGGTACAGAGAGACCCGGGTTCGGTTCCCGCTAAGGGCACGTACCTCGGTTGCAGTTAGTCCCCGGCCCTGGTTGGTCGTGCGGGTGGCAGCCACTCGATGTGTCCCTTCGCATCGATGTTTCCCTCTCTCTCTCTTCCTCTCTCTCCCTCCCGCTCTATCTGAACAAAAAATGTCCTCGGGTGAGGATTAAAAAAAAAAAAGAAATAAAACTAAGGAAGTAAGATAATTGCAAGGTAAATATAAAATGTTCTTTGTTTAGATTTCTGAGTTTAAGAATATTGTGACTTGAATTTATTTAATAAAGAAGATTATATTTCTATTTTTTCTTGATAAAATATATTAAAGTTATTATTGTTATTGAGGTACCTTATTGTATTAGAATCAATATTTTTTATTTTTTAAAAAGAGTGGTATTCCCCCAAAATATAGTATATCCTATGTTTCCTAGGCCCCATAAACATTGGAGTGAATGAGTGTGATAATCACCACTACAAACCTCTGTTTATGTAAATCTACCTCTTTGTGCTTTTTGAAGACTTCAGCTTCCCTCAAATTCCTCCCAGAGTTTTGACAGTTCCCTAGACGTGTTGCCTTTGCACTAAGTCAAATAGTCTCCCCAGTTAATATGTAGTTAGTATCTGCAAACTTTCTTCTCTCAAGCACTGCTCTGATGTTGCAGTGACTCTTGTCACTACTAGTTTACTACTATTTCACTAACGCCAATTCCCATTAAAAGTGTGGCATATAAATAGAATTTTATTTTTTGCAGTGTACATCAGTGGAAAGGATTCTAAGTCAGGCAAAAAAGTCCAGTTAGATGTTCCAGGAACAACACCTGGAGAAGCCTCAATTCTAATTTCAAAAGAGATTGGTACCAAAATATCTAATCAAAAAAGTGAGAAAAAGAGGGACATCCTCCAGATAAGCTGGACCAGGCAGGAAAATTATCATTACTTTGCATCTTCTCATATGTATTTAGATCCTGACTGATGGACTAGGCATGAGAGGACAGTATTTGGGCAAAATGTAAATAAGATATAGTAGTCAGTCCTAAAATAGAAGGCCAGAACATTAGGACAGATTGCTGATTGAGTAAAACTCAGGTGGGAGAACCAGAGAGCTTAGTGTTAAAAATCTGGTCAACATAAGCCTGGCATGGGAAAAAAGAAGATAGACAATAAAGAATAGTCAATCTTGTGGCTGAGTGGCTAAAATTTGCCTATAGCATGCTGAATACCCTAGTAAGGGAAGCAGTGGATGATGTGTGAAAGATATAGAGTAGAGGAGGGTGGTTTTAAAATGTTTATTTGGCTCAGCTTGTGTGGCTCAGTGGACTGAGCATCGTCCCATGGACTGAGAGGTCCCGGTTCTATTCCTGGTCAGGGCACATGCCCAGGTTGCTGGCTCAACCTGGGGCATGCAGGAGGCAGCCAATCAATGTTTCTCTCTCACATAGATGTTTCTATCTCTCCCTTCCTCTCTCTAAAAAATCAATAAAATATTTTAAAAATGTTTATCTGGCATGTACTACAATAACTTAAAAAAAAGGCTGGATATGTGAGAGAATGTATGTTTGGAGATAAGACGAAATATTTTATTCTAATTATTACGCGGCAGTTATGTTGTAAACTATTGTTATATTTGTATGTATGCCTTTGTTATAATTCCTTCATCAAACCAAGTTCGAAGTATAATTGCATGCACTATGTATGTAAGAATTCCATATAATTATTGTACATCTTTGTATATCATTTATTAATTATTTATTGTTTTTGGTGAAATGCACATAGCCAAGGTGGTGCAGTGTTCATTTGTGTTCATCTTTTGTTTTAGTTGCTGACACAAATTTCCAGACAGATTTTCTATTATTATTGATCTGGAATGATTTTTATTTAAGGTGACCTTTTCTGGACTAACCACAGCAAACTATTTATTTCTGTATTAATTTGCTAGGACTGTATAACAAGGCACCACAGACTAGGTGACTTAAACAACAGAACTTTATTTTCCCGAAATCAAGGTGTTGGTAGATTTGCTTCCTTCTGAAATCTGCGAGGGAAGGCTATATTCCAGGCATCTCTCCTTATCTTCAAAATGGTCATCTTGCCCGGTGTGGCTCAGTGGTTGAGCGTCGACCCATGCACCGAGAGGTCACTGGTTTGATTCCTGGTCAGGGCACATGCCCAGGTTGTGGGACTGATCCCCAGTGAGGGGCATGCAGGAGGGAGCCAATTGATGTTCTCTCTCATCGATGTTTCTATCTCTCTCTCCCTCTCTGTCTAAAAATCAATAGAGAAAAAAAGTGGTCATCTTCCTGTGTCTTCATGTCATCTTTGCTCCATACTTGTCTGTGCCTGAATATCCTCTTCTTTAAAGAGTACGAGTAATATTGGATTACAACTCAACCTAAAAACTGAACTTTAACTTAATCACCTTTTTAAAGACCCTTACTTTAAATACAGTCACATTTTGAGGAAATGGGAGTAAGAATTTCAATATCTGGATTTGGTGGGACACAATTCAGTCCATAAACATTTCCATCAAATAACTTGCTGTGCTTTAGGCAGAAGGTAAATGTAGCTTCAAAATCTAGGTTACGGTAAAATAGGTAGTTACTATGTGTTGTTTTTTGTCTTCCTTAGAATTTGGTTTGGGTTTCTTGTTTTTGAAAACCAATCACATCTTTTTTTTTTTTTTTTATCCTCACCGAGGACATTTTTCCATTTTTTGTTCAGGTAGAGTGGGAGGGAGAGAGAGGAAGAGAGAGAGAGAGAGAGAAACATCGATGTGAAAGGAACACATCGAGTGGCTGCCACCCGCACAACCGACCAGGGCCGGGGACAAACTGCAACCGAGGTACGCGCCCTTAGCGGGAACTGAACCCGGGTCTCTAAGGACCGCAGGCCGACGCTCTAACCGCTGAGCCAAACCGGCCAGGGCAAAACCAATCACATCTTTTTCTAAGATTTTGTGGTGAAAACCCATGATCATTTTAATGGTGTAATATGATGCTAAACATGAACACAGATGAATATGACAATATTTATTACTTATTTGCAAGCCTATAAGGAGGTCCTGAATGGGTAGTGTTTTATTCCAAAATGTTTTTACTCTAATTATGTTGCTTTAATTTAAGTTAAACACTTCTTTAAATAGTCATTTAACTGGTCTCCGCATCTCCAGTTGTTTTTTTCACCCCTATATCTTTCACATTGTCACTAAAAATGATAACTTGCTCCATTTGTCAGCAAAAATCTGCAATGATATGCTTCACTGTATGCAAAAGAAAATCCAGCCCTGGCCGGTTTGGCTCAGCGGTTAGAGCATCGGCCTGCGGTCCAGAGAGACCCGGGTTCGGTTCCCGCTAAGGGCACGTACTTCGGTTGCAGTTTGTCCCCGGCCTTGGTTGGTCGTGCGGGTGGCAACCACTCGATGTGTCCCTTTCACATCGATGTTTCTCTCTCTCTATCTCTTCCTCTCTCTCCCTCCCACTCTATCTGTACAAAAAAAATGGAAAAATGTCCTCGGGTGAGGATAAAAAAAAAATCCAAAATTTTCAGATTGACACTCATGATCTGGCATGTTTGTCTGTCTAAGCCATAGCTTCCCATTACACATCAATACTCCAACCACACTCTATGGCAGGCACGCACTCTCTCTGCTCATGCTTTAATTTAGTTTAATCTCTTTTCCTTTCTGCCTATTTCCATATATTAAAGTTTTATACATATCCCATAGAGCTATTCAGATGTCATCTCATCCACGAGGCCTTTCTACATTCCTAGTCTACAGCTCCCTGCATGTTCACCTGTTGCATTTTGCTTTGAGCTATATTACAACTTTTACCGTAGTTTGTCTGGTATTAGTTACTTATGCACCTACCTGCCTCTTCTTTTTTGGAAGTTCCATGAATGACAGGAGGGCAAGCTTACATTTTATTCATCTTTAAATGTCTCTATTGGAGAACATGACACATAATAGGCACTTGTTAAATATTAAATAAGTCAACCTGATGAATATAAAATACAAAGTTTCAGATGAGTAGATTAAAATTAATTATATCAATTTGTGAGAGTCTTGGATTGGCTGGGTTTGCTGATGAATTTGGCATTGAGTTTAATTATCTATATCTTAGCATTTCTGTAAATGGACTTATATTTTCTGTTTTTCATGTAAACTAGGAATCCCATGTAATTATTTTTATTTCTTATGACAGCTGTCCAAGTCCATTCTCAAATGTAAAACAAACAACTTTCTAAAATGAGTCACATTGTCAGAAGGCTGTTGTGGCTACAGAAGCCAGGCCATCCAAACAGAAAGGCACTTTGGTAAATGGGGCCCTCAAAGGCTAAAGAAAAATTAGCGTCTGTGTTAACATCAGCCCTGGCAGAAAGGTTTCAAAATTATTTCTCATCCACTTTAATGAGCTTTTATTATAGAAACCCCGAGGTATTTTATATCTCACATGGAAGAGTATAATTAGACACAAATTGATGGGCCTGTGCCTGTTGTGAAAATAGAATTTATAATAGATTACTCTGAACCTGTTCTCTGCCTGGTATTATGCCTCAAAAGCATCTGCAAATGCTGTAACTAATCTCCTAAAATAATTGGTAACAAATCTGCACACCATTTCCCATTTCCTGATATATAAACCATTATGAGATCAGCCAGGTGTGATTCTTTTACAGCTCTTGCCCAACACTATTAAGCATCTAATGAACTTGACAAAATTATCTTCATTAGAGTCTTGAACACTGATCCACTTTGTCTTGGTGAAGGTATTATTTAGTAAAATGAGTTTTTGGTAATCTGCAGCCAGAAAAAATCTTTGTTTTAGGAACATTGCCCCCTAAATGTTTTCTCTTATAACTCTCCAATTTCTCTGTGGTTCAGTAATTTAATGGCTACAATATATTATTAGTTATCTCGGCATATTTTATTTCAATTTATCATGGAGAATTTAAAATATTGTAAAAATAGGGAATTATGTATTTTTCTAAAGGCTATGTCAAGACATGGAAATAACATAAAATAAATTATTCAGTATAAAAATATTTCTTATATACTGAAGTCAAACATGCACACTTACATTCCCAGTGGTCTAATTTGAAGATAAATTGGAAAATCAGTGTGTTCCCAATATAAAACAACTTATTAGTAGCAGAAAAACAAAACCAAAAAGCAAAATAAACAAATAAGAAACAAAATATGGTTTTCTGTAACCCAGAAATGCTTCATGAATAGAAACTCTTGGAACCCAAGAAATATCAACATTCCACTTTGAATAACTGAGAGAATATTAGATGGCATAATTCCAGTGTCCACTGAAAATAATTTCTTTAGGGATGCATAACTATTAGAGGCATCTTGCTTTTTATCATAATAGTGAGCTGAGCCATGGACATGGACATTTCATGACTCAACACTACATAGTCTGGCTATTTGAAGAGTATCACATGATCAAAGCAAAACAAGGATTTGGAGCTAGCAGTTGAGAATATTTCCCAGAGAGCCTTATGACTGGCTCCTAAAATACATAGATTCTTTCAACCGGCGCAGCATCCTTCAAGAAATGTGCTCATACAAATGGAAACTCAGTTGCCTCTGCTTCAGCTATAGGGCTTTTTACCTCATTCCTTACTCTCTTGATGCTTGAACTTCAAATCTCACCTCCCAACTTTGCCTTTATGCTCAAATCATTTTAGGACCGTGACTATATTCCTGCTTTTTTACTTTTTTCTTAATTTTTTAAATTTCTAGAAAATCTCACAAGCAATATACCCACTCGTTTAATGTCGATGCTGTAAGAGCTTGTCCCAGAAAGCCAACAATTCAGCTATGCACATTTTATAATTGAAATGTTCAAGAAAATTATGTTAGAAGAATAGTACAGTACTAACTTTGATATTATTTACAAGGCTGATTTATCCTCATTAAATAGTATTATTGGAAATTATCTTCTTCTTAAATGATTTTATACAAATCTAATCAATTTCAGATCAGAAAATTGAGCGCCAAAAAGGAAAAATGCAACATAAACAAAGAAATAAAAAAACCTCACCACATAGCTAGGGTTAGAGCTAGAACTCAACACAAGATATCCAGATTCTGTGCCATATTCTACCTCTTATTCTGTACTGATGACAAAACCTCCATTAATTTTAGTAGGTCTTCTATACACACAGCAGTTTGCACCCAAGTTCTGTTGCATGTAAATATACAACATAGAAAAGTAAATAACATTAAAGTTGATGCATCTGAGAGCTTTCTTACTTTGACCTCTCAATTAAAGAGTCATTATTGTAGTCAGGCAACAGTAGAAAAAATTCCTGTCATATGGTAATAATATGGTAAACATATTGTTGGTGATGATAAAGATTACCTAATTAAAAAAAAAAAAAAACTAAGAGTGTTATTTAAAACAATATACTTCAATGTTATTAATATTGTCATCTTTAAAATGGATAAGAATATCTAACTCCCATCATACACAAACTTGTATCACTATCCTAGTGTGCACTATTTTTGTATGTGGAGTTTCATAATTATGATATCTCTTGGTTACAAATATGAATAAACCCAAGTTGTAAAAAGAAATAGGAAGTAATTTTAGAGTTTATTCTTATCTCAATAAAATATAATTTTTATTAACTTGTAATACTACAATAAGATAGGATAAATAATTAAAAAGACCTTCCGTATGTATGTTACTATAGTTAGTTTTGGGGTTTTTTATTTGTTTGTTTATTTTCTTGCCTTCCTTAAACATATCACCTGAAGGAGTAGTGATATCTACAGATAGGATAACTGATACATGGGATAAGAAAGGGGATCACCAGTAATTTGTAAAGCCTATGTAATAATCCCACAATGAATGAATATTTTATGCCATCAGTAACCATGCGAATGAACTGTTCAGATATTCCAGATACTAATTCCTGATATTATTTGGACTTCTTTGAGCCAAACTTCACCAAAATTGACATGAAAAATATGACTTCAAAAAAGTTGTAAATAGTGATTTACTCAAATGACAAGAGATATATTCAAACTATGTGCACATTTGTGATACATATCTACTGAATAGGATTTGAAAGAGAATCTGCTTTCCCTTCCTTATTCTGATTACCCTGCCTCCTTGAATCACTGCAAGATCTTAAAAAGCGATGCCTAACTTTCATGGATTTTGTGTTGTTCACATCAGGTTTTCCTCTTTTTCTTTTTTACTTTATTGATTTTAGAAAGAGAGGGAGAGAGAGAGAAACATCAATGAGAGAGGACATCAATTGGCCGCCTCCTGCATGCCCCCCACTGGGGATCAGACCCATAACCTGGGCATGAGCCCTGACTGGGAATCGAACTGGTGACCTCTTGGTGCATGGGTTGATGCGCCACCACTGAGCCACACCGGCCGGGCAGGTTTTCCTCTTTTTTTTTTTAATATGCCACTTCTATTCTGCTGTTTGTACTTCTCCCTTTAAAGTTTTCACCTTTCTTGAATCTTTGGAATAGACTATTTCCTAAAATATCATCTGTTACCAAGTACCAGGTTTCCTCTATTTTCTAGTAATCTTCAAAGCTCCAGTCTTTCAATAAATGCAAATAACACTTTTTCTCTCAGATTTTCAGCTGGCCAACAAAAGGAGAATCCTATGTGATGGGACTAAGACCTATGAACTTGGGGTAAAGCTTGGATTTGGAGTAGTGGTGGTCCAGAGAGATTTTAATTGTAGTTTGAAAATAATCCACTTTGTGTGAGACTTGAAGCTTATACAATATGAGGAGCTCTCTAAAAGTCAACTCAAAATTATAAATACAAAACTGAGTATGAAAGTTAATATTTATTCAAAAAGAGAAAATAAAGAACACATTTTTAAAGTTAACAAATACCTTAAACAAACAAACAAACAAAATCCAGAAGCAGATTGATCTCAGCAACACCAATTTAACAATGATGTACAGAGAAGATGGAGTCAATATGGTAAAGTGGGTAATTATTGAACTCACCTCCTCCCACAAACACATCACAATTACTACTTAATACAAAACAATCAGCACTGAGAACCACCTGAAAGTAACTGAATACGATTGCTATAATTAAGGATATAAAAAAGAAATCACGTTGAGACAGGCAGGAGGGGCAGAGATGTGGTCAGGTCAGGTCAGGTCCTACATCCACAATGTGCGAGTTAATAAATAAGAGGGATTCCCTCTGACAAGCTAGGAGTTTGAGTTCCACACTGAGCTCCCTAACCCAGGCACCTGTGCTGGGAATAGGTGTCCCCATACATCTGGCTTTGAACACCAGTGGAAATTATGTCTGAAAAAGACGAAGGGCAGTGGGAGACAGAGATGCTGTACTTAAAGAGCTCATGCACAAATTCACTTGTTCCAAGCTCCAGCACAGAGACAGCAGTTCAAAATCAACCTGGTTCATTTGGGGAAGAATTGACTAACTTTAGTGCAAGGGCTGAAGGAACATGGGTCAGTGGAAACTCTCTCTGGGGGTGATAGACCTGGCAAGTGTCATTGTTCCTTTTGTTGAACTCATCTTCCACCTAGCTAGTCTGGCACAGTCGAACACAAAATCTGTTGCTCTCCATTAACCTGGCTAACACTGTTCACCCTGCCCCCGTGTTTCCCTGCAACTCTACCCCACCCAACCTGCTCACCTGGCCAGAAGACTTCCAGTAGCTCCAGACCCTGCACACGAGGGGCAACCAGCCTCAGCATACATCAGTCTCCCCCAAATGTCCTCAAGCTCTGAGCAAGTGTCAGCCAGTCTAGCTTGCCTTCTAGCTCCTACCAGCTGGCTCCAATTCCAGCACAAGCAGCAGCCAGACTTGCCTTGCATCACAGACTTCTGTAAGTGCCTCCAGGCCTAGTATATGCAGTGGCTGACTGCAGTTTGCATCATGATCCCTATGAAGTGGCCCCAAACCTGGCATAAGAGACAGCAAGACTAGGAACTCATTATGGCCTCTTCTAAGTGCTCCCAAACCCAGCATAATTAGTAATCAGCTATAGCTCACATTGTATTTTTTATCAAGTGGCCCCAAGCATGTCACGAGTAGTTGCTAGCCTCAACTCATGCACTAGAACCTCTGAAGAGGCTTCAGATTTGCCAGTCTTGGACAGCACCAGAGCCCCACCCAAGCTGTTCCACAGAATGGGCAGCCTCACCAGCACCAGAGCCATGCTAAAACAACTCCCACTTCATGGGGCCAGCTCTTACACAAAATCTTCTCTGTTGTAGTTAGTCATGGACAGTTCTCACAGCAAGCCAGCCTTTGGGAAAACCCCATCCACTGATATGCCCTTAGCAATCAATCATGGCCCAAATACAACAGAAGGACACATGCCACCTACATAGGGTAAATCACTGGAACACTTGGCTCTGGAGACTGGGGCGACAGTGCCATTGGACCAAACCGAACACCTACTATAAAAATCAATGCTTTCAAGACTGGGAGATATAGTTGACTGCCTAATACATAAACACAAACACAAAGAGACAGGCAAAATGAGAAGACATAAAAATACATCTCAAATGAAAGAACATTGAAAAACTCCACACACAAAAACTAAACAAAACGGACACAAGCAATCTACCAAAGAGAGAGTTCAAAACGATGGTTATAAAAAGGCTCAGTGAACTTGTAAGCAAAATAGATGAACTTCAACAAAGAGAAAAACTTTAACTATACGTGGACTAAGTGATTCAAAGACATCAGGTGGCTGATGGGTTAAAAAAAAAAAAAGAGCTAAACATATGTTGCCTATAAGAGACTCACTTCAGATCAAAGATACACACATATTAAAAACAAAAGGAGGGAAAAAAGATATTTCGTGCAAATAGAAGTGAAAAAAAGTGGTGGTAGCAATACTTACATCACAGAAAAGTAGTCTTTAAAACAAAGACTGAAACAAGAGACAAAGAAGGACATTACATAATTATAAAGGGAGCAAAACAAGAAGATATACCTCTTGTAAACATGCATGAGTCCAATAGAGGAGTAATTAAATACATAAAGCAAATATTAATAGGCGTTAAAAAAAAGAATGATTCCCCACTTACATCCAAGAATTGATCCTCCAGTAGAAAAATCAACAGGAAAACCTTGGCCTTAAAGGACACATTACATCAGGTGGATGTAATCAATATGTCAACACATTACACCTCAAAAGAGAAGAATACACATTCATTTCAAGAGCATGGAACATTTTTTAGTATAGACCACATATTAGGCTACAAAGCAAGTGTTAGTAAAATTAAAAGTTTGAAATTACATCAAGCATCTTTCTCTGATTATAATTTTATAAAACTAGAAATCAATAACTAAAAAAACAAAACAAAACAAAACAACACCACAGGGAAGCTAAACAACATTCTACTAAATAATCAATGGTTAACAAAGAAATCAGGAGGAAAAAAAAAATGTCTTGTGACAAATAAAAATGAAAAATAACAATCCAAAATAACTCTGAACCCATAAGATACAGCAAAAACAATTCTGAGGGAAATTCATAGTGATACAGAATTGTTTCAAGAAACAAGAACAATCTCAGTAAATAATCTCCCCTTACACCTAAAGAAACTAGAAAAAAAAAAGAATAGATAAAACACAAAGTAGTCTAAAAATGAAGATTAGACAGGAAATAAATGAAATAGTGGAAAAGACAATAGAAATATACAATAAAATTAAAAGCTGGTTCTTTAAAAAAGTAAACAAAATTGATGAGCATTTAATCCGGTTCATCAAGGAAACAAAGAGAACCAAAATAAATAAAATCAGAAATAAAAGAAGAGAAGGCAAAATTGACACCACATAAATGCAAACAAGTATAAGGAAATACTGTGCCAATTAAATGGCAACATTTTGGATAATGTAGAATAAATTCTTTGAAATATAGGATCTTCTAAGACTGAAGCAGAAAGAAAAAGAATATCTGAACAGACCAATTACTATTAATGGAATCAGATCAGTAATAATAATTTTAAAAAAAACCTTCCTAAAAAACAAATATCTTGTACAAGACAGCTCCACAGGTGAATTTCACCACACATTCAAAGGAGCATTAATACTT
Organism: Molossus molossus; assembly: GCF_014108415.1. NCBI lineage: Eukaryota > Metazoa > Chordata > Mammalia > Chiroptera > Molossidae > Molossus > Molossus molossus. Next base: position 15,280,231 of record NW_023425355.1, on the reverse strand, counting down.
ACCCTTTTCAAATGTTGGCAAAAAATTGAAGAGGCAAAGCTCCCAGACTCATTCTACAAGGCCAGCATTACTCTGACACCAAAACAAAACAAATACACTACAAAAAATAAAATTGCAAGCCAATATTCCTGATAAATATAGATGGAAATATCCTCGAAAAATTCTAAACCCAATTCAGCAATACATTAAAAATATGATACACTATGATCAAGTGGAATGTATTTTTGGAATGCAAGACTGGTTCAATATCTGCAAATGAATCAACAAGATATACCACATCAACAAAATAAAGGATAAAAATCATATAATCATATCAGTAGAAGCAGAGAAAGCATTTGACAAAAATCAAAGAACATATATGCATATATGCATAGCCCGTGGACACATACAATAGTTTGGGGAAGGCCTGGGGTGGGGCAGGGGCTGGGTGGAGGGGGAAAAAGGGGGAAAGTGGGAGATATCTGTAATAATCTCAACAATAAATAAAACATTCAAATATCCATTTATGATAAAAATTCTCAGCAAAATGAAGATAGGAGTAATGTACCTCAACATAATAAAGGTGATATAGGACAAACCCACAGCTAACATACTTAACAATAAAGAGCTAAAAGCTTTTTCTTTATGATCAGGAAAAATACAAGGATGCTCACATTCATCATTTTTATTCAACATAGTATTGGAAGCCCTAGCCAAAACAATCAGACCCAAAAATAAATAAATAAGTAAAAGATATCCATATTAAAAAATAAAGAAGCTCAGCTGGTGTGGCTCAGTGGTTGAGCACAGACCCATGCAACAAGAGGTCGCCAGTTCGATTCCCGGTCAGGGCACATGCCCAGTTTGTGGGCCTGCTCCCCAGTGAGAGGCATGCAGGAGGCGGCCAGTCGAGAGAGATGTTTCTCTTTCTCTCTCCCTCTCTAAAATCAATAAAGGAAAAATATTTAAAAAGACAAATAAAGAAAACGGATGTGCAAAAAGAAGTCAAAGAGCAGAGAGCTTTGGTCACAATAATTTTTTGACATGCAGGGCACTACATACTATCCTATCTTCATCATATAGATATCACTTTAAATTCTTTCATCCAAGAAGCTAAAAGGCAAATGATTTTCTATGCACAGACTTGATGCATCTATCTTTTATCAGTAATAATCAGTTCTGACAAAAGCTATTTTTGACATACTCTTGATCAAACAGAAGAAAGGCTCTTATTAAAGGGAGTTGCAAATGACATAGTTTTAGTTCTACTTCCTGCAAATTATCAATAGACAAATCCAGTAATTCAATAATTTGAATTTCTAAAATGAAATTTGTGACAATTTATACAGTTTGTGTGGATATTCACTTATGAATTGTCTGTACAAGTGGAAAAACTTCAATTCATTAATTATAAATTGGATATGAATCACATTAATTATTTAAGCCATTAATAATTAGTCACTTGGAGAGCAAACATGTTTTCAAGTGCTTAAACCTTTATAATTCTAAAATTAACAATGAGTCACTATGAGTTCATTATATATTAATTAAAATGTCTTCTTGGTGCACATGTTTATTAATATTTTTATTTTTATATTCCTTTGACTTTGTTATAGAATACCTACTATATGCCACACATGATGCATGACGCTGGGTATACACTATTGAGAAAAATGTACACAGAGCCTGCCCTCAGAAATATTGCAAGTACTTTAGAAATTATTCTTATTTTAAAATTTCTACACATTGGATATTTTAGTAATATTGATTTGCCTTCTTTTCCTCTCTCATTCATACAAATTAATGAGATTAGACTATTTGAACCAGACTTTTTGCATCCCAACTCTAGTAAAGAGAATTTTAAAATAGATCTTTTAAAGGCTATAAACTATGCATTAATAAAATCATGTTACTATTGATTCTCCAAGTAAAATTAATCAACATTGATTTTCTCAGCCAGGCTTTACTCTCTCGTCCCACAGATTTCCACATAGCATCTGAAACAGCAGCATATTCTCTGCCCTAATGGGAAGTCAAAATGTAATCAGAAAACTATTCAGTGATCATGGAATCAGAGCATGACTTTCAGTGTGATAATTGAAAATATATAGTGGTGTCAAATTTAAATAGCCTGAAGGAGTCGTTCTCTTGAGTGGAATTAAGACACTTGATGAAGAGACTGTGGAGACTGTGTAGGTCAAGATCTTGGATCAGGGAACTTTTAATACCTCCTAGTACTTGAGGTATATGGACAAATTTTGCCATTGAAGCTCTTAATTTTTTCAGTGTGAGAGTGTCAACTTTTTAAAGAGTGAGTCCCTGCAGGTTGACCATTCAGAAAAGAAGTTGACTTCAAGTCCCAGACAATTTCAAGGCTTGTATCTTACCTACTATAACATCAGAGGAGGAGATGGTGCTATTCTATATCAGAATAGGGGAGGTTCTGCCACAAGTTCTGCCACATTGCATGGCTATCGAATATCAGCCCCTGATCACAGTAGGCGTTTCTGCTTCATTGCTTGTCTAAGAAGTCCCATAGTCTAAGAGTTGGGGTCAATTTCCTAAAATCTGACCTGCAGTCCAGGTAGATTTCTGTGCATTGTTGTTCTCTGGAGTTCAGGGGTACTTGCTATCTGCCTTTGCAGTATGTTTTATTGCAGATTATTTCCCCCATGCTTCCTACGGAAACTAACCTTTGCCCTCAGATATGTTAATAACAACAATTTTACTGTTCTGGAAGCCATTCTATTCCTGAAAAGTTATAAAGCACTTTTCTGTTTTTATATATTATGGGTTAAGTTTAACACTATGAGGCAATTTTTTTTTTCTCTTTCAAGCTTCTGAGGAATGTCACCGTCTTTCACATACATAAAACTACATGTACCATTCATTAAGTGAACAACATGCTCAGACAAGAGGTTAAGCAGACATGTATTGAAAAATTTATTTTGTCCTTAAGCATTTACTTCATTTTGGCCAAATATCTTTAGGCTTTATGGCCATTTCTAGGCAATTTTAATGTAATGTTTATATTACTCCTTAAGATACCTCTGAACTTCTATACTTCTTGACTTGGACTATTATCATTAACCTTTTCTGAAAAATTTAAAAAATTGAGGTGTTCCTAACTCTGATACTTTATAATAAGATGAAAATTGATATTAATAATGTAGCTAGAGTCACTGCATTGATTAGTTTGTTGGTTTTTATAAATTAGATATTTTTCAAGCAATTTATTAATATATATTGGGATCTAAGGATATAGTGACTATTTATTGAATATATAGTATATGATAGATTATATTTAGTGTTTTATACATATTAATTTTCTTATTTAATCTTTACAAGTACTTTATTAAATAAGTATCATTAACCCCATTTTCAGGTAAAGCAAATATAAACTTGAAAAATTAAGTTAATGGTCAATAGTAAGGTTGAAATCAAGATTCATATGTAGATCTATATCTTTGATAAAATAAGTGGTGACAAATGTGAAAGGATGGCAATGAAGGAAAAATACATTGTTTTTCAAAGGCATTTTTTGTTTTAACATAATCTCATTCTTGCTTATTTACTCTTTTTTAGAGAATAGTTTATTGATTTTTAGAAAGAGAGGAAGTGAGAGGGAGAGAGAAAGAGAAACATCAATGTAAGAGGCAAACATAGATTGGCTGACCAGGGATCGAGCCTGCAACCCAGGCATGTGCTCTGACTGGGAATTGAACCAGCAACCTTTCAGTGCACTGGGTTACACCCAACCAATTGAGCCATACCAGCCTTGGCTACTTTTATATTTTTATTCAAGTATAGTTGGTATACAATATTATATTAGTTTCAAGTGTGTAATATAGGGATTCAACATTTAACATACCTTACAATGTGATCACCATACTGTTAGTAATTATGTGTCACTGTGCAAAGTTATCACACTATTATTGACTATATCACCTGTCACTCAAAGATATTTTTTTCAAGTAACAAGCTTTGCAACATATGACTATATATTTAGGCCAAGAATATCACTGTGGTTGGGGAGAGAAAATACAACACGAATGACACAGAGATGACTAAGAAAACGCTGTATTGCGGCAAAAATTACGGTATTGAATGAACAACACTTAACAAGTTATACCCATGTCACAACATCTAAGGGACATTGACATTTTTCAAGATCCAATATATTCTGTAGTTAGTGTCTAAGACTGGAATTCTCTCTCATGATGACTCTGCACTATTCCAGCCTCTCTCGTGGCTCAGTTGTGTCTGTTGTTACATAAAGTCAGTCTGTAAAGCTGATTCTGCTGACATGCCCTTCTTTCTCTGTTCTCATTTTTTGGAACATGGCTATATGCTGGAGGTCGATCAGCCATCTAGTGACCACAAAATGAAAAGCTGCTTCTAAATATGGGTAACAGAAAATTAAAAAGATGCCAGTATCCTTGATGGCATTGGGGAGTTACTCCTTCGACCTAAGGCTGCTTACCTCCAGACCTTACATTAGAGAAGCGTATCACGTGGTTTTGAGCACAGACTCCAAAGTCATGCTCTCTAGCTTTGAAGCCGGGCTCTGCTGTTTATTACCTACAGGACCCTGGAAAGTTACTTAAACTCTCTGTTCCTCAGTTTCCTGCATAAAATTGGAAAAAGTACACTTACCCAAGAATCATTGATAATATTTGATAATTAACATAAAGCACATATAATAATATCTAGCACATAAAAAGTGCTTAATAACCACTGGCTACTCTTCCCATTACATGACAGATACAATGCTCCTAATTTCTTTGTCTTTATTTTAATTTTGTCGGTTACTTATAACCAAGTGCAATTTTAAAGCTGATCAAAGCTGATTTGGTGAAATTACTATTTATAAATTGCTGATTTCTTGCTGCCTTTCCTCAAAGGCTCTGTGATGTAAAGTACTTTCCAAAGGGTGCTGTGTAAAACACAGGGTTTTGAATGAAGATGATAATGATAATAGCAAGAACTAACATTTCTTCTTTTTTTTTAATTTATTTATTTTAGAGAGAGAGGAAGGGAGAGGGAGAGAGAGACAGAAACATTGATGAGAGAGAACATTGATTGGCCGCCTCCTGCATGCTCCCCACTGGGGATCGGGCCCTCAACCGGGGCATGTACCATGACGGGGAATCAAACTGGTGACCTCTTATTGCATGGCTCAATGTTCAACCACTGAGCTACACCAGCTGGCCAAGAACTAATATTTCTTTAGCCCTCATTATAAGCCAGACACTTGTAGAAGATTATATATATATATACAGGGAAGGGCAAGTAGGTTTATAGTTGTTTATATGGAAAATAATACAATAATTAATGAATAAATTCTGTTTCTCATGCTCACAACTGTAAATTTACGTGTGCCCGACTTTGTGTATGTGAATATGTATACACACACACATATATATCTGTGTGTATATATATATATATATATGCATTCATTTAAGCATTACATACTGCAGCACTCTCTTTAAAGTACACAATATATATGAACATGTTAAAGGCTCCCAACTGTTTAAGTCAGTGTTTAAAAAACATATAATATGGGGGAAGGGAGTTTCATTCATTCAAAACTTATTGAGCAGCAACTCTGTGACATGCAGTACAACAGACATTAGTGGTATGGTGGTAACAAAGACAAACATTATCTCTGTATCTCTATTTTTGTGGAATTGCTTCCAGCCTACTAGAGGCAGACAAGGGAATTAAATGTACAAAGAGCTTAAAAAAATAAATTAGTGTGAAGAAAGAGAGAATACTTAGAGAAAGTTGATGTACTTTATATTGAAAGATCAGCCCTGGTGGGGGCTCAGTGGTTAGAGCGTCGGCGCGTGGACCAACGAATCTCAGGTTCGATTCCGGTCAAGAGCAGTACCTCTGGTGCGGTTTGTCCCCGGCCCTGGTCAGGTCGTGCAGGAGGCAACCAGTCAATGTGTCTCTATCGCATCCATATTCCTCTTTGTCTCTCCTTCCCTCTCTCCCACTTTATTTAATGATAAATAGGAAAAAAAAGATCAGGCAAGGTCTCTCTGCAAAGGTAGTATTGGAGCTAAGAATTGAGTGATGTGAAGGAACCAGACATCAGCCATAAGAAGATCTTGGAAAATAATATTCCAAACAGAAAGAAAATGAAAGATAAAATATCTGAAGTTAACTCATTAAGAGAAAAGAAAGAAGGCCAGTATATCTGGAACCAATGAGAATCAGCAAATTTGCTCTTTCTATAAACGTTTACTGGATATCGGTTATGTGCCAGATTATATTTTAAGCACTAGTAAATGTCAGGGGTCGAAAGAGACAAACATTACTAAAAGAGGTAGTATACGGGAATTTTTCACAATTGAATAAAACTTTGATTCTCAGATGAGAATAAAAGACATAAATTCATTTGTGCCATGAAGGTGGCATGGAGGGGTCGGAAGTGGGATGGAGGGGATCAATAGGGGGAAAAGGGGAGCATATCTGTAATACTTTCAACAATGAAAAATAAATTTAAAGAAAAACATAAATTTTCAGATGGGTATTCAGTTCCATAATTCTAACAGGATAAATAAAACCAAATATCAACTCTGCAATTACAGTAGAATAAACAATACATTGGCAGTTAAAATAATGAACAGAAAAATAAAATAACTATGGGATTAAAGAGAAATTAACAATGGAAATTGAAAACTATTTAGAACGAACTAATAGCACATGTAACTGATATTAAAATTTATGAGATGAACTAAAGTGATACATAAAGGATTACTTTATATGAACCCACTTAAAAATATGAATAACTATACTTTTCTCAAATAGTTGTTTTGAGAATTAAATAAGGTAGTTAGCTTTCACAGTGGTAGTTCTCAAATAGAATCCAAATGTTAGATTTCTCTATGTAGCAAGGAACTTGACCTATTTTTTTCCACACCTAAATTGCTATTTTATGCTTCTGCATCTCATTATTCACATATCAGGGAGTCCTGCAATTTATATGAAATTCTCTTCTATGTGACTCACAGTTTATTTCCTCAAATATGATATGACATCCTTCAAGTCAAGGATGATCTTGTCAATTTTGCATTCCTATGCACTTCCTGGCACTGTGTAGATGAAAACAAATTCTAGTGATTACTTCCATCATTGAGAACAGTATACTATAAAAGTTCTTTTATAAACTAGCTGTGTGATGCAAGACATTTTTTTTCCCAAGACTTAGCTTCCAGATATGTTTTTAAAGAGGACAGTTTTTTTTTTTTAATTTCTAAAAACAATGGTTACCTTTGCTTACCTAAATTACTCTTCTATGTTTTCAATAATTAAGAGCTGCTATAATTAACATCAATAATTAACATCAGTGAAAATGAAGTAAAAAAGTCTTAAAGTCTGATCCTGTATAAAAGCAGAAAAGAAACTATCAACACCATTAAAATCAACTGTAGCAGCACTATTTACAATAGGTAAGATCTGGAAACAGCCCAAGTGTCCTTCAGTAGATGAGTGGATAAAAAAGCTGTGGTACATATACACAATGGAGTACTATGCAGCTGTAAGAAAGAAAGATCTCTTACCCTTTGAGACAGCATGGAGGGACCTGGAGAGTATTAATGCTGAGTGAAATAAACCAGACAGAGAAAGACAAGTATTACATGATATCACTTATTTATGGAACATAATGAACAAAATAAGCTGACAATCAAAATAGATCCAGAGACATGGAAGTAGAGAACAGACTGACAAATCTCAGAGGAAAGGGGGAAGGTGGGGTGGGGGGAGATAAACCAAAGAACTGATATGGATATATGCACAGCCAATGGACACAGACAATACTGTGAAGGTGGAGGTGGGATGGGATCGGGAAGGAGGGTGTCAATGAGGGAAAACGGAGGGACATCTGTAATTTTTTTAAAAAATCAATAAATTAAGTATTAAAAAAATTTAGCCCTGACCAGTTTGCCTCAGTGGTTGGAGCATGCACCCCCAGATCAAAGGGTCTTGGGTTCAATTTCGGTCAAGGGCATGTACCTGGGTTGCAGGTTCAATCCAAGACCCCTGTTGGGGTTGTTCGGGAGGCAACCAGTTAATGTGTCTCTCTCACATCAATGTTTCTCTCTCTCTCCACCCCACCCTCCCTCCTCTCCACTCTGTCTAAGAATCAGTGGAAAAATATTCTCGGGTGAGGATTAACAACATCAAAAAAATTTTAAATCAACTGTTTCAGAATTCTGGATACTAACCAAAAGCTCAAAGCAACTCAGGGAGAATTTGTTCAATAAAAAATGGTTGCATATCAGTAAGAAAAGCTAGATTTCTGGTATTTTAACTTGTGCTAGTCCCTTTCTTCTTCCTTAAAAACAACAGCCTGCTTCTCTGGTGCCAGTATCTGGAGGGAGCAGAAAGAACTTCCTTTACCAAGATTTCTCCTTGGTTATTCTGTCAGGTGGGTTCCTAGAAGACCTACTCAAAACCTTTGTGTTATCTCACCTGACTCAGAACTTTACCATCCCTAATGCTGCTACCTAGTTAGTGTTTGCTGAAAGCCTTTATATCTTTGCTGCCTGAGACCACAGATAATTGTTGTGGCAATCAATAGACTAACCAAACAGCTTAGAAGTAAAGACTGAATACTATTCTACTGAGATCAGCAAAAAGACAAGGATGTCCAGTCTTCACACTTCTATTCGACATGGTATCAGGAGTTCTATTCAGGGTAATTGGATAAAATAAATGGTATCCACATTGGAAGAAAAAGAAGTAAAACAAATTCTATTTGCAGACTACATTTATTTTATTTATATTCACTTTATTTACATTTTAAAAAGTGTTGCTAACTTTCATAGCCTCTCTTTGGTACTAGGAAATTATACCAAGCTTAAACCGAAATTGTCTCTGATGTGATAACAAAAGTACTTTGATAATGTGGGAAATAATAAATTAGGTCTCAGGTTCCTCAGTTATAGAATTAAGTATTTTTTAACATATTACTACTCTAATAAAAAGGGAAATACTGACTCTTTCAATCATGACTCTCTTACTCCTGAATCCAGAAAAGTATTTGCTCGCGGCTTTGCAAACTATATGCTCACAGGGTACATACAATACAAACATAAAAAGATGCCGATGCAAGAAGTTTGAACCTATTCTCTTTCATTCAAGGAGTTTTAACCTCTTTTCTTTATGCACCCATATTGAGGTATCTCAATTTTGCCCCATATTGAGGGTATCTTCTAAGGTATATCACAACACCTCCTTGAGAAGAATGAAATGAAGTGGGAAGGGGTTCGAGTAGGGAGAAGCCTTTGAACACCAGCTAGAGGTTGAGGAGTTATCACTAACAAGAAGTATTATACAGAATAAAATTTCTTCTTTTTCCAGTGGGAAAAGAGAGTTAGACTACTGCTATTTTTAACTTAGATGTTTAAGGAATTGAGTGCAGTATATTAGTTTTTAAAAAGGAGCTAGTAGCAATACTGTTTAGTCCTGACTGATTTTCTGCCTGCTGAATCTGTCAGTTATTGATAGAGGAATGTCAAAATCTCCAGCAATAATAGTGAATTAATCTATTTCTCCTGCAGCTTTATTAGTTTCTGCCTCACATATTTTGACAATCCATTGTTAGCGACATACATACTAATGACAGATATGTCTTCTTGGAGAATTGACCCCTTTATCATTGTGTAATGTCCCCTGCTATCTAATAATTTTCCTTGCTCTAAAATTGGCTCTGTCCGAAATTAATATAGCTACTCCAGCTTTTTTGATTAGTGTTAGCATGGTATGTCTTTTTTCATTCCTTTACTGTTAATCTACATGTATATTTATATTTAAAGTGGGTTTCTTGTAGGCAACATACAGTTGGACCTTGTTTCTTGATCCAGTCTGACAGTCCTTGGCTTTAAATTGATTTCTATAAACCATTGACATTTAAAGTGATTATCACCTTTTTCACCCAACCCCTAAAGGAGAAGGGATTAAGCAAAACAACCTCATAGACAACAGTACGGTGATTACAAGAGGGAAAGGGGAGTCAATTTTGCATTTGCAATACACATTTAGAACTAATCCAGTCCACTTTCACAGAACACTGTACCAGTACACAGGTAGCAAAAGAAATTTATGGTTTGAGACAGAGCCAGGACTAATGCCCCCCACCTTTTTTTGGGTGGGGGCGTAAAATGTTTAATGTATGATTTATTTGAGAATAAATTAGTTATTTCATAATTATTTCAGTGTTACACTATTGTGACAGGTTTAAGAATTTATTATACTTAAAAAAAGAAATTTATGACAGAATATTCTCAATTTTTTAAAAATTCCTTATAACATTGTTGTCTTTCAATTAATTTTTCCTAAGCTATAACCACTGAATATACTGTTACTATTATGTTGAACAAACTGTTATATATTAGATCAGTTAATAGAGAAATAAAAGGTTTTATCTTGCCTTCATTTATCCCTGCTCCAATGTTCTTCCTATATTTATGTAGGTCTGTGTTTCTGACATATACTTTTCTTTTTCTCTGAATAACTTCCTTAACACCACTTAATAGATAGGCCTGCTCTGCCTGGTGTGGTTCAGCGGTTGAGAGTCAACCCATGCACCAAGAGATCACCGGTTTGATTCCAGGTCAGGACACATGCCCAGGTTGTGGGCCCAATCCCCAGTGGGGGTCATGCAGGAGGCGGCCAATCGATGTTCTCTCTCATTGATGTTTCTATCTCTCTCTCCCTCTCATTTCCTCTCTCTCTAAAATCAATAAAGGAAAAATAAATAAATAAATAAATAAATAGGCCTAAAATTTGCTTCCACCTCCAAAGGAATAAAATTTACCTTTCCTGGCCCACCCATGCGGTACCACACCAGCTTTGCTATCCCACAAAATCTTTGCTATCACACAATATCAGACACAATCTTGAATACATCCATCTTTTTCCAGAAACACAGATATGACATTGCATTGATGACATCCTCCTCCAAAGAGATTCATTTGATTTACTTATTAATGACACATACATCCAACATCTTTTACTCCTTCTAGGGTTCTAGTGTCAAAATTTTCCTTATTTAAAACTTTTAGAGTGTGTATGCCAGCGAGAAGCTGCTGGCGCAGGAGGAAGCGGTGTAAGTAGTCCCGTGTGCAGTGAGGCTCATTGATACAATATTCGTCTTCATCTGTAGCTCTGAGTTTTTACTTCCATTGAATTTTCAGTCTCCTCTTTGCATTTTATGTCACATTTATTTGGTTTTATGTTCTTCTAGATGTTTCTGCGAAGGATTTTTTTTAGGTGATTTTAACATTTAAACCAGAAGTCTCTGAGTAAAGCAAATTTTTCTTCATAGTGTGGGCAGTCCTCATTAAATCAATTGAAGCTCTTAATGGGAAAAGACGAACTTTTAAGAAAAAAAAAAATTGACTCAATTCCTTTGGACTAGAACTGCAGCATCAACATTTCTGTGGATCTCCAGACAGATTTTTGACTGTCCAGTGTACACAATTTTGTTTTACTCAAGAACTTTGACTAATACAATCAACTTGACTGTTTCTTTAAAAAAAAAGTCATTAGAATTTTAATAGGAATCATATTGAATCTGTACATAACTTTGAAATTGTCATCTTAACAATATTAAGTCTTCTAATTCATGAACACTCGGTGATTTTTCTAGTTATTAAGGTCTTCTCTAATTTTTTTTGGGGGGGTGTATGTGCTCCTAGTGGGAACCGAACCCGAGACTCTCTGGTCCGCAGGCTGATGCTCCAACCGCTGAGCCAAACTGGCCAGGGAAGGTCTTCTCTAATTTATTTCAGCAATGCTTTGTAAACTTCCATGTAGAAAACTTGTACTTCCGTGATTAAATTTGCTCCTAACTATATTCCTCTTTTGATGCTATTGCAAATGTATGTTTCCTTAATTTCCTTTTTGCATCATTCATTGCTAGTGTAGAGAAATACATTTAATTGATTTTTAGACAGAGAGGAAGGGAGAGAGAGAGAGGGAGAGGAAGAGGGAGAGGGAGAGAGAGAAACCCCTATATGAGAGCAAAACAACCAGCCATGTGAGAGGGAAACATCAGTTGGCTGTCTCCTGCACGCCCCCTACCAGGGATCCAATCCAAAACCCAAGCATGTGCCCTGATCGAGAATGGAACCAGCAATCTATCGGTGCAAGGGACAATGCCCAACCAACTGAGCCACACCAGACAGGGCAAAAAGAACTACTTTTTGAGTACTTACTTTACATCCTGACACCTGGCTGATATTGTTTATTAGCACTAACGAGTAATTTTTAAATAAATTTTAAATTATTTATTAATGGTTCAAAAGTCCAAAGGCCCGAAAGATAAACAGTGAAGTCTCCCTGTCTTTCCTTGTTCCCAGTCACCCAGGTTCTACCTTGGAAGAACCATGTGATTCTTTTTTTGTTAATTTAATTAAAATGTTTTTTTCAATTAGAGTTGACATTAAATGTTATATTAGTTTCAGGTGTACATCATAGTGGTTAGGCATTTATATAATTTACAACATGACCTCTCCAATAAATCTACTACCCACCTGACACAGCACTTACAGTTTTTTGTGTGTGTTTGTGTGAATCCTTTTGGGTTTTCTGCATGTAAGACTATGCCATCTGTGAATAGAGATAGTTTTACTTATTTTCCAATCTGGATGTTTTTGTCTTCCTCATCTAATTGCTCTGACTGAGACTCCTAGTACTGTGTGGAAAAGAAATATTGAGAGTGGGCATATATGTTTGTATTTCAACTTAGAAAAAAAGATTAGTCTTTTATTAATGAGTATAAATTAGCTTTGAGGTTTTCATATATTACCTTTATCATATTCAGGACATTCTCATCTACAACTAGTATATTAAGTGTCATTATCATTAAAATGTGCTGGTTTTTTAAAATACCTTTTCTGCATCAATTGAGATGATCATTTGTTTTTTCTTTCATTGTATTAATGTGGTATAATTTATGGATTGATTTTTATGTTGAAATAAGCTTCTATTCCTGGGATGAATCACAGTTGGTCATGTTGTATAATAATTTTACTATGCCATTGAATTATTTCTTATTTTATTTATTTTTCCTGAGAAGAAACTTGTGCCTTTTAAAAGTTGTTAACAGTGTTACAGATGTCTCCCATTTTCTCCACCCCCCTCCTCCACTCAACCCCTGCTCCACCTCAGGCCTTGCTCATACTATTGTCTGTGTCTATGGGTTATGCATATATGTTCTTTGGTTAGTCTCTTCCTGTTCTCTCCCACCACAGCCCCCATTGAAATCTATTATTCTGTTCCATGCATCGATATCTCTGATTCTATTTTGTCAGTTTATTTTATTCATTAGATTCCACATATAAGTGAGATCATATGATATTTCTCTTTCTCTAACTAGCTTATTTCACTTAGTATAGTAGTTTCCAGGTCCATCCATGCTACCTCAAAGGGTAAGCACTTCTTCTTTTTTATAGCTGCATACTATTCCATTGTGTAACTACCACAGCTTTTTTTATCCACTCCATCTACTGATGGGCACTTGAGCTGTTTCCAGATCTTAGCTACTGTAAATAATGCTGCTATGAACATAGGGATGCATATATTCTTTCTGATTGGTGTTTTGGGATTCTTAAGATACATTCTCAGAAGTAGGATCGCTGGGTCAAATAGCAGTTCCATATTTATTTATTTATTCATTTACTTATTTAGTGTTTTTTTTTAATTGATTTGAGAAAGAGAGGAAGGGAGAGGGAGAGAGAGATAGAAACATTGATGAGAGAACATCAATTGGCCACCTCCTGTATGACCCCCACTGGGGATCCTGTTATAACCTGGGCATGTGTCCTGACCAGGAACTGAACTGGCGACCTCCTGGTGCATGGATTGACACTCAACTGCTGAACCACACTGTACAGGCAGCAGTTCCGTTTTTAATTGTTTGAGTAATCTCCGTATTGTTTTCCACTGTGCTACACAAATCTGCATTCCCAGCAGCAGTGTACTTGAGGTTCTCTTTTCTCCACATCCTTGCAAGCACTTGCTTGTTGATTTATTGATAGTATCTTTTCTGGCAGGTCTGAGGTGATACCTCATTACAGTTTTAATTTGCATCTCTCTGATGATTCATGACATTGAGCATTTGTTCATATGTCTTTTGGTCATCTCTATGCCCTCTTTGGAGAAGTGTCTATTCAGATCATTTGCCTATTTTTTAATTGGGTTGTTTGTCTTCTTTTAGATGTATATTATCAGATATACCATTGGCATATTATCATTGTATATTATCAGATGTGGTTTGGCTTAGCAGTTAGAACGTCGGCCCATGGACCAAGGGGTTGTGGGTTCAATTCTGGGCAAGGGCATGTACCTCAGTTGTGGTTTATTTCCCAGCCCTAGCCAGGGTTGTGTGGGAGGTAACCAGTTGATGTGTCTCTCTCACACTGATGTTTCTCTCAGTCCTTCCCACTCTTGCTGAAGATAAATAGAAAAATATCCTTGGGTGAGGATTTAAAAAACAACAACAACCTAAGTATATTATCAGATGTATCATTGACAAATATGTTCTCCCATTCAGAGCATTGTCTTTTCATTTTTTTGATGATTTTCTTTGCTATGCAAAAACTCTTTAGTTTGAAGTTCCATTTGTTTATTTTTTTCCTTTTGTTGTTCTTGCCTGAAGAGATGTGTCAGTAAAAATATCGCTACAATAAATATCTGAGATTTTATTGCCTATGTTTTCTTCTAGAATTTTTACGGTTTAATGACTTACATTTAAGTCTTTAATGAATTTTGATTTTATTCTTGTGCATGGTGTAAGGAGGTGGTTAAGTTTCATTTTTTTTGCACATCTGTGTCCAATTTTCGCAACACAATTTATTGAATAAATGGTTTACCCAATTGTATGTTTCTGCTTCCTTTGTGAAATACTAATTGACCATAAAGTTGAGAGTTTACTTCTGGGCTCTTTATTCTGTCATTTTTATGTCAGTACCATGCTGTTTTGATTACTATGGCTTTGTAGTATAGTTTGATATCAGGTAGCATGATACGTCCAACCTTTTTCTTCTTTCTCAAGATGGCTGAGGCTATTTGGGGTCTTTTATGTTTCCACATAATTTTTTAGAATATTTGTTTTAGTTCTGAGATATGCAATTGGTATTTTAATAGAAATTGTATTGAATCTATAGATTGCTTTGGGTAGTGTAAGCATTTTAATAATGTTAATTTTTCCTATCCATGAACATGGTATATGCTTCCACTTATTTCTATTGTCTCAATTTCTTTCTTCAGTATCTTATAATTTTCTGAGTACAGGTCTTTTACCTCCTTGGTTAAATTTGTTCCTAGGTAACTTATTTTATTTTGGTTGCAATTGTAAATGAGATTGCGTCTTTAGTTTCTCTTTCTGATAGTTCATTATTGGTGTATAAAAATGCCATTAATTTGTGAATATTAATTTTGTATCCTACTAACTTACTGAATTAATTTATCAGTTCTAGTATTTTTTTGGTGGAGTCTTAAGGATTTTCTATATACAGTATAATATCTCTGAAAATAATGACAGTTCTACTTCTATCTTTCCAATTTGGATGCTTTTTATTTCTTCTTCTTGTTTTAATAGTGTGGCTAGGACCTCAGTATTATGTTGAATATGAGTGGTAAAAGTGGACATGCCTGTATTGTTCCTGATCTTAAGAGAAATGCTTTTACTTTTTGCCCAATGAGTATGATTCTGTCTGTGTGTGTTTCATATATGGTCTTCATTATGTTGAGGTATGTTACCTCTATTCCCACTTTGCTGAGAGTTTTTATCATACATGGGTTTTTGGTTTTATCAAATGCTTTCACTGCATCTATTGATATGATTATGTGAGTTTTACCCTTCATTTTGTTTCTGTGCTATATCACATTTATTGATTTGCAAATATTGTACAAACTTTGCATTCCCAGAAAGGCAAATATTTCTTAACTAGGACACCAGAAGCATAATCTACAAGATAATAAAATTTACAAATTTGGCTTCATCAGAGTTAGTAAAGTTTGCTGTTTAAAACATTAATAAGGAAACAAAAAGGCAAACCAAAGACTAAAGAAAGTATATGCAGAACATATATCTGGAAAATGACTTGTATCAAGAATATGTAAAGAACTTTTTAACTATTATAATTTGTAACTAGTATATTTTCTTTTAGTATATGTAAACAAAGAAAACTTATTATTTATGTCACTTTATTTTTTGAGATAAATATACTCACAATTAATATTAACTTTCCTTTATCTTGGTATTAAATGTGTCTATACCCCCTATAATATATCTACAAAATTACAAATAACCTTTTTAGTAATATATTACTATTTTATTATAATTTTTCATCTTCAAAAAATAATATATGAATATATGTTCTTTGCAAACTATTTTTAAAATATACATTTGTCAGGAGCAAAGTATGACAATCTCTCTTTTCACCACCCCCAACATTATTTCCATTTTCAAAAGGAACCACTGTCAGTATTTTAGTGAGCATTCTTAAAGTAACATTTTGATGAATTTTTGTACTATTTCAGTTAGGGTAAAGTTTGGTTGTATATAATAGAACACCTCAAATAATTGTGGCTTAGGGGACTTCCGGTCAAGACGGCGGGTAGGTAAATGCGGTATCGCGTCCTCCCACAACCACATCAAAGTTACAACTAAACTACAGAACAACCATCATTCAAAACTGCCTGAAATCAAGCTGAATGGAAGCCCTACAACTACGGGATTAAACAGCAGCCACATGGAGACTGGTAGGAGGGGCGGCGGCGCGAGGGGCAGCGGCGGCGCGACAGGCTGGTCCCACACCCACGTGTGGCGGATAAAAATCAGGAGGCTCCCACGGCTGGGAAGGTCCTTCCTGAGGACTGAGGGGTCCCTGTCCCACACCAGGTGTCCCGCTCAGGGTTCCAGTGCCAGGAAGAGAATCTCCATCACTTCTGGCTGGAAAAACCAGCGGGAACTGAGGCTCAGGGAGGCTGAGGCGGCTGGAGCCCCAGGCAGCTCCTTAAAGGGCCCGCGCACGGACTTCTTGGACTCTCTCCCTCTGAGCTCGGAGGGGAGGCAGCTCGAGGGGCGCCAGAGACACACAGGGAAGAACTGAGCTGTTTGGCACTGGAGCGAGGGCTGGAGAGGGGGCTTTCTCCGGGACAAACGTGCTGTAAGAGGCCTTTGTTCCTTTGGTGAGCCCTTCCCGGGGGCGGCAGACAGTCCCCATATCTGGGACTCCAGCCACCTGGCTCACACTGGTAGCCCCGCCCTGCTGACTCCCTGAGGCCCCGCCACACCCAACTTTCAAGCCCACCCAAGCTGTTGCCACTTGCTTAACCATAGGATTGGCCGGTCTTGGGTCCTGCTTCAGGTTTTTCCTAAATTCTTTCAAACGAACAGCATCGGGTCTCAGCGAGCCGCATACCTCTCATTAAGTAATACACTGAAACAAACACAGGGAGGCAGCCAAAAAGAGGATACAAAGAAACAGGTCCCAAATCAAAGAACAGAACAAAACCCCAATGAAAGAACTAAGCGAAAGGGAGATAAGCAACCTAACAGATACTGAGTTCAAAATACTGCTTATAAGGATGCTCAATGAACTTAGTGAGAACCTGAGTGAACTTAGGGAGGGCCTCCAGAGCATAAAAAAGGACCAGTTAGAAATCATGGATACACAGTTAGAATTGAAGGAGGCATTAACTGAAATAAAGAATAATTTACACAGCTTTAATAATAGAGTATGTAAATCCAAGGAGCAAACCATCGATTTGGAATATAAGGAAGCAAAAAATGCCCAATCAGAACAGCAAAAAGAAAAAAGAATCCAAAAAAATGAGGATAGTGTAAGAAACCTCTGGGACAACTTCAAGCGTGCCAACATTCGCATCTTGGGGGTGCCGGAAGGAGAAGAGAGAGAACAAGAAATCGAAAACCTGTTTGAAACAATAATGGCAGAAAACTTTCCTAACTTGGTGAAGGAAACAGACATCCAAGTCCAGGAAGCACAGAGAGTCTCAAACAAGATGAACCCCAAGAGGCCCACACCAAGACACATCATCATCAAAATGCAAAAGGTTTAAGACAAAGAGAGAATCTTAAAAGCAGCAAGAGAAAGGCAACTAGTTACCTACAAGGGAGTTCCCATTAGGCAGTCAGCTGATTTCTCAAAAGAAACTTTGCAGGCCAGAAGGGAGTGGCAAGAAATATTCAGAGTGATGAAAACCAAGAATCTACAACCAAAATTACTCTATCCTGCAAAGCTGTCATTTAGAATCGATGGACATATAAAGACTTTCCCAGACAAGAAAAAGTTAAAGGAGTTCATCACTACCAATCCGTTATTATATGAAATGATGAAGGGTCTTTTTGAAGAAAAAGATAAAATGTATGAACAAACAAAATGGCAATGAATACATATCTATCAACAATGGAATCTACAAACAAAATGAACAGTAGAACAGAAACATTCTCATAGATACAGAGAACATTTTGTTGGTTGCCAGTTGGGAGGGGGGTTGGGGGAATGGGTGAAAAAGGTGAAGGGATTAAGAAGCACAAATTCATTGCTAGACTGACAAACCTCAAAGGGAAAGGGGTTGAGGGGGTGGGAAGAAATAAACCAAAGAACTTATATGCATAACCAATGGACACAGACAATAGTGTGGGAAGAGGTGGGAGGGGGGCGGGAGGCGGGAGGAGGGATCAATGGGGGGAAAATGTGGAACATATGTAATACATTTTACATCCAACAATAAAGATTTGAAAAAAAAAAAAAACTGTGGCTTAGACATTACTGAAGTTTATTTCCTTATCTTATGAATTAAATCCAGAAGTTTATTTTCAGAGTAGTTATGGCATCTGCACAATCCCAAGGAATTCAGCATACTTTTGCTTTAACATCCAACCATTAATTTTATTCTCAAAGTCACCTCATGTTCTATGATACCTCTTAGTGCTCTAGTTATTATGTATATGTAAATTAAAAGTTAAAGGAATGATATTGTGAGAAAACATAATAAAGAGGCTTCTCCCATAACCTGTTTTCCTATTAATAAAGTTTCTGACTGTCCCTTTCCAAAATTCTGCTTACTCCCTATGTTTAAAAAAAAAAGTTTTTCTTTATTGATTTTATAGAGAGATGAAGGGAGAGGGAGAGAGAGATAAAAACATCAACAAGAGAGAACATCAATTGGCCCCCTCTTGCATGCCCCCCACTGGGGACTGGGCCCAAGACCTGGGCATGTGCCCTGACCAGGAACTGGCCACCCCTTGGTGCGTGGGTCAATGCTCCATCACTGAGCCACACCAGCAGGGCTCACCTCTATTTTTTAAATCGGAATTTCAGTTCCTGGCTACTTCTTAGCTTCAAAGCTGGGAAATGTGTTTCAGCTCGACCGATCACCATTCTTAATATTATGGGTGTATGTATTTGTGTGTGTGTAATTATGCACCTGTGTAAGGTATGCACAAGTGGAATTGCTGAGTTAAATGATATGTTCATTTTAATTTTTATATGTATTACAAAATTGCCTTATAAAGAGGTTGGGAAATCTAAATTTGCATTAACATTGTATAATTGCCTGTTTGCTCCTCCCTCACCAACACAGTGTTTTCATTCAAACCTGTCTTCTGTTTTCTGTCAACATGATAGGTTAAAAGTATATCTTACTAATGGTTTAATATGCATATGAGTCACATTGAGCACAGTATTTTGAATCTATAAATTCTTTCTATTACCTTTTCTGTTATCTACCTGATCACACAGTTCTTTTATATCATGTCAAGTATATTTTGAAGACATTTCATAAAGAGTGATAGATTGAGAGTCTGGTAAACCACCTTTGTTTGCAAATTCAGTTGACAACAAACCAATTCTAGAGAGATACAAGTTCTAGTGACTATTTTAGACATAGCGGAAGACTCTATTTCTCCCTTTCTACCTCCCTAACACCTTTCTCCATTCACTTTTTTCAGGACTATCTCCCAGGCAGTTTGACCTAGACACTGTTATATGTTGAGAATCAAGCAACAATACAAGTACTAAAGATTACCTCAGGCAACAATTGAAAAGTAGAACATGGGTCTTGTTTCCATTGATCTAAACCAGAGGTCATAAATTCAAATATCTATAGGAATCCTAAAGATAACAAATTGTCATGTAGTAAGAAGGAAGGATGGAGAATATGGCAAATTAGAGATGACAACTAAGCTACTACTTAACTCTTAATTCTTACCATGAAAGAATATGGACTTATATTATCAGATCTTATTTTTCATGAGAATTCAGAAATTGGAATTTTTATGTAGCACCTCTGTTTTTTTTTTTAATGTTGTTTTAATTTTTTCAAACTATTACATTAACCGAACAAATACATGCATAGGCAAGATCTAGCCCACAGACTATGACTTTCCAAACCTCTAAACTCTCCTTGGTATTTACTTTAACCCATTTTAATCTATGAGAAAATTAAATGATTATATGGCAATAATACTAATACTACTACCACTGATAACTCATTATCAAAGTAGAGTTCTCACAATTTCCCAGGCACTCTGCTAAGGATGTTACATAATTTATCTCATTTAATACAACCAACAAAATCTTTGAAGTAGGTATTATTATTATTATTCCACTTTTACATTTTTAAACATTTTATTGAATTTATTAGGGTGATATTAGTTAATAAAATTATATAGGATTCAAGTGTATAATGCTATGACAAATCATCCGTATAATGTATTGTGTGTTTACCACTCAAAGTTAAGTCTCCTTCCATCACCATTTATCCCCTCTTTACCCTCTTCTACCTCCCCCTCCCTCAGGTAATAAGCATATCATTGTCTGTGTCTATGAGTTTTTTGACATAATTTTTTAAGTCCTTTATCTTTCTGGAGATCTTTTAGGAGTAAAGTTGCAAAATTCATAATATTGGTTCTAAAATGTTAAAAATAATAAATGCAGAACTCTTAGCATTATGACTGAATCATAGTAACTGCTCAATGATTGTTTAGCATCTTACATCTTTTTATGAAAAAAGGTTTGTATATTTTTTGTTGTATTTGTCTATTTTTGAAAGAATGGTTTCACAATATCCTCTATAGAAGAAATCATTGTGTTTATTAAACATAAAATAAAATGTCTAAGAGGCAAATAAATAAATGACAATGAACAATATTTATGTTATTTACTGTACCAGTTGCTGTTTCTTTTTCATTTATAAATAAAATTTGTGATAATCAGTATAAAAAACAAAACAAGAAACAAAAACCAGGACCATAAATACTGTCAAATGTTGTACTACTTAAAATAATATTATAAACATTAACACAAAACAATTTTTATTCCTTTTCACTGTTATCTAAATTTAGGAATCTCCCTGACTATTGCCAAAGACTTTATTGGGATTTGCAGAAAGACAATGGAAGAACCGATTGTGGATTGAAACCAAAGTTTTACAATCTAAAGTTAGCACATTTTTTTTTTTTTTTGGCTCATATAGATAAGATTTACTCTATTTTTAATATTATTTTTCAACTACATCTTATATTCTTTCATCCTTCATAAAATATGCTTGATTTTTGTTTGAGGAATTACTTCTTCCCTATGCTGTGCCTTCTCAATTAGGGGACCTGGACAGTAAGGGATGAGCACATGAACCAACATAGGGGAGTCAGATGCTCTGTCCTTATTCTCCGAATCCTGAACACAGTGCAAAAAGCCTGGAAATTTTTAGTGTTCATCTCAGCACCAGCACCATGACCAGACTGTGTGGCTGACAGGCCCCTACACTCGCTGGCCTTCTGGAATTGATGTCTTTTCCCCTTTTTGCAAGGCTTATTCTTCATAACACTCTGAGGTCCTAACTTTTGTCCAATACATTTCCCATTGGCTTAAATCAGCCTGAGTTGATTTTTGTTGCATACAATCAAAGAAATCAGGAAGGTCATCCTTCTGAAACTTCACAGGCAAAGCTTACCAATGATCTTTTTTTTGTGTCAACTCCAATGGTTATTAGATTAGATTACATCTGCCTTTAAACGACTCTCTCCTTCTCTTTCTCTCTCTCTCTCTCCCTCCCTCTCCAGCACCTTCACTACATCCCTTCTCTATGTCCTTCAGGGCCCTTGCTACAAGATGAAGTCCAATTCCTCACATGCATATCTAGCCCGCTATGAAAAAGTCTCAACTCTCTCCACACTTTCCCCTTTTTCCATGTTTATTTATTTACTTTTCCTTTATTGATTTTAGAGAGAGAGGAAGGAAGAGGGAGAGAGAGATAGAAACATTGATGAGAGATAACATTGATGGACCACCTCCTGCATGTCCCCCATTTGGGATCGGGCTCACAACCTGGGCATGTGCTCTGACTGGGAATTGAACCAGCGACCTCTTGGTACATGGGTTGATGCTCAACCAGTGAGCCACACCGGCCAGGCTTTCCATGTTTATTTTTAACACATATGCAGTTTTCCTTAAGGTCTTGTGATTGCTTCTACTTGGAACAAACACCTTTCCTTCTTTTCTTTGGTGATCAAATCCTATTTTGTTTCTCCACACTCAGCTCCATGTACCACTTTCTCTGGGAAGTATTGACAAACCCCTCCAACCTCAACTCCCAGGCTCATGAGGTACCTCTTTTATGGGCTCCACAGCATTCTATGAAACCTTTACTATAGAATTTAATCACCTGGTTTGATGCCCCATTTCTATGGATAAAGATACACTTAATTTATCTTTGTATCCATATTCATTGTATCTATACTTGTATCTATATTCATTGACCTGTGTATAACATATATTCCTTAACTGAAGAAATCCACTTCCACTTCAGCTGATGGTGATCCTCTTTCATTTTTTCCTACTTTTTTTTTGTATCTTCAGTCTCTGCTTCCAATTGTATCTTCTTTTCAGATTCCCAATTATGTTCATGTCTACTCTATGAATGCACATGCACACACACACACACACATACACACACACCTATAATCACAACTTTGACCCTGCTTCAATTCTAGGTACTGCTCGCGCTCGCTCTCTCTCACTCTCTCTCTCTCTCTCTCTCTCTCTCTCTCTCTCTCTCTCTCTCTCTCTGATTCAGGTCTCCAAGAACAAGCTACACTATTGTCTTTACCACACACGTAGCCACTGCTCCATTGTCATTGGGTTTGTGGTTCTATCACATCACTGAAAGCTGGCATGTACCAAAAACTTCTTAGCTGTTAACAGGAATTCACTGTGGAATTGTGGAGAAAGCATGGACTCTGGAACTAGACAGACCAATATTTAAATTCTAGCTCTGTGCCCTTGGACTAATTAGGTAACCTCACTGAGCCTCAGTCTCTTAATTTTGAAAATAGAAATCTTTCTATGTATCTCATAGGATAGCTATTATAATGAAGACAGATAAGGCTTGTTCAACCCTTTAGCAGAATGCCCAGCACAGAGTAATAGGTACTCAATATATTTTATCCACCTTTCTCATTCTCCTTAGCCCCATGTACTTTCTGCTGCTTTTGCCACTCTACTTGCACTATCTTCCTGGTTGAAACCCTATCTTCTTCTACTTCTCATGATTCTAGGGTCTCGACCTATTTCTCATGCTCTTCTGTTTCAGACTCCATTCTTAGCTCTTCCCTTATCTGCCCCTAGCTATAGATACTCTCCAGTGCTCTGTCTTCAGGCCATCTCTGTTCTCTCTCTATTTCCTCTCTCTGCCATGCTTCTGTTACAATGATTGTCACTTACATACATTTGATATATTTTCTATTAGTTTCAGGTGTACAGTATAGTGGTTAAACAATCACATCCTTTACAAAGTAATCGCCCCCCCCACACACACACACATTTCAACTACCCACCTGGCACCATACATAGTTATTACAATATTATTAACTACATTCACTGTGCTGCACTTTACATCCCCGTGATTCTTTTGTAGCTACCAATTTGCCCTTATTAATCCCTTCACCTCTTTCACCAGGCCCCCCAAGCCCCCTCTCCTTTGATAGACATCAGACTCATAGATGCAAAGAACAGAGAAGATTTATTTTCTGTTAAGGTATTTCACTTTGCCCAAACTAACTCAAAATCTTCTAGAGCCATGTACTTACTTCAATTGTCATTAGTAAGAAGAAATGCACCTTTCTCTTTAATTCCACTAACAATGTCACAGCAGTCAGGACTTGGGTTTCTGTTGTTGGTTACCTTGACTCTTGACTGGCTTATTCCATCTTCCCAGTATCCACATTACTACAATGAAGTTTTTTAAAACTTTATTGTTATTGTTGACACTATTACAGATGTCCCCATTTTCCTCCCCTTTGCACCCCACCAAATGCTCACCCCCTTCCCTCTGGCCATTACCACACTGTTGTCTATATCTATGGGTTAGTACTTATGTTCTTTGGCTACTCCCTTCACCATTTTTCATGCAGTCCCTCCTTCTTCCCTTCCCTCCGACAGTGTCAGTCTGTTCCACATATCCATGACTCTGTTTCTATTTTGTTCATCAGTTTATTTTGTTCATTAGATTCCACATATAAGTGAAATCATATGGTATTTGTCTTTCTCTGACTGGCTTATTTCACTCACATAAAAATCTCCAGGTCCATCCATGCTGTTGCAAAAAGTAAGAATTTCTTCTTTTTTTTCAGCCATGATAGTATTCAATTATGCTACAGTGAAATTTTATGCTCTCAGAGATTCAAACTATTAATTCTATCATCTTTTTTTTAAAAAATATTGCCATCAAAATAGCTCATATTTAATGAAATATGATTATAGACTTTTGAAGAATTTTGCAACCAGGTATAAAGTTAAAGTATTTTTATAGTTAGAGAGAAATACCAAATTGTAAACATTGATAGTAAGCATCTTTGAGATTAGAGTATATACAATTCCATGTGTTCAAATTTAAATGATGGTGTTCCTGTTCATAGTGAAACCTTATAAATTATCATAAGGTAGCAATCTGCCAGAATCTTTGCTTTACTCTCTTTCCACTTTTTTACTGGGCTGATGACACAAAAGTGCTTAATTTATGGGCAAGTAAAGGAAGTTAGCATAGACTAATATAGTCTAGAAAAATCATATAATCATTTTTTATTTAACAAAGTTAAATTTGTAACATCGTAATATGTATTTAAGGCTCCATTAAGTATAATTCTTGAACAGAAAAAATACCCTTATAGAATTTAGTTATAGTTATGATTTCATTCTTGTTAACGGTCATCTATCTATTAATTGATTCATTAATTGCTTATTTTATGCTAAACCCTCTTGGACACTGAGAGGACAAATACAGAGATAAATGTGACACAAATTTTCTTCCAAGAAGATCACCATCTACATAGAGACAGATATATAAACACACACGGTCAATAAAATTCATAGGCACTAAGGTAGAAAAAATCAAACAATATAGTGTTGGGGTGAAGAAGGGATCAGATAAAGCTCCAAAGGATTAAATTTCAGCAGAATCTTGAAAGTTGAAAGTTTTGTCATTCCATTCAGGGGAGTCATCAGAAGTCAACATAGAGATAGATGTAAAGAAGGAAACTTACTTGCCCAAAAAAATGACTTCTGGATGGCCAAAACTTCAAGTGCAATGGGAGAATCAAGGTCAGATCTTGGAAAATACCACACATCATGCAAAGTAGTTAGATTGAGGCCACTAAAAACAAATATGCAAATACAGTATGTAGCACACTGATGGGCACCAACTAAGAATGTGATCATTGTTAGTCCCACCATCCCACCCATTTAACTTACTGCATTTCAAATGTTTCCTGAATACAATATAAGTAATGCAACCTTAAATCATTTTAAACTTTTTCTTTAACCTAGTTGAATAATGTTGGCAAGTAGGACACTCATGTAATAAAAGATGCAGCTGAAAATTTGAATGTTTCCCAGAAAATCCCCTAGCTTCCTGAAATGACTACATGATAATGAGAACAGCAGAGAAATTCAGGCTTGAAAATAATCATGAGTCAAATGTCACATCTTTAGAAATAGCCACCAGCCTGGGGTCAATCAAAATTTCTCTACATGAAAAGGAAAGGATGCTGATTCTACACATTGTGTTGTCTTCTGCACTTCTCAATATACCTAAGGAAACAATGATCATTGTATGCCACTTTGTAAAGAGGGTTCTAATACTTGCAATGAGCTTTGATGTTCAACACAGCTTTTGAGTTTCTGAACACACATAATTGAACACTTCAGTAAAATAATCTTGACAATAACTAGATTTCATTTTCCTACCATTGCCTCCAAAGGATCATAAAAAGTAGTTCCATCAGGACAGATTTTTTGCTTCCTCTTAAAAGAGAAGCAGTTAAGGTAGACTACTACCACCTAATCTTCCTTCAGAAATAAGTACTTGGGTGGGCAAAGGGAGAGTCTCATTGTATCAAACTTGAAGAAAGTAGGAAAAAATTTGAATACTTATAAAACTTAACTATGTAGTCAAAAAGTTAGTTATTCTTTTAGATAATAGATTCGAAAATCTATCACCTGCAGACTCAACTCAGCTAAAAATCTGCCTCCTTTGTCACCTTGAACCTGAAAATAACAACATAAATATATATATATATATTTATTTTTTTAAATCCTCATCCGAGGACATTTTTCCATTCTTTGTACAGACAGAGTGGGAAGGAGAGAGAGGAACAGAGAGAGAGAGAGAAACATCGATGTGAAAGGGACACATCGAGTGGCTGCCACCCGTACGACCAACCAGGGCCGGGGACAAACTGCAACCGAGGTACATGCCCTTAGCGGGAACCGAACCCAGGTCTCTCCGGACCGCAGGCGGACGCTCCAACCGCTGAGCCAAACCGGCCAGGGCCATAAATATATTTTTAGTTTATTTTTTATTTATTACATTTATTGAGGTGACATTGGTTAATAAGACCATATAGGTTTCAAGTGTACATCTTTGTGATACATGATATATCTATTGCATGGTGTGCCCATCATCCAAAGTCAAATTATTTTCTATTATCATATATTTAGCCCCATTTACCCTTTACTACCCCCAGTTCCCTCCCTCTGGTAACCACCATACTGTTGTCTGTGTCTATGAGTTTCAGTTTATTTATGAGTGACATCATATGGTTCTTAGCTTTATCTGACTGACTTATTTTACTTAGCATAATATTCTCGTTTCATCCATATTGTTGCAAATGGTAGAATTTCATTTTTTCTTAAGTCTGAATAATATCCCATACTATATATCCACATCTTCTTTATTCAGTCCTCTATTGAAGGACATTTTGGTTGTCTCCATGTCTTAGCCACCACAAATAACGCTACAATTTAACCCCAAAGGCAAGAGAAGTAAAGGTAAAAATAAATAAAAATTAATAGTAAACAAGTGGGATGAATAAATAAATAAATGGGTTACTATAACACAGAATTAGACCCCCTTCAAAAGGGGGAAAATGAATCAAATAGTCTTACAATATAACAAGAATATAAAATGAGATATGCGTATGTAATAATATAGATGAAATGTAAGACATATTTAAATGATACATACAATTGCATGGGTAGGAGTTGTTACTACTATCACCCAGATCTATAAATTCTTCAAGTAGATACCATTTGGGCTACACCTCACAGGGGAGAAAGGCATCAACGGATGAGGTAAGAAGATTGTGTACAGCTCAGATTCCTTGCTTGTCACTGACTTTCATGTATTCTGCAGAGTGTAAAAACCTGAAGCAGGAATCCACCGTCTCAAAACAGGTTTTACTCCCACTCGGTTTTCCACGGTACAAGAGAAGGAACCAGGTACCCCAGAATGGCTTCTCAAGCCATTCTAGCCAGTTACATCAGAAGCAACTTCATGAAAGCCTGCAAATAGGACACACTTCTCACAATTATAGAAGTGTTTTTAGTCTCCATAATCTCTTCCCCTACCTTCTAAGTATTTCCCCCACTCTCAGTGCCAACACTGCTCTTACTCCAGTCCTCATATTTTCAACCGCATATATTCACATACAGATGTGCAAATGATTTCAACATGAATATGAAAATCAAGATTGGCATTATAAACTACCTTATCTATAATAGCGTGTATAGAGATGCCCAGTTAGCAGGCAACTAACTATCCTATACAAATTTACTCAACCCAATACTGAGGCAGTAAGCTCAGATTCCACCCCATTGTTCTCTCATAAATGACTCCTCCTCTTTACCTAAATGCTCCCTCATTCTAATGGGGAATCATGCATCAAAATTGGGAGATTTAGTATGTCTCACATTTACACATACTTAATAAGGTTTTTGCCATTCCTTTGTGCTAGGAATATGAATATCTTCTTCAATGGATGTACCTGTCCTCTTTCATATAATTAATGTATATACACACATATCATTATGAGGGTTTGCCCCTTTTTGTCACTTTTGCATAAGTTTCTTGTCCCTAACCTGATTTTGGCCATCAATCATCATTCTCCTCAAACTTGTTATATTGTTGTAATTAACTTCACTGAATCAATCACAGAATGCTTTAGGCTACTTAGTTGTGGGTTTGTCCAGACACAGTTTTTATATCTACCTCAATTCAAGAGAATGAGAACACATACAAAATGTCAAAGAAAACCTCCACAACAGCAATGTTTGCCCATCCTAATTCACACAACACCGCCTTGTAATCCACTGGAGACAATATGACTAATACATACTTTTAATCTCTATGTTAATGTTCATCTTTCCTTCTTAACTAGATCATCATTTCTCACAATGTCATGTAATAAAAAAAAAGTAGATTATCTTGAGTTAAAAAATAGATGTCACAATAATGACATTTCCTAAAATTTTAGCAAATCCCTACATCTGAAGGCCTTAAATGTTTACCTCACTGGTAGTATTCTTTCCTCACCCATTGCTGACTATACACTTCTCTTTCTCTAATCTTCTGATTCTGTCTTTGGTTGCAGAATCATCAACCTCTAAAGCAGTTACTTTGTGGTTAGTATTTTCTACTGTAAACCACTCAGAGGCCTCATGTTACCTATTTCCTTCCCCAATGGAGTCAATTCAAAGCCACATTCAGTTACTTCATCCAGTTCTAATCCATTTTGGAAATAAAATGTGTTTCTCATTGGTCAACATGTTGTACCTCGTGGTTCTGTGCCTGTGGTTTCAAAAGCCAGATTACCTAACCCAATATCCATCCAATATATAATGATCAAACAATGACAGTATAATAACAATAAAAATTCCCAGAGGGAAACATGGATTTTTGTGAGCGTAGCTTTTGGTGATGTCAGTCCCTAACCCAAAGTTTTTTCTAAGCCACTAGGTAGGTATTTTAACACTTCTCTTATTTACTATAGTTCTTTAGAGAATAAGATGTGTTGTTTTGACATTTTAATGTTTATCAAATCAAGATGCATCTTTAAATAAATGTGTCAATATTTCTCTGCCTCCCTCTACCTGCTAAAAAAGCTAATGTTAAATTATTAATATGAAAATATGATAATAAATTATAACGCCCAGGTTCTTTTGCACCAGAAGCCTCTTTAAAGGTATCAATAAAGATTTTATTGTTTAATTTACATTAAAATATTTATAGATATGAAAAAACTAACAAAGTGAGCATCTCTTGAGAGTCTGTGCAGCTGGTTTAATATTTTCTTAGTATGTAAGTCAGAATATGATAGACTATGCTACAGTTTCCAACAACCCCAACATTTTAGTGGTTTGTACAAACAATTGTTTGTTTCCAAAGATTGCCTGAGCACTCTGTTGTAAATTTTCCAGGTTGACAAAGCAACCACTTCCTTAACTTTTTGAATATTGATGGTTTCCATACCATAGAAAAAGACAACTTGGAAAGGTCACACTCTTCTATAAAATGCTCTGGTCTTATGGTTACAGCAACTTATTTCCCAAAACCAGTAACAAGGTCCCATTCAATAACAATAATAGCAGGAATTACAATTTTACCATATAGCTTGGAGCCAATAAACTGAAAATATTAAAACATTTTTAAAAATTGATGTGTGAGAGAGAGAGAGAGAGCAACATCGACGTGAGAGAGAAACATCTATCCATTCCCTCTCACACATGTCCCGACCAGGGTTGGAACCTGCTACCTGGGTATGTGCCTCTACCAGGAATCAAACTCACCACCTTTGGATGTATGGAAGCATGCTCCAACCAACTGACCCACACTGACCAGTGCAGGGAATATTTAGCAAACATCAATAATGAGTTCCATTACTTTATTCATTTGTTTTATGAAAATCCTTTAAAATATGTTCATGTTAATGTCAAACAGCTTGGATTTTAAAGTCATAGAGGGGAAACCTGTCATTAAATTGCTTAAGACAATTTCTAACAGAGAAGTACATGTTTTTACAAGCTCCCTTCTGCCATTTTCATCAGAGAATAGCCTTTTTTTTTTTTTTTTTGCTGCCTTCCTCATATTCAGCCTTTCGAGCTAATTGGATGGCCTCCTTCTGGCTACCTCCTGTAGGACTACTACCATTCACTGTAGGACAATTTATTTCTACCTCCAGGATTCAAGAAAATGTGCATCTTTAGTTTTGTAAAACTTGAAAAGGAGCCCTCCAGAGTGTTTCATTATCACCTGTCAGTAGAAAGTGATTATACGGATTTCCACACAGAGTATTTCTGTCTTTGTGGCTTGGCAGTATTTCCTACCATCATGAGAAGCTTGGAAATTGAAGTAGGGACCATTGTTGCTGGTAACTTAAGCTGCTAACAGGCCAGTTTTAAATTAAACTGATTCTCTAGCATTGATATTCTCATCAAATTTGAGAAACCAAAATGACCATAGATTATTGATTATTCTGAATTTATTTCAGAAGCCTCCTACCACTCACACGATATTGTAACTACAGAATCATGTACTTCTTAAGCTGAATACATCTTTAAAGGTAATCTATCCCAATTTTCTCATTTTATAAATAATAAAATCAAGACCCAGTTTTAGAAAGTTAGATAAAATGCTGACTGTAGAATCTCAAACAGCTACATATTCCATTTTTTGACTGCTTGGAGACACCTGACTTTTATTTCATGAGGACTTTTATATTTAAGGAGATCACATATTTATCTAAAATATGTTATTCAGGCTGGGACAATGGGTTTGAATAGTCATGTGTGTGGGTTTTTTGAATTCGAACAATTGTAAATTGCCTTGATTTAGGATGATATTAACTCAGAATAGTTTGAAATCAATAAAACACAGTAAAATGTATGGTAATTGACTCTGTATCATTCTAATTTTAGAAAATATGCTGCTAGACAGGGCTTTTACCTACACAAACTTTAGCTGACTCAGAATTTGAACCATTGCTGATATGTAACATTTTTTTGTGCCATGAAATCGTTTTGCAGTCTATTCCTTAAGAATACTATTTTTAAATGCATAAAATAAAACACATAAGGTTACAAAATGAACCAGTTATATTAAAGTGAAATTATAAAATATTTTTAATTTCACAGCAAAGTAATACATGTGCTTACTTAGTAATATTTAGCATCAACTATTATTATAACTATAGTTTTAAAGTGGTGATTAATATAAATTATATTGTTAGATAACTGCAACAACATTCTACAATTTAAAAATATTTGTCATTTCGGGGAAGAAGGCAGCAGGCTGGACTGGAGGGAGGGTGAGTGTGAGAGAGTGAGCGAGTGTGTGAGAGAGTGTGAGTGGACGTGAAGGTGGATGACCAAACCTGAGCGGTGCACAGACAAGGAGCAGAAGGTTCCTGTGCTGTGGACGGAGCAGCCAGCTACCGTGGTAAGCAGCCCTTCATGGCCCTTCTCCCTGCACCACGGGGAGGTCCTACCATTTTGGAAGATCCTGGATCTTCCCTGGGAGGAGGCAGTGGGAGAGGCTAGAGCCCAGCAACCTGAGCCCACCAGCATACCTGGCACCATCGGACCAGTGGACACTCTGTGTCAATACAGACCTGTGCACAGTAGTGGAGCTCCCCAGGTGCCTGTCGTAGAAGCCTCGGGCAGCTGGGAGCCTGACACCAACCCCCATAATAGCAGTCCCATCAGAGTAGAGATATACCCCCAGCAACAGAGGCTGGGGAGCAGACGTCCACCCCCAGGCAACAGAAGCACAGACCAGCAGCTGAGACCCATCCCCCCAAAATACAGCAAAAACTGAGCAGGAGGTTGAGCCCCAAGGGGCAGCAGCACTCCCCAGCCGCCAGAGGTGGGACCTGGGGCTCCACAGAGGCCTGTGCTACTCAACAACCCACAAAAGCAGTGGGAAGCCAGAGCCCCAGAGAGACTGATCAAATCCAGCTGCCTGCCCATGGGTCCTGCAGGGTGTGGGGGCACCAGAGAGGCCTCTGCAACCCAGTAACCCACAAGAGTGGTGTGGAGCCAGAGCCCTAGAGCAACTGGTGCCATCAAGCTGCCTGCCCACGGGACCTACAGGGTGCAGGGGCACCAGAGAGGCCTGTGAAAACCAGCAGGGACTGTGCCATCCAGTTACCCTCAGGACCTGCTGGGTGCTGAAGCACCAGAGAGGCCTGTGCCACTCAGCAGCCCATAACATAGGCATAGAGCCTGGTCCCCAAAGGGACTGTGCAATCCAGCTACCCATAAAACCTACAGGGTGCCGGGATACCAGAAAGGCCTGTGCAACCCAGCTGTGCACAAGATAGGCATAGAAGATATGAAAATGGAGGCAGAGTGAATGGCAGCTACACAGATGATCTCCCAGGACCAAATAGGAATTACAACTAAAATAAAGACAAATCCTCTGAAAAAAGCAACAGAAAAGCATCAGGACAAGACCATATAACCAGGGACACAAGTAGAATCTGCAGAAATGCAGGAGGGTGGCAGGCTGGGAGCCCACAGACAGCAGCAATCTTAGCTGTGAACAGAGCCCTTGGGGAATAAAGACAAAGCTGGCTCCACAGAGCAGAGAGCCAGGACAGAGCACTAAAATAGCTACAGCCACTCACCTGGGGGCTACGGCAGAGGGAGGGCAGACTGGGCTGGAACTCTGTGGGGAAACCGGGATTTAGAAGGCACTCAGAATTTTTGCTGAGATGCTACCACAAAGGATTGTGGCCAGAATGCTCCTTCCAAGAGCTGAGGGGAAAAGCAGCAGCGTGCCCACTTGGAGATTCAGATTTTCCCAGGGGAAGAAAAAAATGAAAATTGAGGCTCACTAACAACCAGTATCTATCCCACACTCTGGAAATCCTCTTACTAAGAACACCAGGGCTACATTCCAAGGAACTGAGTAACTGAGACTACTAACCTTCAGGCAAAAAGCTAGAGGATAACCGAACCTTTCCTGGGCTTGCAAATCTACCCAGGAAAGTAAGACTTGACAGTGGTGTTTAATGTTGCCCCACCCAGGCCCATCCAAACCCAGTAGAGGGAGCCACAAACAGAACACCAACACCCACCGGGAAAATTTGGCAGGCTCAAAAACCCACGGAGATAGCCAAAGTGGCGAAACAAAGAAACAAATCCCAAATGAAAGAACAAGAGAACTCTATCGAAGATGAGATCAATGAAATGCAGTTAAGCAAATAATCAGAGGTAGAGTTCAGAGCCATGATCTTGAGGAAGCTCAACAGCAGGAGTAAGGACATCAGCACCATGAGTAAAGATATAGAAACATTGAAAACCAACCAAGTGGAAATGAAGAATGACATAGAAAAAATAAAGAACACATTGGAAGGTCTAAATAGCAGAGTAGAGGAAGCTGAGGACAAGATCAATGGATTGGAAGATAGGGTAGAAAAAATCAATCAATCAGAAAACCAAAAGGAAAAAAACAATTAAAAAACAGAAAGACAGCTTAAGAGAACTGTGGGACAACCGGAAATATAATAACATTTGCATCATAGGAGTCCCCAAAGAGGAACAAAATGGGAAAGGGTTAGAGAATGTATTTGAAGAAATAGTGGCAGAAAACTTTCCTAACTTGGTGAAGAAAAAAGGCATTCAAGTTCAAGAAGCACAGAGAGCCCCAAAGAAGAAGAACCCAAACAGGCCCGCACCAAGACACATAGTAATTAAAATGCCAAAAATTAAAGACAAAGAGAGAATCCTAAAGGCAGCAACAGATAAGCAACAGGTTACCTACAAAGGAAACCAATAAGGTTGTCAGTTGTCTTCTCAACAGAAACACTACAGGACAGAAGGGAATGGCATGAAGTAATCAAGGTCATGAAAAACAAGGATCTGAATCCAAAACTACTCTACCCAGCAAGGCTATCATTCAAAATAGAAGGTCAAATAAAGAGCTTACCAGACAAAAAAAGACATATATATATATTATTATGTTTTATCCTCACCCGAGGACATTTTTCCATTTTTTTTTCAGATAGAGTGGGAAGGGGAGAGAGGAAGAGAGAGAGAGAGAAATATCAATGTGAAAGGGACACATCTAGTGGCTGCCACCTGCACGACCAACCAGGGCTGGGGACAAACTGCAACCGAGGTATGCGCCCTTAGCGGGAACTGAGCCCGGGTCTCTCTGTACCCCTGGCCAATGCTCCAGCGCTGAGCCAAACAGGCCAGGGCTTAATGGAATATATTAACACCAAACCAGCACTGCAAGATATGATAAAAGGACTGCTGTAATTAGCAGGAGAAATAGGAAGAAAAATACAGCCTCACTAAACAGAAATGGCAATAAATAAGTACATATCAATCATCACCTTAAATGTGAATAATTTGAATGCTCTGATAAAAAGACACAGAGTAGCTGACAGGAAAAGAAAGCATGACTCACATATATGTTGTTTATAAGAGATCCACTTCACACCAAAAGACTCACATAGGTTGAAAGTGAAGGGATGGAAAAAAATATTTCAAGCAAATGGAAAGAAAAATAAAGCTGGGGTAGCAATACTCATATCTCATAAAGTAGATTTTAAAATGAAGGCCATAACTAGAGACAAAGAAGGCCATAACATAATATTGAAAGGATCTATCCAACAGGAAGATATAACCGTGGTAAAAATATATGCACCCAATAGAGGAGCACCAACATATATTAAAAATCTTCTGGAGGACGTCAAAGGAGAAATTGACAGCAATACAATCATAGCAGAGGAATTCAACACCCCGCGGACACCACTGGATAGATCCTATAGACAAAAATAAATTAGCAAGGAATAAGAGACAAAAGGATTTTATAGATATCTACAGAGAATTAAAACGCAAACCTGCAGAATTCACATTCTTCTCAAGTGCACATGGGACATTCTCAAAGATAGACCACATGCTAGGGCACAAGTACTCTACAAGTTCAAGGAGATTGAAATCATATCAAACATCTTCTCAGATCACAATGGCATGAAACTAGAAATCAATTGCAAGAAGAACATGCAAAGACATTTGAAAGCATGGAGACTAAATGGCATGCTATTGAACAATGAATGGGTTACCATGGAGATCAAGGAATAAATTAAAAACTTCCTTAAAACCAATGAAAATGAAGACAGAACAACACAAAATCTATGGGATGCAGCAAAAGGAGTTCTGAGAGTGAAGTTCATAGCACTACAGGGCTACCTCAAGAAGCAAGAAAAATTTCTAATAGACTATCTAACCTCACAACTTAAAGAAATAGAGAGCAAACAAAAAGAAAACCCCAGAGCAAGTAGAAGGAAGCAAATAGTAAATATCAGAGCAGAAATAAATGACATGGAGACCAAGAAACAATTCAAAGGATCAATGAAACAAAGAGCTGGTTTTTCAAAAAAGATTAACAAAATTGATGGACCCTTAGCTAGACTCACCAAGAAACAAAGAGAGAGACCCCCAAATAAGCAAAATCATAAATGAAAGAGGAGAAAAAATAACTGACACCACATAAATACAAATGATTGTTAACAGATATTATGAACATTTATACAGCAACAAATTTGACAATCTAAGCGATATGGACAAATTTCTAGAAACACATATTCTCCGAAAACTGAACCGGGAAGAGATAGAAAATTGAACAAACCAATAACAACAGGAGAAATTGAAGATGTAATCAAGACTCTCCCAGCAAACAAAACCCCAGGCCTGGACGGCTTCACAGGGAAGGTTTACCGAACATTCAAAGAAGAACTAATATCCATCCTCCTCAAACTATTTCAAAAAATTCAAGAAGAGGAAGACTTCTATACTTGTTTTATGAGGCCAGCATAATTCTAATTCCAAAACCAGAAAAAGATATTACAGAGAAAGAAAACCACAGGCCAATATCCCTGATGAACATTGATGCCAAAATCCTGAACAAAATACTAGCAAATCGAATCCAGCAATACATCAAAAAAAATTATTCACCATGACCAAGTGGAATTCATCCCAGAGATGCAAGGCTGGTACAATATTTGCAAATCAATAAATGTGATACACCTATTAACAAAATGAAAAATAAAAATCATACGATCATATCAATAGATGCTGAAAAAGCATATGAAAAAATCCAGCACCCATTTGTGATAAAAAGGCTCAGCATTCTGGTAATAGAAGGATCATATCTTGAGATACTAAAGGCCATATATAAAAGACCTACAGCCAACATCATATTCAGTGAGAAAAACTAAAAGAATTTCCCTTAAGAACAAGAACAAAACAAGGATGCACACTTTCGCCACTCTTATTTAACGTAGTACTAGAAGTCTTAGCCACAGCAATCAGACATGAAGAAAACATAAAAGGGATCCAAATTTGAAAGGAGGAAGTGAAACTCTCATTATTTGCAGATGACATGATCCTATACGTAGAAAAACCCAAAGACTCCATCATAAATTTACTGGACTTAAAAAATGAATTTGGAAAAGTAGCAGGATACAAAATTAACGTCAAGAAATTGATGGCATTCTTAATTTTTTTATTAATTAATTTTTGTTACAGGTGTTTCTCTTTTTCCCCTCACTGATTCCCCCCTCCACCTCCCTTTCTGCCCTGTCCCGTGCTTTGTTGTCCATGTCCATTGTTTATGCATATAAGATCTGTGGTTTATCTCTCCCCCACCACACCCTCTTTTGGGGATTATCAGTCTGTACCCCACTTCCACGTCTCTAGGAATACCCCATTCCTCAGACTGTTATGTTCATTATACACCACAAATAAGTGAGATCATATGATACTTGTCTTTCTCTGTTTGGCTTGTTTCACTTAAGAGGATACTTTCCAGGTCCCTCCATGTAGTCTCAAAGGATAAGAGATCTTTCTTTCTTACAGCTGCATAGTACTCCATTGTGTATATATACCACTGCTTTTTTATCCATTCGTCTACTGATGGACACTTGGGCTGTTTCCAGATCTTAGCTATTGTAAATAGTGCTGTTACAAACATGGGGTACATATATTCTTTCTGATTGGTGCTTCAGGCTTCTTAGGGTATATTCCTAGAAGTGGGATCACTGGGTCAAATGGAAGTTCAACTTTTTAATTTTTTGAGGTAACACCATATTGTTTTCCACAGTGGCTGCACCAGTCTGCATTCCCACCAGCAGCGTACTAGAGTCCCCTTTTCTCCACACCCTCGCCAACACTTGTTGTTTGATGATTTGTTGATGGTGACCATTCTGACAGGTGTGAGGTGATACCTCATTGTTGTTTTAATTTGTATCTCTCTGATGATTAGTGATGTTGAGCATTTCTTCATATGTCTCTTAGCCATATGTAGGTCCTGTTTGGAGAGGTGACTATTTAGATCCTCTGCCCATTTTTTAATTGGGATCGTTGTCTTCCTTTTGTGGAGTTGTATGAACACTCTATATATATTGCAACTTAACCCCTTATCTGATATATAATTGGTAATTATGTTCTCCCATACCACCGTATGGGGTAGCCTTTCTGTTTTGATGATTGTATCTTTCGCTGTGTAGAAGCCTTTGAGTTTGATGTAGTCCCATGTGTTCATTTTCTCCTTTGTTTCTATTGCCTTAGGTGATGTATCAGTGAGAATTCTGCTGCATATGATGTATGAAATTTTGTTGCCTACAGTTTCTTTTAAAATTTTTGTGGATTCATGAGTCATATTTAAGTCTTTTATCCATTTTAAGTTTATTCTTGTGTAGGGTGTAAGTTCATTGTCTAGTTTCATTTTTCTGCATGTAGCTGCCCAATTTTCCCAACACCATTTATTAAAGAGGCTGTCCTTACTCCACTGTATGCTCTTGCCACCTTTGTCAAATATTAATTGAGCATATTGCCTTGGGTCCATTTCTGGGTTCTCTGTTCTGTTCCACTAGTCTATAGGCCTGTTCTTGTGCCAGTACCAGGCTGTTTTGATTACAGTGGCTTTGTAGTATAACCTGAAATCTGGTAATGTGATCCCTCCTACTTTGTTCTTCTTTTTCTAGATTGCTGTGGGTATTTGAGGTCTTTTTGGTTCCATATAAACTTTTGAAGTACTTGTTCTAATTCTGTGAAGTATGCCATTGGTATTTTGATCGGGATTGCATTGAATCTATAGATTGTTTTGGGTAATATGGACATTTTAATGATGTTAATTCTTCACCAAATTAGGAAAGTTTTCTGTCACTCTTTCTTCAAATATATTCTCTAACCCTTGCTCATTTTCTTTTTCTTCGGGGACTCCTATGATGCGAATGTTATTACATTTCCCCTTGTCCCACAGTTCTCTTAAGCTGTTTTCCTGTTTTTTAATTATTTTTTTTCTTTTGGTTTTCTGATTGGTTGATTTTTTTCTACCCTGTCTTCTAATTCACTGATCTGGTCCTCAGCATCCTCTACCCTGCTATTTAGACCTTCCAATGTGTTCTTTATTTCTGATATATCATTCTTCTCTTCTTCTTGGTGTTTTTTAATTTCCAGCTGGTTGATTTTCAACATTTCTATGTCTTTACTCATGGTGCTCATGTCCTTACACATGCTGTTGATCTTCCTCAAGATCATAGCTCTGAATTCTAGTTCTGTTAACTTGCTTAACTGCACCTCATTTATCTCATCATTGGTTGAGTTCTCTTGTTCTTTCATTTTGCTTTTGTGTTTGTGTTTCACCATTTTGGCTATGACAGTGGGCTTTGGAGTCTTCCAAATTTTCCCTGTTGATGTTGATGTTCTGCTGTTTGTGGCTCCCTCTCTCTCCTGTGTTTGGATGAGGCAAGAAGGACCCACTTTAAACATCACTGTCAAGTCTTAACTTTCCTGGTTAGAGTTGCTAGCCCAGGGAATGGTAGTTGTCCTCTAGCTTTTTTGCCTGGAGGCTATTAGTAGAGGTCACCTGAAGAACCTTGGTTTCTGAGTCGACTTAAAAACTCCATAGGGGCCCCAGCCGGTTTGGCTCAGCAGTTGGAGTGTCGGCCTGCAGTACAGAGAGACCCGGGTTCGGTTCCCGCTAAGGGTACGTACCTCGGTTGCAGTTTGTCCCCGGCCCTGGTTGGTCGTGCGGGTGGCAGCCACTCGATGTGTCCCTTCACATCGATGTTTCTCTCTCTCTCTCTTCCTCTCTTTCCCTTCTGCTCTATCTGAACAAAAAATGGAAAAATGTCCTCGGGTGAGGATAAAAAACAACAACAAAAAAAAACAACTCCATAGGGGCTCAGGGTAAGAGGATTTCCCGAGGGTGGGGCAGATGCTGGTTGTTAATGGGCCTCAATTAGCATTTCAATGGCCACCAGCTGTGGTTGAATCTCCGAGGAAAGGGCCATTGCCTCTCCCCAGGGCCCTGGAAAGGAGTAAGATGATCACAGTCCTGGGTGGCTGCACTCAGCAAATGCTCTAAGCACCCTCCAAATCCCGAGTGCCCCACACAGTTCCAGTCCAGTCTGCACTCCCTCTGCCGGAGGCCAAGGTGAGTGGATGCTGCCAATTTGGAGTCTGTCCGGGCTCTGTGCCGTGGAGCTGCCTGGAACTATAAACCGAGGGTGCTGCTCCCAGCTAAGGGCAGCTGAGGCTGCGGCAGCTCCCATCTGAGGGCGTAGCACCCAGCCGAGGCCACAGGTCCAAGCCGAGGTCGCAGGACCCAGCTGAGGGCTAAGCTTCCAGCAGAGGCTGCTGATCCCAGCCTAGGGCGTAGCACTCAGGCGAGGTCGCAGGATCCAGCTGAGGGAGTAGCACCCAGCCGAGGTGGCTGCAGGTCCCAGCCGAGGCCACAGAACCCAGCCAAGGGCGCAGCTTTCATCAGAGGCCACTGGTCCCAGCCGAGGGCCTAGCACCCAGCCGAGGTTGCAGGACCCACCTGAGGGCATAGCTTCCAGCCGAGGCCGCTGGTCCCAACCCAGGCCGCTGTGGACCGTGGGTGCCCGGCCCCATCTCGCGTCCTCACAACCCTACCAGGACTGAGTCAGTGTCTCTGGTTATGTGGTCCTCCAAGCTGCCTTTCGGTTGCCCCTTCCTGATGATTTGTCTTTATTTTCATTGTAATTCCAGTTTGGTCCTGGGAGATGGTCCGTGTAGCTTCCATTCACTCCACAACCATTTTTTCTTCCTGATGGCATTCTTATACACCAATGATAAACTCACAGAAATAGAAACTAAAAAAAACAATGCCATTTACCATCACAGAAAAAAAATTAAGATACTTAGGAATAAACTTAACTAAAGAAACAAAGGACCTATTCACAGAAAACTACAGGTCATTGAAAAAAGAAATAGAGGAAGATATAAAAAAGTGGAAGCATATACCTTGTTCATGGATTAGAAGAATTAACATCATTAAAATGTCCATATTACCCAAAGCAATCTATACCTTCAATACAATTCTCATCAAAATACCAATGACATGCTTCACAGAACTGGAACAAATACTTCAAAATTTCATATAGAACCCAAAAAGACCTCAAATAGCCATAGCAATCTTAAAAAGAAGAACAAAGTCGGAGGGATCACATTACCAGATTTTAGGTTATA
Source organism: Molossus molossus (assembly GCF_014108415.1). Classification (NCBI taxonomy): domain Eukaryota; kingdom Metazoa; phylum Chordata; class Mammalia; order Chiroptera; family Molossidae; genus Molossus; species Molossus molossus. Next base: position 15,239,363 of record NW_023425355.1, on the reverse strand, counting down.
CTACAAAGCCACAGTAATCAAAACCGCCTAGTACTGGCACAAGAACAGGCCTATAGACCAGTGGAACAGAACAGAGAACCCAGAAATGGACCCAAGGAAATATGCTCAATTAATATTTGACAAAGGTGGCAAGAGCATACAGTGGAGTAAAGACAGCCTCTTTAATAAATGATGTTGGGAAAATTGGACAGCTACATGCAAAAAAATAAAACTAGACCATCAACTTACACTGTTCGCAAGAATAAACTCAAAATGGATATAAGACTTAAATGTAACTCATGAATCCATAAAAATCCTAGAAGAAAATGTATTCAACAAAATTTCAGACATCATATGCAGCAGAATTTTCACTGATACATCACCTAAGGCAACAGAAACAAAGGAGAAAGTGAACACATGAAACTACATGAAACTCAAAAGCTTCTGCACAGCAAAATATACAATCATCAAAATGGAAAGGCAACCTATTACATGGGAGAGCATAATTGTCAATGATACATCAGATAAGGGGTTAATTTCCAATATATATAGAATGGTCATATAACTCCACAAAAGGAAGACCAAGAACCCAATTAAAAAACGGGCAGTGGAACTAAATAGACACCTCTCCAAACAGGACATACAAGTGGCTGAGAGACATATGAAGAAATGCTCAACATTACTAATCATCAGAGAGATGCAAATTAAAACAACAATGAGGTATCACCTCACACCTGTCAGAATGTCCACCATCAGCAAATCATCAAACAACAAGTGTTGGCAAGGGTGTCGAGAAAAGGGGACTCTCGTACACTGCTGGTGGGAATGCAGACGGGTGCAACCACTATGGAAAACAATATGGTGTTACCTCAAAAAATTAAAAATTGAACTTCCATTTGACCCAGTGATCCCACTTCTAGGAATATACCCTAAGAAGCCTGAAACACCAATCAGGAAGAATATATGTACCCCCATGTTTGTAGAAGCACTATTTAAAATAGCTAAGATCTGGAAACAGCCCAAGTGTCCATCAGTAGACGAATAGATAAAAAAGTGGTGGTACATATACACACTGGAGTACTACGCAGCTGTAAGAAAGAAAGACCTCTTATCCTTTGAGACTACATGGAGGGACCTGGAAAGTATCATCCTAAGTGAAATAAGCCAAACAGAGAAAGACAAGTTTCATATGATCTCACTTATTTGTGGAATATAATGAACATAACAGTCTGAGGAAGGGGGTAGAACCAGAGACGCGAAAGTGGGATACAGACTGACAATCCCCTAAAAGGGGGGTGCTGGGGAAGAGATAAACCAGAGAACTTATATGCATGTATGCATGAACAGTGGACATGGACAACAATCTGGGGAACGGGCAAGGAGGGAGGGAGAGGGGGGAATCAGTGGGGGAAAAAGGAGAAACATCTGTAACAAAAATTAATTAATAAAAAAAAAAAAAGAGAAAGAAAGATCTCTTAACATTTAAGATGACATGGAGGGACCTGGAGAGTAATATCATAAGTGAAACAAGCCAAGCAGAAAAAGAAAAATGTCACATGATCTCACTTATTTGTGGAATATAATGAACATAACAGTCTGAGGAATGGGGTAGTCCCAGAGACATGGAAGTGGGGTACAGATTGACAATCCCCAGAAGAAGGGATGGTGGGGGAGAGATAAACCTCAGAACTTATATGCATGTGTTCCTGAACAATGGATATGGACCACAAAGCTGGTGACAGGGTGGGGAGGGTAAGGGAGGGGGGAATCAGTGGGGGAAAAAGGAGAAATGTCTGTAACAAAAATAAAAAATTAATTAAAAGAATATTTGTCATTTCTTATGATGACACAGATGTTAATATCATCATGTCTTCTTGCCTACATTTATCGATAAAGTAAATGCTAAATTTTAGTTAGAGTTTAGTGAATATAAGAAAGTAATTATTTCCAAGTCCAAGTGCAAAAACAGACTGAATTATATAAATAGATCTGTGAACACCAGGTTAGGTATTATTTAAACTAATGTAATAAGGCAAATAAAATTTAAGGAATCTGTATTTAAAAATAATTTAGCATACAATATTTAGATTATTTAAAGAGGATAAAATCATTCTACTCATTTAATAATATTAATATTATTTCAAACTATATAGGCATGTTTGCTCAATCACACCATAGAACTTTCTACTGAAGTCTGTACTCTCCTTCTAATGGTTTTTTAACTCAAATATAACTAGGAATTCAAAAGTAAAAAAATGTATATATATAAAACTATAGTAGCATCCCCAACTTTACTTTTATTTTCATTTTTATTTTTTTTATTAATTAATTTTGTTACAGATGTTTTTCCTTTTTCCCCCACTGGTTCCCCCTTCCCCTCCCTCCCTGCCCTGTCCCCAGCTTTGTTGTCCATGTCCATTGTTCATGCATACATGCATATAAGTACTGTGGTTTATCTCTCCCCCACCACCTCCTCTTCTGGGGATTGTCAGTCTGTACCCCACTTCCATGTTTCTGGGTATACCGTATTCCTCAGACTGTTATGTTCATTATATTCTGTATATAAGTGAGATCATATAATACCTGTCTTTCTCTGTTTGGCTTGTTTCACTTAGGATGATACTTTCCAGGTCCCTCCATGTAGTCTCAAAGGATAAGAGATCTTTCTTTCTTACAGCTGCATAGTACTCCATTGTGTATATGTACCATTGCTTTGTTATCCATTCGTCTACTGATGGACACTTGGGCTGTTTCCAGATCTTAGCTATTTTAAATAGTGCTTCTACAAACATGGGGGTACATATATTCTTCCTGATTGGTGTTTCAGGCTTCTTAGGGTATATTCCTAGAAGTGGGATCACTGGGTCAAATGGAAGTTCAATTTTTAATTTTTTGAGGTAACACCATAGTGTTTTCCATAGTGGCTGCATCCGTCTGCATTCCCACCAGCAGTGTACAAGAGTCCCCTTTCCTCCACACCCTTGCCAACACTTGTTGTTTGATGATTTTTTGAGCATCCCCAATTTTAAATTTGTTTTTATTTTTAATCATATTACAGATGTCCCCCATTCTCCCCCTTTCCCGCCTCCGCCCAGCTCCCACCCCACCCCAGGCCTTTACCACACTATTATCTGCATCCATGGGTATGTATGTATGCATATAAGTTCTTTGAGAGCAATATTTTCATTTTAAAGGACTGAAATACATTACATAAATATAATACTAAAGTTTTTTCTCCAGCTAAATATCTGTGAATAAGATGCCATAAAGCTACTCATTTGTCTCATTAAATATATAAATTTCGGACCAATTGATGGTGATATGACAGTTCAAAAATATCTCATGTCCTCTTAACTTGTTCAGAAGATTAAAGCATGCTGACCTGTACGATATACATGCCTAAATAAAGAAACTAACAATTTATGACACATACAATAACTATTATTGTATTCCAAATACTTTCTTTTCTTGTTTGCATTTAATACTTAGCAAAAGCATTATCTCAAGTTTCAGAATCTAACTAATGAGCCACTGTGTGCTCAGTATAAAGCCTTCATTGAATTGTATTTGGGAAACTGTTTTTCTCGGTTCAGAAATATCCTGAATTCCAGAAGATCATGGAGGTCAGTTCTAAAAACTATCTAGGTATCAAGTGCTTTTTTTGTTCTTCACTTTTTTTCCAAAATAGCAAATCAGTCATCCTATTTCTTCAATGTAATTAATGTAGCTTAAAAGGAAAGAAGGAAGGAAGGAAGGAAGGAAGGAAGGAAGGAAGGAAGAGGGAAGGGAGAAAATATAAAGGGAATAAGCATTTTAAAATACAATAAAAATTAAGACTCATGGGTGGAAAAGGGGTAGAATAATTATGAATCTTTACATTGTCACATTCAAAATCCTTTTCTTATATTGACAGCTATGGTCCATATTAGGAGTTATGATATTATGCTCCACAGACCAAATGTTTAAGTGTTTGAAATAAATCAAAATAAGATTTTAAAACATATGAAAAAGGTATAAAATCCAACTTTTAGACAGCATGAATGAAACATTTCTTATGTACACGCATTTGTTTGTGTATTGTCTGTAGCTTCTTTTACATTTCAGAAGCCATGGTGAGTAGATGTGACAGAGACCCTGTAGCAGGCAAAGCTGAAAAAATTTACTCTCCAGCTCTTTATAGGGAAGAAAAGTCAACCTCTGCAAAATATACTTCTTTAAAAATATATTTTTATTAAATATTCATTATTTAAATCTAAAACATGATTTTAGATTAAAAGTAGTATTTTTAGTATTGAATTCATTCAGGCCAATTTATAGATATCCATACAAGCCTTAGCTGAAACGCCTCATTCACATATGGAAATGCAAATGTCTTCCTAATTCATATTGCCTTAAGGAACTAATAGGTCATAAAACTTTGTTATAAATAATATTTTCTCAGGCTCAGCTCCTACGAATAAGTTGTGGGAACTGCAGCTCCAATTTCTTCTTTCTGATAAAAATGTGTCACATTTATTTGTGATAGCAGCTGTTTTTTGATAGGACAGCATCTTCCTCCATTGCTCCCGATGTTGATCATAAAGGTCTCAGGACATCTAGTCCACAAATAGCTATTGAGTGGTGCCTACCAAGTACCAGACATTTCCCTAGACCAGTGATTTTCAACTGGTGTGCCACAAAAAATTTTAAAACGTGCATTACCTGACTATTTAGTCAGAGGCACTGACCTCTTTTCCCTTAGATTGTCAAATAATAAAATGACAACAACCGACACAACAATAGCCACCCAGTGTGAATGAACCAAAATTATACCTTTTTTTTTTTTTTTTTGCCGTCAGATCTGCAGAAAACATATTTCTTGGTGTGTTGCAGGATTTTAGCAATTAGTTTATTGTTTCATGAGCTGGAAAAGGTTGAAAATCACTGTGCTAGATGCTGGAGATGGAGTGAGTAGGAAAATAGCCCATATATGCATCGAGTTCATTTTGGTCCTAGAATTTTCCTAACTTGTGTTACTTTTGCTCAGATTTCTTTGGTTCACCCATCACTTCTTACATTGTTCATTGGGATTCCTTGCAGATTACTAGTCTAAAATTGAGTGTCCCCTTTGAGATTTAATATACAGCACTTCCTGCATTCTAGGGCTCTTTCACATTGTGGAAGAACACAAAGGCCAGCACAAATTGAGAAGCACGGTTCTTCTGCTTTGACTAAAACTCATTTTACTTAGATCAAGTTCATCAGTCTAGATTCTCTCTAACCTCTGTCTGTAGAAAAGGCACTTATCTCTTATGCAAATAAATCTGTATCCCTTCCACCCTTTAAACATGTCTATATATCTCTGAATTCAAGGAGCACTCCCTCAGAGTTGAGGTTATGAAGTACTGTTGCATTCAACTGGAATGCCTCTTAAAAGTTTCAGAATGCTATTTATATTAAAGAGGATTATTGGCATAATGAATAGTTTACTAATAGATAATAAGTCCTTGCACATTAGTATGAAAAGTATATCTAGTAGGGTACATTAACAGGGCACACATGTGAACACCTAATAATTTAAGTACTCACACATTTTTCACTCATTCATTTAACAAAATCTATTGAACACTTTCATAAATGAAGCTATGTCTCCCATTTTATCCCAAACCTCACTAAGCTGTGAAGCTTAATATAAACTTTGCTAGACAACCTGCCTTGAACTGTAACTTATATGGGGATATAAATTTTTCACTTTTTTCCAAATGTATTTTAAATCTCATGTACTTAGAAACTATAGCTTATATTTGCCTATATCTATTGTAGTATATATCAGTTCTAGGCATTTGGTAGTTATTTAATAAACATATATTATTTGATAATTACAATGTAATATATTCCATTTGCAAATCTATGATGTAATTTTTTTTTAAATGTGAAAGGATGATTTGAAGGTACCCATACATATATGTTTACCTTAAAAGATTGTCTGATACATTAAAGATAATCTATAAACATTTAATAAATATTTGCTGAATCCTTAAATTTTTATTCTAAAAAATTTAAATTTTTGTTAGGTAATGATGCACCTACACTTCATTTAGGGTTATAAAGATAATGTTTTTCAAAAGATTTATCTGCTCCAAAATTACAACACTAGCAAGCTATGTAACTAATTTTTTGGGGAATATGAACTGATAGGTGTGTATTACATACATTTAGTAAATGGAATTTATTTTTATTATTAGTAGTACATTATTATAAATATATAATCTGCCAACTCATATAAAGCCAAAGAGTAACCAGAATAATCTATATTTTTTTTGTTTCACTTATTGTCTTTCTATATTGTACTCTAGTTGTTTTCAATGATAATGATAAAATGCCTTTCAGCTTTAATTGCCTAGCTATCTATCTAACAATAAATGTATATTTTTTATCTAACTGGTGTTTATGTAGTAATAAGAATTGATTTCCCTATATTAACATTAGCACTGAACTTTATAACCTGGTCAGAACAAAAAAAAATGGTCATTTACATTTTTCTTTGGAACAATTTAGCTTTACATGTATAAACAAAGTAATCTACTTTAGCACATACAAGAGAGAATAAAGTAAGGTCAGCGAAGCCACAGCCAAAACAAGATGACCCAAAAAAGAGACACATCCTAATTTTTTTTGTTTCTATCTGCTATAGAATCGATTCCAAAAATATTAATAAAAGCGCCAAAGAACTTCCAACTCTTAGCTGAGAGCAAGCTACTTTTAGAAAGAAATATCTTAGAACCTTTTACCAAAAAGCAATTAGATGGCAACTGCTTCAGTGATCAACACTGTCCTTTATAGTAACTGTGAAAACTTGGGATTGGTTTGAAAAGCAATGGATAGAGTTGAATAAAATTTGCAATGGTTTTTATTTGACCTCCTATGGAAAATTCCTAGAATTTTCTCTCGGTACTAAAAGTAAGAGCTTCTTAAGAAAGTTGCAGTTTCCGGCAAGAATCCCTAAGTGTCGGTATAAGTGCAAATAACTCTGGAGCACACTTACAGGCTACAAACAAATGATGGAAGAAGCACTGCTATAACAAAAATATACACACTGAAGCAATAGGGTAAAATGGCAAGTACACTGTAACTAAAAAGTTGTATATCAGAAGTCTTCTTTCAACTTTGACCTATGAATTCATTGTCTGGGTGTTGTGCCTTTGTTCAATTAACATTTGTTAATTAGAACTCCAGGGTGTCTGATGGTGAACCAAGAGTCAATAAAGGGCCACAAGGGAATTAAAATAGAAAAGTTTATTTTTTTCCAGGTCCTGGTAGAACTACAGTGCATGTCTTTGAGGGGCCACACTCAAGGGGGTGTTGAGTAAGGATACTGGCCAAAGAAAGTGACAGGACCTGGAGCACAAGACTTTGTTAGAGTCTGTGGGTACAATGCTTTGGGTTTCCCAGGCTAAGGTCAGATTAAACAATTCAAACCAGAAAGAGTGGGGTTTTAGTAAGCTCCACCAGGGTCTTATCTAAGGGTCACATAAAGGGAATGCAGGAGAGCTTATTAACACTATCACTGGGAAAATCACATCAGGAATTTATATTTACTTGTTACTCTGGGGGCTGTAATCCAGGGTCTGTGTTTGTGGGAGGGGTAATGTCATTAAAAAGAATCTGTTGGACATAAAGTTAGCATCTTTTTTAAAAATATGTTTATATTAATTTTTTTGATAGAGACAAAGGGAGAGAAAGAAACACCGATGAGTGAGCGAAAATGTCATCTCGTGGACTGAGAGGTCCCCATTCAATTCCTGGTCCAGGCACATGCCCGGGTTATAGGTTCGATCCCCAGTAAGGGGCGTGCAGGTGGCAGTCGATCAATGGATCTCTCTCACATCAATGTTTCTATCTCTTTCTCCCTAAAATAGAAATCAATAAAAACATATTTTAACTAAACAAATAAATAAACATATAAAAACAAGAAACAAACAAAAAACCCTTGAATACCAGGGATCCTCCCTCAGGATGTAAATAAGAGTGAACCATGTATCCAATGTTCTGCATATTTGGGGGCTGCCTGAGAGACTGTTTACTGCCTCACCTGACTCAGAGTGCTGATAGACCTAGAAGCTTTGTTTGCAAGCCACTGAAAACAGATTCTGCGGGCAGAGAGAGAGAGAGAAGAGATTAGAGTTTTCTGATAAGTTTTATGACTTTGAAATGACTATAAGCATATGTGCAAGCCAAGAGAAGACATATTCTCAGAAAATATTTGAGAGGTCTGAGAATCTCTAGCAGGTCCGATTGATAAAGGTCTTCCTTTTTAAAGAGAAAGTCTGTAAAAACTGAGAGAAAGCTTGTTTTTGTTTTTGTTTTCAAATTCCAAAATCCCAGCCTGAAATCACAAAGCATACAAAGAAAGTGTGAAATATGGTCAAATCAAAGGAACAAAACTCCAGAAAACAATCCTAATGAAATGCAGCTGTATTAAGGCAACTATTAGAAAAAAGGTCAACGAGCTAAAAGAAAATACAGACAACTAAACAAAGTCAGGAAAACAATGTCTGAACAAAGAGACAGAGATAGAAAGTAAGACAAAAAGGACCAAACGGAAACTCTGGAGTTGAAAACTACAATATTTAAGCTGAAAATATCACCAGTAGGGTTTAACCACAGTCTTGATCAGGAAGAAGAAGGAATCAGAAATTTTAAAGAAAGATTGTTTCAAATCACTAAGTCAGATGAGCAAACAGAAAAATACAGTAAAGAAAACTGAATGGACTTATGAGACACCATCAAATTGACCAATCTAGGCATTAGGGAAGTCCAAGAAGAAGAAGAAAGAGAGAAAGGAGCAGAAAACTTATTTAAAGAAATAATGGCCCCCAAATTCAAAATCTGATGAAAGAAATATATGTGCACATTTAAAAGTCTCAAAAATCTCCAACCAAACTAGAGATCCAGGCTGACACACATTATCAAACTGACAAAAGTCAACGACAGAAAGAATCTTTACACCATCAAGTAAAAAGCAACTCATCACATACAAGATAACTTCCCTAAGACAATAAGTGAATTTTTTACCAGAAAACTTACAGACCATTATATGATAAAGGGATAAGAGAAGACGAAAACAAATATATTTGAAGTACATACACACAAGCATAGTTAGAAAAAATAAGGGAGAAAATTTAATATTAATTATAATCCTCGTTTCAGCAACAGGTCACATGGTTGTAGCTGGTATTTATAATTCCATCCCCCCTCCCCCTGCCAGTTCCGTGTTTCCCTTGTTCTTGGCAAGCACCTCAGCTGGTCATGGTTTCTTTAATTGCTAGAGTGACGCAAACCTTTGTTCCTGAAGAATGTATACCATAAGCTGTCTAGTCTGAATTGTGTTTTGTAGGTTTCCATTGATGTTAATCTAAAAGCACAGTAATACTAAGATATACCCTAAGGTTTCTTCTGTATTTTAGATATATTTTTCCTTACCTCTGTTATGCAGTCAGAGTTCAGTTTCCTCTTAGTTATCAACTTCAATCATCCCAGCCAGTACAGGAACTTCTTTCTTTCTTTCTTTGTGGCATTAGGAACCCAAAGTAACTGCAGGGAAATCTTAACTTCCAATTTAGTGGAATCGTGGTTGTTTCTCCTGGTGGAAGCATTTCTTCCCTTGGAATTAAGAATTTTGGGCCAACAGATCAAAAACTTGTGTAAACAGGAAGAAAAAAATTGTTAGTGAATCACTAGAAATAATAGTGAGTGATGCCACTCAGATTTTTACCGCTTGATTCCTGGAACCATGAGATCTGGTTATGGGAGAAATAACATCACATACCTGACTCTGATTCAAAGCATTTTCAGCCTTCTGGAGACTTTTCCCTGGCCTTGCAACAAATGGCCTCCTAGCTGGTACAGTAACTGTGTCTTCAAATGCCACTCCACTGTTAGCAAACTAGCTGCTTCAGGATCGATTGATCGTGGGGAGCATGGTAAAGCCAGTGCATTTTATGAGCACAAGCTCATTTCTGCACTTTTAAAAAATCTGAAGTGATTTTCTTGATGAGAAGCAATGCTGTGTGGCATACCATTATGGTGGATCTAAGTCCGTAAGTGGTCATATTGGCAGAAGTTTTATGTGCAGAAAAGAAAAATGTATATCTAGAGTAAGTGTGTAGTGCAGTGACAACAAAATATTGCCTGCTCCATGATGAAAAAGGTGCAATGTAATCAACCAGCTATCAGGTAGCTGGCTGGTCACCTTAGGGAATGGTCTATATCAGGGACTCAGTGTTGATCTCTGCTGCCACAGACTGGACATTCAGCAGTGGCCACAGCTAAGTTGGCCATGGGCAGAAGTCCATGTGGCTGAGCTCATCCATAATCTTCACCTACACCATCATGACCAATTTGTCATGATCTCATTGTATGATGACAGGGGTGGCTGGGAAACAAACTGACTGCTAGTCACAGGCTGGGTCATCCTAGCCACCTGATTATCAAAATATTCCCCTGCTGATTGCTGAGCATTCACATGGGTCACAAATATTTTAGTGTTTCACCCATTCAGAAGATCTATTTACATATTTATTCCCCAGACCTTCTTGTCACCAATTTTCCAATCTCGTTTCTTTCTTTTTTTTTTTTTTCCAGAGTTTTATATATTTTTATTTTAGGACAAGGTGTGTGGATTTATCCGCAATATTAAAAGAATTTTTTTACAAGGATTCAAAGTTGCTGCCTTAGATTAAGTATAAATGTGCATTGTGCGTATGTGAAAGAATAAGAAAAAATAATAAGAACAATGAATAAAATCATACAGGCAAAAAGTAAAAATAAAAAATAGTACTCGAGAAATACTGAGGGGAAAATAAGCTTGCTTATCATATTATTTCCGACTGATTTAATGTCTAACTTTTGTTTTAGATTTAATTTTTTTTTTTTTTTAGAGAGAGAGAGGAAGGGAGAGGAAGAGAGAGAGAAACATCGATGAGAGAGAATATCGATTAGCTGCCTCCCGCATGCTTCCTACTGGGGATCGGGCCCACAACCTGGGCATGTGCCCGTACCAGGAATCCAACTGGCAACCTCTTGGTGCATGGGTCGACAGTCAACCACTGAGCCACACCGGCCGGGCTTAGATTGAATTTTATATCACATAATCATGTTTCTTTAAAGTCCCTAATAATTTTCCATATCATTGGCCTTAGACTATAAATCAGCATATAATTACCATTTATCCTCCTAAGCAAAATAAACAACCAGGTGCACTGCTGAAATTTCTGAATACTGGTTAGATTTCCCTTCACTGTCCTTCAAGGGTGTTTCAGGAAGGGTCTGTATTGCTATAAGCTTTCCGCCTTAAGGTGGTATCTGCACATTGTGTAGACCCATCTGTAAACCAGGCCTAAATTTTAGCTTCCTCTTTAAACTGATCATAGGGAACTAACTCCTCATGAGGCCAAAGGTGCTGGCTGGGAAAAATAGGGTAATATAGCAGGAAGGGGAACCATAGGAATTTAGACTTCATGTAAATTACTTATGCTTTTAGGAGGCCAGCTCCAGCCCAGTCTCATACATATCATTTCCACTTTATGATAGATGTTTTTCTTCTGTGCCCAACTTGATGGTTTGTTTCATGGTTAAGCCTTCGATGTCTACTAAGGTCCAGTAATAAGCAAAAAGCTGTTTCTTAAAAGGAAAATATCTATCCACAGAGGATGACAGAAAATTGCTATACATTTCTACGGGTCTGTTCTTCAAATTGCCTATAAGTGTCCGCTAGTGTTCCAAAAAGAATCCCTATATCTCTCACTGACATTTCAAGCACCATTGGATTGCTGAATAAAATGGCCCATGTGGCAGAGCAGCTGGCACAACAGTATAGACCTGTTGCAGAGCCTTCTCCTATTCTGCGTCACACTTAAAACTAATGACTTTTCCAGTCACATGGTAAATGGATCACAGTGGTGTACTCAGATAAGGAATATTTGTCTCCAAAATCCAATTAGACTCATTAGGTATTCCTTCTCCTCCTCCCCACCACTCCTTCTCCCGCTACCCTTCCCCCTTCCCCTCCCCTGCCTCTCCCCAATTCCTTTCACTGTCCCTCTTCTCCTCCTTCTTCACCTTTTGTAGAAAGGGGCAGATGCAATGACTTATCCTTTCCCTTAGAAGATATATTTTGACAAGCCTCACACCATTGCACTTCTGGAGAGTTCAGTGAGGTAGAAGGCCCCTGAATTTTGCTTACATTTATTTACCACCCTCTGACACACATATGTCTTACCCATAAGTCTAAATCAGGGACAACCACTTGCTCACTAAGTTCAGCCAGCACAATGCCATCAATAAAATGGATCAATGTAATATCTTGTGGAAGGAAAAAGCAATCAAGGTCTCTGCAAACTATAGTATAGCATAGGATAAGAGTTGATATTGCCCCAAAGTGGGACAGAGAAGTATTGCTGACCTTGCCCACTGAAAACAATCTGATTTTGGTGGTCATTACTAAAAGGTATGAGGAAAAAAGTATTTGCCAGATCAATAGCTGCATACCAGGTACCAGGAGTTGTGTTAATTTCCTCAAGCAAAATACTATGTATTTGGTATACCAGCTGAAATTGGAGTCACCACCTGGTTTTAAGCTTATGATGATCTCCTGCCATTTTCCAAGATCCATTTGTTTCCTGGTTGAATATGGTCATGGTGAGAATGATCATTCTTGCACCCTTTCAAGGTCTTAATGGTGGCACCATTGTCTGCAATCCCTCTAAAATTGCTTTGGTTTACAATTTTTCTAAGTAGGTGTAGTTCTAGCGGCTTCCACTTGGCCTTTCCCATACTAATAGCACTCATTCCACATGTCAAGAAACTGACGTAGGAATCTGCCTTATCTTCTGTAAAGAGCTAGGAAAATGACCACAGGATGGGTTTAGGGACCTACTGTATGATGGGCCTGATGTAAAACTCCACTGATCACCTGACCTCCATAAGCTGCCTCTCTTGTTGGTGGACAATAATATTTTTAGTCCTTTCTAATTACAGTGTAATTTCAGAGCTAGTGTCTAATAATCCTCAAAATATCTTATTTATTTTTCCCTAATACATACTCACCCTGATAAATGGCCTTAGATGCCATTTGGGAAGGCTAAGGGAAAGATTAACAATATATATTTTTGACAGCATACTTGGGTCCTTCCTAAAGGGGACCCCGATTGCCCTTCATTTCAGAGATTTTGATTATGTGAATTGGCTCAAGACTGGGAGTTGATTGAGGGGCTGTGACTCTCTGTTTTTGATCCAAGATAAATAGGTTCACTCAGTTTTGAACTGTTTTGTTTATACAATCAAATAAGAATGTGGTAGACTGTTCATCTACTTCACTTCATTTTTTTTTTTTTTTTTTTTTCTTTATTTATTTTTAGAGAGAGAGGAGGGGAGAGAGAGAGAGAGATGGAAACATTGATGAGATAGAACATCAATTGGCTACTTCCTGCATGCCTCCTGCAACCTAGGCATGTGCCTTGAGCAGGAATGAATCGAACTGGTGACCTCTTGGTGCATGGGTCAACGCTCAACCACTGAGCTGTACCTGCTGGGCCATTTACTTCACTTCTAGGGATGCTATGATTAGCAAGTCTATAATATAGATTTATGTGAGTCAGACTATTATGATTACTGCTTTGACTCTACTATCCATTTGTAGTAACAATGCTCACCTTTGACAGTTACATGCTGGCACTTGGCTGCTATCACTCTAGGATCGAATTATCTCCATTGTGTTTAGTATTTCCAATTCAGTGGCATCAGTTCCTGTTGTAATTTGTGACTTACAGAAGAGAGGAATGACAAGCTCTTAATGGATGATACAGATTACCTCACAAATTTATTTCTCACAGTCGTGATAAAAAGTGTGTCCTCTGAATCTTCATGGGGTAAACGAGCAGCTCTTAAAGGATAAATCAATTCTAACATGCTAAATACCCTGAACATTTAGATGCCTTTCTCTACAGTATACCATGGCAGTTCTGATCTTTCAACTTCATTTCATGTAGGCCACCTTTTGTTCCATCTTTCAGCCACCCATACAACTAACTAAACTGGTACATCATTTTATAATCCTCTGAAGTGCACAACTATATCTAGAATCGCTGTTTTGTGGGCCCATGTCAATCAATTCAGCCTGATTCAACTTTATGTCCTTTCTAGCAGTTTTTACATCTTTAATATCCAAACTCAAACATATTCATAGAATTTCTGTCTGAGTGATATATTAGAAGTATATACAATTCTGTATAAATTAGAAAAATCATCTAGTTCTTTAAGAGGTTAGCACAACTCCTAATGGGCCATACTTTGTACCTTACATTTATGTATCTAATGAGACTTAAGTCTAGTTATAGGTCCAGAAGCAAAGAAGGGTGGTGTAGGTTGGTCTTGCTGGGTAACTGACTCATGAGAAGCTTTTATAGTTTCTTCAGTGTTAATTTCCTCCAATAAGGGAGGAATGTCTGCTTCTACTGGCAAAGAATACATCAAAATTTAGGGCTTCAGTGTCTCGGTTGATCAATATCTTCCCATATGCCCTTACTTTAATGGCACATATCCTTCAATGTTGGAAATTTAACTTGTGTTGTAATTCAGAATGAGTTTCTGGTTTTGGTTTTGAGAAATTTTGGCTCTATGACTACAGGAGATAAGTATTTTTATTTGAGCAGATACAGAAACTTTCAGGTTACTTATGTGGCACCTGAGATGGGAATTTATCTTAAGTTGGTCCTTTTCTTCCCCACTTTTCCAGCACAAATAGGAACAACCAGTAAAGTTCATTATACTCATTAGAATGGCCAAAGTTTTCTGCACCATAAATAATGACAATCTATAATGCCCTTTAAAAATATTTCATTAGATTTATCCAATAGTGACATTTTGGGTTATATCTCTATTGCCACATCACAGCATGGGCTGTCACTGTTCTCTTTAACATCGGAAATAGTCATTAGCACCTTTAAATAGAATGAGATTGAAAAATCGATTCCAGAAACTCCAGAACCTATTTATAAAACTTAAGATTCTGTTTCTCTAGAATCCTTCTTGGTACCAAAATACATGTTAGTATTGTTCTTTAGAGAAAACAGAACCAAGATATATAGAGGGAGAGAGAGATAGTTTGAAGGATTGACTCTTGTCATTTTGGGGACAGGCAAGTCCAAAATCTGCATCGCATATCAGCAGACTGAAAATTTTGACAATAATTAATGGTGTAGTCTTAAATCCAAAAGATGGAAGCTTGGGCAGAATTTCTATATTGCAGTCTGGGGGCAGAAATACTTTTTCTTCAGGAGACCTAAGTCTTTATCTTATTAGATAAGGCTCACCAACATTATCAAGGATAATCTCTTTAAGTCAAAGTCAACTGATTTAAATGTTAATCAAATCTAAAAAATACCTTTATGACAACATCCAGACTGGTATTGTTCAAACTATTGGGCACCATGACCTAGCCAATTTGATACACAAAATTAATCATTACAGTGGTATTCGTCTTATTACCTTGTGTGGTGGTTCAGAGAAACTATGGAGTTGTTTGGCAAGACAGCTATTCTATGGGAAACCGGATTAGCATTATGAAACACGCTTATGTTATGTAATTAGATAACCTGGGTGAAATCTACTTCTCAGATGTATGAGCTTTAGCAAGTTTCTTTATGCTTTCTCAGTTTTATTTTTCTCATTTGAAAAACTGACATATAATAATAGTACCAACCACATAGAATTGTTATGAGGAAGTAATGAAATAGTGCATGGCACACTGTAAGTGCTTTATGAGTTTGGATAGTCTTCCATTTGTTGCAGATAATAGTAGCTTGTCACAAATATGCGTTCTTCTCTAGGAAGCAAATTCTTCTCTAAAAGTAAGCTGTATGCAGATTATATAATTTAACCTCCCTTACAGTTGGCTGTACCTGTAATTAGTTTTCACCAATTGCATGTGTGTGGATGTGGTCTGAACAATGACTTTTGGGCCAAGAATTTTAAGAAGTAAATATTCATTCTTCATGCTGTTCTTTATATTTTACCAATAAATGCAGACAACAATGGGACCTTAGAGTAGGAAAACATTCTCCATGGGTCACTGACACTTCTGTATGTCTTGTGAATGAGAGACTGAATGTTCTATCTTTTCAAGGGTGTTTTATAGCCAACAACCTTAGATAATATTGAGTCTTCCTTTGACATGCCCATTGTTCAATACAATGAAGATAATTTATTCCTTCTTAGCAAAAATCAGGCAATGTTACACCTAAGATTCAGATTCCCTGAGCTAAGGGTTCTTTTCTTGTAACTCAACCTAGAACATGTGCAGGCACCCTTCAGCCCACTTTGTATCACCCTCTAGAATTTGGGACTCGGGGAACCAGTACAAAAATGCTGGTACTTTGACTGCTCTTATTGATGTGAATTGCAACCTCTCCTTCTTCTTTGACCTTGGAGTCTTGTGCCTTCTACCAGCATCCATGAAACTGTGGCAGACTAAAGTATTAGCTTGCAAGCCAGGTAAAATTTCAGACATTTCGCAGTTCTTTACATTTAAGAAATGGCCAAAGACAGAAGATGGAAGGAATGTTGCTCTCTGAATTGATACATACAGCAGATATGCCTACAACCAGAAAAACAAAAAACAAAAACAAAAAAATATTAAAGTCTTATATTAGTGAGAAATAAACTTATACTGTTTCAGTACTATTATGAATTGTGGTATCTATTTGGTATAGTTCTTAGCCTATCCTAACTAATATATCATTTAATTTTCAAAACATCAGGTATTTCCTGCTATCTTGTACACTTTCAAGCATACTGGTCCTTTATTTCATTATTTTAAGTCCCTACATCACTTGCTTTATAGACCATATCTGGTAATGAAGCTATTGAAGAAAACTTCCAACAGTGTATAAGAGTGAGGAGAAAATAAAGTCATAAAAGTATCAAGGATTAGTTTTATTTTTTAGAAGAAAATAAATATTTATTTCTTGGCTTCAAAAAGCAGAACAATTTATGTAGATGGAGTTTGTATTTTCTTTCTTTAATTTATCTTCACTGTTAAAAGTATTACAGATGTCCCCACCCCCTTTTTTCCTCCATTGACCCCCTTGAATATATCTAAAAGGCCTTAAAGACCATCTGGTGAGTGTCACTAATTCTACAAGAAAAAGGAGGGGTAGGGTGTGATGGGCAGTGTTTTTCACAAAGAAAGGCACTAGTCATTGGTATAGTTAAGATTAAAATTCTTGACTACCAACTCCTATTTAAGTGTTCTCCTCAGCATGCTATCCAGTACTAGTAAACAGAGGGGTGGTATTTTATTAACCAATTGGAACCATTAGTAAAGTTTTTTCTCTCACTTATTTTAAAATTCTCATGCCTGAAATAAGATAGTAACCTAATATTAATAATTTAATAAATATCTACCTAGACATTTATAACACTACAGACTTTGGTATTGAAAAATCCATACCTTTTTAGTGTAACATGGACTCTGCCCTTAAGGAGCTTACATTCTGGCTGTGTAGAAAAGACATACATCAAGCAAAGCTGAATGATGTTAGAGAGTGAGTATATTGTTAAGTCATAAATTATGAGGTTAGAGGTCACAGACACTTTATGATGACAGGAGTAGTCAGAGAAGGCTTCGTTGAAGGGTGGAACTTGGAATAGACCTTGAAGGACAGGGATTCTTTTATATGAGTACAATAAAGGGAAAATATTTTCAATGAAAATTAACATGAACAATGAGGAGAAAGTTATGAAGGAAAAATCACAGACTGTCCTTGGGGTAATGAAAAAATTGGTATGTGTTAGAAAGGTGTTGTTTTGTTAAAGCAGTGGAATAGATAGTTCCCTATGTACAGTAAGATAGGCAGGTGGAGTTACTCTGTGTAATATTGATACCATCTGTCCCTCATTATTTCTCTATCACTATCTTGTGTTGCATGTCTATTTCTATTGAACATTGATTTTGTAATTTCTCCAATCTTAAAAAAGATTTTCAAAATCCTCTCTTGATTTTACTTCCCTCTATAGCTACTCCCTCATTTCTATGTACCCCTTTACAACATAAAACTTCCAAAGAGAAGTCTGATCTCTTCAAATCCTTTCACCCATTATATCGTGAATATGCTCCATTTTGGTTTTATCTTCACAGATCTAGTGAAAAATATTTTGTCAAAATTATTAATGACCTCCACATTGCAAAATTTGGTAGTCAGTTCTCAGTCTTCATCTTGATGAATCAAGGACCGTATCACCCAACTTATGACTCTGGACATTGAAATACTTATTTGGCTTCAAGTACACTACTGTCCTGGTCTCTGCTCTACTACATAGCTTCTTTTAGTTAGCTATTAGTATTTTACCATCATCCCAGATCTGAACATTGAAAGCCTGGAAAGTTCAATGCTATAATTTACTTTCTTTCCTTTCTCTTCTCACTCCTTCGAAGACTTCACCACACTTTAGGATGTCTAATACACTTCTCTAACTGAGCATGTCAAAAACTGATCACCTGATCTTGTCCTTAAACCTGTTCTTTTCAAATTAGTTTCTATTTAATTAAATAAAAATTTGATTGATCCAGTTGCTCATTTTTACCTTTTATCTTTCTCTCATGTCCTATATCCAATCGATAATAAAAATGAGCTCGGTCAGAGTGGCTCAGTTGGTTGAGCATTGTTCCATGGGCCAAGAGGTCACTGTTCGATTCTCAGTCAGGGCACATGCCTGGGTTTTGGGCTCAATCCCCAGTAGAAGGCATGTGGGAGGCAGCAAATCAATGTATCTCACATCAATATTTCTATCTTTCTCTCCCTCTAAAAATTGATGATGAAGAAGTTAAATTTCCAATGTCATAACTAGCCAGGTCCAATTTTAGAGATTAAATAAGTAACAATTGTACTGAACCTACTTATAGCAATAAAAATAAAAGTGTTCTCTTGGTTGTTCTTTTGGAAGAATCTGATAAATTTGAATATAATTTCGTTGATAAAACTGACAATTTTGCTAGTGTCAAACTTCTTTGTTTTGATAGTTTACCCTTAATGAATTGTCATTACTTACATGGGTAATTACTCCTCTGTGCATCCCGGACTGTTGGTTTTCATTCAACTCATGCTGTTGTTTTCTATTGGATGTTTATTCATTTTCCACATTAAAGTAAAACTTATTATTAGGTGAATATTTAAAAGCCCAAAATACTAGTGAATAATCAGACACTTTTATTAATGCCCTTCAACTACAGGTAATTCGTGTCATAAGGCAGTATATTTGCATCACAGACAGAGTTTGAATTTGAAATGTTAGAGCACATACTAGAATGAGTCTTTTGTTCTTCTTGTCTATTGCTTAAACATGTCTATATGAATTAATTACTCAAAATACCAGATTTAAAGTTCTAAATCAATCACAAGTTTTCTGGGTAAATTGTTGTTGTATGATTGTTTTTAAATATGTTTGTATTGATTTTTTACAGAAAGAGGAACGGAGAGAGAGATAGAAACATCCACGTGAGAGAGAAACATTGATTGACTGCCTCCTGCATATCCCCTAGTGGGGAATGAGCCTGAGACCCAGGCTTGTGCCCAGACCAGGAATCGAACCTGGATACTCAATCCACTGAGCCACACCAGCTGGGCTGGGTAAATTGTTTCACAAATAAGGATGGTCTAATATTTCTGTACCTCCCACTATTTTAAGGACAGGTATTGGGAAATTGTAGCTCACCGGAAAATCTTCATTTCCAGAATTTTGTGCTTGTGTGACATGAAAAACCATGCCATGGCATGGAATAAATGATAGATGAAATATTTTCTTTTAACTTTGGGTGTTTAGTATTTAGAGTACCCTGAGGAATTTTGTTTAGAAATTATTTGTGTTTGCTAGAAATATTTTAAAGAATAGCAACAGGGTTATAAGCACATATTACTATTGATGTTTTACTTAAGTATCTGTTAGCAAACTGCAAGAAATTAATTGCTCACTCCCACAAACATTTGAAAGCTACTCACTCTAGAGACTAATAGGCTACTAATTGCATTTTGGGGGAAGAGAGATGTTTCATAGAATATAAAGAACAAAGATTTTCATCTATAAAGAATGCAGTAGACTGGCTCCAAAGTGATTTGCTTAATTGATCTAAAGCTTGATTCATGATTAACAAGAGGACAAATAAATCTTCATTTAAAGCTCTGGGCATACATAAACTCAATAAATTGTCAAGGAAGCAATTAGTAAATGAAAAACAAACAAAGAAAAACTAATTTATTACTTAGATATTTTTAGCACTGAGTAACAGTAGAATTTAAATTAAGTTGTAGCTTACTTCATAATTGTGATTAAAAAAAGTACAAGGTTTATGAAAAAAGAAGTAAGCAAGAGAAATTTCCTCAATGTTGAATTGCTTTCCTTTAAAATGCAAGCACAGCCCTGGCCAGTTTGGCTCAGTGGTAGAGCTACGGCTTGAGGTCCAAAGCGCTGTAGGTTCAATTCCTGGTCAAGGGCACATACCTGGGTTGCAGGTTCAATCTCCAGCCCTGGTCAGGGTCATGCAGGAGGCAACCAATTGATGTGTCTCTGTCCCATTAATGTTTCTCTCTCTCTCCCTCCATATATATCTCCATCTATATCTATATATCTATATCTATAGCTGTATCTATCTCTATCTAATCTATCTATATCTCCAACTCTTAGAGGCCTTGAGAGAATTAAAGGCAATACATGAAAAACATTTTATATGTTGCTTGTGAAATAACAAGCACTAAAATTGTAACCTAGGATGCTATTATTATTAGAAAAGAGAAGAATCGTGTACACAGATTTCATCAATATCACAGTCCTGGCAATGAATGTAGGGAGAAATTTTGAATAGAGCAGGTGTATGCCATTTATATAATTTCCTATTCAGCCACCAAAGCCTATGGAGAGGGGCCTAAGAAAAACTGAAAGAAATATTTACACATAGATATTCATGAACAAAAGTTACTGCCACATTGGGACTAGTATGATTTAAAAAAAAATGATAGACGAAAAGAATGATCTCCCTTTCATCATAGAAAATAACATGGCATTAGTGACCTGAGGGGTCTTAGGTATTTGTAGTATCATCAGCAAGACACCTTCTTGTTGCCTTTGTGGATTTAAGAGGTTTTGACAGCAGATACCATGGCTATTTTGGGTCATTAAAACAAAATCAGCATTAGATGTTCATTTTTCAAAAATGTCCATTTTTCAAAAATGTCATCCGCAACTAAGACATAGTTCATTGATGTCTAACTCTCAAACCCAACTTTACTATATATGTGCCATAGTGTCCCCATCATCAAAATAATCTAATCACAACATCTACTGCCTCAACATGAAAGATGGCCAAATCCAGGTGGCCACTGGCAGGGCTGCCCATGAACTCATGTGAGCTCTCCCTGGGGATTCCCAAAAATAGTTGTGGGAAGGATACTTGAAAGGAAGTTGAAAGTCTGAGTTGACAAGATGGCATAGCCAGAGGCAGAGCAAGTTTGTACTGTTATAGTGACTTTAGTTTGTTAGTAATTTTCTTTGTGTTTTTTTTTTTTTAACCTATGGGCAGGAGTGACCTGTGAAAGGTTGATTATTTGTTATAAGCCTGGTAGTAAATTAGAAATGATCAGTACTTTGGAGATCTGTAGCTTTAAGTAGAGTTCAATGTCCCCTGTTAATCTCAGCAGAGACCTTCTATTACAGACTGTTGACATTATTCAGGACTATTGAAGGTGGTTTGGAATTTATGTCAGTCTTTCTCCACTGAAATCCTATAGTCACCCCCATCTTGAGGAAACTCATTAATGATCAGCTATTATTGAATGTTGACAATGGAAAACTAAAAATATCCCTAAATGTGACAATAAATTCTTATTTGTTTAAAGTAATCAGCTTGCAAACACATATACATTATCTAGGGAGGAAAAAAGTTATCACACTAACTTAAAAAGGTTCTAAATGGTTGATATAATTACAGGTACTGAACTTGGTGTGTGGTTGCATATCATTCATTTCATTGGCTTAGGACACTTTCTTCAAAGGGTATATATTGTACAGTGTTTAAAATGTGTGATGTGGACATTTTTCATATCTATGCAATAGAAATCATTTGTAAAAAGAGAGCACATTTCTATTTGCAATGCTAAAAATACAGCCATTTGCCAGATTGATTTACTGCTCTCATTGCCCCTTTTTAAGGACATTTTGAATAACAATAATGCCATCTGCTGGTCAGTTCAGTGAGTCTGGAAATAAATGGAGATCTGTTTCCAGAGAAGTGCCCCCACTCCCCAAAAATGCTAATTGAAAACCTACTCCTTTTATAGTAGATTTTGTGATATCTAAAATTCACAGTCACTAAGAATTTAGGCTTAAAAAACACATTTGGAGTGCATATAGTACAATTCTTAAGCAAATAGACTTTCCACTATCCTAACGTTTCAAATCAATGAACGGTTTTGTATTTGTTCACATTCTGTGAACTCTTGACAAGAAACATCTATATGTGACTAATTTATTTTGTGCATAAGAAAGTTTGTGCTACTCCAGTGGCTTAGTGTATAGACAAATTACACAGGCAATGTGCCAGCTTAAAGTCCTTTTCAAAAAAAAAAAAAAAAAAGTGGTATCAACTCAAAGGACATTAACATCTTTAAAAATAGAACTTTCTTTAGGAAATGCCTTTGATTACTGATAAGGACATTTCTGTCAACTACAATCTACATAAGCAGAGATTATATCCTACAATTATAGTATGCATTGATTTCAATATGTTTTTTTTCCAAAATATTTTCTTTCTCATGATCATTAAGGTGAATAAAATAACGTAAACAACTCAGAATGTTGTTTGAATTTTTGAAATGGTAAAATTTCTTTTCCTGTTATTTTCAAAATTTACCCTATAATATGTCTTGGGCATTCATTGAATACAGAAAGCTATCATGATGCTACCATATTTCTAGAGTGGTAGAAAATGTCTCTGAAATAAATGTACACTCAGTTTGATTTAAGACCTTCTCGTTTTCAACATCAAGAAGTACATCCTACAACAGAAAATTCTGGTGGAAGGCGGTGTTGATACAGCGTTCATTCAAGTAGATGACTTGATCTGGTTTAAAAATAAGAAATTTTTTTTAAAAAAGAGAAACTCTTGCAGAGGTGGAAAGTGGGGACACAAAGACGCCATTGCTATGCCAGTGGGAACACAAAGATTATTATAACTGATCATAGGCTTTTGTACTCTGAGTTTTTAAAAATGATCAAGAGCACAAGGTCTATGGAAGTCATCCCTACACACTCTGCACATCAAATAAAGCCTTGTATAGCACTCTTGGAAGGGTGTTCTATGGTCCACAAAGATCAGAATCACCTGGAAAACAAGTACAAGTGTATACCCATGGTATCCCTACTGCTCCCCGCAGAGATACTACATTAGGTGCTGGGATGCAGCAGTGAACAAAAATCACAAATGCCCTTGCCCTCATGGAACTTGCTGTCCAGTGGTTCTTAAGAGAGTAAAAACTGCATTGGTATAGAACAGGAAGATGGCAGAGCCTGACTGAGATGATTCAGGCAAAGAAGACATTGGCAGTGATGTTTTACCAGAAGAAATATGGCCAGAGGGTCTGAAACTGACTAGGAAGGAGAAACAGAGGACACATTTTTTCTTAAGACTGCTGTCAAGAAAAAGAGAACAGGGAAAATTTAAAAATACAACAAAGAACCCTGCACTGCGGTTGTGGCTCAGTGGTTGAGCACCAACCCATGCAGCAAGAGGTTGCTGGTTCAATTCCTGGTCAGGGCACGTGCCCAGGTTGTGGGCCCGATCCCTCGTGGGGAGCATGCAGGAGGCGGCATGTTCTCTCTTATCGATGTTTTTATCTCTTTTCCCCTCTCCCTTCCTCTCTCTCTAAAAATCAATAAAGAAAAAAAGACAACAAAGAGCCCTGGCCGGTTTTGCTCAGTGGTTAGAGCATTGGCCCATGGACTAAAGAGTTGTGGGTTCGATTCCCAGTCAAGGCTATATACCTGAGTTGCAGATTTGATCCCTGGCCCTGATCTGGGTTGTGTGGGAGGCAACCAATCGATGTGTCACTCTCATATCCATTTTTCTCTCTCTCTTTCTCTCCCTTTCTCCTTTCCACTCTATCTAAAAAAAATATACAAAAGAAAATCAATGGAAAAATATCCTTGGGTAAGGATTAACAAGAGAGAGAGAGAGAGAGAGAGAGAGAGAGAGAGAGAGAACACAAAGAAACTGCAAAAAATAGAAAGGGAGAAAGAAGAATAAGAGGAAAAGGAGGAAATAAACAGATCAAGTCTCTGTGTGTGGTCTGTGTGTGAGAGAGAGAGAGAAGAAACAAACAAAATAGACAATTCTGATGACAAACTTCAGGTACACATAATGAAAGTGAAAAGGAGAAAAACTAGAGGAATTAGCAGCAACAAAGAAAGAGAATTGGAAAGTATACATGGGGAGAGTTACAGTCCATACTGAGGAGAAAAAAAATACAGGAAAAGTGAATCCGATGATGGAGAGGACAGTGAGTAGGAGACAGAGAAAGTAAACTGCTGAGTTAAACCAGCCCTAGTTTAAAAAGTAGGAGTGCAGGTGGATGAAAAAAGAAATAATCACAATTGATAATTGGAAAAAAAATTCTCATTTTGTATTTCAATAGAATGTATCCTCTTCACCTTTTCATCATACCATTATTTTTTGTGCTATGTGCAAGAATTATGAACAGAAATTGCAAACGTTCTTCAGAAAAGGAAAAATATACTTGAAATCAAGCCAGATGAGTTATCAATTGTGTCTTTATTTCTATTCTCTACTATGAAAGCTTTTCCTAAATGTGAATGACGTCCATGGGGACAATAGGTCCTATAATGCTCTAGTTTTCAAGGGTTTAGTGTTTACACAGAGAATGTTAGTTTCTTTTGTGTTTCATCTCCAGCTTTTGTACATACAGTTCTCTTTTACTCTAACGATACACCTCACTTAAATAAGCTTCCTAGAATTCTTTGAAGCCCATTTCAACTCTAAGAGTCCAGAATTTTAATAAGTCTTTTGATAAAATATTTTTCTACTTCAGTAAATCTAAACTCTTCATTCCCTCTCTTTTTTTCTTTTTTTGTACACATAGACCACAGACTTTTTTTTTTATCTGTAATTTCTCCTGTAGTATTGGAGATGCTGAAAATGTATTATATTCATAATTTTGTGATATTTTTTCCTAAAGAAGAGCCCTTTCCAGGACTGAAAGCTTCAGATTTCACAAAACCAGCAGGCAAGGTGGGCAGTTCAAACCCTCTAGTGAGAGAGGTTTGCTGAGCTCCAGGCTAAACCATTAATTCCTAAGAAAAGAATCTTTGCATATTTTAAAGACAGTTCAGAAACAGAAAAATTCAGAGAATAATGTAAGTAACACATAAGTACCTATGATCTAGAATGAATAAAAGTTAGCATTTGATTATTTTTGCTTCCTGTGTTTATGCCCACATGTATGTATTTAAAAAATCCAGAACACTCAAAATTAATGTGGAATCCCCTTTTTTTCCTTCCCAGCCCTACTCTCATCCATCCCATTACCTCCACTTTACAGTAATCAATAAAACGGTTCTTTGTGTCTTTACAGTTCATTTTAGTCTTTTAAAAATGTTTACTTTCTGGCCAGTGTGACTTAGTGGACTGAATGTCGTCTCACGGACTGAGAGGTCCTGGTTCAGTTCCTAGTCAAGCACGTTCCAGGAGGCAGCTGATTGATGTTTCTCCCTCATATCTGTGTTTCTGTCTCCCTCTCCCTTCCTCTCTCTCTAAAAATATCAATAAAAAAATAGTAAAAAATGTATACTATCACCTTGGCCAGGTAGCTCAGTTGATTAGAACATCATTTCAATAGGCCAAGGTTGTAGGTTCTATCCCTGGTCAGGGCACACAAGAATCAACCAATGAATGTATAAATAAGTGAAACAATAAATCAATGTTTCTTTCCTTTCCTTCTTTTCCCTCCAAAATCAATAAATAAAAATTTAAAAAATGTTTACTACCTGTGCACACCCACACATATACATCATCAATGACCATTATACAACGTTACTCCATGTGCTTTAAAAATCTGCATAAATGTTGCCACATCATTTACACTTTTCTGCAGCTTGTGTTTTCCAGTCACCATTATGGCTTCCAGATCTCTATTCATGGTGATAACTTAAATCGAATTCATCCATCGGGTTATTTAGTAACACAATGTATTTTGTCTTTATTCTATTGTGGGCAGATATCACTTTTTATTTGTCACTATAAACAATGATGAACATATGGCTACATGTCTCCTGGGTTATGTGTGTGAGTAAGATGCTCTGCAGAGTGTATACCTTGAAGATGAATTGGTGGATAATAGGGTATATGCACCTTCAGCTTTATTACACAGTTCCAAATTAATTCAAATAAATTACACTAATTTTCACTCTGTATTTCTTATTGCCTGACATCCTTTCTAATACTGGGCATTGCCAGATCTTTTTTTTTTTTTTTTTAATGTTAGCTGGTCTGATTATATCATATTACTGTTTTAATTATATTTCTCTGATTACTACTATAACTTCTACTCTTAATTCTTATATCACATCACTGGATACCAGTTTTTAATCTTAACTCTGTGCTAAGTACTTCCTTTAAGAATGTTCATGCATTAACTAACTCAATTCTTATAATTATTCTATGAGGTATTTATGTTTTTTATCTTCATTGAATAGACAAGGAAATTGAGAGTCAGCAAAGTTAAGTAACTTGTTCAAAGTCATACAGCTTACAAGTGAAATTAGGCATTATTATGTATCTGTTAGTATATTTTCTTCTTCTGTGAATTTAACGTTTTCGCAATTTGCCACTTTTTCTCTCAGGTTGCTTGTCTTATTCTTATGGATTTGTAGGAGTTCTTTACACAGTCTGTGAATGCCATTTTCTATATACAACAGCTTAATTGACTTCTGAGAAAAAGATATTAAAATCCATTAAAATTGATGATTTGTTCAATATTTATAACTGACAGCTATGTCTAATATTATTTCTAGTCTAGATCTTAACATTTACAAGGTCTTTATTGTCATGTCATCTTTGTTTCTTGCTGTTTATTATTATGTAACATCTTCATATATTTACATTTTCACCTGAAATTATTTTCTTTACTATATTCATTACTATGGCATATTTTTATAAACTAACCATGGCCTGATAATTTATTACCGTCTTAATTCTGCTTTTATATCGTTGTCCCTCCTCCCAGGTAATTATACATTCCTGCCTACTGATGTCAGACTTACTCTAGCCAAACAATGTGAAGAGACGTGATTGTGCCACTTTCAAACAGAAGCTTTAGGAGCTATTATGTTGATCCTTTATTTTCTTTTAATATGAGACTACAAAAATTATAGATGGAGCCTATACCATCACCTGATTCCTGGGTAGATAACAAATGGGCTAGAGCTGAAGCCAATCACCAATGGACATGTAAAGTGAGTGAGCAATAAACCTTTATTACTGGAAGCTGCTAAGAGTTTTGTAGCCATAATTTTATATTTCAAATTAATGCATTCTAATCTCATTTATAAAAGCTCTATATCTGAACAAAATTATTTCACAAGCCCCTCAATTCCAGCTCCTATTAACCACTATGACTTTTCTGTTTTTATTTATGGAACAAGGGGATTTCTCTTTCCTGATTTCAAGTTCAACTATGCATTCAAATGTGTTGGTGGTTATCTTTTGCTAGTATTTCTATGTACTTGAAGCAGAAGAGGGGAGTTTCCTCATTAGCTCAGATAATCATATTTATACAGAAATCCCGACAGTATTTATAATTGTTCGTCTTTGATGTAAAGCATTACTAATCAGTTGCTTAAGATTATTTTTGGAGGTTTTGGTTTGATGAAAATTTGTCAACATCATAAAAGTATCAGTGCTTAACTATCACATTTCAAGATTTATGACACATATTTTTTTCCTGCAGGTTCTCATTTGTTTCATGAAACAACATAGAATTAGTGGTTGATACTAAGTACAAAGAGATAATTTGACTATCTCTCAGTTTTTAGGACTAAATACACTTGCATCTGTCAAACAATGCCTTTCTCTACTTTAACCGGAAACTAGGACATTCTTCCTAATTTTAAGTAAGTTATTTTTACCTAGTGAACTACAGAAACATTATCAAAGAACTTCACAGGCTAGGAAAAAGTTGTGTTCTTAGTTCCTTCCTTGTGGTCATGGGCTTAAGGAAGCTTTCTCTCTCTTCTTTTTAAAAATAAATTATCATTATTTCTTTAATCCTCACCAGAGGATATGTTTTTATTGATTCTAGAGAGAAGGGGAGAGAGACAAACATCGATACAGGAGAGAAACATCGATCGGTTGCCTCCGTATGCGTTCTGACCGGTGGGTTAAATGTGCAACCAGGGTATGTGCCTTGACAAGAATCGATTCAGTGACCCTTTGGTGCATGGGACATTGCTTCAACCAACTGAGACACAGTGGTCAAGGCAAGGAGGCTCTCTTGAAACAAACAGAATACAGCAGAAGGTAAAATGAGCAGAAGTAATTTGCTTCTTGAGGCAGAGAGCAGAAGTTTGAACTCATATAGCATAAGGGAGAGACAATTTCAGGGAAAAGTTATGCATTTATGGAAAAAATTGTTTATGTTATAATAATGTCTATATCTATCTACACACACATGCAAAAGAGAGTCTGTATGCAGATAGTTGGGTGGGGTGAGAGTACAACATAGAATATTTCTAATGCTTCAGTTTAAAGATTACAAATAGATTTTAGCATTAGAAATCTTAGTAAATGAAGTAAAACCCAACCACACTGATATAGCATAATAATCAAAATAAAAGTTTTTATATTATTTTTAATTTGTACTAATTGATTAATCCAGATTTATAATTTATAAATAAAAGTGAAAGATTGAGTTATAATTCACAAACTACAGAAAGGAAAACACTATTATTACTTATTTTTAAATATTACTCTTCAGCTTCTTCATTTGGTCTAGACCTATGTATCTAATATAAAATATCAGGGGGAAAAACTACACTTGCTAAAATACAATAATTTTTGTTTATACCCACCAAAAATATGAAATGATCATTAGAAGAAAAATGACAATTCTTATTTTTAGAGTATGTATAGAATTACATATACTGATTGGTCTTGCACATAGAAATGTAAACACTTCAAAAATAAATTTAATATTCCCCTTGTTCCTTGGAGAAACTGACACCAAAGATAACACACCCCATTATATAATATTATTAAGATTTTGGCCTGAAGATAATATCCTAGTAACAAATATGTAAGAAACATAATTAATACATTTTATCTTCGTTAAAGACCAAGAAAATATCTAAATGTCTTAGTTTGCTATTACTAGTTAGTCTGAAAAATTGGTTTTCAATGAGCAATTTTATTTTAATTGAGTAAACATAAAATCAATCGGGTTAAAACATTTCAAATATTGTTGAAGCAACAATAAAAATTGTCTTGTCACATTATAAGAGAATAAAAACACACCAATTTCAAGATTTCATGCATAGTTCAAAGACCATAAAGTTCAGACTTTGTGTTTGACTGTGTCTGCCCTTCAAGGAGAAAGTACATGGAGTGCTGAGGATGGCATACTGCTGGAGTCCTTTTCATCTGTGCCCTCTTCGCACTTACAGCTATAAGGAAACAATAATTGAGAGGGTCTTAGGAAACAAAAGTTCCAAGAATTGGTAAGTATTTAGAAAAATAATGTGTTTTTTTTTTGTTTGTTTTGTTTTGTTTTTTTATCTTCACCCGAGGACATTTTTCCATTTTTTGTTCAGGTAGAGTGGGAGGGAGAAAGAGGAACAGAGAGAGAGAGAGAGAAATATCGATGTGAAGGGACACATCGAGTGGCTGCCACCCGCACGACTGACCAGAGCCTGGGACAAACTGCAACCAAGGTACATGCCCTTAGCGGGAACCGAACCCGGGTCTCTCTGGACTGCAGGCTGGCGCTCTAACCACTGAGCCAAACCGGCCAGGGCTGTGGGTTTTTTTTTTTTAATTTTCATCAAAGTACAGTATTCTTTGTCATGTCAAGGATCACTTGAATGTTTCTCTAAAATAATCAAATAGCAGACATGTTTCCAAATTTTTTAGGATAATTGGTTCTGAATCAATAGCATCCCCCACGTTAGCAATGATTGTAAGAATCAACATGTATCCTGCTGTAGAATCATCTCCCAACAATGTCATGGCCATGTCTAAAATATAATTACTCTTCAGAATCATTTGATTCTAACATTAGGAGTAGTATTCACTTACATACTATGGGATTAGGCAGCTTTTGTTTAAATTACATACATGAGGACTTAGAATGTAAAGGGAGGTGTGGCTTCTTTCTAACATCTAAGATTCACTCATCCTGCATTTGCATAAATAAAAGAAACATTCAAGCGATCCTCATAACATTAAAGAAAATTGGCTCCATTTGATATAACTTCCCAAACCACAAACAAAAGAAAAAAACTCTTTACCACTCAGAAAACACAATATCCTGCCTCCGATACTTGTCTACTTTTTAAAAGCCATCACTTGGCTTTTGCTCTAAGTTTGATATTTTTTATTTTATCTAAAATGATTCTAAAGACTACAAAATCAAAAGGTTTGGAGTGTGTCTTTGTGATTCTGGAGGGCTCACTCGGAGGCCAAGGGAGACCTCAAATCTGTGACAGTGTCCAGGTTCTTATCACTGTGCAGGAAAAAATTCAAGATCAAGACAGAGAGATTTAGCAAAACATAACCGATTTATTGAAGTAATATTATGCATCAAGAAAGAAAAGAGTTCAAGCAAACTCAGAGAGTGAGTTGCCTGGAGGAGAGTTAGGTAGAGGTTTCTATCAGCAAGGCGAGGGAATGAGGGTGGTTTGTAGTCTCTACCACCAGGGAGTGGTGGTAGTCAGGCAGCTCATTTTAGTCTCTACTCTTCAGATGGTGGCTCTTTCTTTGGTTATCTCAGAACTGTCATGGTGATCTGGAGGGCAAAGCAGGTTTAAACTGCGATGTAGGTCAACTTGGCTGTCAATGCTGGCTGAGACCAGTTTTTGCCTCAACTATTTCTTACCCCAGGAAATTGGGAGGGGGGCAGCAAGGGTATAGGTATCTAGGCATAACTCACATCCAGAGTTCTAACCTGAAGGGGAGAAGAGAGGTAGAGCCTGGGACCTCTGTTTCCTATGCTAACTTTCCTGCTTCATAAATCTCCCCTGAGAGATTTTGATTCCATAATCATATGGAAGATGAAGGACTGGTGGTCAGTCTTCTATAGCTGATTCAGGTTGAGATTGGGCATAGTCCCTGCCTATCCTGGGATCAAAAATCTCTCCATGCCGTATCTAAGGGCCCAAGTTCTATGTCCCCAGGATGTTGAAACCCTTGAAGCATCACCTTTTTTATACAAAACTGCTGTAACTTAGAAGATACAAACTTAACAAAGAGATTAAAAAGACATGGGCCAAAGATAAGCAGTAGCAAAATAGTGATTATAGGGCCAAGTAATGGCAAAAACCAGGTCATAGTGGGAAGGACTAACTTAACAGTGTTCCAGATTAAGTCAGCAGAGGAATTTCCCTGATTAAGTCAGCAGAGAAATTTTGCCTGATCATAGAACTTTTTGATATCTTCTTCAACTTGTCCTGAGATGTTAACATAAGTGCAGCAAGTTTTATTGATGACAGCACAGGCTCCCCATTATCCTGCTAACAGGTAGTCTAATGCCAGTCTGTTGTCCAGTACATTTGCTAGGGAGTTTAGGGATTTGGGGGTTTTAGATATTGCATCCCCTGTACTCTTGGCAAGGGTTTCTTCAACAGAGGCTATTAGATTTCTGAGTGTGGCTTCTTGATAAGCAAATCCTCCCCAGGGAGCAGTCAACCCAACAATTACTCCAATACCTGCAAACATCAGACCAATAGCTCTTTTTGTGAGGGAGGTTGAAGTACTATAAATTTGGATTCCTGGTGAGGTTGCATCGATACCTTTGAATTCTAGTGCCAGAAGGGGTTGGACATAGGTGGGCCCTCAATCCAATTTCTTGGGTCACCACAGACAGTAATGTAGCTGTTAGGACACATAGAACAAAAGGCTGGATGTATGTATGTATGTAGAATCTGCAGCTGCTTAGCCCAGGCACTGTTATGATATGAGCACAAGGGTGAGAGAGGTCACCCCTATATTTAGTATGGATGTGGTCTGGGTAAGTAAAGTTACTATAAGTCTGAAGGATCTGGGGCATCCAGTTCCTCCAAGGACCTAAAGCTTGGATAGCTCTTATGGTATTCTGGGTGTGGGTATGGTGTACATGCCCAGTTTGTAGCATTCATTAGGGTACAGATATATTGTATAGACAGGACCTCCTACTTCTATGTGCTGCACATTTGATGGAGAAATTTGAGAGTTGTTTGACAACCCAAATGTCAGATATGTCTCAATTGTTCTGGCAATTATCCTATTATCTTGTTTTCTTGTTCTAGAAGAGCCCCCAGTCAGGCATTGGTAAATCTGTGACAAGAAATGCATAAGGGCTGGTCCTAGATGTGTCTTTTTTGGTGATTTTAGATAGATGGATGCAGGTCCATATTTGAGAGTTTATGAGGCCTCTTAAGTGGCAGAAATCTGAGGGGGGAAACTTAGATAGGTCAGGGTCCTTCAGTAAAAGTAAGGAGATGTGTTGAGTGACTGGGTAGAAAATGAGAATACCTTTTGCTTGTGGATGTGAGTAACAGATCCAACAGTTAGACAGATGGTCACTCTGATTTTTTTATTTTAAAAAGTTAACCAGGGAAGTGGGTTCCCATTCTCCCCAAGTGGCAAGGGGGAACATGAAAACTGTGGTTAAAAATAGCATCCTATGACTTAGAAAAACAGTTACTAAGGGAGATGCCTAGAAGGACACAAGAAAGAGAAAGAATGACAGCTATAAGAAAAGTTAAACAGAATAGAAGGCCAAAAATCTCAGAGTTAATACCTTGTAGCAAATATGTAAGGAATATAATTAATATAGAGGGATTGCAGGTTCAATTCCCAGCTAAGGGCATATGCATGGGTTACAGGTTTGATCCCTAGCCCTGGTCAGGGCACATGCGGGAGGCAACCAATTGATGTTTGTATCTCACATTGATCTCTCTCTCTCTCTCTCTCTCTCTCTCTCTCCCTCTCTCTCTCTCTCTCTTTCTCCACTTCCCTCCCATCCTTTTTACTCTTCCTGAAAAATCATTAGAAAAAAATATCCTTGGGTGAGGTTTATAAAAAGAAAGAATAAAGTGGCAATAAATACATACTTATCAATAATAACTTTAAATATAGATAGATTAAATGTTCCAATCAAAAGACACAGGGAAGATGAATAGATAAGAAAACAAGAACCGTATATATGCTGTCTACAGGAGATCCACCTCAGAATGAAAGATACAGAGACTAAAAGTAAATTAATGTAAAAAGATATTGCATACAAAGAGAAAAGAAAAAAACAATCGGAGAAGCAATATTTATATAAAAAAAGTAGACCTTAAAACAAAAGCTGTAATAAGAGACAAAGGAGGACATTACATATGATAAAGGGATCAATCCAACAAGAGAATGTAACCCTTGTACACATTTATGCAACCAACATAGGAGCACCTAAATATATAAAGAAAATCTTGAAAGACATAGAGGGGAGATCCACAATAGTGTAGACATAGCATGAGATTTTACCGCCCTGTTGACATCAATGGATAGATCTTTAGGATAAAAAAAAAATCAACCAGGAAACAGTGGCCTTAAAGGACACACTAGATCAGATTAGTTTAATTGATATTTTCAAAGACTTTCATCCCAAACCAGCAAAGTATACATTATTTTCAAGTGCACATGGAACATTTTCTAGGATAGGCCACATATTAGGACGCGAAACAAGTCTCTTTAAATTTCAGAAGACTGAAATCATATCAAGCATTTTCTCTGACCACAATAGTAGGAAACTAAAAATAAATTACATGAAAAAAATTGAAAACACACCGACATATGGAACCTAAGTAACATGTTACCAAACAAAGAATAGGTTAACAATGAGATCAAAGAAGATACCTTGAGACAAGTGAAAATGAAAACATGCCCTGGCCAGTTGGGCTCAGTGGTTGGAGTGTTGGCCTGTGGACCAGAGAGTCCCGGGTTTGGTTCCCGCTAGGGGCACGTACCAAAAAAAAAAGAAAATGAAAACACAATAATCCAAAATCTATAGGACACAGCAAAAGCAGTCTTAAGAGGGAAATTCATAGAATTACAGGCCCACCTCAAGAAACAAAACAAATCCCAAAAAAACAATCTAATCTTATATCTAAAGGAACTAGAGGAAAAACAACAAAGTTCAAAGTAAGTAGAAGAAAATAAAAAATAAAGATCAGAGTGAAAATAAATAAAATACAGTCTAAATAAAAACAATTTAAAAAGTCAATGAAACCAAGAATGGGTTCTTTCAAAAGATAGACAAGATTGATAAAACTTTAACTAGATTAATCAGGAAAAAAGAGAATGAGGACACAAATAAATCAAATCAGAAATGAAAGGGGAGAAGTAACTGCTGACACCAAAGAAATACAAAGGATTATAAGAAAATCTTGCAAACAACTACATCTGAGAAAATTGGACAATCTGGAAGAAATGGATAAATTGGTAGAAACATACAATCTTCCAAAGCTGAATGAAGAGAAAACAGAAGATCTGAATAGCACAATTATGACTAATGAAGCAGTACAAAAACAAAACAAAACAAAACAAAAAAAAACTCCCCCAAAACAGATATTGTGGACCGAATGCCTTTCACAGTTTAAGTTTACCAAATATTCTAAGAAGAACTTATACCTATTCTTCTCAAACTATTTCAAAATATCCAAGAAGCCTCCCAACCTCATTTTACAAGGCCAGCACTATTCTAATTTCAAAACAAGATAAAAACACCACAAAGAAAAATATTATAAGTCAGTATCCCTGATGAACATAGATTCAAAAGTCATCAAAATATTATTAGCAAACAGAATCCAACAATACATTAAAAGGTCATACATTATGATCAAGTGGAATTAGAATGCAAGGTTGATACAATATCTTCAAATCAATAAATGCAATACACCAAACAAAATGAAGAAAAAAATTATATGTGCATATTAATAGTTGTTGAAATTGCAATTTTTAAAAATCCAGCATCCATATATGATAAAAAAAAATCTCAGCAAAGTGGAATTAAAGAGTACATTTCTCAACGCAATAAAAGGTATATATGACAACCCCACAGCTAACATCATGTTCAACAGAGAAAAACTGAAAGCATTTCCCTTAAGATCAGGAAATAGACATGGATATCTACATTTACCATTCTCATTCCAAATAGTACTGAAAGTCCTAGCCACAGCAATAAAACAAGAAGGAATAAAATGTACCCAAATTTGAAAGAATACGTAAAACGGTCATTATTTGCAGATTACATGATACTGTATGTAGAGTAACCTTAAATTCCACACAAAAAAAACTACTAGAACTAATAAAGGAATTTAGTAAAGTAGTAAGGTACAAAATAAATATTCAGAAATCAGTTACACATTTATACAGCACTAATAAATTATCATAAAGAGAAACTAAGACAACAGTCCTATTTACAATTACAACAAAAACAAATAAAATACATAGGAATAAATTTAACCAAGAAGGTAAAATATCTGTATTCAGAAAATGAGAAGTCAGTGAAGAAAGAAATTGAAGATACAAATAAATGGAAGCATACACTGAGGCCATGGACAGGAAGAATTACCATTGTAAGAATGGTAATAGTACCCTTTTGGATTTTGGGGGATTGCCCCTTTAGAACTAGCTCTTGTATGTTACCTAGACTTTTTACACCCTGGGGAAAGCACCTTTGTAAAATATGAATGGGTAAATGGTACTCCTTTCTTTCATAGAATAGAACTCTAGTGAAAGAGAGATTAGGAAGAAAGAACCTGTTGTTTCACGGTTTTTCAGTCAGATCCATTTTAGAAAAAGAATACACATGGAAGTTGAGGATCTGGAAATCTTTTCACCTCATAATTTATTTCTCAGTGTATAATTCCCTCATTGCTTCACTTTCTTCCATACGTAATACAGACTCTGTGGTGCATCATGAAACACTTCCTTTGCCAGCATGTTCAGTGCCTTCAACTTCTTATCTTTTTTACAAGTTTCAATATTGGATCAATCTGAACAATCATTTCTTCCATTGATAAGCAAGAGCTACTGATGCTACAGAAAAAAATCAACAAAACTGTGTTTTTAGGTAACCCAACATTTTTAGTATCACTTCATCTGAGTTTTCACCATCACTCAATAATGATCTGATGTGGCCCTGGTCAGCTTCTTTGCAAAGTCTATTCCAAATTTTTCCTTTCACTTCAATTCTATAACCTTGTATCATATATCTCTCAATAAATTAATTTGACTTCTAATTTATTGAGAAAATTGAGTACATACAGTGTGAACAACATCAATTTCGTGCATCTATATACCAACAATTTACCTGTATCTCTTGCCTACCTCCACTTTTTTAGTTTCAGAGGAAGAGACTTTTTTTCATTTCCAAAATAAATCTTTCCACTGGTGTTTGTAATTTATCCCTTCCAATTTCATTCACTCTCAAATTATATCAGTAGTTATTATCTCTTTATTTGGCATAATCAAATTTTCCCTCCTGTCTAGTTTATTCCTCAGAGATATAAATGCATTCCTTATTTAAAAAAAAAATCTCTAAAGTGTAGTCAATAATTTCTTCATCTTCCAATCACTCTTCAAGACATCAGGTCAGGTTTCCACCACCACTTTTCTTAAACTCCAGTGGTAAAAGCTGCCTCTTAATTAAATCTTAGTTCTTATCTTATTTGATATGGATATTCATGCCTTTACATTTCTTTTCCCATGGATTTCTATAACATAGTTCTATGGGCTTCCTCTCAATTCTCTGATAATTTTTTTTTAAGAGAGAGAGAGAAACATTGACATGAGAGAGACACATCAACTAGTTGCCACCCACATGACCCCATCCGGGGCCGGGAACGAACGAGGTACGTGCCCTTAGCGAGAACTGAACCCAGGACTCTCTGGTCTGCGGGCCAACGCTCCAACCACTGAGCCAAACTGGCCAGTGCAATTCTCTGATGATTTTTTCACATTCTTTTTTTTTCTATTGCCTCTCCCTTTTAAAACTACAAAATATTAATGTCACCCAGGGTCATATTATCAGTTTTCTTCTAATTTATATGGCTTCCCTAGACATTCTAATCTCTACCCATAGCTACAACCCCCATGGATAACCAAATAACTCTGATATATTTATTTTTGTATCAACCTTCCATCCTAAGTCCCCAACTCTTATTTACAACTTCTTGAATATTTCCACCTGGACATCATATTGATACCCACAAATTCTACTTCTTCTGTACCCCAGCAAGTCAGAAAAATGTTTGTTTTTTCTTTTTTACATCCTAAAGCTCTTTCCAAAATTTACCTCTCAAATTATTCTGTGATTGCCTTAGTTCAGATGCTTTTTATTTTCCCTAAACTTTTGAAACAGTCTTCAAATTGGTCTCCCTACTGCTAGTCTTGAACCTATTCTTTATTATCCTCAGAGTTGACCTTTCCAAAATGAAAATCAAGCTTTTATTCTTCTCCTTTCACTGATTGCTATTTTCCATTGGACAAAATTCAAATTCCTTAGCAGGCATGGAAGAAGACTCATTGATACTCTGTCTTCTGCTTATCTCTCCAGACATACCTTACCATTTGTGTTCTTCATATTTTTGCTCATTGAATCAGTTACAAGGGGCTGGTTAGACTGAAGTAACAACCCATCTCAAAATCTTAGAGTTCTATAACAACCAAATTTACTTTTAGCTTATGAAATATGTCAATGGCAGGTTAGTTTTGGAACGCTGCTTCATGTTCCCTCACCTTTGAACTACCATCCAGAGAATTGCTGGTTACCATAGCAGAGGTAAAAACAACATGGAAAATCACAAACTTGCTCTTAAGATTTCCACTTGGACTTTACACCCATTATTTCATTTCATGAGGTATGACTCAAAACAAGTTACATTGCCATATTTGATATCAAGAGAAGTGAGGAAGTGAACCCCTAGCATGGGTCCTTAAGGAGGAATCTGGAATATATGAGAAAAGCATCAGTGAAAACGGTACTCCCACACTGATTCATCAGGCTGGAATGTTTTTTTCCACCTAATCTATAAATTGTAGACACACAATCTTCTTTGAAGAATCATCTCATGGGCCACCTATTCTACAAAGTCTTTTCTCATCAATTCGTTGTAACCTTCAATGAATGGGGGTTTGATAGATTGCATTTGTGTCTCCTCCCTCAGAATCATGAGCTTCTTGAGGAGAATATTCATGCAGTATTATTCACTTTGATGTCTCTAGCATTAATCTCTATGCCTAATACATAGTAGATGCCCAGCCCACTAAGTTGTTTGTATAATGTATGGTAGATTACTACTTTGAAACCTTAAGTTGTTCCCTCTCCTTCATTGATTAAATGCAGATATTTAAACATGAAGTACAAATACTACTTGTCTGGGGGGGGGGGGTCAAGGAGACAAAAATATGAATGCATATTTTTCATATGCATATTATATGTGGAACTTGCACATAATACAAGTTTTCTCACATTCAGACCAGGTGAAAGATATCAGGAACTAGAAAAAGGTAAAGTGGGGAAAGTACCACATAGAAAATAAAGGGAAAGCCTCAAAGATCATGAATTTTCACAGAATCAAACATCTCTTACTCACACCAGGAAGTGATGTGAAAGCCAGTGCTCAGTTGATCTTCTCTGCCATCTGGAGAGGATCATTATTCTATGCCAGCCGAAATGTCATCCATCAATCATTAAGCTGAGATGACAGTTATTCACGCCTCTACCCAAATCCCATCTAACTTACTTGCTTATGTTACTACTCTTACTTCAAAATCCCACAGCTGTATGAATCATGGGGGCATGAAAAGAAAAATCCTGCACCTCAAGTTTTAACTAAAATTATCTAAAGAGCCTGGAATGGACAAGATATTTATCTAACCCACCAGTTCTATGTCCTTAAATTTTATAACAATAACTGATGAGTAAATAGTAATACCCATTAACTGTATATTAATATCCTGAAGAATTCTTTTGTTAAATTACCTATTCCTTGAAGAAAATACCATTCATAATATTGATTTATATAATTATTGCTTCCTACTAAAGCACATTTCTTCTAGAAGGAGCAAATGGAAGGGGAATCACTGATGATATATAATAAACACAGTACTTTCAAAAATGACGTTTGACTTCAGCAGGTGCCCTCTGTTTCTGTCTACTTATCCTCATTCTACTGCACTGCAGTCATTAACTAATGATTTTCTAATGCTCAGGGCTATTCAGGCATATAGATTTGAGGACTTTTCTGTGATGCCTTTGCTTTTTTGGAGAGAGAAAAAAATCTGAGATGTGGTTTCATTGGATCTTTTATTAATAGCCACACGATTCCCACAAGTACATTTCTTTTGTGATTCTGTTTGCTATAGGCCCAGACAAGATTGAAAATTCTGGTATTTTTTATTTTCTCCTCAGCTGTTCCTTTTTTATTCAAGGAAGAAAAAAAATAAAACTTTTATTAACAGAGCATGTGAAATGAATATGAATCTCTTAATCTCTAAAACACATTAGTATTTTGCCCATGTTGACTATTATATTTCCTTCATTTATTTCATATTTTTGTTAGCTTAAATCCTCTATGCTTTCTCAAAGGAAACATCTAGTGATGGCGCAGTCTTTAAAACACCAAGGTAATAAACATTTATGAATAACTTAATTGATCATTTAAATAATAATAACTGAATCTAAAGCTTCATTATACAAAAATAGTAGTGAATTACAGTTAGAAATACAGTTGTTTTTGTATATGGATACCTTTCAAGTCTTAATGTATAATTGTATGTATATTTGTGTATGCACTGTGTGTTTCTCATTCTCAGAGAAAAGACAGGAATTTCCCTGAGAAGTTTAATCATAAACTTTCTGCAATCTTATGTTTAAAGTGAGAATAGGCTCAACATTTTTTCAACTACGATTTATAAAAACATGAACTGCCATGGGTACGTTGTTAACCATAGCTGTTGGACATATGCATATATACTGATCTTTTTTGAGGGGTGGCGATCTTGAGCCTTTAAAGGTGAAGTCATTGACCCATGTTCTCAGCAGTGAGTGTTTTGAATTAATGTTCAGAATAGGAGAAAATTCTTAGGACAAGAATGAGTTAGAGCTGGCTTGTAACTGTAGTCAAGGGCACTCTACTGCATAAGCTCTTTGATTTTCTGGAAACCATAGGGGATATCTTCTGCATAAGGAATTTTATCCCAGAACCCTACATGGTTTCCAAGAATCTGTGAATATTGTTTGCATTATTTTTTTCAGGGGAGGAGACTGATGTTATTTATAGGGAAGTTTCAATCAATTTTTATCATATTTTCAAAGGCACGTGTGACCTAAACAAACAACAACAACAACAAAAAGGTAAGGAACCATTGCTTTAGGAGAAGCAAGAAAGAATATAAAACTACTAAAGTAAAATTAATGGTGCTCAAGAAAATAAATGGGGTATGCATGTATCTGTACCATTTGAAAAGGAGGGAACCCTGGGGAGATAAAATACAGGAAGTTTAAGGAAGTTTCTGTTATCTGTTTTTAAAAAAGCCTGGATTTTTACTTTTGAGACATTTAGCTAGATGTTTATGAAATTATATATTATTTGTATAAATATTCTTCATTTGATCTCCATTATCATTCCCTTTTTCATAGTAGATGGATTAGCTGGGCTTACCTTTAAGACCAGGCTCTCTGAAAATTCATTTACACTGCTAAAATAGCTTGGAAAACTTTGAACTTTCCATTTAGAAGAAAAGTCTGTCAGTGATGTACATAATAAATATTGACAAAATGGTAAATGTGTTGTGTTTAAATTTGATTTATCTTATTTAGGAACATATTTAGCTCTTTACAAGAACCTAATGTGAAATATGGTGACAACTATTAATGTACAATTGTATGAATCAGCTACCTCATTTCCAACTATTTTGCAGTGCAAAGGGCCATTAACCAAAATCTTAACTACATATTTCAAAATTATTTTGGTTACATATTTGGAGAGTTACATCTTCAAGATGTTGTAATTTTGATGAAATTGAAATTAAAACAATAACCGAGCCATGAAAAATCTGTATTTCTATTTCCTATACACCAAAAAGAATGTCCTTAAATGGTAGTAAACATCTGCCTATAGAAAAATCAATATAGTTTTAAAACTTTTGAGCAAGGTTCACAGGATTCAAAGAAATGGTTATTTAGGAAAATGGTTCCCATATTTTGAAAATGAGCTGTGTTTTGCAATGATTCTTATGTGATGTATTGTTATAAAATTAATCAAGTTTATGTCTCTTGTAACTGCTCAGCTATAAAAAAATGACAGGTTTTGATGATGCCAAATCGTTCACAAAATTATTCGCTATAAGCTTTGTCAGATATTTGATGACATTAAATATGTTCTTGACTACAGTTCACATATGGAATTCAGGCTTTATGTGTATATGCATTAACTCTTCCTTTAGGCTGTTTTGGCTCTCTGAAGTTTCAGAAGTAATCAAATCAGCCAGCAGATTGTTATCTTTGAGCATAATTGACTTGAGTACTCACATATACGTAATTGTGTTCAATATAAATATCAATACTGAAATTTGAAACAAAGGGGCTGTAGTCCCAACTAAAACAGTTTTATCACTTCAGGAAGCCACATCAAATCTTGAAATGCCTCTGGGTAGTTCTTTTTGTCTACTTATTTGGGAGAAGTCATATAAGTGTTTATAAATTATATTTTCCATTGGCGATGATAGATTTCATTGTATTTTATCTCATAACTTGATCATTGTTTTAATGTGAAACTCACTGGAGTCCTAAACTCTTCTTGTGATTTAAACAAAAAGTAGAGTTTCAAGAGATATTCCCTAAGAGAAAAGCTAAAGGAACCAGGTGAAACCAACTTAGGGAAGAATGAGTTATCTCTTTTTGGTTTCAGTGGAGACTGTGTGAAACCATAGTGGAAAAAAATTAGGGCAGAAACAAGTTTTCAACACTGTTTTATATATATATATGTATATATATATATATATATATATATATATATATATACATATATATATATAATATTCAAAATCGTGATGAAAAAATTAATAGTTAGAAAACATATGTGATCTTTTTTTTTCCTCACCTGAGGACATTTTTCCATTTTTTGTTCAGGTAGAGTGGGAGGGAGAGAGAGGAACAGAGAGAGAGAGAGAAACATCGATGTGAAAGGGACACATCGAGTGGCTGCCACCCGCATAACCGACCAGGGCCAGGGACAAACTGCAACCGAGGTACGCGCCCTTAGCGGGAACCGAACCGGGGTCTCTCAGGACCGCAGGCCAACGCTCTAACCGCTGAACCAAACTGGCCAGGGCCATATGTGATCTTTATTCATGAATAGAAAATGATGTCAAGATAAGCCACTAATTTTTGCTGAAGACGATGAAAGCAGAAAGAGTATGTTTAAAATAGATAAATTCAAATTAAATACCAACTAGTAGTTATATTATGTAGGATGACTAAGCTATTTAAAATCAACTCCCTTTGCTCAACTGGTGTGGCTCAGTGATTGAGTGTCAACCCATGCACCAAGAGGTCACCAGTTCAATTCCTGGTCAGGACACGTGCCCAGGTTGTGGGCCAAAACCCCAGTGGGGGGCATGCAGGAGGTGGCCAAGCGATGTTTCTATCTCTCTCTCTCTCTCTCTCTCTCAAATCAATAAAGATAATATTAAAAAATCAGTTCCCTTTTTCTGCCAATGACATTAGGCAGATATTCACAATGCCTTTCTACTTGATATTAACCTCTTAAAGATACACAGTTGTAATAACTATTGTGCCAGATGGGTACTAAACTTATTGGGGTGATCACTTCTCAAGGCATACAAATGTCTAATCACTGTTGTACACCTGAAACTAACATAATATTGTATGTCAACTATAATAGAAAAATAACTTTAAGAACAGATTTATAGTTATATAGAGCAACCATATAAACAATGCTTGATTTACCTGGGGATCCATGAAAAGAAAGTGAAAGCCATTTTATAAAGTGACAGCATGTTAGGGGTGTGGGTGAGCTGGAGAGGAGCTCCACAGATAAATCTGATGGGAGAGGCAATATAAAGGCTGTAAAGAATGACAACCGTAAAATCAGTCTGCCAGGTTCATATCTCTACTCAACAACTTAATTGTATTACCCTGGGAAATAGACTTTGCCTCTCTGTGCCTCAGTTTCTTCAATGGTAAAACGGGCATAGTAATATTATGTACACCATGGAGTTGTTGTAAAGGTTAAGTTAGATAAATGATGTCAAGCACTTAGCACAGTGCCTGATATTTAGGTTGCAGGTATTAAATATTAGATATTATTAATTTCATTAA
Source organism: Molossus molossus (assembly GCF_014108415.1). Lineage (NCBI taxonomy): Eukaryota > Metazoa > Chordata > Mammalia > Chiroptera > Molossidae > Molossus > Molossus molossus. Next base: position 15,195,702 of record NW_023425355.1, on the reverse strand, counting down.
ACTCATCCCCTTGGACTTATTTTTATACCAATTATTTTAGCCATTTTTGATGAATCAGAATTTGAGCTTCTGAATGAGATTTGATATATTTTTCTTAGGGTATAAACTATACTACAGACATTACAAATTGGCTGCTTACAAAATTTCCAAGTAGATAGAACAAGGGAAACAAAATTTGAATGCAATATTTCCAAACTTGAGTTACATGAACTAATCTGGGTCTGCCGATACAATAATAATAAGAGAAAATGGCAATAGTCTCCTCTTAAATGTTAATAATACTTATTTACATAATAAAGGCTTTGAAGACCCATGTACTTAAAACAAAATTTAGCCTGTCTTTACAAAACTTATTAGATGATTGAAGCTATTCATCATCAAACACCTATTAATAGCTACCAAAAGCTACCATAGAAGAGTTGGGAATATACTATTCTAAACTTAACTTTTAATCTAACTTAGCTAGCATGACAAAACAATTCTGAAAAAGAAAAATCAAACTTGTGTCTACTGACAATTTTTGTTAAAATATTTTTATATCAAAAGGGGATGGTGTAAAGAATAGATTTTTATCTATTAAACAAACATGTCATTACCAAAAAAAGTTATGTATTATACTTGGCGATTTGCAAAAGACATGACAGAATCAGCCTCAAACAGAGCTCTTTATTCTTTAATAATGTATAACATCTGAACTATGAAAATGATCTCAAGTCTGTGGAAATAATTTGTAATGCCAGGTGGAGAATATAAAATTAAATTTCAAGTTCAATAAAGAATTAAAAAGTGGCTATTTTGAGAGTGTTTTTGTTTTTTGTCTGTACTTGGCTTTCAGCATTAAGAAGATATATCATTGCCCAGCCAGTGTGGCTTAGTGGTTGAGCATTGACCCATGCACCAAGATGTCCCGGTTGGATTCCCAGTCTGGACACATGCCCAGGTTGTGGGTCAAATCCCCAATGGGGAGCATGCAGAAGGCGGCCAATCAATGTTCTCTCTCATCGATGTTTCTATCTCTCTCTTCTTCTTCCTTCCTCACCCTCTAAATCAATAAAGAAAAAAAATTAAAAAACAAGACCCATTATCTTTTCATAACTAGACTTTTACATGCTCTAGTTCAAAGTTCACTCACGTCAATATTTTTGATGCCACAGATTTGTTATCTTTCTTACAATAGTTTTACTTTATTTCTTTCTCTAGAAACTCAGTTGAACATAAATTTATGTTTGCTCAAGTTCACTTTAAGCCACTGAATATTTGAAATTGCTTTCATAGGTATCACAAAGATTGCTAATAAAATAACGTGGCCCTGAGCTACAGTGTATAAATAACCTGGTTTTCAGCATTTTTCTTTCTGAAAAGGGTATTAGAAACTTCAGATTACTCAAAACCCTGGAAATGATCCTGGATTAATTTTTGTCCCTCAAATAACCTATGGAACATGATCAGATGGTGTGGAGATCCTCAGGCCTTTAGTCTGGAGAGTTAGGAGCCCTAAATCATTATTGAGGCAGAATAACGATGCATATAATTGGCAAAGGGAAAAATGATTCAGCTATTTAAAATCTGCTGATATTAGAAGCTATTAATGAACAAGAGAGGAGGCTCAAAAATGAGAATTCTTTTGAATTTAATATTTAAATCCAATGCCTACAAGGACCACACTGGATCTTGCAATGTGTGACACAAAGTGGACAGTACAGATTCTGTCTCAAGTGAGTAGCTACTGATCCATCCAGCTGTGCATTACCCACAAAGAATGTAAACCTACTAGTTAGTTTACCGAATTGTTTAAAAAGGCAGAAGATCCTATTTTTATGTGTTTCTGTCTGAATACATAATCAACATTTGTTATACATTGTACTGTTAGTGCATAGAATGCTGATTAAAGAAATAAAAGATCTGCCCGGCCCGTGTGGTTCAGTGGATTGAGCATAGTTCCATGGACTGAGAGGTCTGGGTTCTATTCCCAGTCAGGGCTCATGCAAAGGTTTCAAGCTTAATCCCCAGTAGGGGGCATGCATGAGGCAGCCGATTGATGTCTCACATCAATGTTTCTATCTCTCTCTAAAAAATCAATAAAAACATATTAAAAGAAAAAAAGAAATAAAATATCTGAGTTCATGCAGAGCATTCAGTAGAGCTCAGAGTTCCCTGCCCTCCTCAAGTCCTCATTTCCCAGTCCAATGAGACGGAACCTTTAGTAGAAAAATGACCAAAGTACTGATTGAGCTTAGGCTCAAGCCCAACCCAGTGGGCTCTCTTCCAATATTTCCAAAATCACTGTGACTCATACCACAGCCAGGAAAACTCAGATGTTAGCTATAGTAGAGTAATTAGAGATGAGAAAGTGTGATTCCTTTCTATGACACTTTATTTGCATTTCATCTATTTGAGGACTTTTTTTATGAAAATGTGTTCACCAAAATTGTTTTATATGGCCAATTAATCTTTTGATTGCAATATTCCTATTGATCCCTCAATATTTAGCTCAGAAATTGTCACTTCTCCAAAAACCTTTGCTAATCCCAAGAGTGTCACAATCTCCATTGTTCTGCCTCTCTTTTTTATATTTACTCCTATATTTGCATTTCTAACCTATTTGTTCAAATGTCTGCCCATCCTACTGTGAACTTTTTACCCATCTCATTTTTTTCCAGTTTATTGCACAATTCTTAACACATAGTAAGGGAAAAGTCAATATTTTTTAAATTGTATAAAATGTGTCCTGTGCACAAGACATTTAATTAGCCCGATCTTATTTTCTTCACTAAATGGTATATTACCATGACATAACATTTGAAGTTTCTACTTATGGTGTGAAGCATATATTTTTAATTTTATGTTCATATTCACTCTGTCAAGTGAACATTCAATGACGTAACTCTCTACTTAGTAAAATTTAAAACTACTATAAAATACTCTAAGTTACTGAAGGTAGCAATGTTTATTCCTAAAAATATTGTATTAAGAATCAGGAAACAAAAACATTGGTTTGAATTCCAGCTTTTCTTAACTTGTATTGTAACCTTAGGCAACTCACATTTTTGTCTATTTCCTCATAGGTCAAATGGTAAAATAATATTTCCTTTACCTACTACATAAATTTATGTGATAATGAAATGCTGCCTAACAAAAATGGTAAACAGTTTAATTACTGATACAATATCCTTTTCAAATAAAGTTCCAGTAAAACTAAATTTAAAGTAATACTTACCAGCATATTTAAATCATTATTATATATGGTAAATTGGAGAATTTGTCAAAAATAAAGCTTCATATTTAACATAGAAAAATTCTCCTTCTCTTCCAATGGAAGTATTGGTCTATCAAGTTTAAATTTATGTAGAATTAACTGATTAAAATATAATGCAATGAAATAAAATATTATATTAAAGAAAAACATCAACAATCAAATTATGAATATTAACCTCAGAAAACTAATATTATTATACTTGCTAGTAATTTATCAGATAGTAATTTGAATTGCATGTTTTCTATATTACATATTAACACATGAGATTATGAAATTACAATGCCATTATTGGCTAATTTTGGTTACTCTTGGTTTTGTACTCTGTTTGTTCAATGTTTAGTATATATAATCTGGAGACTGATCATTGAAATATTGAACAAGACCGGATTCAGAAAACATAATGTTCAATTAAAGGCATTTCTCAGTTATTCAGAACTGAATAACTACTCAAAATATTAGTAATGGAGTTTTTATTGCTTTTCCTTTCACATAGTGTCTGAAAGTGCCAAATTCAGTTGATAATCAACATTTTAATTAAAGAAAAACAAAACACTAACTTGGAGATACACCTAGTGGACCAAAAAAGAGGGAACACAATAAAAGGAGAATTAAACTACTATAAATAAACAATTCAATGTGCGAGGAATGCATTATGAGAAAAATCACCTGCCACCTAAATGTAATGTGAAACAGAGGCAATGTACTCGACTTTCCACCTGCCTTCTATCTGACTGTTCTCTGAATGATTATTGGTAATCATAAAAATGATCTTTCAAAAGGTCTGGGAGCTGATGGTATTAATAATCCCAAAGCAGAATAATTGGCTGCCACAAAGGATGACCTGAGTCACTTGTAAAATTTGTGATTCCTTGATCTTATTAAAGGGATTCAGAATCAGTAGATGTGGGCACCATGGATCTGCATATTAGCAAGCATCTGAATGCTCTAATTCAGGTGATTCAGGGAACCTTAGTCAAGAAATGTTTCTGATATACCTTCTAGTCTTCCTGAGTCTGGTTTCTCCCTATTCCAAATCAAGCATCATATTGTTTTCCAAGAAAGAAAAAGTCACTAACCACCTACACAATAAAAAGTATTCTAGCTTTGCTTATTGTCCCATGCCCAAAACTATCAAGACACAAAAACTAAAGCTCTTTCTACATAATGCTTAGTATTCAACTTTCTTCCAGCATATATTGTCTATGCCAGAGGGCCAGGCTCCTCTCTGTCTCTCACATATGGTATCCTTATATCTGGGCACTTGGGCTGTTTCCAGATCTTGGCTATTTTAAACAATACTGCTATGAACATAGAGGTGCATGTATAATTTCGAATTAGTGTTTCAGGATTCTTAGAATATATTCCTAGAAGTAGGATCTCTCGGTGAAAACTCAGTTCCATTTTTATTTTTTTGAGGAAACTCCATACTGTTTTCCACAGTGGCTGCATCAGTCTGCATTCCCACCAACAGTGTACTAGGGTTCTCTTTTCTCCACGTCCTCCCCAGCACTTGTTATTTACTGATTTATTGATGGTGGTCATTCTGGCAGAGTGAAGTGTTATCTCACTGTGGTCTTAATTTGCATCTCTCTGATGATTAGTGATGCTGAGCATTGTTTTTATATCTATTGGTCATTTGTATGTCCTCTTTGGAGAAGTGCCTATTCAGGTTCTGTACCCATTTTTTAATTGGGTTGTTTGTCTTTCTCATGTTGAGTTGTATAGGTTCTTTATATACTTTTGAAATTAACCCCTTATCAGATGTATCATTGGCAAATATGTTCTCCAATACAGTGGGATCCATTTTCATTTTGTTGATGGTTTCTTTTGCTGTGAAGAAGCTTTTCATTTTGATATAGTTCCATTTGTTTATTTTTTTCCACATAAACAAAAGGAAAGATAAAAATAACACCATTATGTGAATAGATGCAGAAAAAGCATTTAATAAAATACAGCTCCCATTTGTGTTAGAAACTCACAACAAAGTGGGAATAGAGTAAACATATCCCAACATAATAAAAGTCATATATGAGAAACTCACAGTCAACATTATATTACACAGACCAAAAATAAAATTGTTTCCCTTAAGATCAGGAATAAGACTGAATTTCTACTTTTATTACTCTTATTAAACAATGTTCTGGATGTTCTAACCAAAGCAATCAGAGTAGAAAAAGAAATAAAAGGCATCAAAATTGGAAAAGAAGAAATAAAAGTGTCATTGTTTGCACATGATGATACTATATAGAGAAAACCCTAAATATTCCACCAAAAAATTACTAGAGCTGATAAATAAATTCAGTAAAGTAGGCAGGATACAAAATTAATATTCAGAAATTGGTGACATTTTTATACACCAATAATGAACTATCAGAATGAAGAACTAACAATCTCATTTATAATTACATAAAAAAATACCTACGAATAAATTTAACAAAGAAGGTAAAAACTGATACTCATAAAAACATAAGATACTAAAGAAAAAATTGAAGAATATACACATAAGTGTAATCATATACCATAGTCATGGATAAGAAGAATTTACATCATTAACATCTCCGTACAAACCAAAGCACTCTACAGATTCAACACAAGTCCACTCAAAATACCAATGGCATATTTCAGAGCTAGAACAAATATTCCAAAAATTTATATTGAATCACAAAAGAGGCTATATAACTTTGAATAGCCGCATCAATCTTGAAAAAAAAGAAGATCAAAGTTGGAGGTATCATGCTACCTGATATCAAACTAAACTATAAGACCATAGTAATCAAAACAACATGGCACTGACTTAAAAAAAAAAAAAAAAGACATACACATCAATGGAACAGAAAAGAGAGCCCAAAAATAAACCCACACCTATATGGTCAATTACTATTTGACACAGGAGGCAAGAACATACTGTGGGCAAATACAGTCTATACAATAATTGGTGTTGGGAAAATTGGACAGATACAGGCAAAATTTGAAACTAGACCACCTAATTATAAGATGCACAAGAATAAACTAAAAATGGATTAAAGGTTTAATCTAAGTTCAAAATAATAAAAATCTAAAAAGATGTCATAGGTAGCAAAATCTCAGGCATTTCTCATAGCAATATATTTTTTGATATATCCCCTTGGGCAAAGAAAACAAAAAAAAAAAAATAAGTGGGACTACATCAAACTAAAAAGTTTTGCACAGCAAAGGAAAACATCAACAAAACGAAAAGACAATCCACTGAATGAGAGATGATATTTTCCAATGAAACATCTGATAAGGGATTAATATCCAAATGTTTTGAAGAACTCATACAAAACAATACCAAATAAACAAACAATTCAATTCAAATATGGGTAAAGTAGCTGAAAAGACACTTCTCCAAAGAAGACATACACATGGCCAATAGACATATGAAAACATGTTTAATGTCACTAATCATCAGAGAGATGCAAATTAAATCTATAATGAGATACTACCTCACCCTGTCAGAATGGCTAGTATCAATCAATGAACAAACAACAAGCTGTGGGGAGGATGTAGAGAAAAGGGACCTCTCTTGCACTGTTGGTGGAAATACAGATTGGTGCAGCCACTGTAAAAACAAACAAACAAAAAAAACCAGTATGGAGTTTCCTCAAAAAAACTTAAATTATAATCTTTAAATAATTAAATTAATAATTAATTAAAATTAAGTATCATCACCAAATCAGTATTGCAAGAAGTGTAAAGGGACTTCTTTATGAAGAAGAGAAAAAAGGTTAAAATATAAATAATAAAATAGCAATAAATACATATCTATCAACAATTATTTTAAATGTAAATGGATTAAATGCTCCCATGCAAAGTCATATGGTGGCTGAATGGATAAGAAAACAGGACTCTTACATATGCTGCCTATAAGTGACTCATTTCAGATAGAAAGACACACATGAACTGAAATTACAGGGATGAAAAAACATATTTCATGAAAACAAATTTTAAAAATCTGGAGTAATAATACTTATACCAGACAGACTTTAAAACAAAGGCTATAACAATAGTCAAAAAAGAATCTAGCAATTTCAGTTATAGGAATTTATCTGAAGAAACGCAAAACGCTAATTTGACAAGATACATGCACATATATATTCCTTGGAGCATTATTTACAATAGTCAAGATATGGAATCAGCCCTCGTGTCAATGAGTAGATGAGTGGATAAAAAGCTCTGGTACATTTACACAGTGAAATACAAGTTGGCCCTAAAAAAAAAAAATGCAATCATGCCATCTGCAGCAACATGGATGGACCTAGAGGGTGTTTGCTAAATGAAATAAGTCAGACAGAGAAAGACAAATACCATATGTGGAATCTAAAAAATTAAACAGAAACAGACTCATAGATACAGAGGAGATTTTGATAGTTGCTAGGTGGGAGGGAAGTTGGGAGGGGGGCAGGGTGAAAAAGGTGAAGGGATTAAGAAGTACAAATTGGTAGGTACAAAACTGTCATGGGGATGTAAAGTATGGCACAGGGAATATAGTCAATAACATTGTAATAACTATGTATGCTGTCAGAAGGGTACTAGATTTATCAAGGTGATCACTTTGTAAGATGTATAAATGTCTAATCACTATATTGTATAACTGAAAGTAATATAATATTGTATATCAACTAAAACATTTTTTAAAAGAGCTGTATATATGTATACATATATAATTTTATTTAAATCCTGTGATTAATAAAATAACTTGATGCAAAAAGGAAAATACTGTTTATAGACGGTCATCGCCTACTGTGAGATACCAAAAAAACATTTTTAAAAAAATTGTTTAATCCTCACCCAAGGACATTTTTTCCATATTTTTGTTCAGATAGAATGGAAGGGAAAGAGAGGAAGAGAGAAACATTGATGTGAAAGGGACACATCGAGTGGCTGCCACCCACATGACCCAACCAGGGCCGGGGACAAACTGCAACTGAGGTGTGTGCCCTTAGCGGGAACCGAACCCGGGTCTCTCAGGACTGCAGGCCGACACTCTAACTGCTGAACCAAACTGGCCAAGGCCCAAAAAAACTTTTTATTCAGTCTTTACTATCACTGGTTTCAATGTTTGTCCACTCTCTGTGCTTGAGTTTTACTTTGAAGCACGTTTAGAATAAATCCTGTTACATATGAGTGTCAAGAATATGATAGCAAATTAAATTGATAAGGCTGTACTGGCAGTAACTAGTGAAGAGGATCCACCAAAATGGATCAATTTCTAGTGAGAAAGAGGAGATTTAAATTGATTAAGGGAGTACAGGGGATAAAGAGTTTTGGAGATAGAGAACAAACTGATGGTTGCCAGATGGGACTGGGATTGGCAGCTGTGTAAAAAGATAAAGGTATTAAGAAGCACAGATTAGCAGTTACAAAAGAGTCACAGGGATGTAAAGTATAGCATAAGGAACCTAGTAATATTGTATTAACTATACATGGTGTCAGGTTGGTATAAGACTCATCAGAGGCATCACTTGGTAAGTTATATAAATGTCTAACTATGCTATAAACCTGAAACTAATATGATATTGAACATCAACTGTAATTTATAAATAAGTAAATAAAGAAAGAAAGAAGCCAGCATAACCTGGATACCAAAGCGAGGCAAGGACACTACAAGAAACAAAAATTACAGTCCAATATCCCTAATAAACACATATGCCTAAATCCTCAATGGATTACAAAGCAAACTGAATTCAAGGGCACATTAAAAGGATCATACACCATGGTCAAGTGGGATTTATCCCTGTGATACAAGATCAATAAATGTGATATGCCTTGTGAAAGGAACAAAAGATAAACATTATGTGGTCATTTAAATAAATGCAGAAAAGCATTTGTCACTTTTTAACATTCTTTCATGATAAAAACTGTCAATTTAAGTCTAGAAGGAATTTTCTATCAGGACCATATATGACAAGTGCACAGCTAACACCATAATCAGTGGTAAAAGTTAAAAGCCTTTTCTTTTAGATAAAAATGCCTTCTCTTGCTATTTCTATTCAACATAGTACTGCAACTCCTAGTCATAGAAATTAGGCAAGAAAAATAAATAAAAAGCATCCAACTCTCAAAAAAAGATGTTTCTCTTTACAGATAAGATCTTATATACAAAACTTTAAACACTCCACCAAGAAACTGTTAGAAGTAATAAACGAATTCTATAAGACCATAGAGTACAATATCAAAATATAGAATTTAGGTATATTTTTATACACGAACAATGAACTTTCTAAAGAGAAAATAAGCAATCCCATTTATAATAGCATCAAAAACAATAAAACAATAAATTTATCCATGGAAGTGAAATACCTGTACAATGAAAATGATTTTTCCATTAATGAAAGACAAATAAATGTGTTCTTCGATTGGAAGAATTAATATTGTGAAAATGCCCATACTATGATAGCAATTTATACATTCAATGCAATCCTTATCAAAGTTCCAATGTCATTTTTCACAGAAATTAAAAAAAAGAACAAAAAAAACTATCCTAAAATTTTTATGGAACCACAAAACATGCAGAATTGCCAAGGCAATTCTGAGAAAGAAAAACAAAGTTAGAGGCATCAAACTTTCTGATTTCAAACTACATGACCAAGCTATTGTAATCAAAGCATTGTGGTACTGCCATAAAAACAAGTTTTGTACTTTTTGACTCTAGAATTTCCTTTTTAAAAATGATTTATTTATCAATATTCTCTACTAATTGGAAAATTTTCTTCACACATTCCTTTATGTTCTTATGATTTACTTTAGTTCTTCTATCTAATCCTTCTCACAGGCAGTTTCTGTGGTCTTTTCTTTATGTGTGTGGGTCACATTTTCCTGTGTTCCTCTGTCTCCTAATTTTTTATTAAAAATTGACATGTTTTATCCTCACCCAAAAATATGTTTATTGACTTGAGAGAGAGAGAGAGAGAGAGAGAGAGAGAGAGACATTGATGTGAGAGAGAAACATCAATTGATTGCCTCCCATATGCACCTGAGCAGGAATTGAACCTGCAACCTAGATATGTGCCCTGATCTTTTTGGTGCAAGGGAATATGCTCCAACCAGTTAAGCCACCTGGCCAGGGCAAGAATGGACATTCTAAACAATATGTTGTAACAATTCTGTAAACTGGTCCTGCAAAAAGTAAATGTTGTTGTTTGCTTGGTTTGTTCGTTTATTTGTTTAGTGACTTGGATGAATTAATTATGTGAGTGTTTTTCTCATACTGTGCAGTCTGTGATGTCCCTACTCATTTCTTTTCTTTTTCTTTTTAATCTAGCTACCTAGGGGCCACTAGTCAACTCTGGGTCAGTGTAAGCCAATTATTGGTCACAGGTTGTTGTTAAGATCTCTTAGCCAGATTTTTTTTTTTTTAAGTTTACCGCTTTTTTTTTTCTTTATTGTTTTCAGAGAGAGAGGAAGGGAGAGGGAGAGAGATAGAAACATCTAGAAACATTGATGAGGGAGAACACCAACCGGCTGCTTCCTGCACCCCACCCCACCCCGGGAGCCGGCCCACATCCTGGGCATGAGCCCTGACCGAGAATGGAACTGGTGACCTCTTGGTGCATGGGTCGATGCTCAAACACTGAGCCACACCAGCCAGGCAGTTAGATTTTTTTTTTAAATGTTGGATATATGCATATAGCTTGTTGGCTGATTTGCAATTCAATGAATTTATATACTTTTTTATGTTTATCCAGAAACTAGTAGCTCAGATTTCCCTTTTTAATCACTCCTAAGACAATGTATTTTTGAAAATGCACAGTCTTATAGACACTCTGGGATGACTGTGATATTACTTTTAAGCCTGGCTTCCTTGTAGTTGCTGCTGTGTTGACTGTGATCCCAATAGGTCTTCTTATGTGTTCCTCCTGCTAGTTCTCTTTATTAAACTTCTGATTCCTCTGCCACTTTGTTGCTACTTGCTTCATGAATCTATGAATTCCCTATTAATTTATCTCCACCAAGATCTCCTTTGTTATCAACAATGCCCTTAAGCTCTGTTCCAAACAATGTCAGTTCCCTCAGGTAGAGATGTGGAGCTCTTTAGGCCTGCATCTCTGACTGACTTTTATTTATGGGCACTTCCAAATATCTGGGGACAGAGACAGAGGTCCCCTTCTCTAAGAGTCAAACCTCTACTCTGATTAGAGATCATTGGGAGAAGACAGGTTCTGGTCTTCTTGCTTAACCCTCTCTGGTTAGAGCTTCCACTTAGTGAGCAAGCTTGAGCCACAAAATGGCAGACCAAGTCTTTTCAGCATGATGCATTTCTGGGGAAGTCTTTTGGCTGAGTGCAAGAAGAAAGACTAGGTCCTAGCTCAGCCGTTGACCCATGCATCAAAAGATTGTCAGTTCGATTCCCGGTCAGGGCACATGCCCAGGTTGTGGGCCCGATCCCCAGTGGAGGTGGGGGGAGATGAAGGAGGCAGCCAATAAATGTTCTCTCTCATCAATGTTTCTATCTCTCTCTCCCTGTCCCTTCCTCTCTAAAAATCAATTAAGAAAAAAAAAATTTAAAAAACTGGGTCCTATATATCACAGCTGCCTGTAGTAGAGCTTCTGAAATCCAGTGCTGGTTTGGCAGCCTCCAAACTCCTACCCCCAGTCTTTTGGGGTAGAGTTTTCATAACATGGAATAGGGTGAAGAGAGGTAACTGTAATAGAGTGGATTATGGTTCAAATGCCACAGATTCTCATTGCGCTAACTAAAATGAGTACATTTTCTTGGATGAATACGTCTTCATTTGCTATATGCTCTTAGGATAATTTCCAGAGATTTTAAATACTTTTATTGAATTTATTGGGGTGACATTGGTTAAAAAACCTATGTAAGTTTCAGGTACACAATTCTGTAATACATCATCTGTATATTGTATTCTGTGTTCACCATCTCAAGTCAAGACTCCTTCTGTCACCACTTATCTTCCCTTTACCCTCTTCTACCTCCCTCACCCACTTTCCCTCTAGTAATCACCATACTGTTGTCTGTGTCCATGAGTTTTTGGATTTTTTTTGCTTAATCCCTTCACCCAGCCCCTAACTCCACTCCCCTCTGACCACTGTCAGTCTGTTCTCTGTATCTATGTGTTTGTTTCTATTTTGATTGTCAATTTATTTTTGTTCCTTAGATTCTGTTTCTTAAATTTATGATGTTTTCCAGTTAAGTAATTAATTTGCCTTGGGAAAAGGTTTTGCCCTGGTTCTTACTCCATTCCAGAAGTCAATCAGTTTTTTGTTTGTTACCTACTTGATCTGTTTGATTTATTTGATAATTCAGAGAGATTTATGAACTATGTAACCCAGCAGCCATCTTCCTAGAATCTTGCTACATCCTTTGTTAAGGAACATATGATGTTTAAAATCCAGGTGAAAAAAATGTTATCAGTGGAATTGATAGAAACATATCAAACGTATCAAAAAAGAATATCGGTGGAATTACTAAAAAACTTTAAATGTATAAGAATAGCTCTAGCTCAAAACTTTATGACCACAAATACTTCTGAATTTCTTTAATATTCTAAGTCAAATAAATGATTTATGAAAGGCATTTAACTGGTGATGTTACACGAATATATATGAAGAGAAAATATCATAAAGATGTATCTCTTATGCATTAAAACTAAAAATCATAATTCTAGGAAATTATTTTATTAAAAAAACAGGTTATTTTTGTAATGTGAGAATTTCTCTATAATAAATTGAAATATTCCACACCAAGGAACCATACCAAGTTGAATTTCATGATGTTTAAAAATATATATTACTGTCTGGCTGGTGTGGCTCAGTGGTTGAGCATCAACCTTTGCACCAAGAGGTCGCCGGTTCAAATCCAGGTCGGGACACATGCTCAGGTTGTGGGCCCAATCCCCAGTGGAGGGCATGCAGGAGGCAGCCAGTTGATGTTCTCTCTCATCGATGTTTCTATCTCTCTCTCCCTCTCACTTCTTTCTGCAAAATCAATACAGGGAAAAAAAAATCTCTGTCTCTGTCTCTCTCTCTCTCTCTATATATATATGTATGTATATGTACATACACACACACACACACACACACACACACATTACTGTCCCTGGCTGGTGTGGCTCAATTGGTTGGAGTGTCATCTTGTACATCAAAGGGTGGAGGGTTCAATTTCCAGTCAGGGCACACACCCAGGTTGCGGGAGCAACTTCTTGATGTTTCTCTCACATCAATGTTCCTCTCTCTCTCTCTGTCCCCTCCCTTCCTCTCTCTATGAGTTTACATATATATCTGACTATTTTCTGTTAGGGTTTTAGATAATCCAATGTAGTATTTTTTCTTCTCTTTATCAAACTGGTGGTGGCATGCTAGCAGTCAGTATAACAATATAGTTTCAATTTGGATCACAGTCCTTATAGATTTATGGTTTGCATAACAGTACTGTCTCACTTTTTATTTTGCAAAAACAACACTTGGTTTTAATATTTAGTAGCATTTATCTTCTAGATTACTACAAATAACAAGTCAGAACTGGAAATTCAAAATAAAATTGATGGTGAATTACTAAAACCTACCAGAATAATATGCATCATGTTATTTAAGCAGATTAATTTCAAAATTCACAATGTGAAATGATGTGAGTCTCAGAATGCTTAATTGATCTAAACAATAAATCCATTCTCAATTCACCCAATTCTCTTGTGTTTAACATGCAGCAAACATTGATATGTATCAAAAGGCCATACAGGTACAACAAGGCTGTTATGTAGCTACAATCAATAGTTGATCTCAGTCGATAATACGTTCTAAAGTACTTAAAAATAACTTGTACTATCTCAGATTGTATACTCTTCACAATTATATATTTATTTACATTTTAGCTTTTACCAAACTACTTATATCTATAGCAGCGGTTCTTAACCTGTGGGTTGCTACCCCTTTGTGGGTCAAACGACCCTTTCACAGGGGTTGCCTATGACCATTGGAAAACATGTATTTCCGATGGCCTTAGGAACTGAGACACTGCTCCTCTATCCATCTCCAGGTAGGTCCGCCCATATGCAGATACGCCCACATACAACATGAGGAACTGTATTAAAGGGTCGCGGCATTAGGAAGGTTGAGAACCACTGCCTTATAGTAATTTGCATGTACAATTAACTTTTGAATGATGTCTCCGATTGTTATCCCTTGCTGTATTATTTGTTTTATAAGGAAAGCAGAATACTATAGGATGGAACATGAATATTTTCATATTAGTGTATATTTCATCTAATTGATTTCCATTTTATGTATATATTAAAGAAATCTAAATTGTGGATAAATATAGTTGTGATTTTTCTACTGAACATGTCAGCACTAAAGCTGTCATACCTTCCAATGTCCAAATTTCATATCACAGTAATGCATTTTGATGCAAAATATTTGTTTTTAAATAGACCTAGCTCTAAACTAACTTCATTTAAGTAGCTTGTTTTACTATTAATGTTCATCTTTTTTAGAGGTATCCATTCCAAATTCTTAATACAATGTGTGCTTTTATATCTATATCTATATATTTATATCTATATTTCTATATTAAGATCTGCACAGGTGATGATAAATAATATTTTAATACTAGGAAGTATTATATTTATCAAATCATACTTATATATAATCTCAATAAAAAATAAATGAATACTGCCCAGCCAGTGTGGCTCAATGGTTGAGTGTTGACCCATGCACCAAGAGGTTGCTGGTTTGATTCCTGGTCAGGGTACATGTTCAGGTTGTGAGCCTGATCCCCAGGGTATGCAGGAGGCAGCCAGTTGATGTTCTCTCTCATTGATGTTTCTATCTCTCTCCCTCTCCCTTCCTCTCTCTCTAAATCAATAAAAAAACATATATTAAAAATAAATAAATGAATACCCTTTCCACTTGATATATGAGTGAAAGGGAATCAACATATTTCTTATCTCTCACTGCTGATAGCATATCATTTGTCTTTTGCAGTCTCTTAAAACTCCTGTTCTATTATAGTTTGAGCTATCTCCAACACATCATTTCCACTTTTATTCATGTTGTTCAGTGCTCTTCTGGATAGTGTAACCCACTACTGTGAATTTCCTTATCTGGTGTACATTCTTTTTATCATGGCCATCGCTATTCAAACTCTGACACTTCCAACACACGACGCTTATATTCTAGTCCTCAAATGATGATTATGTTTCTTTTCCTTCAGGTTTCCATATACATTGTAAAAATCTTAGACCTAACTAATCACTTGAACATGTTCTTCCTCCAAGCTATTTGACAGTCATAGTAATAAATCGACTTATTTTACTCAATCCCTCTATAGTAGTATTTTATACCCACACCCTTGCCATGGTATCATGGTTGACAGAGTGTACTTTGTTGTCCTTTGACAGAGGGATTGTGCATCATTATGGTAATAACCAACAAGCTCCATTGTCACCTCCCCCACTTGGTCCCTTCTAGTAAATCTGTTCTTCAGAATTGCCATTATCCCTAGTGCATACTCCCAGCCCTCTAATGACACCTCAGCTAGTCATTCAATAAAATATTCATTGGAATTCTTTAGTTTCTCATTTTTCTTGTCTTGTGTCATCATGCCTTGCCATTTCCCAAGGTGCTATGTAACATACAATATTTTTACCATATTG
Source organism: Molossus molossus (assembly GCF_014108415.1). Classification (NCBI taxonomy): domain Eukaryota; kingdom Metazoa; phylum Chordata; class Mammalia; order Chiroptera; family Molossidae; genus Molossus; species Molossus molossus. Next base: position 15,179,814 of record NW_023425355.1, on the reverse strand, counting down.
CCTATCCAAAATATGAAAAAAAATATCTGAATTGCAAGACACTCTGACCCCAGTAGTTTTCAGGAAAGTTATTATAGATTTGTGTTCATGCAAAGATGTGTGTTTGTGAGTGTGTATGCTGATAATACTGTTCTTTCTTTAAGGAGAATATTCTGTACATTTATGGAGCAAAATCAGATAATGTATTAGTTGTTCAATAATAAATATTTACAAATAATTAGTGGTTGAAGATCCCATAGCAGAAAGGTGTTTGTGGGTTTAAGGACCAAGCTAAATGTGTTATTTGTGGCAAAAGAAAAGGGAAAGAGACTCTTCTGACTCTGACATGGAAGGAAAGAAGTAGTGTGCAGGTTACTCTCCATCTGCAAGCCCTATTTATTCTTCATTCTTCTCTGCCTTTCTCTGTGCTCTGGGAGGTTTCCCTTAATTGAGCTCCCTTGCTGGTTGGTTTCAGATTGGCTTTGACCAATTGGAAGCACCAGCCACTAGGAAGACAAACGAAGAGGAAAGTAGGGAGACTTTTTATGACTCTTTCCCTACTTTAGTGTCACATTTAATAGCGCTGGCTGCATTCTTTCAGGACTGTACAACTCCTGGCGGTAAGATACTTGAGGATGCTCTGTTATTGGTATGTCCCCCTTTGTCTTATCAAGCCTAGGCATAGTAATGGATTCTGAAGACAGAGTTGGACAAGTAGGATGCTAAATGGCTTTTAACAGTTCATCTCTGTGGTTCTCAGTAAAACCGCGAGGCAAGACAATATGAATAGAGTAAAAGAGACAGAGTTAAGGACTTTATAGTTATTTTTGAAAAATATATTTAAAGAAAATAAAATTAATTAGAGGCTCCTGAGAAGCAACAATGGCACAATTTGAAGTTGAAAAGGCTGGGAATGCAATCCGAATCTTTGGCTTTCATTGTCTATAGCTATTTTCAGTAGCCCAAACAGAGATGAGAAAACAAATAATGCAAACCATAAATTATCGCAGATAGGCAAGGCAGGATATTAGAAAAATAAGGGCATCAGGAAAATAAAGGATTCGAATAAATGCTTTGTCAAAATGGTCAGGTGGGAAGGCCATATTTTGTACTCTAACCAGAAGAAAGCTGATGTTCTGTGATTACACCATGAGAAGCAGGCACTGGGAAGCATACGATATATGAGGAGAAAATTCAATAGCAAGAAGAAAGTGGGTAAAATAACAGAATTGGCTATATTAGTCAGCGATTGCTGCTAAAATGATCACTTCATTTCCCAATGTCTAAAGAATAAATTGTTGATTAAAGAACTCAACACTTCACATAATCTGGCCTCAGCCCCCACTTCCGCTATTCTCTAACTTACTCCCTAGTTTACTCAATATTCTGGATGTTTTTTGATCCCCAACACATACAGTGATACCTCGGTTCTCGAACATAATTCGTTCCAGGAGGACGGTCGAGAACCGAATTGTTCGAGAACCGAAGCAATAGGAAAGCGTGACTCCACAAAGCGTGACTCTCTCTCTGCACTCACACTGATGACGCAAGCAAGGCGCGCTGGGCCGAATGAACGCCATTCGGCTCAACTCGGCTCATCTCAGAAGTTCGAGTTCCAAATATTTGTTCGGATTCCGAGACAAAAGTTTCTCGAATCTCCATTTGGTCGAAAACCGAGGCGTTCGAGAACCGAAGTATCACTGTACTTGGAATTCTTCAACTTTGTTTGTTGTATTTTCCCTTTCCTCCATTTTCCCTCACTACAATCCCCACCTGTTTCTGCATGTTTAAATTGTACCAGCACTTGAACTTTTTTTCTATGTTTTATTACGAAAATGTTTAAAGTAGAAAAAAACTTGTACTGTGAACACCCATATATCAACCTCTTAGATTCTAAAAATAAGCTTTGACTAATTTGTTTGTTTTTAATTACTTTTATTAATATTTTTATTACACATGTTTCTCTTTTTTCCCCCATTGACACCTTCCTCCTCATCCCCCCTGCCCCATCCCCAGCTTTGTTGTCTATGTCCATTGGTTATGTGTACATGCATATAAGTTCTGTGGTTTCTCTTTCCTCCTCAACACCCCCTCTTCTGGGGTTTGTCGGTCCGTACCCTACCTCTATATCTCTGGGTCAATTTTGTTCATCAGATTGTTTACTTCATTATATTCCACAAATTAGTGAGATCATGTGATATTTGTATTTCTCTGCTTGGCTTGTTTTGTTTAACATAATACTCTCCAGATCCCTCCATGTCATCTCAAAAGATAAGAGATCTTTCTGTCTTACAGCTGCACAGTACTCCATTGTGTACATGTACCACAGCTTTTTTATCCACTCATCTACTAAGGGACACCTGGGTTGTTTCCAGATCTTAGCTATTGCAAGTAGTGCTGCTATGAACACAGGGTACATATATTCTTTCTGATTGGTGATTCAGGTTTCTTAGGGTATGTTCCTAGAAGTGGGATCACTGGGTCCAATGGAAATTCAATTTTTAAATTTTTGAGGTAATACCATATTGTTTTCCATAGTGGCTGCACCAGTCTGCATTCCCACCAGCAGTGTACTAGAGTCCCCTTTTCTCCACATCCCCCCCAACACTTGCTGTTTGATGATTTTTTGATGGCGGCCATTCTGACAGGTGTGAGGTAATATCTCATTGTTATTTTAATTTGCATCTCTCTGATGATTAGTGATGTTGAGCATTTCTTCATATGTCTCTTAGCCATTTGTATGTCCTGTTTGGAGAGGTGTCTATTTAGTTCCTCTGCCCATTTTTTAATTGGGTTCTTTGTCTTCCTTTTGTTGAGTCATGTGAGTACTCTATATATTTTGGAAATTAATCCCTTATCTGATGCATCATTGGCAATTACAGTCTCGCATATGGTGGGTTCCTTTTCCATTTTGATGATTGTATCTTTTGCTGTGCAGAAGCTTTTTAGTTTGATGTAGTCTCGTGTGTTCATTTTTTTCTTTGTTTCTCTTGCCTTAGGTGTTGTATCAGTGAAAATTCTGTTGCATATGATGTCTGAAATTTTGTTGCCTACAGTTTCTTCCAGGATTTTTATGGATTCATGAGTCACAGTTAAGTCTTTTATCCATTTTGAGTTTATTCTTGTGTATGGTGTAAGTTGGTGGTCTAGCTTCATTTTTTTGGAAGTAGCTGTCCAATTTTCCCAACACCATTTATTAAAGAGGCTGTCTTTACTCCACTGTATGCTCTTGTCACCTTTGTCAAATATTAATTTAGTGTATTGTCTTGGGTCAATTGCTGGTTTCTCTGTTCAGTTTCATTGATCTATCTGTCTGTTCTTGTGCCAGTACCAGGCTGTTTTGATTATCGTGACTTTGCAGTATAACCTGATATCTGGTAATGTAATCCTTCCTACTTTGTTCTTTTTTTTTCTTTTCAAGATTGCTGTGCTATTTGGGGTCTTTTTTGGTTCCATATAAACTTTTGGAGTGTTTCTACTAGTTCTGTGAAGTATGTCGTTGATATTTTGATGGAGATTGCATTGAATCTATAGATTGTGTTGGGTAGTATGGACATCTTAATGATGTTAATTCTTCCAATTCATGAACAAGGTATGTGCTTCCACTTTTTTATATCTTCCTCTATTTCTTTTTTCAATGACCTGTAGTTTTCTGTGAAGCAGTACTTTACTTCTTTGGTTAAGTTTATTTCTAGGTATCTTAATTTTTTTTTTTGCTGGGATGGTAAATGGTATTGTTTTCTTCAGTTTCTCTTTATGTGAGTTCATCATGGGTGTATAAGAATGCCATCGATTTCTTGACGTAAATTTTGTATCCTGCTACTTTGTCAAATTCATTTATTAACTCTAGTAAATGTTTGATGGAGCATTTAAAGTTTTCTATGTACAATATCATGTCATCTGCAAATAATGCCAGTTTCACTTCCTTCTCTCCAATGTGGATCCCTTTTATTTTTTCTTCATGTCCAATTACTGTGGTTAAGACTTCTAGTACTATGTTAAATAAGAGTGGTGAAAGTGGGCATCCCTGTCTTGTTCCTGTCTTAAGGGGAATGCTTTTAGTTTTTGCCCATTGAGTATGATGTTGGCTGTAGGTTTTTCATATATGGCCTTTATTATGTCAAGATATGATCATGCTATTCCAAGATTGCTAAGCGTTTTTATCAGAAATGGGTGCTGGATTTTGTCAAATGCTTTTTCAGCATCTATTGATGTGATCATATGGCTTTTGTTTTTCTTTTTTTCTTTTTTATGTGGTGTATCACATTTATTGATCTGCGAATATTTTATCAACCTTGCATCCCTAGGATGAATCCCACTTGGTCATGATGAATAAGTTTTTTTGATATATTGCTGGATCTGGTTTGCTAGTATTTTGTTAAGGATTATGGCATCTGTGTTCATCAGGGATATAGGCCTGTAGTTTTTTTCTTTGTAGTGTCTTTATCCAGTTTTGGAATTCGGATTATGCTGGCCTCATAAAATGAGTTTGGAAGTGTTTCGTCTTCTTGGATTTCTTTTGGAGTAGTTTGAGGAGAATGGGTATTAGATCTTCTTTGAATGTTCGGTAAAACTCCTCTATGAAGCCATCTGGGTCTGGGCTTTTGTTTGCTTGGAGTTTCTTAATTACATCTTCTATTCTCTTTGTTGTTATTGGTCTGTTTAAGTTTTCTATCTCTTCCTGGCTCAGTTTTGGGAGGTTGTGTCTTTCTAGAAATTTGTCCATATCTCCTTGATTGTCCAACTTATTGGCGTATAATTGTTCATAGTATGTTTTGATGATCTTTTGCATTTGTGTGGTGCCAGTTGTTACTTCTCCTCTTTGCTTCTGATTTTGTTTATTTGGTTTCTCTCTTTCTGTTTCTTGGTGAGTCTGGATAAAGGTCCATTAATTTTGTTTATCATTTCAAAGAACCAGCTTTTTGTTTCATTGATGTTTTGAATTGTTTTTTTTTTTTGGTTTCTGTTTATTTCTGCTCCTCCTATTTACTATTTCCTTCCTCTTACTAGCTCTGGGTTTTTCTCTTCGTTTACTTTCTAGTTCTTTAAGTTGTAGGGTTAGAAAGTAAATTAGGAATTTTTCTTGTTTCTTGAGGTAGGCCTGTAGTGCTATGGACTTCCCTCTCAGGACTGCTTTTTCTGTGTCCCATAGATTTTGTGTTGTTGTGTGTTGGTTTTCACTGATTTCCAGGAAGTTTTTAATTTCTTCCTTGATCCTGTTAGTTTCCCATTCGTTGTTTAATAACATGCTATTTAGCCTCCACGTGTTTGAATGTTTTTGTGTGTTCTTATTGTAACTGAGTTCTAGTTTCATGCCACTGTGATCTGAGAAGATGCTTGATATGATTTCAATCTTTTTGAATTTGTAGAGACTTGCTTTGTGTCCTACATGTGGTCTATCTTTGAGAATGACTTGAGAAGAATTATATTCTGCAGCTTTGGGGTGAAATGTTCTGTAAATATCAATGAAGTCCAACTGATCTTGTTTGTCTTGTAAGGACTTTATGTTCTTGTTAATGTATGTCTCGAAGATCTATCCAGTGGTGTCAGTGGCGTGTTAAAGTCATTCACTATGATTGTATTGCTATTGATCTCTCCCTTGAAGTCCTTTAGAACTTTTTAATATATTTTGGTATTCCCGTATTTGATGCATATATGTTTACCAGGATTATATCCTCTTGTTTGATTGATCCTTTTAATATTATGTAGTGACCTTCTCTCTTATTATGGCCCTTGTTTTGAAGGCTATCTTGTCAGATATGAGTATTGCTACACCAGCTTTGTTTTTTTATTTCCATTTGTTTGGAAACTTTTTTTTCATCCCTTCACTTTATCCTATGTGAGTCTTTTGTTGTGAGGTGGGTCTCTTTTAGACAGCATATATATGGGTTGTGTTTTCTTATCCAGTCAGCTACGCTATGTCTTTTGATTGGAGCATTTAAGCCATTTACATTTAAGGTAATTATTGATAGTTATTAGTTGCCATTTTAATTGTATGCCTGTGTTCCTCTCTCTGTTTCTTCTTCTTACAACAGTCCCTGCAGCATTTCTTGCAATGCTGGTTTGGTGGTAGTAAATTCCTTTAGCTTTTTATTTTTTTCTTTTAATCCATGAAGCTCTTTATTTCTCCTTCAATTTTGAATGATAGGAAAAAATGGCGGCTGAGTGAACGGAGCTACACAAACCGTCTCCCAGAACCAAACTGGAATTACAACTATAACACAGACAAATCGACGGGAAAAAGCAACAGAAAAGCAGCTTGCGAGGACCATACAACGAGGGACAACGACTAGATCCCGGTAGGCTTGCGAAGGCACGAGACAGGGCTGGGAGCCCACGGTCGGCAGCTCGGCAGCGACCTCAGCTGGGAGCAGCGCCCTCGGGTTACACTCCCAGGCGGCCCCACAGCGCAGCCGGGACAGAGGCTGAAACAGCCACAGCCACTCACCTTGGGCTCCGGCAGAGGGAGGGCAGACTGGACTGGAACTGAGTCGGGACACTCGGGGTTTGGAGGGCGCTCAGAGCTTTGGCTGAGTGCAGCCACTCAGGACAGTGGCCACATTGCTCCTTCCCAGGGCTCTGAGGAGAGGCAGCAGCCCCTCCCTCGGAGATCCAACCCCACCCTGTGGGCCATTGAAGTGCTAATTGAGGCTCACTAACAACCAGCATCTGCCCCACCCTCGTGAAAGCCCCTTGGCTGAGCACCAGAGGGAGTTTTTCAATCAACTGACAACCCAAAACTCATCAAGTAACCTAGACTGCTAGCCTCCAGGCAAAAAGCTAGAGGATAATAGTACGTTTCCTGGGCTGGCAACTTTAACCAGGAAAGTAAGACTTGACAGTGGTGTTCAACGTGGGTCCTCCCTCGCTCATCTAAACCCAGGAGTGGGAGCCACAAACAGCAGAACACCAACACCCACAGGGAGAACTTGACAGGCTCCAAAGCCCACAGTGATAGCCAAAATGGTAAAACACAGAAACAGAAGCCAAATGAAAGAGCAAGACACCTCCACCGAAGATGAGATCAATGTGGAGCAATTAGGCATGTTAACAGAGCTAGAATTCAGAGCCATGATCTTGAGGAAGCTGAACAGCATGAGTAAGGACATAGAGACACTGAAAATAAGCCAATTGGAAATTAAAAACCAACAAGAAGAGATAAAAAATGACATATCCGAAATGAAAAACACATTGGAAGGTTTAAAAAGCAGAGTAGGGGAAGCTGAGGACCGGATCAGTGAATTAGAAGACAGGGTAGAAAAAATCAACCAATCAGAAAAACAAAAGGAAAAAACTATTAAAAAACAGGAAGACAGCTTAAGAGAACTATGGGACAACTGGAAACGTAATAATATTCGCATCATAGGAGTCCCCGAAGAAGAAGAAAATGAGCAAGGGATAGAGAATATATTGAAAAAAATTGTGAGAGAAAACTTCCTTAACTTGGTGAAGGAAGAAGGCATTCAAGTTCAAGAAGCACAGAGAGTCCCAAGTAAGAAGAACCCAAACAGGCGCACACCAAGACACATAGTAATTAAAATGCCACAAATTAAAGACAAAGAGAGAATCCTAAAAGTAGCAAGAGAGAAGCAACAGGTTACCTACAAAGGGAACCCCATAAGGCTCTCAGCTGACTTCTCACAAGAAACACTACAGGCCAGAAGAGAATGGCATGAAGTAATCAAAGTCATGAAAAACAAGAATCTGAATCCAAGACTACTCTACCCAGCAAGGCTATCATTCAAAATAGAAGGTCAAATAAAGAGCTTCCCAGACAAAAAAAGGCTAAGGGAATACATTAGTACCAAACCAGCACTGCAAGAAATGTTAAAAGGACTGCTGTAATTAGCAGTAGAAATGGGAAGAAAAATAGAGCCACACTAAACAAAAATGGCAATAAATAAGTACATATCAATAATCACCTTAAACGTTAATGGATTGAATGCTCCCATAAAGAGACACAGAGTAGCTGATTGGATAAGAAAGCATGACTCATCTATATGTTGTTTACAAGAGACCCACCTCTCAACAAAAGACTCACATAGGTTGAAAGTGAAGGGATGGAAAAAATTTTCCAAGCAAATGGAAAGCAAAAAAAAGCTGGGGTAGCAATTCTCATATCTGATAAAATAGATTTCAAAATGAAGACCATACCTAGAGACAAAGACGGCCACTACATAATACTGAAAGGATCTATCCAACAGGAAGATATAACCTTGATAAACATATATGCACCCAATATAGGAGCACTAAAATATATTAAAAATCTTCTGGAGGACTTCCAAGGAGAAATCGACAACAATACAATCATAGCAGGGTCTTCAACACCCCGTTGACAGCACTGGATAGATCCTCTAGGCAAAAAATTAGAAAGGAAACAGAGACTCTAAATGAAGCACTAGACCAAATGGATTTAATAGATATCTACAGAGAATTACACCCCAAAACTACAGAATACACATTCTTCTCAAGTGCACATGGGACATTCTCAAAGATAGACCACATGATAGGACACAAACTAAATCTCTACAAGTTCAAGAAGATTGAAATCATATCAAGCATCTTCTCAGATCACAATGGCATGAAACTAGAAATCAATTGCAACAAGAACATGCAAAGACATTTCAACACATGGAGGCTAAATAGCATGTTATTAAACAATGAATGGGTCACCGAGGAGATCAAGGAAGAAATTAAAAACTTCCTGGAAACCAATGAAAATGAACACACAATAACACAAAATCTATGGGATGCAGCGAAAGCAGTTCTGAGAGGGAAGTTCATAGCACTACAGGCCTACCTCAAAAAACAAGAAAAATTTCTAATTGACTGTCTAACCTCACAACTTAAAGAATTAGAAAGCAAACAAAAAGAAAACCCCAGAGCAAGTAGAAGGAAGGAAATAGTAAAGATCAGAGCAGAAATAAATGACATAGAGACCAAAAAAACAATTCAAAGGATCAATGAAACAAAGAGCTGGTTTTTCGAAAAGATAAACAAGATTGATGGACCCTTAGCTAGACTCACCAAGAAACAAAGAGAGAGAACCCAAATACACAAAATCAGAAATGAAAGAGGAGAAGTAACAACCAACACCACGGAAATACAAAAGATCGTTAACAACTACTATGAACAACCATATGGCAACAAATTCGACAACCTAAGCGAAATGGACAAATTTCTAGAAACACACAGTCTCCCAAAACTATTCCCGGAAGAGATAGAAAACTTGAACAGACCAATAACAACTAAGGAAATTCAAGAGGTAATCAAGACTCTCCCAGCAAACAAGAGCCCAGGCCCAGATGGTTTCAGGGGGGAGTTTTACCGAACATTCAAAAAAGAACTAACACCCATTCTCCTCAAACTATTTCAAAAAATTCAAGAAGAAGGAAGACTTCCAAACACTTTCTATGAGGCCAGCATAATTCTAATTCCAAAACCAGAAAAAGACACTACGAAGAAAGAAAACTACAGGCCAATATCCCTGATGAACATAGACGCCAAAAACCTGAACAAAATATTAGCAAATCGGATCCAGAAATACATCAAAAAAATTATTCACCATGACCAAGTGGGATTCATTCCAGGGATGCAAGGCTGGTACAATATTCGCAAATCAATAAACGTGATATACCACATCAACAAAATGAAGAATAAAAACCACATGATCATATCAATAGATACTGAAAAAGCATTCGACAAAATCCAGCATCCATTTTTGATAAAAATGCTCAGCAATGTAGGAATAGAGGGATCATATCTCGACATAATAAAGGCCATATATGAAAGACCTGCAGCCAACATCATACTCAATGGTCAGAAACTAAAAACATTTCCATTAAGAACAGGAACAAGGCAGGGATGTCCACTTTCACCACTCTTATTTAACATTGTACTGGAAGTCTTAGCCACAGCAATCAGACATGAAGAAAAAATAAAAGGGATCCAAATTGGAAAGGAGGAAGTGAAACTGTCATTATTTGCAGATGACATGATATTGTACATAGAAAACCCTAAAGACTCCATCAAAAATCTATTAGACTTAATAAATGAATTTGGCAAAGTAGCAGGATACAAAATTAACCTCAAGAAATCGACGGCATTCTTGTACATCAATGATGAACTCACAGAAAGAGAAACTGAAAAAAAATCCCATTTACCATCTCGCCAAAAAAATTACGATACCTAGGAATAAACTTAACCAAAGAAGTAAAGGACCTATTTGCAGAAAACTACAGGTCATTGAAAAAAGAAATAGAGGAAGATATAAAAAAGTGGAAGCACATACCCTGTTCATGGATTGGGAGAATTAACATAATTAAAATGTCCATACTACCCAAAGCAATCTATAGATTCAATGCAATCCCCATCAAAATACCAACGACATATTTCATAGAACTAGAACAAATACTTCAAAAGTTCATATGGAACCAAAAAAAGACTCCGAATAGCCACAGCAATCTTGAAAAAGAAGAACAAAGTAGGTGGGATCACAATACCAGATATCAGGTTATACTACAAAGCAACTGTAACCAAAACAGCCTGGTACTGGCACAAGAACAGGCATATAGACCAGTGGAACAGAACTGAAATCCCAGAAATGGACCCAAGGCAATACGCTCAATTAATATTTGACAAAGGTGGCAAGAGCATACAGTGGAGTAAAGACAGCCTCTTTAATAAATGGTGTTGGGAAAATTGGACAGCTACATGCAAAAAAATGAAACTAGACCATCATGTTACACCATACACAAAAATAAACTCAAAATGGATAAAAGACTTAAATGTGACCCGTGAATCCATAAAAATTCTAGAAGAAAATGTAGGCAACAAAATTTCGGACATCATACGGAGCAGAATTTTCACTGATACATCACCTAAGGCAACAGAAATAAAGGAGAAAATGAACACATGGGACTACATCAAACTAAAAAGCTTCTGCACAGCAAAAGAAACAATCATCAAAATGGAAAGGCAACCCACTGTATGGGAGAACATCATTGCCAATGATGTATCAGATAAGGGGTTAATTTCCAATATATATAGAGTGCTCATACAACTCCACAAAAGGAAGACAAAGAACCCAATTAAAAAATGGGCAGAGGACCTGAATAGACACCTCTCCAAACAGGACATACAAATGTCCAAGAGACACATGAAGAAATGCTCAACATCACTAATCATCAGAGAGATGCAAATTAAACAACAATGAGGTATCACCTCACACCTGTCAGAATGGCCGCCATCAACAAATCATCAAACAACAAGTGTTGGCGAGGGTGTGGAGAAAAGGGGACTCTAATACACTGCTGGTGGGAATGCAGACTGGTGCAGCCGCTATGGCAAACAATATGGTGCCACCTCAAAAAGTTAAAAATTGAACTTCCATTTGACCCAGTGATCCCACTGCTGGGAATATACCCTAAGAAGCCTGAAACACCATTCAGGAAGAATATATGTACCCCCATGTTCATAGCAGCACTATTTACAATAGCTAAGATCTGGAAACAGCCCAAGTGTCCACCAGTAGACGAATGGATCAAAAAGCTGTGGTACATATACACAATGGAGTACTATGCAGCGGTAAGAAAGAAAGATCTCTTATCCTTTGAGACGACATGGAGGGACCTGGAAAGTATTATCCTAAGTGAAGGAAGCCAAGCAGAAAATGACAAATATCACGTGATCTCACTTATATACGGAATATAATGAACATAACAGTCTGAGGAATACAGTAGACCCAGACACATGGAAGTAGGGCACAGACTGACATCCCTCAGAAGAGGGGATGGGGGGTGGGAAGAGATAAACCACAGAACTTATATGCATGTATGCATGACCAATGGACATGGACAACTAAGCCGGGGACAGGGTGGAGGGGGGGTAGGGTGGGGGGTGCCAATGGGGTAAAAAGGTAAAATATCTGTAACAAAAAAATAAATAAAAATTCATATAAAAAAAAATTTTGAATGATAGCTTTGTTGGATAGAGTAGTTTTGGATTCAGACCCTTGCCTTGCATTACTTTGTATACTTCATGCCACTCCCTTCTGGCCTGCAGTGTTTCTATTGAGAAATCAGCTGACAATCTAAATGGGAGCTCCCTTGTAGGTAACTTTCTGTCTCTCTTTTGCTTCAAGATTCTTTCTTTGTCTTTAATGTTTGCCATTTGTAATATGATGTGTCTAGCTGTGGGTCTTCTGGGGTTCATTTTTCTTGGAACTCTCTGTTTCCTGGACTTGTGTGACTTTTTCCTTTACCAGTTTATGGAAGTTTTCTGTCATTATTTCTTCAAACAGGTTCTCTATTCCTTTCTCTGATTCTTCTCCTTCCAGTATCCCTATAATGAGAATGTTGTTACATTTTGCATTGTCCCACACCTCCCTTAAACTCTCCTCCTGCTTTTCAAACTTTTTTTTTTCACTTTGCTGCTCTATTTGGGTGTTTTTCTCTACCTTGTCTTCTAAGTTGCTGATTTGGTCTTCAGATTCTTCTAATCTACTATTGAAGACTTCTAAGGTATTTTTCATAACTGCTATGTCATTCTTTATTTCCTCTTGAATTTTATGCATAGCTTCTATCTCTTTATGTGCAGTTTCTACCTCTTTTTTTTAAGCTGAAGTACCGTGATACCTCGGTTCTCGAACATAATTCGTTCCAGGAGGATGGTCGAGAACCGAATTGTTCGAGAACCGAAGCAATGAAACCCAATAGGAAAGCGTGACTCCACAAAGCGTGACTCTCTCTCTGCACTCACACTGATGGCGCAAGCAAGGCGCGCTGGGCCGAATGAACGCCATTCAGCTCAACTCGGCTCATCTCGGAAGTTCGAGTTCCAAATATTTGTTCGGATTCCGAGACAAAAGTTTCTCAAATCTCCATTTGGTCGAAAACCGAGGCGTTCGAGAACCGAGGTATCACTGTAGTTCCCAGTGACCTCTTCATCATTGTTATTAAGTTGCTTGTAGTTCTCACCAAATTGTTTGAGTACCCTTAAAATCATTGCTTTGAATTCTTTATCTGACAGGTTTCTTTCTTTCATTTCCTGTAGTTCATTTTCTAGTGATTCCTCTTTTTCTTTCTTTTGGGTGTTGTTTCTTTGTCTCCCCAGTTTAGCTGTCTGGTAGCTCTAGACCCGGTGAGAGATGTTTGGGTGTGTAGTCAGCTCAACGTATATCAAATAAGGCTACTGTGCCTCCCAGACTGTTCTGTTGCATGTGGCCTCTTGCCTGCTATGGATCCTGGAGGACTGACTACTGGGGGCTGGTACTGGTGTATCCTGGTAGGTGCTGCTACTGGATTTTGTGGGTCCCTCTGAATCTGTGTTCCTGGCTGGTCACTAGTGCCACCTGTAGCTGTATTGCCCAGGCCTTGCTGAAGCTGCACACTCTGCCTTCACCTTGGGCCGCTGGGTTACACAGGCCCCTATTGATCCCCAGCTCACCCCAATGCACAGGCCCCAATGGAACTCCAGGTCCCGCTGCTGGTGGCTGGGGAGTGCTGCTGCCCAGTGGGGCTCAGCTCCTGCTCAGCCTTTGCTGTCATTTTGGGGGATGGTTTTCTGCTGCTGGTCTGTGCTTCTGTTGCCTGGAGATGGATGTCTGCTCCCCAGCCTCTGTTGCAGGGGGTATATTTCAACTCTGATTGGGCTGCTACTGTGGGGGATGGTGCTGGGCTCCTGGCCATTTGTAGTTTCGGCAACTGGCACCTTGACAGCTCCACTGCTGTGCACTGGTCTGTGTTAACACAGAGTGTCCACTGGTTCAATGGTTCCAGGTGCACTGGTGGGCTCAGGTTGCTGGGCCCTAGCTACTCCCACTGCCTCCTCCCAGGGAAGACCCAGGATCTTCCAAAATGGTGGAACTTCTACGTGGTGCAGGGAGAAGCTCCCCGAAGATCCCTTACTGCGCTAGACGGCTGCTCCTGTCCACAGCACAGGAACCTTCTGCTCCATGTCTCTGCACTGCATGAGTTTGGTCATCCACCTTCATGTTCACTCACACTCTCTCACACACTAGCTCACTCTCTCACACACTCATCCTCCATCCAGTCCTGTCCACTGCCATCTTTTTCACCTTTGACTATATTTGATTCATTACATAGCTATCCATTGATTCTTCTTTCTGCATATCCATCAATCCATCTTAATTTTTTAAGGATTTCATAGTGGCACATATCAGTACACAACCCTTAATAGATCAGCGTGCTTATCATTTACTAGAGTATGGAACTATTTTTGACCATTCTGATTTCTCATGAACCCCTATACAATTTTATCTGTACCTCTCTTGGAGTTTTTTGCCCCCTACTTGCATTGTAACTATTATTAAAACTTTCATATCTCCCCTCCTAGAATGTTATTCTGTGTGTATCACACATCTCTTAATGCAGTGCTTTGCATTCAGTAAAAGTCTGCCCAACTGAATTAAAACACAAGATAGCATGGGCTATAGTTAGTGCAATTCTACTTAATGTATCTGTTTGGCACCCTAATTCGACAGTACTCTAATCTTCTAGCTGGGACAACCTTATGCCAATTGCTATTCATCGTCCTTGTAAAATCTAGAATTAATCTTATAAAAATTGAGACCACTGTTCAAAACATCATTATTATCAATCTTGCTGTTGGCCTTTCTCTGATATTTGTATCTTAATTTTTCAAGTTTACACCATGTTCTCCTAAAATAGTCATTTTTCTTGATTTCTGCTCTTGGTCATTTGTACAGTTGTGAGTGTGTCACCAATATTGGCTGTCAACTCTTACCAGGGTTTTATTCATGACTTTCTGCCTATATCTCTTATGATTATTTGATGCTTGAATTTTTTTTGTCAATTTACTACCTGTTAAGTAGCAATGTGGATTTTTGTAATTTGGTGATGTTATGTATATCCTTTCCTTACACAGCTGGCACTTTATTTTTTGTAATTTTCAATTAGAAGCTCTGTTTTCCAATCTCTCTCTTTATTTAAAGAAAGTTTATGGTTGACAGTATTACCAATATCTTCCATTTTCTTCCTTTTGCCCCCCTCCACCTAACTCCCGACCTACCCCAGGCCTTCCCCATGGTATTATCTGTGTCCATGGGTTATGCATACATACATATATATTTTTTAGTTCATCTCTTCCTGTCCCCTCCCACACCCCTCCCCTCTGAGCTCTGTTATTCTGTTTCATACATACACAACTCTGGACTTATTGTTTTTCTCAGTTTATTTGTTCATTAGAGTCCACATATAAGTGAGATGGTGTGACATTTGTCTTTCTCTAACTAGCATATTTTGCTTAACATAATAGTCTCTAGGTCCATCCATGGTGTCTCAAAGGGCAAGAGCTCTTTCTTTTTTATAGCTGCATAGTATTCCATTGTGTAAATGTACCACAATTTTTTATCCACTCATTTACTAATGGGCTCTTGGGTTGTTTCCAGATCTTAGCTATTATAAATAACACTGCTATGAACATAAGAGTACATATATGCTTTATGATGGGTGTTTCAGGATTTTTGGGATACATTGCCAGAAATAGGATTGCTAGGTCAAATGGCAGTTCAACTTTTAATTTTTAGAGGAACTCCCATACTGTTTTCCACAGTGGTCGTACCAGTCTGCATTCTCACCAGCAGTATATTAGGGTTCTCTTTTTTCCACATCCTCACCAGTACTTGTTGTTTGTTGATTTATTGATAGTAGCCATTCTGGCAGGTGTGAAGTGATAATCTCACTGTAGTTTTAATTTGCATCTCTCTGATGATTAATGATGTTGAGCATCTTTTCATATGTCTTTTGGTCATCTGTAGATCCTCTTTGGATGGAGAAAAGTCTATTCCAGTTCTTTTCCCATTTTTCTTTTATTATTTATTTATTTATTTATTTATTTATTTTATGAATTTTTATTTTTTTTTTGTTACAGATATTTTACCTTTTTACCCCATTGGCACCCCCCCCTCCACCCTGTCCCCGGCTTAGTTGTCCATGTCCATTGTTCATGCATACAAGCATATAAGTTCTGTGGTTTATCTATCCCCCCCACCCCCTCTTCTGGGGATTGTCAGTCTGTATCCCACTTCCACATCTCCGGGACTACCCCATTCCTCAAACTGTTATGTTCATTATATTCCACAAATAAGTGAGATCATGGGACATTTGTCTTTTTCTGCTTGGCTTGTTTCACTTAGGATAATACTTTCCAGGTCCCTCCATGTCGTCTCAAAGAATAAGAGAGCTTTTTTTTTTACAGCTGCATAGTACTGCATTGTGTATATGTTCGACTGCTTTTTTATCCATTTATCTACTGATAGGCATTTGGGCTGTTTCCAGATCTTAGCTACTGTAAATAGTGCTGCTACAAACATGGGGTTATATATCTTCTTTCTGATTGGTGTTTCAGGCTTCTTAGGGTATATTCCTAGAAGTGAGATTACTGGGTCAAATGGAAGTTCAATTTTTAATTTTTTGAGGTAACACCATATAGTTTTCCATAGGGGCTGCACCAGTCTGCATTCCCACCAGCAGTGTACTAGAGTCCCCTTTTCTCCACAACCTTGCCAACATTTGTAGTTTGATGATTTGTTGATGGTGGCCATTCTGACAGGTGTAACGTAATACCTCATTGTTGTTTTACTTTGCATTTCTCTGATGATTAGTGATGTTGAGCATTTCTTCCTATGTCTCTTAGCCATTTGTATGTCCTGTTTGAAGAGGTGTCTATTTAGTTCCTCTGCCCATTTTTTAATTGGCTTCCTTGTCTTCCTTTTGTTGAGTTGTATGAGCACTCTATGTATACTGGAAATTAACCCCTTATCTGATATATCATTGACAATTATGCTCTCCCATACAATGGGTTGCCTTTCCATTTTGATGATTGTATCTTTTGTTGTGCAGAAGCTCTTGAGTTTGATGTAGTCCCTTGTGTTCATTTTTGCCTTTGTTTCTATTGCCTTAGGTTATGTGTCAGTGAAAATTCTGCTGCATATGATGTCTGAAATTTTGTTGCCTACAGTTTCATCTAGAATTTTTATGAATTCATGAGTCACAGTTAAGTCTTTTATTCATTTTGAGTTTATTCTTGTGTATGGTGTAACTTGGTGGTCTAGCTTCATTGTTCTGCATGTAGCTGTCCAATTTTCCCAACACCAATTATTAAAGAGGCTGTCCTTACTCCACTGTATGCTCTTGCCACCTCTCTCAAATATTAATTGAGCATATTGTCTTGGGTCCATTTCTGGATTCTCTGTTCTGTTCCACTGGTCTATATGCCTGTTCTTGTGCCAGTACCAGGCTGTTTTGATTACAGTGGCTTTGTAGTATAACCTGAAATCTGGTAATGTGATCCCTCCTACTTTGTTCTTCTTTTTCAAGATTGCTGTGGCTATTTGGGGTCTTTTTTGGTTCCATATGAAGTTTTGAAGTATTTATTCTAGTTCTGTGAAGTATGTCGTTGGTATTTTGATAGGGATTGCATTGAATCTATAGATTGCTTTGGGTAGTATGGACATTTTAATGATGTTAATTCTTCCAATCCATGAACAGGGTATGTGCTTCCACTTTTCTTTTCTTTTTTTTTTTTTAATCCTCACCCGAGGACATTTTTCCATTTTTTGCACAGATAGAGTGGGAGGGAGAGAGAGGAAGAGAGAGAGAGAGAGAGAGAGAGAGAGAGAGAGAGAGAGAGAGAGAGAAACATCGACATGAAAGAGGCACATTGAGTGGCTGCCACCCGCACGACCAACCAGGGCCGGGGACAAACTGCAACCTAGGTACATGCCCTTAGCGGGAAACGAACCCGGGGGTCTCTCTGAACCGCAGGCTGATGCTCTAACCGCTGAGCCAAACCGGCCAGGGCTGTGCTTCCACTTTTCTACATCTTTCTCTATTTCTTTTTTCAATGACCTATAGTTTTCTGCAAATAGGTCCTTTACTTCTTTGGTTAAGTTTATTCCTAGGTACCTATTTTTTTTTTACCGCAATGGTAAATGGGATTGTTTGCTTAGTTTCTCTTCTGTGAGTTCATCATTGGTGTATAAGAATGCCATCAATTTCTTGACATTAATTTTGTACCCTGCTACTTTGCCAGATTCATTTATTAAGTGTAGTAAATTTTTGATGGAGTCTTTTGAGTTTTCTAAGTACAGTATCATGTCATCTGTGAATAATGACAGTTTCACTTCCTCCTTTCCAATTTGGATCTCTTTTATTCTCTCTCTTCCTGTCTGATTGCTGTGGCTAAGACTTCCAGTACTATGTTAAATAAGAGTGGCGAAAGGGGGCATCTTTTTCTTGTTCCTGTTCTTAAGGGAAATGGTTTTAGTTTTTACCCATTGAGTATGATGTTGGCTGTTGGTCTTTCATATATCGTCTTTATTATGTCTAGATATGATCCCTCTAGTCCCACATTGCTGAGCGTTTTTATCAGAAATGGATGCTGGATTTTGTCGAAAGGTTTTTTGGCATCTATTGATATGATCATGTGATTTATATTCTTCATGTTGTTTATGTGGTGTATGACTTTTATTGATTTGCAAATATTGTACCAGCCTTGCATCCCTGGGATGAATCCCACTTGGTCATGGTGAATAATTTTTTGATGTGTTGCTGGATTTGATTTGCTAGTATTTTGTTCAGGATTTTGACATCTATGTTCATCAGAGATATTGGCCTGTAGTTTTCTTTCTTTGTAGTGTCTTTTTCTGGTTTTCAAATTAGAATTATGCTGGCCTCATAAAACGAGTTTGGAAGTCTTCCTTCTTTTTGAAGTTTTTGAAATAGTTTGAGGAGAATGGGTGTTAGTTCTTTTTTAAATGTTCGGTAAAACTCCCTCTTGAAGCCATCTGGTACTGGGCTTTTGTTTGCTGGGAGAGCCTTGATTACATGTTCAATTTCTTCTGTTGATATTGGTCTGTTCAAGTTTTCTCTCTCTTTCTGATCCAGTTTTAGGAGACTATGTGTTTCTAGAAACTTGTCTATTTTGCTTTGATTGTCGAATTTGTTGCCATATAATTATTCATAGTAGTTGTTAACGATCTTCTGTATTTCTGTGGTATCACTTGTTACTTCTCCTCTTTCATTTCTGATTTTCTGTATTTGGGTTCTCTTTCTTTGTTTCATGGTGAGTCTAGCTAAGTGTCCATCAATCTTGTTAATCTTTTCAAAAAACCAGCTCCTTGTTTCATTGATCCTTTGAATTGTTTTTTTGGTCTCTAGATCATTTATTTCTGCTCTGATCTTTACTATTTCCTTCCTTCTACTTGCTCTGGGGTTTTCTTTTTGTTTGCTTTCTAGTTCTTTAAGTTGTGAGGTTAGGTAGTCTATTAGAGATTTTTCTTGCTTCTTGAGGTAGGCCTGTAGTGCTATGAACTTCCCTCTCAGAACTGCTTTCGCTGCATCCCATAGATTTTGTGTTGTTGTGTCTTCATTTTCATTGGATTCCAGGAAGTTTTTAATTTTTTCCTTGATCTCCTGATGACCCATTCGTTGTTTAATAATATGCTATTTAGCTTCCATATGTTCAAATGTCTTTGCATGTTTTTGTTGCAATTGATTTCTAGTTTCATGCCATTATGATCTGAGAAGATTATTGATATGATTTCAATCTTCTTGAACTTGTAGAGACTTAGTTTGTGTCCTAACATGTGGTCTATTTTTGAGAATGTCCCATGTGCACTTGAGAAGAATGTGTATTCTGTAGTTTTGGGGTGTAATTCTCTGTAGATATCTATTAAATCCTTTTGGTTTAGTGCTTGATTTAGAGTCTCTGTTTCCTTGCTAATTGTTTGTCTAGAGGATCTATCCAGTGATGTCAGCAAGGTGTTGAAGTCCCCTGGTATGATTGTATTGCTATCGATTTCTCCTTGGAAGTCCTCCAGAAGATTTTTAATATATTTTGGTGCTCCGATATTGGGTGCATATTTGTTTATCAAGGTTTTATCTTCCTGTTGGATAGATCCTTTCAACATTACGTAGTGACCTTCTTTTTCTCTAGTTATGGCCTTCATTTTGAAATCTATTTTATCAGATATGAGTATTGCTACTCCAGCTTTTTCTTGCTTTTCATTTGCTTGGGAGATTTTTTTTTTATCCCTTCACTTCCAACCTATGTGAGTCTTTTGTTGTGAGGTGGGGCTCTTGTAAACAACATATAGATGAATCATGCGTTCTTATGCAATCAGCTACTTTGTGTCTTTTTATGGGAGCATTCAATCCATTTACATTTAAGGTGATTATTGATATGTATTTATTTATTGCCATTTTTATTTAATGTGATTACATTTTTCTTCCTATTTCTCCTGCTAATTACAGCATTCCTTTGAACATTTCTTGCAGTGTTGGTTTGGTGCTAATACATCCCCTTAGCTTTTTTTTTTTTTTTTTTTTTTGTCTGGGTAGAGTAGTCTTGGATTCAGATCCTTGTTTTTCAAGACCTTGATTACCTCATGCCATTCCCTTCTGGCCTGTAGTGTTTCTGTTGAGAAGTTAGTGGAGAACCTTATGGGTGTTTCTTTGTGGGCAACCTGTTGCTTCTCTCTCGGTGCTTTTAGGATTCTCTCTCTGTCTTTAATTTTTGGCACTTTGATTACTATGTGTCTTGGTGTGGGCCTGTTTGGGTTCTACTTACTTTGGTCTCTCTGTGCTTCTTGAACTTGAATGCCTTCTTTCTTCACCAAATTAGGGAATTTTTCTATCACTATATCTTCAAATATATTCTCTAACCTTTGCTCATTTTCTTCTTCTTCGGGGGCTCCTATGATGTGAATGTTATTACGTTTCCAGTTGTCCCACAGTTCTCTTAAGCTGTCTTCCTGTTTTTAATTTTTTTTTTTCTTTTGGTTTTCTGATTGGTTGATTATTTCTACCCTATCTTCTAATTCACTTATCTGGTTCTCAGCATCCTCTACCCTGCTATTTAGAACTTCCAGTGTGTTCTTTATTTCTTATATGTCATTCTTCAGTTCTTCTTGGTGGTTTTTAATTTCCGACTGGTTGATTTTCAAAATTTCTTTGTCTTTACTCATGGTGTTCATGTCCTTACACATGCTGTTGAGCTTCCTCAAGATCATGGCTCTGAATTCTAGCTCTGTTAACTTGCTTAACTGCACCTCATTTATCTCATCTGTGGTAGAGGTCTCTTATTCTTTCATTTGGTTTTTGTTTCTCTGTTTCACCACTTTGGCTTTCACAGTGGGCTTTGCAGCCTGCCAAATTTTCCCTGTGGGTGTTGGTGTTCTGCTGTTTGTGGCTCCCTCTCCTGGGTTTGCATGAGTCAGGGAGGTCTCGCGTTAAACACCACTGTCAAGTCTTACTTTCCTCATTAAAGTTGCTTGCCCCAGGGAATGATACAGTTTTCCTCTAGCTTTTTGCCCAGAGGCTATCAGTAATGGTTACCTGAAGAACTTTGGCTTCACAGTTGAATTAAAAACTCCCTCAGGTGCTCAGCCTAAGGGGATTTCCTGAGGGTGGGGCAGATGTTGGTTTTTAATGGGCCTCAGTTTGCATTTACATGGCCACTGGTTGGGGTTGAATCTCCAAAGGAGGGTCCCCTGCCTCTCCCTAGAGCCCTGGGAAGGAGTACGTTGACCACTGTCCAGAGTGGCTGCAACTCAGCAAAAGCTCTGAGCACTGTCCAAATCCCGAGTGTCCCCACACAGTTCCAGTCCAGTCTGCCCTCCCTCTGCCAAAGCTCAAGGTGAGTGGCTGTGGCTATTTTAGCCTCTCTCCCAGCTCTGCACTGTGGAGCCACTTGGGAGTTTAACCCGAGGATGCCACTCACAGCTAAGACTGCTGCTCACAGCTAAGGCCTCTGCCAACCCTGGGCTTCCAGCCCCTCTCTCACATCTCTGCAAGCCTACCAGGATTGAGTCAGTGTCCCTGGTTATGTGCTCCTCCCAGCTGCTTTCCTGTTGCTTTTTCCTGAGGATTTGTCTTTATTTTTGTTGTAATTCCAGTTTGGCCCTGGGAAATGGTCTGTGTAGCTTCCATTCACTCCACCGCCATTTTTGAATCTCGAGACTATTTTGTTTTTCAATGTCTTATAGTTTTCTGAGTACAGGTCTTTTACCTCATTGGTTAAGTTTATTCCCAGGTGTCTTATTTTGTTGCTGTTGCAATGGTAAATGAGATTGTTTCCTTGACGTTTCTTTCTGAGGGTTCATTATTGGTGTATAAAAATGCCATTGATTATTGGATGTTAATTATGTATTTGGCTGCTTTGCCAAATTTATTTAATAAATCTAGCAGTGTTTTTGGTGGAGTCTTTAGGGTTCTCTATGTACAATACCATGTCATCAGAGAATAATGACAGTTTAACTTCTTTCTTTCCAATTTGGATTTTTTTTTTTTATTTCTTCTTCTTGTCTGATTGTTGTGGTTAGGACTTTCAGTGTTATGTTGAATAAGAGTAGTGAAAGTGGACATCCCTGTCTTATTCCTTATCTTAAGGAAAATTTTTTAGTTTTTGCTCATCGAGTATGATGTTGGCTGTAGGTTTGTTATACATGGACTTTATTATGTTGAGGTATAATCCTTCTATTCCCACTTTGCTGAGAGTTTAAATCATAAATAGATGCTGGATTTTGTCTAATGCTTTTTTCTGTAGCTATTGATATGGTCATATGATTTTTATCCTTTATTTTATTTATGTGGTATATCATGTTTATTGATTTGAGAATATTGAATCATCCTTGTATCCCTGGAAAAAATCCCACTTAGTCATGCTGTATGATCTGTTTAATGTATTGCTGGATCCCCTTTGTTATTATTTTGTTGAGGATTTTAATATCTACATTCATTAGCGATATTGACCTATAATTTTCTTTCTTTGTAGTATATTTATTTGATTATAGAAATAGGATAATGCTGGCCTTGTAAAAAGAGCTTGGAAGTCTTACTTCCTCTTAATTTTTTTGAAATAGGTTGAGCAGGATAGGTGTTAATTCTTTGAATGTTTGGTAAAACTCACCTGTGAAGCCATCTGGTCCAGGGATATTGTTTGCTGGGAGTTTTTATTATTATTATTATTATTACTTTATCAATTTTATTTGTTGTTATCAACCTATTCAGGTTTTCTGATTCTTCCTGATTGGAGTTTTGGCAGATGGTATGTTTCTAGAAATTTGTCCATTTTTTCCAGGCTGTCCATTTTGTTAGCATATATATGTTCAAGGTATTTTCTTATAATCCTTTGTGTTTCTGTGATGTCAGTTGTTACTTCACCCCCTTCATTGCTGATTTTATTTATTTGGATCCTCTCCCTTTGTTACTTGATAAGTTTGGCTAAAGGTTCACCAATCTTGTTTATCTTTCCAAAGAACCAGGTCTTGGTTTCCTTGACCTTTTATATATATTTTTGGTGTCTATGTCATTTATTTCTACCGTTATCTTTATTATTTCCTTCCTTCTACTTACTCTGTTTTATTGTTGTTGTTCTATTTCTAATTCTTTTAGTTATAGAGTTAGATTGTTTATTTGAACTTTGTCTTGTTTCTTGAGGTAGGCTTACTATGACTGTATTGCTATCAAATCCTTCCTTAAAGTCTTCCAATTTTTAAAATATATTTAGGTGCTCCTATATTGGGTGTGTATGTTTATAAGGGTTATATTTTCTTGTTGGATCAATCATTTTAGTACTATACAGTGTCCTTCTCTGTCTCTTGTTATAGTCTTTGTTTGGAAGTCTGTTTTGTCAGATATAAGTATAGCTACCCCAGCTTTTTTGTCATTTCCATTTGCATGGAATATTTTTTTTCACCCCTTCACTTTTAGTCTGTATGAATATTTTGTTTTGAGGTGGGTCTCTTGTACAGAGCATACATATAGGTCATGTTTTCTTACCCATTCAACTACCCTTTGTCTTTTGGAGTATTTAGTCCATTTACATTTAAGGTTATTATTGATAGGTACTTATTTATTGCCATTTTTTTCTTTATAACTATATTCCTCTCTCTCTTGATTTCTTCTTAAAGCACTCCCTTTAACATTTCTTCTAATGCTGGTTTGGTGGTAATGTACTCCTTTAGCCTTTTTTTTTTTGTCTGTCAAGCTCTATATTGCACATTCAATTTTTAATGATAGCCTTGCTGGATAGAGTAGTCTTGGGTCCAGATCCTTACTTTTCATTACTTTGAATACTTCATGCCAATCCCATATAGCCTGAAGTGTTTCTGTTGAGAAATCAGCTGACATTCTTATGGGAACTCCCTTTTAGGTACTTAACTGGCTCTTTCTTGCTGCCTTTAGGATTCTCTCCTTGTCTTTAACTTTTGCCATTTTAATTATGATGTGTCTAGGAGTGAATCTCTTTAGGTTCATCTTTTTTTTTTTTTTTTTTTTATCCTCCCCCGAGGATATTTTTCCATTTTTTGTACAGATAGAATGGGAGGGAGAGAGAGGAAGGGAGAGAGAGAGAGAAACATCGACGTGAAGGGACACATCGAGTGGCTGCCACCCGCACGACCAACCAGGGCCGGGGACAAACTGCAACCGAGGTACGTGCCCTTAGCGGGAACCGAACCCGGGTCTCTCCGGACCGCAGGCCGACGCTCTAACCGCTGAGTCAAACTGGCCAGGGCTCATCTTGATTAAAACTTTCTGTGCTTCCTGAACTTGTTTGATTTTTTCATTACCCTAGTTAGGACGTTTTCTGTCATTATTTTTTTAAATAGGTTCTCTTGTCCTCACTTTCTTATACTTCTGCTGCCCCTGTGATACAGATGTTGTTATGCCTATAATGTGAAGATCCTCGTATGCAGTACAATAAGATCTGCCTGCTGGAAACTGCAAATTTCTATCAGCTCTCCCATGAGGTGAAAGTACCAGTTAGGTTCCTGGGACAGTATGGCAGATGACTCTACCCCCAAGCCAGTCACTGAGGCTCCATGAGACTGTTCAAACCCATAGACTTGTCCTCTGCTGCTGTGTCCTCTGCAAGGGTCAAGTTGCAGGGTGTGGCAAGCAGCATTCCTAAGTATGGGGTGAGCTATATCACCTAGTGCAGGATATTTTTCTTTTCATAAGCTGTGGCTTCTAGGAGGAGAATTCACCTCTGAGGGAAAATGTTCACTTCGGTTTTGGGGGTGTGACAGATTGTAGTTCTCCCAGTTGCTGCTTTTCCATGTCTCCCCTCATGCTTCCCAACCCAGCTTCTCTTCAGGCAATTACTGTCCCCACCACCCTCCCTCCACACAAAAACTCGAGTGAGTAGCTGCAAATAAAACTCCCATGCTCTGTTTTTTCTTTTAAATAAATAAATAAAAAACAAAAAAAATTGTGGCTTTATTTCCAACTGGTTCCAGTCACCCCAGCTTCCTTAAGCCCTGCCATCTTTCACTGATGGCTGTTATTTGGGCCACTGTTCTCAGCTCTGGTGTTCCAGACTGGGGAGCTCAGCCAGGGCTCTGGGCCTCAATCCTCAGAGAAAAAAGCATCCACAGCTGAGAAATTTCTCTTAATTCTCAACCTGCTACCCGTGGAATCTGGGCCAGCCCCTCTCTCGACCTCACCCTTCCTGCCAATCTTCAGGTGGTGTCTTCCCTTCCTTGTTATAAGTCTCCTTCTCAGCTGGATCTCAGTTGGTAATTCCAGGTGAATGTTCTACAATTTAGTTTTATTTCCAGTCTGTCCCTGGGAGGAGGTGCAAGAAAGGTCTGTTTATTTTGCCACCATCTTGTCTTCCCTCCCTGTTTCTCAGTCTCTTAAAGAAGCAATTCATTTGCCATATTCTACTCACACATTATTTGAGTTCACAGGTGTATTTAAACCAGATCCTAGCCCAAATTCTGATTCTGATAGATACTCCTTCAAAGGTAGCTGGCTACTACAGAAAAAGTTTTCTGACCACAGGGATACATGACTATAGATCAAATGATTTTCTAGATGTGGTGTAAGGGTTCATACTGGCATCAGATGGAAAAGGACAAGATCTAGAACAGACCACTTGCGTTATCATCTCCTGAAACAGTTGTTAACATGCATATTCTTTTTCTCATTCAGGTGCAGAATATAATAAGTATTTTTATAGAGTTAAACATATTTAAATTAATAATTTTTATTTAATTTTATCAATACTAAAATGTTATTTCCTTTATGAACTGGTAATTATATTTTTTAATATTATTATTTCTGAAATAAAATTTTGATAATGCTTAATAATGCAGACTTCTGAGCAATGCCATTTATTGAATCAAAATATCTGGAAGTATGGCATAAGATTGCAGTTTTAACTAGTTTTTCAAGTAACTTTTACTTGCACTAATATTTGAGAGCGCACACCTGCCTAAACCAAGAATAAAATATTGTAGGAAAAAAGATAGTAGGGCTAAGGAGAAATTGGCTTCCTTGAAACAAAAAGAGATAATTAAAATGTATAGGAATATAAGGGACATGATTTAATATCTGCATAAAACCAAGCTCTCAAGTAAGGATGAATGTAAAATAGCTTGCTAGAATGTCACTGAAGGACATTAAAGAGAAATTCATCAAAATTTAGTTATTAGTATTTCATTTATTATGACCTATTGTTTTTAATCTCCATGCAAGTAGTTTTTATTATTTAATACAGATTGTATGCTATGTAATTCACTTAAATTTCATTTATGGCATTGATCTAAGGTGTAATATACTTTGTTTGTTTATTTGTTTGTTTGTTTTCTTATAAATGCTGCCTTGACTCAGTTTTGAGGGCCTGCTTAGAGGCCATCCAGTTCCCCTTTTTGAACAGCTAATTAAGTCCATATTTCAACCACTTCCTTTAGTGGGCTTTCACACTCTGCTCCACTGAGCACTCACTGTAATAACCCCAGGGCCAGGTACTAGATAACTACAGACAGCCCTTACACCCTGGAACCTATGAAAGCATTCAAATTAGCTATTCCATAGGGAGCCTGCAAAACCTAGCTAACTCCCCACCCCCAATTCTTCATACATAAGCTACCTCCTACAGTGCCAGCTTGCTGTTACCCTATCTCTGGGTGCAACTTTCTGTGTGGCCTTCTGTGGAAGTCTTCTCTCCTTTGAAACTGTAAGAAACAAATGATCTGCCTTTTATCTATCCAAGTGTCAATGTGTTGTGTCCCACTATGAAAAGGATCTTTAAATACTATGAAACCAGGTCAAAACTTTAATATCTTCATATGATTAAATAGTGAAACACCAGCCCTCAAATGGGTATTAGAAACACCTAGTGTTTGGGGGTCCTATAATAGTCTGTAAAGAGATTGCTATTCTGTGAACAATTTATGACGTTATCAGTGAACATGCAACATATCAATGCTGCCAATCAACATGATTAAATAGCCAAAATAACAAATACCCTGCTAATAGTGATGTGATGCAGAACTAAACAGGACCGGCATTAATCATAGGCACAGTAGGTGACCACACAAAGAGTATGTTTTGAAGAGCACTGAAAGATGTTTCTGCTTATCCTGATATATATTTTCAATTTATCTGTTATCAAGTCAGAAACTCATATTATTTGTCAATTCAATGGCATAAAAGTATTAACTTCTCAAATTGTATTGAACTGTTGCTACTTTTCAAGCTTAGGGCCAGACACAAGAGATTAAGGTAAAAATAAGAAAAGGAGCCTGCCCTCAGTCAGTTCACAATCCAGGAGAGTATACAGACACATAAATGTTTAATTATAATATAGTTTGTTAAGTATAATGTAGATATAGGGAATGGGATGGATGCTAGCATAAAGAACCTTTTGAAGAGGTAATAATTTGTCTAAAACCTAAAAGATGCATAAAATGAAAACAAAGAGTTAAACAAGTGCTCCAGTCAGGAAAAAAAAAAAAAAAAGGCATATTAGCTGGCCCAAATTTGTCAAACCTCCTTTATGATTCACAACATCATATGTTTTTTACTCATATGATAAGACATCTAAAAACAGAATATCTTACTTTCTAACTCATGTGACAAGATATCCGAATACAAAGAATTTAAAAACATTTTTTTGTTGCTACTAAGAAGTATAGAAATTTACTAAATCCACACAGGTTGATTCATCAGAAGCCAACCAGAAAGTGCTTATATTCCCTTGCAGAACTGTACTGAGTTCAAAGAAAATAAGATTTAAAATAAATACAAAGCTATTAGATAATAACTCTCACAATTTTAGTAACAATTCAGGGTATTTGTGAGTATGAATTATGCTTTAATTTTCTATGGCTGACTTTGTATTGTTAATCTCAGGATATATTGAATTATCAAGAATTTGTTCTTTCAGTTTGCAGTTTCTTCAGGAACTAATGTAACTAAAAGTCAAATTTTCTGGCTAAAACAGTAATTTTTGAATTGTATAAACTAATATATGAGTCCTGTATATATGCTGATATTTCCAAGTCTATGAGCAAATGCTGGGCAATATTTTGGTTCACCTGGCCACGTGTAAGAACATCTTTATTCATAAAACTGCTAAAATCAAAGCTTATATCAACCCAGTATAAGTGATATTAACTCTGGATCTAAACTGGGATGTAGCTTCACTGACTACAACTCACTGCACCTGAGAATAGTTCATGCTGATACACTCCAGTCTTCTCATTGACATGATCCAAATTGATCAATACAGTTTGAAAGTTTATGCTAATAAAGTTGATTGATTTCATTTTTGACTGATACTGCATTTCTGCTAAACTCTCTATATTTTTCACAAGATAACAAGCAATGCCTCACTACTGTTTTCAATAGAAAATACATTTGCGTACACATATATGGATTTTTATTCTTCTGGCTAACTGGTTAAAGAAATCGGATGTCCCCTGCCCTACATCTTCTTTTCTCATTCTTCAAAAATTGTGTTTTTTTTAAAAAAAATATATTCTTCAGATGAGTTAAAATAAAAGCTACTAGACTTGTTTAACAGCAGTTAATTCAATTTATATAGCATCTTGTCTTGGAAAAGCATCACTATTAGTGTACTGAAGTTTTCAGCATGTTGCCAAATACAATTTGGGAATTGTGCCTATTACTTTACTTTTATGCTGTTGGCAATTAAACAAGGAGTCTAAAATGGTGAGTTTATGTAGGTCATCCAAATTATTTGAGGTTCAGGAAAGGCATATTTTCTAACATTTTATTATGGAAAATTTCTAACATCTACAAAAATAGAAAAAATTAATAATATAATGAACCCAACACCCAGGTTCAAAATTTATCAACTTTAATAAACCCCTCTCTTCCACACTAGTTTATTTCGAGGCAAATCCCAGATATCATATTTCTTTTTGTTTATTTGTTTGTTTTTTGTTTTTTCTTATCTTCATCTGAGGACATTTTTCCATTTTTTTGTTCAGATAGAATGGGAGGGGGAAAGAGAGAGAAACATCCACATGAAAGGGACACATCAAGTGGCTGCCCCCCACATGACCCCAACCGGGCCGGGGACAAACTGCAACCAAGATACATGCCCTTAGCGGGATCTGAACCTGGGTCTCTCAGGACCACAGGCCAACACTCTAACTGCTGAGCCAAACTGGCCAGGGGGGCCCAGATATCATATTTCAACTATAAATATTTTTCAATGTATCTCAGAAAAGATTCCCTTTTTTAAACATAAGTACAATATCATTATGATACCTAACAAAATTAACAGTAATTCTTTAATATCTTCCAACGACTTATTAATGTTCAAATTTTCAATTGTCTCAAATGTGATTTCTTTATAATTCATTTGTTTGAATCTATATTTAAACATGGCCTACCTATGGCATTTCATTAATATATATCTTGAATTTTTTCTTGTCCAACCTAATATTTTAACTTGAAAAATGTTAAACCTATAGAACAAGTTGGAGGCATAGTACAATAAATACCTATATATTTATTCATTTATAGTCAACAATGTTTAACATGTTACACATTTTTTTCTTTCTCTCTCTCTCTCTCTCTCTCTCTCTATATATATATATATATATATATATATACTGTTTAATTTTGGCTAAATCATTGGAAAGTAGGTTTCACACATGATGATGCTTTGTCCTCAAATTCTTCAGAATGTATCTGTTAAGAACGAGGACGTTTTCCTATACAATCATAATACCATTGGGGAAAGGACTTTTGACATCAGTCAGTTTATTTTTCTTTAAAATTCATATACAATTGGGAAATTTAAAAAGTAGGAAATAATAAATAGAATCTAAATTTGAGTATGAACTGACTCATGTTGCATACTGCAAATCTTAATCTCCTACTTCGGCTTTCATATCTGGAAGCTGCAACACAGACATGATTTTCATCTTTTATGTCACAAGGAGAATGTTTAGTTCCTATTGACACACATCACTGTAAAGAGCCTAATATTTCTTACTAAAGTTATTTTCAATCTATAAGAAAGGCTGATTGGCTGGCATCCTGTAGAACCTGATCAATCTGCGCAAGATTTAGAAAAATGAAAGATGCAAGTGAAGTGATATAATCATACCAAGTTATACATGTGAAACAATAATTTCTAAATTAATTAAATTATCAGCAAAACTTTATAATAGTGCATTTTAAAATAACAGTGAAAACTCTATAATAGTACATGTTACTAATTTTTTTATTTTCTTTCCATTCAAGGCAAGAGATTCTTAAGCCTAAAAATACCCTAACTGCACAGGCAAGGTTAATCTTTTAAATAGTTATATTGGGTTGAGATTTGTGGGCTCTCCCCATAGGCCTAGAGCACCAATTCACTAACTTGCTGAGTTAAAAGGACTAGAGACCCAGGTCAAGATGCAGTTATCATGGAAGGGGTAACTCATTAATTCCTCAGCACTTTAATAGTAATCGTTTATTCAATTAGCTCACTGAGAGCAGAGCCTGAGGGAATGGGTTAGTTTGGAGAAAGAATAGAAAGGACACTCTCTAAAGTAGGCGTTATTCCCCCAAAGAGCAGATATATAAATGACAACATCATTAAAGGCGCTGAGTACTTGAGAGGATACAAGATGGAAATGAGGTATAAGGGACACAAAGTACCCTTGCATTTTCCTTTTGTTAGTAACAACCTGAGGAATGATGCTACTACAATTTAATTGAAAAAGTAGAACAAATATGTGATAGTCAGTGTGCTATTCAGACAATCAGTTGAGAGCTTTTTTCTGAAAGAAATGACACCTTATCCATACAGAATGTCTTGTTCTTATCCTGAGCTGCCGTCTTCCCGACATTGTTTTCTCCTCCAAATAAATGACTCTTCTGTACTTGTTATTTTTCAGTGCTAATGGGAGCATATTTTTATGGTTTCCTTTGATAGAAGTACATTCTTTTTATTCTAAGGAAGGTACCTTAAGGATCCTGAAAATTAGAAAGAAGAAATTCTCTAATCGGATAGATAGACCCTATCAATTCTGATTTTCACTGACTTATGTGCACAGTCAGATCATTCTCACATCCAAGATAATACATGCTAAGCTATGGTAGCATTTTCTTTAATGTTCAAAGACTTCAGATGTAGGTGCCTGACATACTTCTAGCTTGCTTTAAAATGAAGAAAGTACCCTGAATAGTTCTAGCATTTAGGGTTACTTGCAATGTTACCACACAACCAGAGTATTCATTGGGAAAAAATGAGATCAAATGACTGGCAGTTTGCTTATTAAAACCATCTCAGCAGTGTATAATATGGCAAGGTGGACTTGTAACATTGACCGTATTTGATGAGGAAGAACACATAGAATCAATTTAATATTGACTTCAGGAAGTTGTCTCACAAAGATAGAATCTGATAGAAAATTGGCTCTTATTCTCTAGGGTTTGTTGGGCTCAGAAACACAAATAAGAAGGATTGTCAGAAAGTACATACAGATATAACAACCAGAAGTTTTACTCATTGGTCATACACTTGCCATTAAATATTTTTGTTATCATTTCTATGACCAGGTAAAAGATTAATAAAATAATATGAGGACCGATTAAATAAAACATATGAAGAGCTGTGCTCATTAGGGTAGTATGCAAGTTATTTTTGAAAATGTATTATAAAAGATATGTTTTAAAAACATTTTTGACGAAGTCAGGATGTGGGTTGTTAGGAGGAAAAGAATGTTTCAGGCAGAAGAATGTGTATATGTATTATGGCAAGAGGGGAAGATACGAGTAATGTATGTATGATCAAGTAAGGCAGATACTTCACCTGAAATGCAAGAAACAGGCCATGGAATATGAATTATATCTAGATTTAAATCCCAGATCTTATGCAAGTCACTTAACATGTCAGACTCAGTTTTCTCCTCTGTGAAAGTAGGAACAATAATACATTTCTCAGAAAGGTTGTGGTGAGAATTCAATTATATCATGTAGGTAAAAGCATCTAGCACATGGCCTGGCATTTGAAAGACTCTCACCACATGTTGGTTTTCATCTTCCCTTTCTTCTCTCTCCTGAAAGTAAGCACTGCCAGATGGTAAAGTTAATCTTAAAAAGGTTGAAAAGGCAGATTAGAAAGTTTGAATTTACAATGAAAAGTAATTGAAGAACACTGTTGCTCTTTTAGGAAGAAAGTGGCCTATTTTCAAGAGCAGTACCATGAAAACTTAAATTGCAGTGTGGGAAATACACATTAAACAAATAATCTCACAAGCAAATATGGAGCACAAATTGTGATAACTGCTATAAAAAAATAACAGGGCCTTATAAAATAATATAACAGGTTTAACCTAATTTGGAAGAACTGTATGATTTAAAGGCCAAAAGTTAAGACGCAGAGAAGATGAGTTTGGAGAAGTGAGCACACTATTATAATGTGATTGAAGAGGTTTTTTTTAACAGTGTTTATGTGATCTAATTTACCTTAAAAACATCATTCTTCCTGAAATGTGACAATGGGTTTAATGGCAGTCAAAAGTGAAAATAAAGAGACCGATTAGCAGGCTACTGTAGTGGTCCAGGCAATTGATGATAGTAGACTGAAGTGGGTGGTGTAGACTTGAAGGTATATTTCAAAGGTGATGCCTACAAGACTTGATGATGTTGATGGTAACGATGTAATGAATTCTATGTGACCTCACCTTATCTCCCCTAAAAACTACCATTACTTTTATAATTTGCAAAATATGCATAAGTAGTATTATTTGGCCCTAATGAACTACAAATTTAGCCGTCATTTTGTAATTGCAATTTATCTTTCTTTCTAGAAACATTCAAGTGAGAATATTATTTATTTTTAACTCTCAGAAAACTGAAAAAGTAGTGTCTAACATCTTATTTGAGAAAGAAACTACATGGAAATTGACAGTTTTTATACAGATGCCATATTAAACTGATCATAATTTTATTTTTATATGCTTATTGATTTCTCAATTATTTCCTCACTAGACAGTAATACCTACTCACAAAATCAGAGAAGACACATTTACTTTTTAGCCTCTGCTACATATTGCCTATGCAACACATAGGAGCTTGAACATAATCCTTAGCTCTCATAATTCTCATTTGAGAAGAGAAACAGGGGGCCTTTATCCTTCCACTATGTACATAGTAGATACACATTAAGGACTCTTGCTTTTTTCATTGGATATAAAAGCTACATAGGCTCAATGCTTCTTACACGTCCAGGAAAAACAAAGGAGAACTTACTTAGAACTTGCAAACAAGGCTTTTCCTTGCCTTTGCAGATATGTCTTCTGAACTAAAAGTACAGAAGGAGCCCATGGGCACATGATTTCGCTAGTGGTGTGCAGACTGGATTTTGGCCCCTTTTTGCTCCCTTAGCCTGGCATCTTTGCTTAATGAAAAGCCTAAACAACTGTATGCAGTGACCCTGTTTATAAACTCCCTAGGAGCAAGAAGACAAGGCAGTGCAGTGGAAAGTTCACTGACCTGAGAAGCAGGAGGAGGAGGAGTTGTGTGAACATGAGCAAGTCAATTACATTTTCTGTGTCTCAGTGTTTCAATAAAGATCCCAAAAGTGTGTTCCAAAGTTAACATTTTTCTGGCCCCTTCCCTGTCATTCTGATAGTAACTATTGTTCATAAATGTGTACTGCTGTTCACTTGCCATGACTGAAATACACCTTTGATTTCAGAGCCATTTTTATGTCCAAAGTTTGTTCATGCATTTGTACATCATATTTTCTTAAGTGAACTATTTGCTTGCTCTAGACAATTGAGAACTTGATTTTACAGGACACTAATTTTATGAAATTTCTTTTATGTAAAGGATTCTGACCATTTTAATGACCTCATAAAGATGTTAATCAAATGACTTAATGATTCAATAATACCTCTTAAATAATAAAAGTGTTGATAGTCGCATAGACAGTGTTGCAGATCTAATTCAATAGGTGCTGCTAGAATAATAATGCCATTCGTTTGAGAAATTTAGACATTGGTTCATTAAGGCCCTCCTGAATTTTAGTACTACCTCCCCAGGTCTGCAATAATTATGTCTATACAGAAGTTATTACTCACTAGGTGGAAACAGTACAGTTAATGGAAGCTTAGGAGTTTTATTCACTTGTTTGTTTTTGGTCTTGACATTATAAAACATTTAAAATATTTAAAATGAATAAACATTAAAAAGGTTTTATTACTCAAAAAACAACAGAAGGATATAACATATCACATTTTTCCACAGGTAGCACCAAGTCTTCTAAAAGGAAAGGGAAACAGTTAAGTATTCATAGTTGTATAAAAGAAACCTGAAGAATAAAGATTGGGCAAAGCAGAGTTATTTCAAGCATCTTAGAGGCAAAGAATTTAGCATGCTCCAAAGTCTTGGGGGTAAAAGAATAACAAGAACAGTAATGCTGAATATAGCGAGAGAAAAAAAAAAAAAAGAGAGAGAGAGAGAATAAGATTGGAAAGTCCAGATCATACAAGAGTTTGAGCGTTTTATTGAGGAATGGAAAATCAATAAAAATATATAAGCAGGGAATGACTTATTCACATTTCTATTTCTTAAAAGATCACCCTGTGTGGAAATAGGTTACTGTGAGTCTAGATTAGTAGAAAAAAATGTCAAGAAGCTATTGGAGAATTTTGGGTGGGAAAATTGATTGCTTCGACTACGGTGTTAGTAGTGAAGATGGATAGAAGTGAATGTATTTAGGATATGTTATTACAGTAAAATTGAAATTACCTAATGATAGATTGTATTTAAGTGTATAAGGGAAAGCCAGGTGCAAAGGATGTGAGAAAATGGGTGAATGGAAATTTATTAGAACTGGGAAAGAGTGGGATGGGTCGGAAGTAGGAGTCAAGAGTCCACTTTTGAACATATGGTCTGAAATTCAAGAAAGATATTGAATCAAATGTGACAACTGGGCAGTGATAGATATGAAATTCATAGAAACAGTGTGAGTCAAAGACTATATATTGAAAATTATAACTAGATGTTATTTCATGTTGTGAAAGTAGATACAAGAAGCTGAGGAATTTTTGGAATGTTCTAGCTATAACATAGAGGAAGAAAAACAAGCAAAATAATTGAATGGGAGTAAAAAAAATAAAAATGGTTAGTTGAGAGTTTGTACTATCATGGAAGCCAAGGGAAGAAAGTCTTATTAAGGAAGGGTAATCTGCTTTAAATGCTGAGTGGCTCAAAGAAGACAGAAAACAAATAAACAAAAAACCAGTAAGTGACTTAGACTAGTTAGTTTAAAATAGTTTTTAAAGAGAAAATATTTTTTGTTCTTGAAAAACATAATAATGTTATGCCACTAATAAAGTGTATATTTGGCTTTCATATTAAAAAATATAAGCTATAGCACAAGGAACATTAACATCGGGTATAAAAAAAACACAGACATAAAATTTGGAGGTATATTGGCTCTTTTAGCCTAAAACAGAAATTTTTTTATAATAGATTAAGACAAAAATTTTAAAAAATTCAACAACACTTGCTTATAAAAATTATTATATTTAACATTTTCTGTGAGAATTATTTTCATAGATAAGAGGAATTAGGATCATATAAAAGTGTTTATTTTTCATATGAATGCAATACAATATTGCCATCTAGTGAAGAGTCAGCAACTATGATCACATAAAGGATCTTCAGAGAAGAAAAAAAAACTAATTTTGTCTTTCCCAGTAGAACATATGTAATATTCTATATAATATTTTCATATATGCTTCCTCGATTCTTCAGTCTCCTACCTATTTAAGTAAAAAAAATTGTTTTGCTGGAATGAGAACCCAAAAACTAATAAAAAATTTAATGTAGCTCTGCTCTGCATAAAACATTAATATTATCAAATAAAGTATACAACAAAAGATTGATAGTCTTGTAAGCAGGTATCCTGGAGTTCTGAATGCATAATCACATGAACATTATAATAGTTTAAAGCATATTAAAAATAGACTAAGAGTTTAGAATATTTTACTTATATAGTATAAATATTTAACATGAGCTTGCATCCTCAGTTTTATTAAAAGCAGAATAAACATATATTTGTGAGTGATTTACCCCCAAACCCTGGCCTTTACAATTATTAATTAAATAGAAAACACTCAGAATACTACCCCCCCCCTCAAATCCCAAATTTTGTCTCTATTCGGTATATACTGATAAATACCAATAGTGTGCTGAAATGCATAAGAGAAGAAACAAAAGCATAGTGGACAGGGATCCAGATCACAAAGCTACTTCCCAAAGTGCTCATCAGTATCCATGTGCTTTTGAGCAAGATCTTTAATATATTGAACTTATAAGTCTGTTATTCTGTCTTTAAAACAAGAAAATTCAACATTTTTTTTTTCCCACCAGAAGTTCTAACTCAGTAGGCCTAAATTAAGGCCTGGGCAATATTAGTTCTAAAATAACCCCCCAGGCAATTCTGGTACAAACCCAGAATCACTAGTTCAGAAATATCACCTCGATTTCTGTTTCTGGCATGAAACTGTGCTACACTGCTTGACCTAGGCAGAAGTCAAGGTTATTTTTTCTAAACCCATCACAGAAAACAACAGTGGATATACTTCCCTGTCTCGGCCATGGCTCTAGGTGCAAGATAGAAAAAGAAATCACCCATAAAAATGTTTAACTGTAAGCTAATGCTTACATGGATTTGGAACCAGAATTCACTTATTTGTTTATCCCTTGGAAGAATATCAATACCACACATTTTGTTTAAATAGGGCCTGAATTGATTGTGTCTCCAGATATGTGGATGTACTTAATGTAACTTCTCTCTTGCAGAACACTTTTACAATTTTTTAAATTTATTAACTTGTTTTTGTTACAGATGTTTCTCTTTTTCCCCCATTGACACCCTCCTCCCCTTCCTCCCACCCCATCCCCAGCTTTGTTGTCTTGTTCATTGGTCATGCATACATGCATATAAGTTTTGTGTTTTATCTCTTCCCCTACAACCCCCCTCCCTTTTAAGCTCCATCTCAAAGTGTCCCCACTGATAATCAAGTAACATGGTATACAATAAAAATTCACAAAATACACAGTGAAATAAGACACTTTGAGGAAGAAACAGCAGAAATAAACTGCTGATTAAGACCACCACAGAATGTAGACATAGGAATTATAAGATACAGAATGAGAAGATTCACTCTTTTATGAAATCCTTATATTAATAATGCATTTATGCATACAAAAAATATATATACATACATGTATAACATAAAATAACATGAGCACTATCATTCTCCACATTGTATATTAAAATAAAATTATGTTAAAATAATTGTATCTCTTCTCTCTGTATAAATCAGGAAAGTAATATTTAGTCTACAATATATACAGCAAAAACTTATTAAGCATATGGTTATCCATTAGGGAAAATCAGAGTGCATCAATATTGACAATTGGCACCAAGTGCAGACGTTGGCTTTATTTTTCTTTACAAAGATAAAGAAGCAAAGTTTTGTAGAGAATCACATCATAAAAAACAAACAAACAAACAAACACTCCAATAAAACAGTAAGAATACGTAAAAAGCTCAATAGGAAAAGAAAAAGAACAGTATACACAACAAAGAAATATAAGTGACCAATAAACAGAGGGTCACCTTCATTTATAATTATAGAAAAGCAAATTAAAACCCATTGAAATGCATTTACCATCTCTCAGACTGGCAAAAATTAAGATGCTTGAAAATACCCAATGTCAGCAAGGTTGGATGCGAAATGTTCTCCTTACTATGGACAGGTATTTGAATTTATACTACCATTCTGTAGAACTCCTTAATAGCTATCAAAATTTTAAATCCATTGTACCGTTGGACCAAATAATTTCATTTTTTGGATAATTACTCTATAGATATTATCACATGTGCATACATATTTACACATGAATGATATTTATAGCATCTTTGTAATTGCAAAAAATAAAATCAGTAAAATTTTTATCAATAAAGTATGAGATAATACTTTTGACACTTCTATATAATACAATACTATGCAGAAATGACATAGATAGAAATATATGGGCTGATAGTAAAATATCCTTCACATTAAAACTTCAAATAAAAAAATAAAGAACAGTTTCCTGCTTGAACACAGAAACACACACACACACACACACACGTTGTTACATTGATATTTTTATAGACTTGATCTAATTTTATACATATTTGCTATACCAATTGTTATAATGCACCTGATTTAGTTTTATAATAATAAAAAATACCCTGATTATTTTATAACATTAACAAGCTCAATTACATATTATATAATACTAACATGAATATCTATTTCTATTTAATGCTTCTAAAATCCTTTTGAAAAATATCCCCTTACATAAGTGTGAAACATATTTTCTTGCTACTTTGACTCCTGAAGGATGAAACATTGGTGAGAATGACTAAGGAAAACCATTTCTACAAGGTTTAAAGTATCTTACATTATATAATCTATATTTTGAAAATCAAAGACAG
This sequence comes from Molossus molossus, assembly GCF_014108415.1. Taxonomy (NCBI): domain Eukaryota; kingdom Metazoa; phylum Chordata; class Mammalia; order Chiroptera; family Molossidae; genus Molossus; species Molossus molossus. The sequence goes on along the minus strand of NW_023425355.1, from coordinate 15,141,024 downwards.
TAAACCACTTCTGACTTTTTCTCCCTTCTAGTTGTAATATTTAAATATTTACTTTTCAGTTATAACTTAAATATATATAAAGCAAAAAACTTATACAAATAAGAAAAACAAATAAGAATAAAGTAACTGAAAATACTAAAATGGCAGCAGTTCATTTTAATTGCCATATTTTTTCATGCATAGTAGTTTATGTAAAATGACGTATAAAATGTTTTCCACAAAATAACATTATATATATATAGGCAATGACTTTCTTATGAATTAGAAAGCACAAGAATTTGTTTAGATAACATGTTAATGTACAAACTCAAATTTTATTACATGATGACCCAATTGCTGTAGACATTTTCCCACCTAAAAACTACATAATTTTATTAACCAGTGTCACCCCAATAAAGCCTATTTAAAAAAATGAAATTATTTCTGCCTCATAGAGTTGTTAGAATTAAATGAGATAAAGCATGAAAAGTACCTAAAGTTAAGAGAAAAAAAAAGTATTTATACTATTAGCAAGCTGTCATTCAGTAAAACTCAGTTGTTAAATTAAACAGATGGTGATAAAAAAGAAATTAATGAACATATACTTGTTTGCTTTCTGTACTAATTTGCATTTCTAAATTACTCAGGTTATGCAGCAATTAAGCATTAATTGCTTTTAGACAAATGAATATCTCAAATGAATGATGAATTATGATGGAATTGCCTAAGAAAAATGACTCCTACTGTTGCTGCCCCATTGTAACATTCTACGGAGATATTTTCAAGTGTAAGAAAGGAAGGAATGAACAATAACAATGCTGGTTTACTACATTTTACCATATGGTTTTTATCATACCATATTTAAAATAGCATGGTACCTTACTTAGATAAATACTGTAAAAATCTAAGATTTTCAGGGCTATTGTGACCTTTTATATATACAACTCAATCTTTATTAAAATTGTTGTTGACAAAAAGCAACTGTACATCATAGTGAAGTGACTTATTATAATTTACTGGTAGCCAGGTTAACTTGACTTTTTATCATACTAATTTGGTTAGATAAGGCACTTGGTAGGACAGGTGAGTGGAATAGGGCAATGGAAAGGTTTGCTGTGACCAAAGGAAGGCAAATGAATACAAATAATAGGCATGTTCAGAAGGCGATTGTCTAACTAAAAGTCCATGAATAAATCTGAGGGTGGAAGCACAGGAGAAAGCATTCAGTTGAAAGTAGTTTAGTAATCTAAGGAACAGGAGTAATATAGAACATAAGGATATGTTTTCTGCTGATCAACAAAATAGATATGTTTCCTAATGAATTATGGTAAAATTTACACAGAGGCAAGATATAACAATAAATCTGGATTTTAACCATTCCAACACTTTCTAGGATTCTTTTTTTTTTTTTAAAGTAAAACATCTGGTGCATTTTAAATGGATGTATGATTTATATAATGTGAAATTCACACATACTGAGTACGAATGATGCTTCTTAACAAATATATGATTCCAATGACTTAATTAAGACGTAAAACATTTTCATCACCCCCCAAAAGTACTCTCATACCCTCATTCAATAAATTCCCATTCCCAGGGGCAACCATTATTCTGATTTTCATAACCACACATTAGTTTAGATAGTTCTAAAATTTCAGGTCAATTTAGTTGTGTTTTGAGTTTAGTTTTTCACTCAGAACAAATCTTTAAAATCAAAAATATTGTTGCATGTATCAGTAGCTCAGGGTTTTGTTTTGTTTTTTAATTTTTTTTTTTATTAGTGAGTAGTATGTAATCAGATGAACTGAGAGGTCCCAGTTTGATTCCTGGTCAGGGCACATGCCTGGGTTGCAGGCGTGCAAGAGGCAGCTGATTGATGTTTCTCTCTCACATGGATGTTTCTATCCCTCTCTCCCTTCTTTTCTCTCTAAAAAATGAGCAAAAACATTTTTTTAATGCATGTTTCTAGGCCCATTCTACAGTAGTTACCTGTGTTTCACTAGATCTGAACAGGGATCAAATGTTTTGCATTTTAAAAGCACACGAATTGCCCTGGCCAGTTTGACTCAGAGGATGGAGCATCGGCCCACGGACCACAGAGTCCTGGGTTTGGTTCCCACTAAGGACACGTACCACGGTTGCAGTTTGTCCCCAGCCCCAGTGGGGTCATGCAGGTGGCAATCACTCGATGTGTCTCTCTCACATCGATATTTCTCTCTCTCTTCCTCCCTCTTTCTCTCCCGCTCTATCTGGAGATGAATGCAAAAATGTCCTTGGGTGAAGATTAAAAAAACAACAACAACAACAACAACAAAAAAAAACCAGCACACCAATTAATTTTCCCTATGCAAATAACCTATAGGCTACACTTTGAAAAACAGTGCCTCCCATTCTTGTCAAGCTAGGCATGTATATCCTTCAATAACTCTTTTTTTTTCTTTATTGATTTGAGAGAGAGAGGAAGGAAGAAGGAGAGAGAGAGAAGCATCGATGAGAGAGAACATCAATTGGCTGCTTCCTGCATGTCCCCTACTGGGGATTTGTCCCACAACCTGGGCATGTACCCTGATTGGGAATCAAACTGGCGACCTCTTGGTGCAGGGGTCGACACTCAACCACTGAGCCACACTGGCTGTGCTCTTTCAATAACTCTTAATGTGAGTTGACTTTTTCTTTTTAGTAGAAGCTTTGAATAATCTGAGTTTGAAAACAAAATCAACATGTTTACTGGAAATCTGGCCTCTCTACAAAATTTGAACAGTATTTTCAAAGCAGACATTCATATAAGTGCTAATTATAATTTTATCCTCCATGACCAGCTATCAAGTCTCATATCTGAGGATCTTTTTTATGACTAGGCTAGCATAAGACTTAAAAGCATGTTTTTTATTGGGTTTTCCTCAACTGCCTTTTCAAAAACAGTATAAGCAATAGAATCCAAGAAATGCCAAGATTAGTTGTCTGTTTAGGCAATATAGAAATCATAACCATGTTTTGGAAGAAGTATTGAGAAATATATCTGGGCAAGAGACTTGTGGGAAAATGAGGCAAAATGTCTGCCAATTTAACAACTTCATTTTCTGGACTTTCATTTTGCAGATCCAATGGATAATGAACAAGTACCTACTTGAGCTTTTCTTTTTCTTTTTTTTTTTTTATCCTCACCTGAGGACATTTTTCCATTTTTTGTACAGATAGAGTGGGAGGGAGAGCGAGGAAGAGAGAGAGAGAGAGAGAGAGAGAGAGAAACATCGACGTGAAAGGGACACATCGAGTGGCTGCCACCCGCACGACCAACTAGGGCTGGGGACAAACTGCAACCGAGGTACGTGCCCTTAGCGGGAACCGAACCCGGGTCTCTCCGGACCGCAGGCCGACGCTCTAACCGCTGAGCCAAACTGGCCAGGGCGAGCTTTTCTTTAAATCCACACCCAAGAATATATTCCCATTAATTTTTTTTTTTTAATAAAATGGGTGGGTGGGAGGTAAGGAGAGAGAGAGAGAAAGAACATCAATGTGAAGGAGACACACTGATTGGCTGCTTCCTGCATGACCCTGACAGGGGCTGGGAATTAAACCCATAACTGAGGTACATGCTCTTGACTGGGAATTGAAGCCACGATTCTTGGGTTCTAGGGCGGATGCTCTAATTACTGAACCAAACCGGCCAAGGCCCTGCTTGAGCTTTTTTGTAAGTAGGTGGTTATATAATCAGGAGGGAGGTATTTCAAAAGATCACTATAAACAAATCATTGATAACGACATATGAGATGTTTGGTGGCCTTAAGAGCAGATCAGTCAAAACACTGGAATTTCAACTCAGATTCATATGATTTTAAAATCTACACATTTAACTAGATTAATGGTTTTTCTCAAAATTAAGTGAACATAAGAATCAGTGTGCATGCGGCTTCTGCAACATAGAACTTTTTATATTCATCTCTCCCCATAATGTTTGATTTTGTAGGTCTGAGGTAAAGAGCCATTATTTTAAAATAGCACTCCAAAATTTTTGTTGTTGGAAGTCTGTGAACAATAATTTGACAAACTCTGGATCAGAGGACTGTGTAAAATATTATAAGAAATAAAGTAGACTACAACCAGCTGGCTACAGTAACGCGGTTCTCTGTACTGGCTGTTTATCACAGCAGCTTTTTGCTAAATGCACATCATGGCAACTCTAGAGTGACAAAATTAGAGTATCTTAAGGTCCTCTGTTTCTATATTTTTTCTTACAACACTAGATTATTATGACTTGGAGCCAAAACAGAGATAACCTATTTAAAAATATAAAGAAATTCAGAGTGATGCAGAGTTGTAACTTGGCCTGATCTTAGCGAACATAGAATACATAACCAAAGCAGCTTTGACTCTGGAGATCCATGCTGAAGCATTCAGAAATGTCTTCCCACTGATTCCGATTGAAACCCCTTAAGACTAAGACTAAATTAATTAAAACTGTAGCCAGATCTATTTTGAACATCCTGAGTTAAATAGAACAATAATGCCTTTCATATAGAGATGAAGGAACAATTCAACGAGTTAGCATATATAAAGCACTTCGTATATAGTTTATTCTACCTACTACATAGAAATTGCTCAATTAATGGTCATTCTTATTACTTGCAATATTTCTGAATATGTTCATTTGATTATATTAATCAGCATCAAGTTTGATGGCAAACAGTTTTGGGCATGTATCTGTAGTCACTTTAATATTATGGAGACTGACAATCCCCAGAAGAGGGGGTGGGGGAGAGAGATAAACCACAGAACTTATATGCATGTATGCATGAACAATGGACATGGACAACAAAGCTCGGGACAGGGTGTGGAGGCAGAGGGAGGGAGGTATCAGTGGGGGGAAAAGGAGAAACATCTGTAACAAAAATTAATTAATTAATTTTATATATATACATATATATGTATGTGTGTGTGTGTGTGTGTGTAAGCCAAAGGTAAAAGCTTCATGTGTTATTTTTATTAAAGAGTAGAATAATAAAAAAAATATTATGGAGATACAAGTTTACCAAATCTACTTAGACAGAAGCACAATTTCTCCTTTACTCGAAACTTTTGGGAATTTCAGTCTTCTCAAGAGACTACATATGCAGAAGTCTAAAGGGGTTATCCTGAAAAAAAGTAAAGGAAATAAAATGTTACTAGACATTATCTAAAAGGAAACGGTATACTTTGTAAACTGTTCTCCCCAGAAATATATATTTAATTCCCTAGTTTTAAAGCATATTGGTTTTTCAGCCAGAGGTTTCATTAAGCCCAATGTCACAGAGTGGGTTTGGTTTTGTTTTTCTGTTATTCTTCCCATCACCTCTGAACTGTCAGTATTTTCATCAGGGTTCTGAAGAAACCTGCAATGGGATTCTAAAATGTTGCATGCCTGCGGTAAAACAACATAACAAGCAAGCAGAGCTGAAAAATTCTGGGAAATAGCAGTTCCTAGTTTCTGAATGTTTCCTGTGTCCTAGTTAAGAATAACTTACAAGTATTGATTTTTTTTGAGGTGGTGTTTTCAGCTTAAGGGTAAACTAGAACAGGAGAAGCTATGTAATATGGTGTAATAACAGAAATTCAGGAAAATAGAATGAGCAGGAAGTGACTTACTGTCAAAATGTGTCCGTATCTCAAAGCAGAACTTGTAAACCTTTCAGAGGTTTTGAGCAATCATCTATTAAAAGTTTCACTTTTGCATTCATTTGAGAATTAGAGCATAATAATGAAGCTATTAAAGAATTGTCATCAGCACCCACCCAAACCCCAAATAAATACTACAGTAGACACTTTCGCCATAATCTTCAGGAAGTGTCTATTTGTAGCAAAAATGGAAAAAATTCAAAGATCATTTAGTTACAGCAGATGAGAATTGTGTACTGTGGTTAATAATGCAGAAAATGAAATTTGAGTTAATTCAAGTTATTAGTGAATATATTCTCAAATGGAAATGATTGAAACCTTTGAATCATCAGAAGCTTATAAAAGTAGAAATAGAAACCTTCCCCTAAAGAGGGAAATGTGTTTCATACTGGAATTTTACAATTGCTCTCAAATAAATATTATTCTGGTTTGTTATTTCATGAGGGTGCATTTCTATTTGATAATATTATGTGACTAGAAAAATGTAGTAAATGTTTCTCATTTGACCTCCGAACTCCTTCTTTTTTTAAATTATTTTTAGTGATTTTTTATGAGAACATTTAAGTTCTATTCTTCCAGCAAATGTTAATTATATAATAGAGTATTACCAACTATCTATTATATAATTATATTATATAATAGAGTATTATCAACGTATCATATTATATGTTAGATCTTCAGAACTTATTCATCTTATAATTGAAAGTTTCCTCTCTTTTACCAACCTCTCCCTATTTCGCTCACACATCACTCTGCCAATCACCTTCTTTTTAATCTGTTTTTATAAATACAACTTTTCTTTTGGATTGCGCACGTAAGTGATGCCATGGATTATTTTTCTTTCTCAGTGTGGCTTATGTAACTTATCAAGGTGCCCTCCAGGTTTATTCATGTTGTTACAAAATGCAGAAATTATTTTTTAAGGCTGAATAATATTTTTTGTATATTCATACATAACACATTTTATTTATCCATTTATTTGTTGATGGACACCTAGATTCTTTCCATACCTTGGTTATTGTAAATAATGCTCCAATGAACATGAGAGTACAGATATTCTTTGAGATAATGATTTTGTTTTATTTGGATCTATACCCAGATATGAAATTGCTGAATCATATGGTAGTTCTGTTTTTAATTTCTTGAGCAATTTCCATACTGGGTCCATAGTGTCCATTCCCAGCAACAATATGCAAACGTTTTTCTTTTTCCACATCCTCAACAGCATTTATTTTTTATATTTTTTATAACAGCCATCTTAACATGTATAAGGTGATACCTCATTGTGGATTTAATTTGCATTTTCCTAATGATTAGTGATGTTGAGAACCTTTTCATGGGCCTATTGGCCATTTGTATGTCTTCTTCAGAAAAATATCTATTCATTCTTTGCCCCTTTTTCAGTTGGGTTATTTGTGGGGGTTTTTTTGTTTGTTTGTTTGTTTGCTTTTAACTTTCATGAGTTACTTGTGTATTTTAGATATATGTGATTTGAAAATATTTTCTGCCATTTCTGAGGTTGCTTTTTCATGTTGTTGAAAATTTCCTTTGCCGTGCGGAAGCTTTTCAGTTTGATACAGACCTACTTAATAATTTTTGCTTTTATTACCTTTGCTTTTGGTGTTGGATCTAAAAAATCATTGCCAAGACTAATGTTAAGAAATGTGCCCCCGCCCTGGCCAGTTTGGCTCAGCGGTTAGAGCATCACCTGCAGACCAGAGAGTCCCAGGTTTGGTTCCACTAAGGGCACGTAACTCGGTTGCTATTGTCTCCAGCCCGGTTGGGGTCGTGTGAGTGGCAGCCAGTCGCTGTGTCTCTCTCACATCGATGTTTCTCTCTCTCTCTTCCTCCCTCTCTCCCTCCTGCTCTATCTGAAGATAAATGCAAAAATGTCCTCAGGTGAGGATAAAAATAAAACAAAAAAGAAAAAAAGAAAAGAAAGAAATGTACCTCCTACGTTTTCTTCTAAGAGTTTTATGGTTTCAAGTCTTACATTCTAGGCACTACCATTTTCAGTTGATTTTTGTGTATGGTGAAATATGGGGGTCCAGTTTTATTATTTTGCACCTGGATATCCATTGAAGAGACTATCATTTCTCCATTGTACATTCTTGGTTTCTTTGTTGAAAATTAATTGACCATATATTCTGGGTGTATTTCTTTGCTCTCTATTCCATTCTATTGACCTATGTGTTTGTTTTTATGCCAAAACCATACTGATTTGATTAGTATAGCTTTCTATTATCATTTGAAATCAGGAAGTGTGATACCATCAGTTTGGTTCTGTTATTATTTATTTATTTTTAAATCCTCACCTGAGGATATGTTTTTCCTTATTCTAGAGAGACAGGAAGGACAGAGAAAGAGAAATCAATGTGAAAGAGAAATACCAATAAACTGCCTCCCATATGGGCCCCAACCAGGGATCAAACCCATAATCTAGATATGTTCCTTGAGTGGGAATTGAACTCACATCCTTTTGGTGTATAGGACAATGCTCCAACCAACCAAGCCATCTAGCTAGGGCTCCAGCTTGGTTCTTTCTCAAAATTGCTTTGTCTCTAAGGATGATTTTTTTTTCCTTAAATCTATATAGTCTGTCTATATTTTTTTGATTGAAGAATTTAGCCCATTTATATTTAATGTCATTGATCAATAAGGAATTATTATTGCCATCTTGTTAATTATTTTCTGGTGATTTTATAAATCTTTTCTTTGTCTCTCTCTCTCTCTCTCTTTTTTTATAATTTCATAATTTTCCAAAGTGGTATACTTTGATTCATTCTTCCTTATCTTTTGTGTATCTACTATAGGTTTTACATTGTGTTTACCATAAGGTTTACATAAAGCATTTAATAGTTATAATAGTTTTACAAGCCGATAACTTCAAACACATACTAGAGATCTATTTTTTTATACTCCCTCACACATTTTGTCTTCGAGGTCAATATTTATACCTTTTTACATTGAGCATTCCATTAATAAATTATTGTAGTTATAGTTAATTTTAATATTTTGTGCTTTAGCTTTCATACTAGAGTTATAAGTGATTCACCTTCCACCATTACAATATCAAAGTATTCTGAATTTAGGTATATATTTAGCTTTACTAGTAAGTTTTATACTTTCATATATTTTCATGTTTCTACTTAGCACCCTTTCATTTAATCTTAAAAAACTTCTAATATTTCTTTCAAGACTGGTGTACTGGTGGTGAACTACTTTAGCTTTTGCTTGTCTAGAAAACTTTCTTTCAATGCTGAAAAAAACAACTTTGCCAGGAAGAGTTTTTTTGGTTGGCAGGTTTTTTTTTTTATAACTTTGAAAATACTATTCCACTCCTTTCTAACTTACAAATTTTCTTCAGAAAAAAAAAAATTATTAGTCTTATGAGAGTTCTACTGTATGTAACAATATTACTTATCTCTTGATGTCTTTACAATTATGTTTTTGTCTTTAACTTTTGACAATTTAATTATAATGTTCCTCAGTATGGGTCTTTTTGGTTTTATCTTATTTGGCATTTAGGAATTTCCTGATCTGGGTATCTGTTTCTTCCCTTAGGATAAAAAAAATATTTCAGTCATTTATTTGATTAAGCTTTCTGCTTCTTTTTCTCTTTTCTCATTCTTGGACTTATGTAATACATATTTTGGTCCACATATGTGCTTGTCAAAAACTACTTCTTTGTGTGCTACTCTTCTATGCAATTTATGAATGCAAGTCTCATTGACAATTGGAGCCAGAACATATGGTACACATTTCACAGGTAAAAGCCACAAAAGCTGAGGCAACAGACATATGCACAAGTTCATTTCATTGAGATATTTGTGACTTGGTTTTATTGTTGGAGTGGGCTGAAGGGAGATGGTGAGAGAAATGTCTTTTGGCTTCCTCAGTCTCCAGGGAGGATTTTAGTCAATTCCTAAATGCGTCCTACATTCGAAGCTGAATCCTCAGGCAGAAGCTTATAAAATATGTAGGTAGACCTATTTCAGGAAGATTAGGAGATAGGTAACTTGATATGTTCCCTCTACACTAAAACTTGACAATATGGCTGTGGAAGTGCTCCTGTCTCCATTAAGAACTTCCCTTTTTTTGTGTTTTTTGCTACAATCTTGTGATTCTTTCAACAATAAGCTCCACTGGTCTTCAGAGGTAGTCATTTTGACTCTTGTGCCTTGGGTGGGGATTTTAATAATTGAGACACTAGGTGTATGGTACAAACAATTCACTCTTCATGGATAAGCATGGAGTTGTGGGTTCCCTTATTGTATGGGGCTGTGCTGAGAGTGGGGCTTATGACAAGAGTGTGTCTCAGCCTTTCCTACCCATTTCAATGTGGGTATTTTCTCCTTTACCAAACATGTAGGGGTCTCTCAGAAAGTTTCTGGATTTCTTTCAGAGGAAATTTCTCTGTGTGTAGCTGCACATTCCGTGCATCCACAAGAGAAGGAAAGATCATGAGTCTTTTATGTAACCATCTTTGTTAATTCCTTTTCCACATGAAGTCTTATAAAAACAAATAAACAAAAAATACAAGGGAGAGATCAATAGCAATACAATCATAGTGGGCAACCTTAACATCCCACTGACACCACTGGATAGACCTTCTAGACAAAAAATTAACAAGGAATAGAGTCCTTAAATGACAAACTAGATTAGTTGGACTTAATAGATATTTACAGAGCATTTTACCCGAAAGCTGCAGAATATACATTCTTCTCAAGTGCACATGGGACATTCTCAAAGATAGACCACATGTTAGGACACAAAGTAAGTCTCTTCAAATTCAAGAAGATTGAAATAATATCAAGCATCTTCTCAGATCACAATGGCATGAAACTATAACTCAATTACAAAAACAAAACAAAACAAAACAAAACATTCAAACACTTGGAAGCTAAATAACATGTTATTAAACAATGAATGGGTTACCAGTGAGATCAAGGAAGAAATTAAAAACTTCTTGGAAACCAATGAAAATGAACACACAACAACACAAAAATCTATGGGATGCAGTGAAAGCAGTCCTGAGATGGAAGTTCATAGCACTACAGGCCTACCTCAAGAAACAAGAAAAATTCCTAATTGACTTTCTAACCCTACAACTTAAAGAACTAGGAAGTAAACAAAAAGAAAAACCCAGAGCTAGTAAGAAGAAGGAAATAGCAAAGGTCGGTGCAGAAATAAATGACATGAAGAATAAAAAATTCAAAAGATCAATGAAACAAAAAACTGGTTGTGAGAAAATATTATGAACATCTATGTGCCAACAAATTAGACAATCTGGATGAATTGGATAAATTCTTAGAAAAATATAATCTTCTAAAACTAAATCAGGAAGAATCAGAATGTCTGAAAAGACAGATTACAACTAATGTAATTGCAGCAGTAATAATAATAAAAAAATCCCAACAAACAAAGCTCCTGAACCATATGCAATCACAGGTGAATTTTATGAACATTAAAAGAAAAACTAACCTTATCTGTCTCAAACTATTCCATAAATTCAAGAAGAGGGAAGACTCCCAAGCTAATTTTAGGAGGCCAGCATTATCTTAATTTTAAAGCCATATAAAGATATTACAAATAAATTAAATTATGGGCCAATATGCCTGATGAACATAGATGCAAAAATCATCAAAAAGTATTAGCAAACAGAATCCAGCAATGCATTAAAAAGGTTATACATAATGATCAGGTGGGATTTATTCTGGGGAGGCAAGGTTGGTATGGTATGAGCAAATCAATAAATGTGATACACCACATAAATGAAATGAAGGATAAAAATCTCATGATCATATCAATAGATGTAGAAAAAATATTTGACAAAATCCAGCACCTGTTTATAATACAAAACTCAGCAAAGTGGGAGTGGAAGGATTATATCTCAACATAACAAAGGCCTTATATGACAAACCCACAGCCAATATCATACTCAATGGGCAAAAACTACAAGTGTTGACTTTAAGATCAAGAAAAAGACAGGGGTGTCTGCTTTCTCCACCCTTATTCAGCATAGTAATTGAAGTCCTAGGCACAACAAGTAGACAGGAAGAAGAAACAAAAGGCCTCCAAATTTAAAAAGAAGCAGTAGCCCTGGAGTGTGGCTCAGTTGATTAAGTTCTGTCCTGTGCACCAAAAGGTCACTCATTCAATTTCTGGTTTAGGCACATATCCAGGTTTCAGGTTCAATCCTGGGAGGGGTGCATGCAGGAGGTAACCAATTAATGTTTTTCTCTCACATCAATGTTTCTCTCTCTCTCACTCTAAAATCAACAAAAACAAATTTAAAATAGAAAAGGAAGAGGTAAAATTGTCATTATTTTAAGATGACAAGATAGTGTATGTAAAGAAACCTCAAGATTCCACCAAAAAATGTACTGGAATTGATAAATAAATTCAGTAAAGTAGCAGGATTCAAAATAAATATCCAGAAGACCATTGTGCTTTTATACACAAATAGTGAATTATTATAAAAGAAAATAATCCCATTTAAAAATAAAATAAAATACCTAGTTACAAATTTAACCAAGGATGCAAAAGAAGTGTACTGAGAAAATTATGACACTGAATAAAATACTGAAGAAGATAAAAAATGTGAAAGCATCTACCATATACTATGTCAATGGATAGAAACAATTAATCATTAAAATGTCTATACTTTTCACAATAATTTGTAGCTTTAGCAAAATTTCTATCAAGATACCAAGATATCACAGAACTATAACAAATATTCCCCAAATTCACATGGAACCACAAAAGACCTCAAATGGCCACAGCAATTTTGAGAAAAAAGAACAAAGTTGGAGGAATCACACTATTTGAAATAAAACTATGCTATGAAGCCATAGAAATCAAAACGACATGGTACTGGCATAAAAAGAGATATATAGATCAATAGAACAGAACAGAGAGATCAGAAATAAATCCATTTCTTTGCAGTCAATTAATATTTGACAAACAAAGCAAAAACATGTAATGGGGTAAAGGTAATCTATTGAATAAATGGTGTTGGGAAAATTGGACAGATATGTGCAAAGAAAAATGAAACTAGACCACCTTCTTACACAATACACAAGAATTACCACAAAATGGATTAAAAGTCTTAAATGTTAGACTCAAAACCATAAAAATTTTGGAAGAACACAAAGGCAACAAAACCTTGGACAAATATGTATATTTGTGTGTGTGTGTGTGTGTGTGTGTGTTTGTGTGTGTGTATGTGTGTGTGTGTGTGTGTGTGTGTGTGTATATATATATATATATATATATATATATAAATGGTTACATCAAACTAAAAAGATTTGCACAGCAAAGTAAACCATCAACAAAATGAAAAGACAGTCCATTCAATGGGAGAACATATTCACCAATGATATAGCTGATAAGGGGTTAATATCCAAAATTTATAAGGAACTTATAAAAGTCAACAAAAATAAAACAAACTGTAATTTAAAAATGAGCAAAGGTCCTTCTTTAATAGACACTTTTCCAAAGAAGAAATACAGACAAATAGATGTTCAACATCACTAATCATGAGTGAAATGCAAATTAAAACCACAATGATATATCACTTTATGCCTGTCAGAATGGCTATCATCAACAAATCAACAAACAACAAGTTCTGGCAAAAATGTGGAAGAAAGGGAATCCTCATGCACTCTTTTGTTTGTTTATTTGTTTTATTTAAATTTTTTTTTCTTTATTGATTTCAGAGCAAGAAGACCGGGATAGAGAGATAGAAACATCAATGAGAGGAACATCGATTGGCCACCTTCAGCATGACCACCTACTGGGCATCAGGCCCACAACCTGGGCATGTGCCCTGACCAGGAATTGAACCAGCGGCTTCTTGGTGCATGGGTCGACACTCAACCATGGAGCCACACAGAATGGGCACCCTCATGCACTGTTAGTGGAAATTCAAATTCATGTAGTTACTATAGAAAGCATTCTGGAGTTACCTCAAAAAATTAAAAATGGAACAGCCTTATTACTGAGTGATTCCACGTCTAGGAATATACCTGAAGAAACCAGAAACATTAATTCGAAAGAATATATGCACCCCTATGTTAATTGCAGCATTATTTACAACAGCCAATATCAGGAAACAGCCCAAGTGCCCATCAATAGATGAGTGGATAAAGAAGCTGTGGTACATTTACACAATGGTATACTACTCAGCCATTAAAAAGAAGGAAATCTCACCATTTGTGACAGCATGGATGGACCTAGTGGGTATTGTGCTAAGTGAAATAAACTGGTCAGGGAAAGACAAGTACCATATCTTTTCACTTATATGTGGAATCTAATGAACAAAATAAACTAGGAAACAAAATAGAAACAGACTCATAGATACAAAAACTGACTGATATCTGTGTGAGGGGAGGGAATATGTAGAGCTGGGTGAAAAAGGTGAAGGGTTTAAACAAAGAAAAAAATTATAGGCACAAACAACAGTATAGTGATTACCAGACAGAAAGTGTGATAGAAGAAGGTAAAGGGGGGATAAATGGTGATGAGGGGAGACTTGACTTGGAGGGGTGAACACACAATACAATTTACAGATGGTGTATTTTGGAATTCTACACCTGAAACTTATAAAATTTTATTTACCAATGTCACCCAATAAATTCAATAAAATATATTTTTTAATGTTCAAATATTTCTTTGCCACCTTTGTACATAAATCATTGCTATTAGGGTCCACCACCTCATTTGTTGTAGTCTGATATATTTAATGAAACCTAGAATTTTAAGAATTGTACCCTTTATCTTTAGAAACTTCACAATTCTAACACATTCCTATTCTTTTGGGGTATTGTAATGTACCATGCATAACCATAGCAACTGATTAAATCAAGTTATAATTTAATAAGAAATATAATCAAATCTATCTTGTTTAGATAACTCAAGCTCTATGATCAGAAGAAAATCACTAAAATTTCAAGTGCTTTATCAAAAGTATCTGTTGAAGACATGTTTATTATGTAGTATGTTTCACCTTTTGTTTGCAGCAGCTCTTTATTTTTAGTTATATTGCAATTGCCATGAGAATAATAGTAAGTGAGCTCTCTTGAACTAAGTGAGTAGGCATGTTCCTTATAACCAATTTTGAGTTGTAGAGATAACACAAGACAGAAATATTAATTTACTTTTCACATTTCATTATCATGCTAAATTGAAACATAGATTTATGTAGCTATTCCTTGCATAGATCAACCCTAAGTATTAAAGTAGATTTGGAAACAACATAGCAAATAACCAAATTAACTGAAAGACTGGTTTATGCTGCACTTTCCAGAAAATTTTATGTCTTATCTAGTTTAGCTGTCCCTTTCTCCATTTTTATTTTCCATATTGCTCTTTAAGTGTGCATGATCTAATATCTATGTCATAGAGTCAAGAAATTTTAAGTAATATTTTCTAGTGGCTTCATTGTTATTTCTTAGGTTTTTCCATATGCAACAATGTTCTTTTAGAAAGTCATATTATAAACAGTAAAATTAATCTACCTATGCTATTCACAACAAAACTGAAAAGTTAGGTCTCAAGAACTATAAATATTAATCATAATACTAATCTTACTAAGGATATTTATGCTGTGTTCCTGATTAAGATCTAATTATATATCCTCCTCAAACAAATCATCTCTAGTACAACACTCTCTGAAATAGTTGGATCTACTTCAATTTTGAACCAGAAAATATTTTATAAAATACATGTCACATGTTTTATAAAAAGAACATGTTCATGTTTGTAGCAGTTTCACAAGTATTTACCAAGACAATGACCTAAAAGGTAACTATTTGGTACCCAACTTGAAGGATACATTAATATATGTCTCCTCTCCTAGGGTTCTATAAATTTTCAAGAACTTATTTAAACATGAAATGTGTTAAGAAGGAATATATACAATATAACAGAATTATCATGTGCAAATTACAATGCCTGATGGTATTCTTCAAGTAAGATTTACTTAGGAAAAAAGTTACAGCAAAACTGACAAGTTCCTTAACAATATAGATATTGACTCATAACCTTTGGTATATACCATTCTATTATTAAAACTGTGTATCATTTTTAAATCAATTTTTGTCTTACCAACATGAACTGAACAAGAGAAAGAATCCATGAGTAACATAATCCAATTTAATCTAAAAATATTAATATTACTTTTAAATAATGTAAAAGTGAAATTTATCAGTCTAATTTTGTTTGAAAGTAATTTGGAGAGATTGAGAAAAACAGAAAATACTCAAGGACAACAGTGTGGTGATTACAGAGGGGAGGAGGTGGGTTACTGTGGAAGAGGGTATAAGGGGGATAAACAGTGACTGGAAAAAATTAAATTTAAAAAATCCTGTATAATATGAATAAATAAATAAAATAATACTTAAAAAAAGAAAGTAACTTGGTACAAGTTATTCCATTCTTCAAGAGATAAACTTTAAGAATATTATGAGTCTGTGGTTATGATACTGTGTGTAGGAGACAAACTATCAGCTTATCAAAATGGCAATTGTCAAATGATCAGATATTCAGGTTAATATACACTTATTTTCAAAGTACAATAAAATGAAATATAAAGCATCATAAGAAATAACTTAGAAGCAATGTAAAAAACTAAGAAAAATATCCCAAATATCAAAGTTTATTAAACCATATTGTCAAGAATTAATTTTAGATATCTTATATTGAAGCATGACTAATTTACAAACTTTCAAATATTTACAAATTAAAAAAAAAAAAAGATACACTACTTCAAGCATGCATAATGCATGCTTCACTCCCCCCACCCCACACGCATACACCTCATCTTCACCCTTACCCCCACTGTGGCAGTATCTGCTTTCATCTTTATCCAACCTTCTAGGATGCATGACTAAGCATATAGTTCTTTCATCTGAGAAACCATGGAAAAGTGAGCTCTAATTTCCTTTAAGATCCCACATGATATTACATTTAAAATATTATATGAGAATTTAGTTCCATTTTTTTATTTTTCAAAGCCATTTTTATTTTATTTTAAAGCTTTTAATGATTGCAAACATGTTAAAGTTATTAATACTGACAAATGCTAAAAAGCACAATTTTGAGAATTTAATACGTTTAAAATATATTTTTATTGTTGTCACTATTACAGATATCTGCATTTTCTCCCCCTTTGCTTACCTCCACCCAGCCCCCTTGCCCCCTTTCCCTCTAGCCATCACCACACTGTTTTCTGTGTCAAAGGGTTATGTATATGTGTTCTTTGGCTAATCTCTTCACCTTCTTTCATCCAATCCCCACCTCCCTTCCCTCTGACAGCTGTCAGTCTATTCCATGTAGCCATGCTTGTTTCTATTTTGTTTGTCGGTTTATTTTGTTCATTAGATTCCACATATAAGTGAGATCATACGGTATTTGTCTTTCTCTGACTGGTTTATTTCACTTAACATAATATTCTCCAGGTCCATCCATACCATCTCAAAGGGTAAGATTTCCTTCTTTTTAAGGGCAATGTAGTATCCCATTGTGTAAATATACCGCAGGTGTTTTATTCACTCATGTACTAGTGGTCACTCGGAATGTGTCCAGGTCTTGGCTATTGTAAACAACATTGCAATGACCACATGTTATTTTGAAGTAGTGTTTCAGAATTCTTAGGATATATTTTCAGATGTGAGATATCTGAGTAAAAGGCAGTCCCATTTTTTAGAAGATTTTTTTTATTGATTTTTATAGAGAGAAAAAGGGAGAGGGACAGAGAGAAACATCTACTTGAGAGCAAAACATCAATTGGCTACCTCCTGCATGCCCCCTACCTGGATTCAAGCCCACAACCAGGGCGTGTGCCCTGACCAGGTATAGAAGCAGCAATCTTTCCTATTGGTGCATGGGACAATTCCCAACCAACTGAGCCACACTGGCCAGGGCAAAGCAGCTCCATTTTAATTTTTTGAGAAAACTCCATACTGTTTTCTACAGTGGCTGCCCCAGTCTGCATTCCCATCAACAGTGCACTAGGGTTTTCTATTCTCCACACCCTCGCCAGCACTTGTTGTTTGTTGATGATAGCCATTCTGGCAGGTGTAAGATGATATTTCATTGTGGTTTTAATTTGCATCTCTCTGATGATTATTTATGTTGGCCAATATCCTTGTTGAATATAAATGTTAGAATCTTCAACAAAATATTAGCAAGCTGGACCCAACAATACATTAAAAAGATCATGTATCATGATCGAGTGGGATTTATTTGGGATGCTTGCAAGGTTGGTAAAATATTCATAAATAAATAAATGTGATACATCACATAAACAAAATGAAAGATAAAAATCACATGATCGTATTAATAGGTGCAAAGAAAGCATTCAGTAAAATCCAGCACCCATATATGATAACAACTCTCAGGAAAGTGGGAATACAGGGATCATACCTCAACATAGTAAAAGCCATATATAACAAACCTACAGAAAACATCATACTCAATGGAAAAATTAAAAGTGTTACCCTTAAGATCAGAAACAAGACAGGGATGGCCACTTTCACCACTTGTATTCAACATAATACTGGAAGTACTAGCCACAGCAATCAGATAAGAAGAAATAAAATGCATCCAAAATGGAAAAGAGGAAGTAAAACTGTTGTTATTTGTAGATGACATGATATTGTACATGGAGAAACCTAAAGACTCCACAAAAAAAGCTACTAGATGTAATAAATGAATTTTCAAAGTAGCAAGATACAAAATTAAGATTCAAAAATTGGTGGTACTTTTATACACAAATAAAGAACTATCAGAAAGAGAAAATAAGAAAACAATCCCATTTACTATTGCAACAAAAATAAATAAATTCATTACTTAGGAATAAATTTAACCAACAAGGTAAAAATCCTGTACTTAGAAAACTACAGGACATTGAAGAAAGATATCGAGGATGATACAAATAAATGGAAGTATATATTGTGTTCATGGACTGGAATAATTAATATCATTAAAATGTCCTTACTACACAAAGAAATCTATAGATTCAATGTAATTCCTATTAAAATACCAATGGCGCATTTCACAGATATAGAACAAATATTCCACAATTTTTATGAAACAAAAAAGGTTCTGAATAGCCTCAGCAATCTTGAGAAAGAAAAACAAAGTTGGAGGTATTAGAGTAATTGATATCAAACTATATTACAAGACTATTTCAATCAAAACAGCCTGATATTGGCACAAGAATAGGCATATAAATCAATGAAACAGAACAAAGAGCCCAGAAATAAACCCATACCTTTACTGTCAATTAATATTTGACAAAGAAGGCAAGAACATACAATGGAGTAAAAACAGTGTTTTCCATAAATGATGTTGGGAAAACTGGACACGTACATGCAAAAAAAAAAAACCCCACAAAAAATAAACTAAACTGCCAACTTACACCATATACAAGGAAAAACTCGAGATGGATAAAAGACTTAAATGTAAGTAGTGAAACCATAAAAATCCTAGAAGGAAACATAAGCAGTAAAATCTCCGACATTTCTGCTAGCAATATTTTTGCTGATATATCTCCTAAGGCAAGGGAAACAAAGGAAAAGTTAAACAAATAGAACTACATCAAATTAAAACTCTTTTTCATAGCAAAAGAAACCATCAACAAAATGAAAAGAAAACCCACTGTACAGAGAATATATTTGCCAATGATGTATCTGAAAAGGGGTTAATTTTCAAAATATAAAATGAACGTATACAACTCAACATAAGGAAGACAAACAATCCAATTAAAAACTAGACAATGGATCTGAATAGACACTTCTCCAAAGAATACATACAGATGGCCAAGAGACATATGATAAAATGCTCATGGTCGCTAATCATCAGAGAGTTCCATTTTTTAAGGCATGACATTTTTAATTATGGAGTTTTGTTTTTTTTGTTTTAACCTTGAATGTTTTTATTTCTCAATAAACAGAACTTTACAAGTATGGCAGAACAAGGGCTGCCCACAGCTGCTTGAGTATATAACTGGGGCCCAGGTTAGTTTTTTGCATTTTGCTCAGCCAATATTGCATGTGAATTTTATTCAAACCACTGCAAGATGTGTGCTGTCCCAGCAGGAAACAGTGGAAGGAGTTTTGTTAAGTTATGTTTATATATTATTGGCCAAATATTTTAAAAATATTTTCAAATAACAATAAGTGCTCTGAAGAAA
Source organism: Molossus molossus (assembly GCF_014108415.1). Lineage (NCBI taxonomy): Eukaryota > Metazoa > Chordata > Mammalia > Chiroptera > Molossidae > Molossus > Molossus molossus. The sequence goes on along the minus strand of NW_023425355.1, from coordinate 15,121,193 downwards.
AAATAAAACAATGTGATTAGTAAGGATGGGAGATTAAATTTGAATTGGATAGCTTGATGAGTTTCCATGAATCTGATGTGGTTCCATAAATGTAGGTAATTACTGAGTTATAAGGAAGCATCTATGCAGTTATGTGAAGAAAAAGCATTTTTGACAAAAGACAATGAAATAGAGCTAGTGTGTGTGTGTGTGTGTGCGCGCGCGCGTGTGCACACGCATACTAGCTATAAACACAATACATATACATGTAAAATTACCCTTTTTTTTAATTTTTTTCTTAAATCCTCACCCAAGGACATTTTTCCATGTTTTGTTCAGATAGAGTGGGAGGGAGAGAGGGACAAACTGCAACCGAGGTACATGCCCTTAGTGGGAACTGAACCTGGGTCTCTCTGGACCGCAGGTGGACACTCTAACCACTGAGCCAAACCGGCCAGGGCTACTTTACCTTTTTATTGCTATGAATAAACTTAAAAAAAAATACATATAATATCAAGCTCAGTAATTGACATAAATATATAGACACCCATTTAAATTTGAATTCCAGATGAACAGGTCATATTTTTACTAAATGTATGTAACAAATATTGCATCAGAAATATCTACATAAAAATGATTCATGGAGATCCAAAATGTCAGTGGAGTAGGTGGAAGTTACACTAACTTCCTCCCAGGTCCAAAATGAAATTACAACTAAATTATAGAATAATCAGTGTGAATAACCAACTGAAGACTAGTTGGACAGAGTTTTATAACAAAGGATTTACAGAGGAGCTACATTGAGATTTGTAGAAAAGGCAGAGATGCAAAATGTGTTGCCCTGGTGCCCACATGCAGAAGTTGAGAATCCAGAGAAATATCTTAGCTGCAAAGGTCATCATTGAGGAGTGTGACCTTTATTGACCTTTATGTGGTATATCACATAAATTGATTTGTGAATATTGTACCACCCTTGCATCCAAAAATAAGTCTTACTTGATCATGGCGTATGATCTTTTTAATGTATTCATGGAATTGGTTTGATAATATTGACCTATAAGTTTTTTTGTTTGTATGTTTGTTTGTTTGTTTTTGTAGTGTCTCCATCAGCTTTTGGAATTAGGATAACGCTGGCCTCATTAAAAAACAAACAAACAAACAAACAAACAAACAACAACAACAAAAACACCTTGGGAATATTCCCTCTTCTTGAATTTTTTGAAATAGTTTTAAAGGGATAGATGTTAATTCTTGTTTGCCTGTTTTCGAAAATTCATCTGTGAAGCCATCTGGTACAGAAATTTTGTTTACTGGAATTGTTTTGATTACTGCTTCAATTTGATTACTTATAACTTGTGTATTCAAATTTTCTTTTTCTTCTTGATTCAGTATTGGAAGACTGTATGTTTCTAGGAATTTATTCATGTCTTCCAGATTGTCCAATTTGTTGGCATATAGTTGTTTATAATATTTTCTTATAATACTTTCTATTTCTGTGGTGTTAGTTGTTACTTCTCTTTCATTTCTTATTTTATTTGTTTTTCCTCTCTTTTTTCTTGATAAGTCTGGTTAAAGATTTACCAATCTTTTAACCATTTCAAAGAACTAACTCCTGGTTTTGTTAGTCTTCTGTTTTTTGTTGTTTTTTTTTTTCAGACTCTATTTCACTTATTTGTGCTCTTATTTTTATTATTTTCTTGCTTCTACTCACTTTGGGCTTCTTAAGATAGACCTGATTATGTATGTATTTCTATGTATTTCTCACTTAGAACTGTTTTCACTGTGCCCCATAGATTCTCTGTTTTTATTTTCATTTGTTTCAAAATATATTTTGATTTCTTCTTTGATCTTATTGTTAACACATTCATAGGTTAATAACATGTTATTTAACCTCCACTGTTTATGTGATTTTCATTTTTTTTTCTTGTGATTGATTTCTAGTTTTATACCACTGTGGTTGGAGAAGATACTTGATATGATTTCAATTTTCTTAAACTTATTGAGACTTGTTTTGTGTCCTAACATGTGGTTTATCCTAGAAAATGTTCAATGTGCACTTAAAAAATGTATATTCTGCTGCTTTGGGGTGAAATGTTCTTAAAATATCAATTAAATCTGGTTCAGTGTATCTGGTTTAAGGCCACTCTTTCATTTATCTTTTTTTGTTGGCTTGTATGTGTAACAGTCAATGCCGACCACAATGTATGAACTGCTGTGTGGGGGCAGACCCCACGAAGCTAAATTTGCTGCATCAGGGTCTGATGCCTGTTGAGATTTCCCTTTGGCTGTGCAGCTTGTGGAGCTAATTGGGTCATGCTCTGATTTGGTCTCAAGCCTTCCCTGGGGTTGTTTCTTGGGCCACTTGGGAGAAACTCCAGGGCAGGTCAGTATCAGGCACTGTTTGTGACCAGCCCTGAGCTACCTGTTTGAAATTACAAAGTAATTCACAGTGTGTGGCTATCTCTCATGGGCCTAGGTATGTGTGTGTGAGGGACCAAACTGTTTACCAAGGCCAGTTTCCACTAGCACTAAACCCAGGTGCATGTCAGCAAATGGCTCACATGTATATGAGGGAGGCTCTCAGTGAGTAGAGTTCACCAGTAGATAGGTGTGAGTGGTGTTCACCAGACTCATACATATTCAAACTCGATGACAGTGCTGGGATTGAGGACACAGAGCAATATTTTCAAGGTACTCCAAGGTCAGAGGCTACTCGCCAGGGGTCTGCGAGGTGGTGGAGAAGAGTCACAAGTAGTCATCAGGGTGAGGCCATCAGAGTTCAGCAGGCCCAAGCAGATCAAGATTTGACCATATGCCTGGCTGGTGTGGCTCAGTGGTTGAGCATCAACCTATGCACCAAGAGGTAGCCAGTTAAATTCCAGGTCAGGGCACATGCCCAGGTTGTGGGCCCGATCTCCAGTGGCGGGGGGGGGGGAGGCATAAAAGAGGCGGCCAACCAATATTCTCTCTCATCAGTGTTTCTATCTCTCTCCCTCCCCCTTCTTCTCTCTCTAAAATCAATAAAGAAAAATCATTAAAAAAAAAAGATTTGGCCATATGAAGGAAGGGTTCTGCCAGAAATGGTGGTACTGGTTTGGTGTGGGAGGGACAAATGGCCCTCATCCTATAGCTACACAACTCAGTTTTTCCCAGAGTCTGCCTATACTTCCTGCTATCTTGGCTATTTTCAAACAATTCTGCAATGTATCATATTTAATTAACCTTTTTTTTTGTTTGGATAAATATCCAGATGTGGAATTGTTGGCATATATGGTAATTCTATTTTTAGTTTTTTGAGGAATCTCCATACTGGTTTCCATAGTCGCTGCACCAATTTATACTCCCACCAGCAGTGTAGAGGGTTCTCTTTCCTTCACAACCTCATCAACACTTGTTGTTTGTTGATGTGCTGCTGATAGCCATTCTGACAGGTGTGAGGTGTTATCTTACGGTGGTTTTGATTTGCATTTCCCTAATGATTAGTGATGAGGAGCATCTTGCCAGGCTGCAAATTCATTTCAATGGACTAGTAATGAGATTATCTTAAAAAGTAATGACCTCCCAAATTAAGCAGCCATCATGTAATTGAAAAAGAGTTGAGAGGAAACTACCATGTTACTCAGTTGTGTTGATGCTCTGCCAGAAACATAAAAGCATTTTCCAACGGAAAATATCTAAAAATCTAGGCATGTACTTATCATCCAGAAAAACACAGGCTGTGTTCAGAATTTAATAGTTGCTAACATGTTAAAGATCGATCTTTCATCTCTGTATTTTGTATAATAGGTTTTATGAACAACACTTCAGTGCCTGTTATATCACTTGAGTATGAAATCTGAAAATGGATATTCAGAAGTCAGCAAGATGGCAGACTAGGAAGCTCCAGACCCTCTTTCCCCATCAGAAACATTAAAAACAAACAAACAAACAAATAGTTATAGACTCACCGAAATAACTTTGTAAAAAACTATTTATTTATGCATTCATTGGTTGATTCTTGTATGTGCCCTGCCCAGGGATTGAACCCGCAACTGCAGAAAACTATTTAAAAATCTACAACCACCAAGTAAACGCTGAATCAAGAAAAAGTCATATTTAAAACAGTTTTTGTAGCATTTTTAGTTGCCCTTGCTTCATGCCTTCCCTGGCAGAATGCAGCCAGGAGGAAGTAGTCCAATTCCTGATTTTCTCCCTTAGGCCACAAGGAGCAAAGTAGAACATATTCATAACATTCTAACATGCCTGTGAGCTGCCTGAAGAATTTGTTCCTGCTCAACTAAGTCAAAGCTTACATGAGATGCAGTGGCTTAGTTTAGATCTCAGGCTCATGAAACCTGCAGAAGACAGTGGCAGCTGCTGCATATGTAAAAACTCAAGGAAAACTGCAGGACTGTTCACATCTGGGGGCAAAAGATTAAAGCAGAGGAATATAGTAGATCATCTGAGATCCCTAGAAGAAACTGAGGATAGACTCTTTGGAGAATCAAGACATTCAAAGCAACCCTGCATGGAGCAGAAATTGAGGGTTGGGGACAGTACCAATATAGGCCCAAGTAAACTGCATGCCCAATAAAAGACTTAAGAAACCTTAAGCGGTCACCACAAACGATCCCAAGGCTCAGAGGCCCAGTAGTTAGTGAAGATTTTTGTTTTCTGGTTTTTTTTTTTTTACCAGATTGCAGATAATGAGAAAGCTGGTAGTTTTTTCAAGTACCCAATTTTCAACAAAAGATCCTATGTTACACAAAGAAACAGGAAAACGTAGCTTAAGTAAAGTCACAAAACAAATCTCCAGAAACTGTCCCTGAAAAAAGCACAGGCATCTGACTTACTAGACAATGACCTTAAAACAACCATCTTAAATATGTTCAAAGAGCTAAGAAAGACTGTTGGGAAAATTAGAACTTTTGTACATTGCTAGCAGAAATGTAAAATGGTACAACTGTTATGGAAAATAGTATGGCGTTTCCTCTCTGGTCCGCGGGCCAGTGCTCTAACCAGTGAGCCAGTCTGGCCAGGGCAGTATGGTGTTTCCTCAATTAAACATAGAGATACTATATGATTCAACAATTCTACATCTGGGGATTTTAACTAAATAATTGAAAACAGAAACTTTGACAGATATTTGCACATCATGTTCACAGCAGCATTAATCACAATAATCAAAAGGGGGAAGCAACTCAAGTGTTCATTGACAAATGAGTACCTAAAAAACAGAACATTATATATATAAAATAAAATAAATATAAAATATTATAAAATATTATTCTGCTTAGAAAGAAAATGTTGACACATGCTACAATATAAATGAACTTTAAAAACATGTTAAGTTAAATATGTTGATCATAGTTTATATAAATATTAGATGATTTCACTTATATGAGTTACCTAGAGTAGATCAATTCATAGAGGCTGAATGGAAAATCATGTTTGCCAGGAGTAGGTGGGAAAGATTGGGAATTATTGTTCAATGGGTGTGGAGTTTTCATTTGGGAAGGTGGAAAAATATTCTGGAGACGGATAATAGTGATGTTTACACAACAATGTGAATGCATTTAATTTCACTGGACTGTATTTAAAAATGGTTAATATGGTAAACTTTGTTTTACATATTTTACTGCAATTTAAAAAATAGTAAAAAATACATTCTCAAAGTGTTGACATAGTCAGTGACAGTATATTTTATAATAAGTTAACTAACTAACAAATATTTATACCAAGAAATAAAAAAAACTAAAGTTGTAGCCTCTACTGAATACAATTTTGATTTTATATGCAAAAGCATAATTTTTGTAAATGTTTAAGTATGCACAGAAGTTCTCTGTTTTAGACATTTCCAAATTCTTGTGTATAATGTCTGTCTTTTTTACAGGCACTCTGGAAGATTATGTTTCACTTTCCTCTTATTCCAATTATTCAAGACCAGGTATACTTTGAGCCAGTGAGTTTTAAGGGGAAGTCACATGTAATGACAGTGATGTGTGTTACGTATCAAATAATGTTATTTACCCAACAATGAGGTATCACATCACACCTGTCAGAATGGCCGCCATCAACAAATCATCAAACAAGTGTTGGCGAGGATGTGGAGAAAAGGGGACTCTAGTACGCTGCTGGTGGGAATGCAGACTGGTGCAGCCGCTGTGGAAAACAATATGATGTTACCTCAAAAAATTAAAAATTGAACTTCCATTTGACCCAGTAATCCTACTCCTGGGAATATACCCTAAGAAGCCTGAAACACCAATCAGAAAGAATATATGTACCCCCATATTCATAGCAGCACTATTTACAATAGCTAAGATCTGGAAACAGCCCAAGTGTCCATCAGTAGATGAATGGATATAAAAGCTGTGGTACATGTACACAATGCAGTACTATGCAGCTATAAGAAAGAAAGATCTCTTATCCTTTGAAATGACATGGAGGGACCCGGAAAGTATTATCCTAAGCAAAACAAGCCAAGCAGAGAAAGACAAATACCACATGATCTCACTTATTTGTGGATTATAATGAACATAACAGTCTGAGGAATAGGGTAGACCCCAGAGATGTGGAAGTAGGGTACAGACTGACAACCCTCAGAAGAGGGGGTGGTGGCAGGAGGGAAGAGATAAACCACAGAACTTATATGCATGTACACATAACCGATGGACACAGACAACAGAGCCGGGTACGAGGTGGGGAAGATGGGGAGGAGGATGTTAATGGGGAGAAAAAGGAGAAACATCTGTAACAAAAATAAATTAATAAAAATAATAATAATGTTATTTCCCTATGCAGAATTCCAGTTTTCTCTGCCCCTGTCACAGCATCTGACAAAATAGGGGGGGGGGGGGCACACAATCCTGATAATGTACTTATAAATTGGTGACATCTCTGTCATTCTGGTGTGATGAGTGGCTAAGAAGCAGAAGCTCTGGTTGATCCCCATGGGACATATGGCATGAGGGAGAGCTGAAGCTTTATTGATGAGCCACAGAGATTTTGTGGTTGTTGTTACTATAGCAAAACCTAGCCTATCATGACCAATATACTACAGAAATAGATACAACTAGTTTTTTAAATCACAATGATTAGAAATGTTGCAAAAGTAAGTTTTAATATTGTTTTATGCAGCTATGATACAAGAAATATAATGTCTAAAAATAAGAGAATATGTCATCCTTTGGATATTCATTCAATAAGTATGAACTGTATAGCCTATGCCAGGCACTCTACTAATCACTGAGTAGATTCATTGAATAGACAGTTACTTTTCTTGTGAAATTTATAATCTAGCGCTTGATAATGGCTGGCATTTATTAGTAATTATTAGGCTAAATGCTTAGTGTTTTTATACACACTCTCTTATTTCATCTCTGTGAAGTTAATACTATTACAATCCCCATTTTATCAACAAGAAAATTAAGACTTAGCAAGTTTAAGTGCTAGGACAAGATCACACAGCATATAAGGGGCAAAGCAAGCTTTGAAGTCATATAGCTCTGCTAATGCCAGAATACAGGCTCTTAACCATTATATTATACTAAGTGCTCATGAGCATTCTTCCAACTTTGAAATACAAAAGAATAAACTGTGGATGTGGCCTGGAATGAATATTTTCACCAAATTTCCTATGCAAATTTGATATACTATAAACTTAAAAGACAAAGCAAAACAAAAAAAACTCATGCAAGTGGAAAGAATTTGAAAAGCATTGCAGTATATTATATAGGAAAAGTATTCTACCAGTTCACATCAAAAAGAACAGTCTCTAAATAATTCCTATCACAGTGAGAATAAATTTGTACTGACTCATGCACATTTTTCCTTCTGCCTTCTTTTCCTCTTAGAATTGACAAGTGATAAAAGGGTTAGCAACATTAAAGCTGTAGATACTTAGTCTAACCCTCTACAGAAAGTCTGGTGTGGGTAGTGAGCATCAGCAAGCATGAAGTGAAGATGAAAGGGATGAACAGCCTATTAGCCAAATTTCAATGGGAAATCAATCAAAACAACTCATTCAATCATCAATATTTCTCTAAAAGCTATTCTAGATTTTAACAATTTAATCTTACTGGTAAAAATATGTTTTGTTTCAAATTAAGTAATAAAAATGGATATAAATATTTGTATGTAAATTGGGTTATTCACTGTTTACATGTGGGTTCACTTTATTTATTAAAATGAATTTACCGAGATTAAAATATTCATTATAGTTAAGCACATGTTGCTTTAATATGAGTACATGAACTTTATTATTACTAAAGCTTAAATAAATCTGAATGTGACAAGCACAAAATTAAATGTGGCACATAATGAGCTTAAACAGCTAATTAGATTTTCTTGGTCCATTTTATATCTAAAAATTATGGAGTAGCAGTAATACCAATTAGATAAACCATATTATTAAACAAGAGAACTAATGTTTTAAATCCATCTACTTTTGTCTATAACTTTTCCCAAAAGGATTTTTAAAAATTTATCTTCATTGTTAAAAGTAGTACAGATGCCTCCTTGCCCCAATCCCCATTGTCCCCCTCCACCCCACTCCTGCCCTCCAACACCAGGCCTTCACGACACTATTATCTATGCCCATGAGCTATGCATATAAGTTCTTTGGTTAATCTCTTCCTGCCCCCACCTTTCCTCTGAGATTCATTAGTCTATTCTATGTTTCCATGTCTCTGGTCTATTTTGTTCATCAGTTTATTTTGTACATTAGATTCCACATGTAAGTAAGATCATGTGATACTTATCTTTCTCTGACTGGCTTATTTAGCTTAGCATAGTACTCTCTAGATCCATCCATGTTGTCTCAAAGGGGAAGAGATCTTTCTTTCTTACAGCTGCATAGTATTCCATTGTGTAAATGTACCACAGCTTTTTTATCCACTCATCTACCAATGGACACTTGGGCAGTTTCCAGATTTGTACACTTTTATGTTTTACTATACTATGTAAATTATATATTATATGATATATAGTTATATATTATGTCTTATATACTAAACTATATATAAATTACATTTTATATATCAAAGATGTTTTAATTTTACCTTAATTTAAATATGACCTAGATAGGTACTATATGCTAGGCGCTGATGGTATAAACTTAAATAAGATATGGTTTATATCCACTAAGAGATATAGTACCAAAATATAAATTGTTTGAGAAAATTTCTCCCCATAATTATGCTTTAACTCTCTTTTCAATCTCAAGTAGAATTCACAGAGATTTCTGGAAAGAAATATACATATACTTTTATCATTTCAGTACTGGGAATAAATCAATCCTTTCTTTGTAGGAGACAATCTATTATAGGAAATCTTAAGTAAAGTTTAAAGTAATTCTTAGGAAGGGTCAATATAAGCTAAATTTTAGGTTTTGAATTTTATTTATAAACAGTTTAACCTTAAAAATTTTTTAGCTGAATTTTATTCAGCTACCTATGGTATTTTCAACCCATGTACTCATTGCTAAGTCCAAGGAGGTTTGCTAACTTTGCTTAGTGGAATCCAATGTCCAGAATAGTCTTATTAGACAGAGCACTTGCTCTGTATTCTTCTCTAATCACAGGGCCTTCTTAACATGAGAGTCACTCCCTTGATCTTTCATTGTGATTTCAGGGAGGCTGTTGTTGTTTCAGTGAGTGTGGCGTTGTTTTTGTGAGAATACTCTGCTGCGCTGCTTTTAACCCATGTAAAACTGCACTATGAAATAAAACTTTAGATTAACATTTAGTAGTATTTTTTTTTTAATAAATGAAACTGTACAATGCTATTATATTGGATTATTCACCATTGTTGTAGTTTTTCTGAAGTGCTAAACTAAAACTAGTTGTAGTTATAACCAATGAGGCACATTGCCAAACAACCACAGTAGTGCCTTTGGTACAGCCTATGACTTAGACATAAGGAGGAATTAAAGCATGCAACCTTGGCCTCATTATTCCCATGTTCTCATGAACCTAGCACAACTTTCAACATGTTTGAGTGTTTCTATGCTGTTTCATTTAAGTTGATTCATTTTTTTTTTATAATCTGTGTCACTGTCTATAATATCTTCTCTTTTCTGCACAGCATAATTATTTTTCTCAGTCAAGAAATTTAAATATTCCATAAATGTCTCAAAGAGTAACACTATATTTGTTTTTGATGGTACTTGTCATATCACATTTTAATGATAATATTAGAGAAGTTTTAATGATTACATTTTTATTAAAACATTTATTTATTTTAATCCTCACCCGAGGATTTTTTCCATTGATTTTCAGATAGAGTGGGAGGGAGGGAGAGAAAGAGGAAAAAAGAAGATGGCGGTGGGCAGGACTGGAGGGAAGGTGAGTGCGTGCGAGGGTGAACTAGTGTGTGAGAGGGTGTGAGTGGACATGAAGGTTGATGACCAAACTCGTGCAGTGCAGAGACGCAGAGCAGAAGGTTCCTGTGCTGTGGAAGGGAGCAGCTGGTTACTGCAGTAAGCGGCTCTTCAGGGCGCTTCTCCCTGCGCTGTGGGGGCGGTCCCACCATTTTGGAAGATCCCGGGTCTTCCCTGGGAGGAGGCAGTGGGAGCAGCTAAGGCCCAGCAACCTGAGCCCACCAGTGCACCTGACACCATCAGACCAGTGGATACTCTCTGTCAAGACAGACCAGTGCACAGTAGTGGAGCTAGCCCCATGGGGTAGCAGCACTTCCCAGATGCCAGCAGCAGGACCTGGGGCTCCACAGAGGCCAGTGTGACCCAGCTGCCCACAAGAGCAGTGGGAAGCCAGGGCTTAAGAGGGTCTGGTAAGATCCAGCTGCCCGCGGGACCTGTGGGATACTGGGGCACCAGAGAGACCTGTGCAATCCAGCAGCCCACAAGATAGGTGTGGAACCAGGTCTCCAAAGGGACTGTGCGATCCAGCTACTCATGAGACCTGTGGGGTGTTGGGGCACCAGAGAGACCTGTGCGACCCAACTGCCCACAAAATAGGTGTGGAGCCTGGTCTCCAAAGGGACTGTGTGATCCAGCTACCTGTGGGACCTGCTGGGAGCTAGGGCATCAGAGAGGCCTGTGTGACCCAGTTGCCCACAAGATAGGCATGGAGCCAGGTCTCCAAAGGGACAATGCAATCCAGCTGCCCACGGGACCTGTGGGGAGCTGGGGCACCAGAGAGGCCTGTGAGACCCAGCTGCGCACAAGATAGGCAAGGAGCCCAGTTTCCAGAAGAGACTGTGTGATTCAGCTCCCCACAGGAACAGCAGGAAGCAGGGGCTCCAATGGGGCCTGCACAACCCAGCTGCCCACAAGATCAGAGGGGGGCCAGAGCTCCAGTGAGGCCTGTGCAACACAACTGCCCACAGTATGGACAGGGAGTGCAGCTCCAACAGGACCTGAGCTATATAGCTACAGGTGGCACCAGCAACCAGCTGGGAACACAGCTCTAGAGAGGCCCATGTGATCTAACAGCAGCACCTACCGGGACACACCAATACCAGCCCCAGTAGTCAATTCTCCAGAATCCACAGCAGGCAAGAGGCGACATGCAACAGAAGAGTCTGGGAGGCACAGTAGCCTTATTTCATATACAAGGAGCTGCCTACACATCCAAACATTCCTCACTGGGTCTAGAGCTACCTGCCGGCTAAAATGAGGAGACAAAGAAACAGCACCCAAAGAGAATAAAAGGAGGAATCACCAGAAAAGGAACTACAGGAAATGGAAGACATCAACTTGTCAAATAAAGAATTCAAAGCAATGATTTTAAGGATGCTCAAACAATTTGGTGAGAACTACAAGCAACTTAATAAGAATTATGAAGAGGTCATTGGGAACTACTTCAGCTTAAAAAAAGAGGTAGAAGCTATGCATAAAAATCAAGAGGAAATAAAGAATGACATAGCAGTTATGAAAAATAGCTTAGAAAGGTTCAGTAGTAGATTAGAAGAAGCTGAAGACTAAATCAGTGACTTAGAAGATTAGGTAGAGAAAAACACCCAAATAGAGCAGCAAATAGAAAAAAAAAATTAAAAGCAGGAGGAAATTTTAGGGGAGCTGTGGGACAATATATAATGTAACAACATTCTCATTATAGGTATACCAGAAGGAGAAGAATCAGAGAAAGGAATAGAGAACCTGTTTAAAGAAATAATGACAGAAAACTTCATTAAACTGGTGAAGGAAAAAGTCACACAAGTCCAGGAAACACAGAGAGTCCCATGCAAGATGAACCCCAGAAGACTCACAGCTAGACACATCATAATAAAAATGGCAAACATTAAAGACAAAGAAGGAATCTTAAAGGAAGCAAGAAAGAGACAGAAAGTTACCTACAAGGGAGCTCCCATTAGACTGTCAGCTGATTTCTCAATAGAAACACTGCAGGCCAGAAGGGAGTGGCATGAAGTATACAAAGTAATGCAAGGCAAGGGTCTGAATCCAAGACTACTCTATCCAGCAAATATATCATTCAAAATTGAAGGAGAAATAAAGAGCTTCACAGATTTAAAAAAAAACTAAAGGAATTAACCACCACCAAACCAGCACTGCAAGAAATGCTGAAGGGACTGTTGTAAGAGAAGAAAAAAAGAGGGGGGGTGGACACAGGAACAAAATTAAAATAGCAACTAATAACTATTTATCAATAATTACCTTAAATGTAAATGGCTTAAATGCTCCAATCAAAAGACATAGCGTAGCTGACTGGATAAGAAAGCATGACCCATATATATGCCGTCTACAAGAGACCCACCTCACAACAAAAGACTCACACTGGATAAAAGTGAAAGGATAGAAAAAAATTTTCCAAGCAAATGGAAATGAAAAGAAAAAAAAACTGTTGTAGCAATACTCATATCTGACAAGATAGACTTCAAAACAAGGGCCATAATAGGAGACAGAAAAGGTCACTACATAATATTAAAAGGATCAATTCAACAAGAGGATATAAACCTCATAAACATGCACACCAAATACAGAAACACCAAAATATATTTTAAAACTTCTGGAGGACTTCAAAGGAGAGATCAATAGCAACACGATCATAGAGGGTGACTTTAACATGCCACTGACACCACTGGATAGATCTTCAAGACATAAATTAACAAGAACATAAAGTCCTTACCAGACAAACGAGATCAGTTGGACTTTATTGATATTTACAGAATATTTCACCCCAAAGCTGCAGAATATAATTCTTGTCAAGTGCACATGGGAAATTCTCAAAGATAGACCACATGTTAGGACACAAAGCAAGTCTCTTCAAATTCAAGAAAATAGAAATCCTATCAAGCATCTTCTCAGATCACAGTGGCATGAAACTAGAACTCAATTACAATAAAAACACACAAAAACATTCAAACACTTGAAGGCTAAATAACATGTTATTAAACAACAAATGGGTTACTAACAAGATCAGGGAAGAAACTTAAAACTTCCTGGGAACCAATGAAAATGAACACACAACAACACAAAAACTATGGGACACAGCAAAAGCAGTCCTGAGAGGGAAGTTCATAGCGCTACAGGCCTACCTCAAGAAACAACAAAAATTCCTAATTGACTTTCTAACACTACAACTTAAAGAACTGAAAGTAAGTGAAAAGAAAAACCCAGAGCTAGTAGAAGAAAGAAAATATTAAAGATCAGAGCAGAAATAAACGATATAGAGTCCAAAAAAAACAATTCAAAAGATCAATAAAACAAAAACCTGGTTGTTTGAAAAGATAAACAGGATTGATAGACCTTTAGCCAGAGTCACCAAGAAATAAAAATAGAGAAACCAAATAAATAAAATCAGAAATGAAAGAGGAGAAGTACAACTGACACCACAGAAATACAAAGGATCATCGAAACATACTATGAACAATTATATGCCAACAAATTGAACAATTTAGGAAAAATGGACAAATTTCTAGAAACACACAGCCTCCCAAAACTGAACTAGAAAATTTGAACAGACCAATGATAACAAAGGAAATTAAATTGTAATTAAGAAACTCCCAGCAAACAAAAGCCCAGACCCAGATGGCTTCATGCGGGAGTTTTACTGAAAATTCAAAGAAGATCTGATACCTATTCTCCTCAAACTATTACAAAAAATCCAAGAAGATGGAACACTTCCAAACTCATTTTATGAGGCCAACATAATCCTAATTCAAAAAGCAGATAAAGACACTCCAAAGAAAGAAAACTACCAATATCCCTGATGAACACAAATGCCAAAATCCTTAACAAAATATTAGCAAACCGAATCCAGCAATATATCAAAAAATTATTCATCATGACCAAGTGGGATTCATTCCAGAGATTCAAGGATGGTACAATATTCGCAGATCAATAAATGTGATACACCACATAAACAAAAGAAAAGATAAAAGCCATATGATCATATCAATAGATGCTGAAAAAGCATTCAACAAAATCCAGCACCCATTTCTGATAAAAACGCTCAGCAAGGTGGGAATAGAGGAATCATATCTCAACATAATAAAGGCCATATATAAAAAACCTACAGCCAACATCATACTCATTGGCAAAAACTAAAAGCATTCCCCTTAAAAACAAGAATAAGACAGAAATGCACACTTTTGTCACTCTTATTTAACATAGTACTGGATGTCTTCACCACAACAATTAGACATGAAAAAGGATAAATAAATAAAGTGGATCCAAATGGGAAAGGAGGAAGTGAAGCTGTCATTATTTGCAGATGACATGACATTGTACATAGAAAACCCTAAAAACTCCATCAAAAATTTACTAGACTTAATAAATTAATTTGGCGAAGTAGCAGGATACAAAATTAACATCAAGAAATGACGGCATTCTTATACACCAATGATGACTCACAGAAAGAGAAACTAAAAAAACAATCCCATGTACCATCACAGCAAAAAAATTAAGATACCCCAGAATAAACTTAACCATAGAAGTAAAGGACCTCTTCACAGAAAACTACAGGTCATTGAAAAAAGAAATAGAAGGAGATATAAAAAAGTGTAAGCACATACCTTGTTCATAGATTGGAAGAATTAACATCATTAAAATGTCCATACTACCCAAAGCAATCTATAGATTCAATGCAATCCTCATCAAAATACCAATGACATACTTCACAGAATTAGAACAAACACTTTAAAAGTTTATATAGAACCAAATAGCCACAGCAATCTTGAAAAAGAAGAACAAAGTAGGAGGGATCACATTACCAGATTTCAGGTTATACTACAAAGCTACTGTAATCAAACAGCTTGGTACTGGCACAAGAACAGGCAAATAGATCAATGGAACAGAATAGAAAACACAGAAATTGACCCAAGACAATATGCTCAATTAATATTTGACAAAGGTGGCAAGAGCATACAGTGGAGTCAAGACGGTCTCTTCAATAAATGGTGTTAGGAAAATTGGACAGCTACTTGCAAAAAAATGAAGCTAGACCACCAACTTACACCATACATATGAATAAACTCAAAATGGATAAAGACTTAAATATAACTCGTGATTCTTTTTTTTTTATCCTCACCCAAGGATATTTTTCCATTTTTTGTTCAGATAGAGTGGGAGGGAGAGAGAGGAAGAGAGAGAGAAACATCGACGTGAAAGGGACACATCGAGTGGCTGCCACCCGCACAACCAACCAGCGCCGGGGACAAACTGCAACCAAGGTACGTGCCCTTAGTGGGAACCGAACCCGGGTCTCTCTGGACTGCAGGCCAACACTCTAACCGCTGAGCCAAACTGGCCAGGGCTAACTCATGATTCTTAAAAATTCTAGAAGAAAATGCAGGCAACAAAATATCAGACATCATACACAGCAGAATTTTCACTGATACAACACCAAAGGCATGAGAAACAAAGGAAAAAATGAACACATGGGGCTACATCAAATTCAAAAGCTTCTGCACAGCAAAAGAAACAACCATCAAAACAAAAGGGATCCCACTATGTGGGAGACCACAATTGCCAACGATGCATCAGATAAGGGGTTAATTTCCAAAATATATAAAGTACTCATACAGCTCAAGAAGAGAAAGACAAAGAACCTAATTAAATAATGGGCAGAAGACCTAAATAGACACCTCTCCAAAAAGGACATACAGATGGCCAAGAGACACATGAAGAAATGTCAATGTCACTAATCATCAGAGAGATGCATATTAAAACAACTATGAGGTATCACCTCACACCTGTCAGAATGGCCGCCATCAACAAATCATCAAACAACAAGTGTTGGTGAGGGTGTGGAGAAAAGGGGACTCTAGTACATTGCTTTTGGGAATGCAGACTTGTGCAGCCACTATGGAAAACACTATGGTATTATCTCAAAAAGTTAAAAATTGAATTGCCATTTGACCCAGTGATCCCACTTCTAGGAATATACTATAAGAAACCTGAAACACCAATCAGAAAGAATATATGTACCCCTATGTTCACAGCAGCACTGTTTACCATAGCTAAGATCTGGAAACAACTCAAGTGTCCATTAGTAGATGAGTGGATAAAAAGCTGTGGTACATGTACACAATGGAATACTATGCAACTGTAAGAAAGAAAAATCTCTTATCCTTTGCGATTGCATGGAAGGACCTGGAGAGTATTTTGCTAAGTGAAACAAGCCAAGCAGAGAAAGACAAATATTACATAATCTCACTTACTTGTGGAATATAATGAACTAAACAAACTGATGAACAAATTTGACCCAGGGACGTAGAGGTGGGGTAAAGACTGACAAGCCTCAGAGGAGGGGGGGTTGAGGTAGAGGAGATAAATCACAGAACTTATATGCATGTATGCATAACCAATGGACATAGACAACAAAGCTGGGGATGGGTGGGGGGATGGGGAGGAGGGTGCCAATGGGGGAAAAAGAAGAAATATCTGTAACAAAGACAAATTAATAAAAAAAAGAGGGAGAAACATCGGTGTGATAGACACGCCCATTGGTGCTTCCCGCATGACCCCAACCAGGGTCAGGTATCAAACCACAACCGAGGTATGTGCCTTTGACCAGAATCGAACCATGACTTTTGGTCTGAGGGCCACTGTTCTAACCACTGAACAACACCAGCCAGGGCTTATTAAAATATTTAAAAGAAAGAGGGCAGTATGTACCTAGAGGTGATGATCTCAAGAACCTAAGTAGTGGGTTTCATGAATTTTGAGAACTTCTGCCTTCTAGTGATGCCACACTAATCTTTACTGACTTGAAGGTAATATTCTCAGTATTGTGTCTAACTACTGCATTTTAGTGTCTAGTGGAAGGAAAACTGTTCATTGCTCGGTAATCATAGGCATACTACCCCTTTGCATTCCCTATGTCACCTAATGACAGAAGACCAATGAAAATCATTTATCCTGTCCCTAAATTACCAGTAATGACTGTTGGGGTTATGTATAATTGTAACAAAAGTTTCAATCCTCTTATGTGCTGCTTTCTGAAATCTATCCCTTTGCTGTTGATAGAATATTGACAGGACTTCTGTATGACATGGGATAGTGACAATCTCATATAAGCAGAGCTTAATAGATGTGAATGTTTATATCTTATTTTACACTGAAAAATAACTGAAATATTTGAAATGCTGTACCAAATGCCAGGAGTCTATTTTACCAGAATAGCCACTATCGAATGTTTTTTCAATACAAAGTTTGTCTAAAATACAAATAAAGAAAATGTTCAATACACAGTATAAAGTTGTTATGTGGGAATCTTTTTATACTGTTTTGACCTTCCTGCATAAACACATATTACTTGAGTAAAATATTTTCAACGTTGCCTAGATTATTATGTGTATGTAGGTATACACACACACACACACACACACACACACACACACACAAACACATTTTTCTTTCCCCCCCCAAAAAAAATTAAAGGTGCACCATTTCAATTAAACTGTTGGCCCTACAGGGAACTGTAAACCCATTCATTCACTTTATTTATAATAAGCAATATAATTTGTCCTAATGCTCACTTATACACAGTTCTGATTAAATTCACTATAAAATAAATCTACTAGAAAATGGTCACAGTCAACTAATAAATGCTTGGTTTTTGTATGTGACTTGAGTGAAGTCACATTTAATCTACATGACTCAAAGAAACCATGAGTGAATGAAGATACAGTAGTTCCCCCCTCACCTGCAGTTTTGTTTTCTGTCGTCTCAGTTACCCATGGTCAACTGTAGTCTGAAAATATTAAATGGAAATTTTCAGAAATAAACAATTCATGAGTTTTAAATTATGTGGCATTCTGAGTGGTGTGATGAAATCTCACACTGTCCCATTTTATCCTTCCCAGGACGTGAATAATTCCTTTGTCCAGCACATCCAGGCTGTATATGCTCCCTTCCCATTAGTCACTTAGTAGCCATCTGGATTATCAGATCCATTTTCATGGTATCACAGTGCTTGCGTTCACGTGACCCTTATTTTACTTAATAATGGCCCCAAAATGCAAGAGCAGTGATGCTGGTTATTCAGATATGCCAAAGAGAAGTCATAAAGTGCTTTCTTTAAGTAAAAATGCAAAGGTCTTGACTTAAGGGGGGGGGGATGTATGCTGAGGTTGCTAAGGTCTATGGTATTAATCTTCTACCCATGAAATTGTGAAGAAGAAAATAGTAATTTGTGCTAGTTTTGCCATCATATCTCAAACTGCAAAAGTTATAGCCACAATGCATGATAATTGCTTAGTTAAGATGAAAAGACATTATATTTGTGGGAGGGGAACATGAACAGAAAACATGTTCTGATTGACAGCAATATGTTGCAAAGCATTAAGCCTATACAAAGATTTCAGCAAGGTATTTCCTGAAATAAGTGACACCAAACCATTTACTGCAAGTGTAGAATAATGATCAGTTCAGCATTTTATCTCACATCATCACATGGGTGGGTACAGTACAATGGGATATTTTGAGAGGGAGAAAGGGGGGGAGAAAAAGAGAGAGCATTTGTATAAATTTTATTACAGTATATCCTTATAATTGTTTTATTTTATTAGTAGTGTGTCTGTTAATTCTTACTATGCCTAGTTTATAAATTAAACTTTATCATAGGTAGGTATGTACAAAAATAAATATAGTATACATAGGGTTCAATATTACCCATATTTCAGGAATCCACTGGAGGTCTTGGAACATATCTTTTGCAAATAAGGAGGGACTACTCTACAACTAATAAATGACCGTAGTACAATTCAGACTTAGGTCTATTTTTTTTTTTTAATCCTCACACAAGGACACTTTTCCATTTTTTTCTTCAGAGAGAGAGAGAGAGAGACATTGATGCGAGAGAGACACATCGACCGGCCACCTCCCAGAGGACCCAGGGACTGAACCACAACCTAGGTGCATGCCCTTGACCAGAAGCAAACCTGCAACTCTTCAGTTCACCAGTCGATGCTTTAACCCCTTAACCAATAGTCTACATGTAAGTCATTTTATCAAAGTACTTATTTGTACTACATCTAAGAAACAGATTAAAATAGATGCAATAAACTCAATAGGATATTGTTTGGCATTCATATTAGCTATGCACTTGCATAAAATGGAACATGCCTAATTAAACATCACTGAAACAAATAAGTAAATCCAATACTAGAATTTTAAACACAAGTGAGCCAGTCAAGATGTTTTGTTGTTTTTAATCAGGGGATCTTACTAGAGCTATTGAACTTATTGCAGATAGCCACACTAGCCATGGTCAACATGTTCATGAAAGATCGATTGCATTATTATTTTATTTTGTTCTTCAATTGTATTTCTGGCAGAAAGGGTACAAGACTGACCCAGTAGGAAAGTAGTACATGTTATAAGTAATAGCACTTTCAGAAACAGTGACTTATTTGCAAGGATAGCAATTAATAGATCTAGTATTTAAAAGTAGTGGGGAGAGGAGGGAGGCTTACTCTGGATTTAGTATCTAAATAATATATTTAGGCAAACAATATGTTTATTACTAAACTCTCTTGCTTGTTAAGATTATAACTAGAGAAAAATTAAGTATTGATCATTCAGATGGCACTAGAAGTGACTTTAAAGGAATACTTGATTCCAGTAAATTTGACATTTGATCTTCATTTTGGTGTTTTACGCCACCTAGTGGTCAAATGATGAGCAATTTGCTGATGGCCAAATGGATTGATCCTATTAGAATGAATATTTCATTTTTTAAGTTTTATTTTTATTGCGGGATTGGGAGGAGGGTGTCAATGGGTAGAAAAGGAAAAACATCTGTACCAAAAATAAATTAATTAAAAAATAAAATATACTTTATTGAATTTATTGGGGTAACATCAGTTAATAAAATTATATAGGTTTCAACTGTACAATTCTACAATACATTATCCCTATATTGTATTGTGTGTGCACCACAGCAAATCAAGCCTCCTACCATCAATATTTGTCCCCCCTTTACTCTCTTTACCTCTCCTCACTCCCTCTTCCTCTGGTAATCACCATACTGTTGTCTGTGTGTCTATGAGTATTTTTGTTGTTGTTTGCTTTATACCTTCACCTTTTTCACCCAGCCCCCCAAACTCCCCTCCCGTCTGACAGTTCTCTGTGTCTATGAGTCTGTTTTTATTTTGTGTGTGTGTTTATTTTGTTCATTAGATTTCACATATGAATGAAATCATATGGTACTTTCTCTGACTGGCTCATTTCACTTAGCATAACACCCTCCATGTCCATCCATCATGCTAAGATTTTCTTTTCTTTTTTATGACCCAATAGTATCTCATTGTGTAACTGTACCACAACTTTTTATCCACTCATCTATTGATGGGCACTTGGGCTGCTTCCAAATCTTGGCTATTGTAAATAATGCTGCAGTGAATATAGGGGTGCATATGTTCTTTCAAATTAGTGTTTTGGGTTTCTTCATATAAATTCCCAGAAGTAGAATCACTGGGTCATAAGGTAGTTCCACTTGTAATTTTTGAGGAAACTTCACACTGTATCCACAGTGGCTGCACCAGTCTGCATTCTCACCAACAGTGCACTAGGGTTTCTTTTTCTCTACATCCTCACCAGCACTTGTTTGTTTGTTTGTTTATTTATTTATTTATTTATTAAAAGAAACAGACAGAAGTTGTTCTATATATATATATTTTTTATTTTTATTTTTTTTTAATCCTCACCGGAGGACATTTTTCCATTTTTTGTTCAGGTAGAGTGGGAGGGAGAGAGAGGAACAGAGAGAGAGAGAGAAACATCGATGCGAAAAGAATACATCAAGTGGCTGCCACCTGCACAACTGACCAGGGCCGGGGACAAACTGCAACCGAGGTACGTGCCCTTAGCGGGAACCGAACCCGGGTCTCTCCGGACCGCAGGCCGACGCTCTAACCGCTGAGCCAAACCGGCCAGGGCATATTTTTATTTTTAATTTTTTTATCCTCACTGGAGGACATTTTTGCATTTATCTTCAGATAGAGCGGGAGGGAGAGAGGGGGGAAGAGAGAGAGAGAAACATTGATGTTAGAGAGACACAACGAATGGTTGCCACCCACACGACCCCAACCGGGGCAGGGGGCAAACTGCAACCAAGGTACGTGCACTTAGCGGAAATCGAACCCGGGACTGTATTGTCTGCAGGCTGACACTCTAACCGCTGAGCCAAACTGGCCAAGGCTGTTGATTTATTTTTGATAGCCATTCTGACAGGTGTGAGGTGGTATCTCTTTATGGTTTTAATTTGAATTTCTCTGATGATTAGTGACATTGAGCATCTTTTCATATGTCTTTTGGCCATCTGTATGTCCTCTTTGGAGAAATGTCTATTCAGCTCCTTTGTCCTTTTTTAATTGTATTGTTTAATTTTTTTGGTGTTGAGTTTAATAAGTTCTTTATAAATTTAGGATATTAACCCTTTACTAGATGTATCATTGGCAAATATGTTCTCCCATTCAGTGGTTGTCTTTTCATTGTGTTGATAGTTTATTTTATTGTGAAAAAACTTTTTAGTTTGATGTAGTCACATGCATTTACTTTTTCATCTGTTTCCCTTGCCTGAGGTGTTACATCAGAAAAAAATATTGCTACAAGAAATATTTGAGATTTTACTACCTAGATTTTCTTCCAAGATTTTTATGGTTTTCAGTATAACATGTAAGTATTTAATCCATTTTGAGTTTATTCTTATATCTGGTGTAAGAGGGTGGTCTGGTTTCATTTTTTTTGCACATAGGTGTCCAATTTTCCCAACACCATTTATTGAACAGATCATCTTTACTTATTTTATGCTTTTGCTTCCTTTGTCAAATATCAATTGACCATAAAGGCATGGCCTTATTTCTGGGTTCTCTATTCTTTTCCATTGAGCTGAATGTTCATTTTTATGCCAGAAACATGCTGTTTTGAACTCTATGGCTTTGTAGTGTGGTTTAATATCAGGTAGCACAATACCACCTTTATTTTTCTTTCTCATGATTGCTGTGGCTATTCAGGGTCTTTTGTGGCTCCATATAAATTTTGGAAATATTTGTTACAGTTCTGTGCAATATGCAGTTGGTATCTTGTTAGGAATTGCGTTGAATCTATAGATGGCTTTGGATAGTATGGACATTTTAATGATATCAATCTTATCCATGAAGATGGTATATGCTTCCAGTTACTTGTATCTTCTTCAGTTTTTTTCTTTAGTGTCTTATAATTTTCTGAGTACAGATATTTTACATCCTTGGCTAAATTTATTCTAAGGTATTTTTCTTTTGAGGTGATTGTAAATAAGATTGTTTTTTTAGATTCCCTTTCTGATAGTTCAAAATTGGTGTAGAGAAGTGTCATATATATATATATATATATATATATATATATATATATATATATATATATATGTATTTTGCTACTTTACTGATTCATTTATCAGTTCTAGTAGTTTTGGGTAGAATATTTAGGGTTCCCTATATACAGTATAATGTAATTTTCAAATAAGGACAGTTATACTTCTTCCTTTCCAATTTGGAGGCCTTTTATTTCTCCCTTTTGTCTGACTGCTGTGGCTAGGACTTCCAGGACTACTTTGAATAAGAGCGGTTAAAGGTGACATTCCTGTCTTGTTCCTGATCTTAAGGGAAATGCTCCTAGTTTTTGCCCATTGAGTATTATGTTGGCTGTGGGTTTGTCCTATATAGCCTTTATTTGGTTGATGAATATTTCAGTCTTTTGCGTGCAGCTTGAGGACTAACTGACACAACCATTCATTACAATTTTTATGTTAACCAAACCAACAACATAAGAGTGTTTGATATAATTTATGGATATTTGTTGTTTGAAAATCACCGACAAAAACTGAGATTTTGTGGAGTGTTTTGGAGGGTGACATGGTAATTTAGTGGATTAGCCCCATTTGGGCCTAAATAACTTGGTGGCTCACCCAAGTGCTAAAACAAATTGAGTGATTGACTGAGATAATCCTTACTCTTAAAAAAGATTTTCCTCATTAGGCCTATTAGTGTTCTAATTTTCAGGTTGACAACAGTAGATTGATCTGCCTAATATCTAGCACAACATTTTCTATTCAGTGTATCCCTTAAAAGCTTCAGTTATCTTAGGATATCAATTCCTTTAGCCCTCATGATGATTGGGTAGATTATGGTGCCTTAGACCAGCTGCCTCTGTACAAAAAAATTAGCCACTTGCCATAGTATTCAGTAAGATACTGTCATTAAGAGCTCTAACTTACGATCATCAGTATAATTTACCTGTTTTCTAGTTATAGTCACCATACATCATAAAAATAGGCCAGCAAACAGTAAGTCAAAGACAACTTCCAACCCAGTTTATTTTGATCAATGTGTATGACAGAGGGACCTTATAAGAAATCCTATCATGAGGCTCTCCAGTATGAGAATACTAGATCCATCCCTCAACAAATGATAAAGATTCCAAAATTGCAATGAGGTAAGGAGAAAGCATATTTAAAAGTATTCGCATTCTGCCTAACAATTTCCAAAAAGAGGAAAGGGCTTCCTCAAAACAACTTTATCAGCAACACAAATACCATGTACATGATTTTAGCTAAGCAGGATAATAAAAAAAAATTAATCTATTAGAGAAGTTACATTTTGAAAAAAGTGTTTTTATGACTGAGAAGCAACAAAGATTCTCTCCATTTTCACTAAGCTGTGGTCTGCTTAACAACATTGAACCTAATCATCATAAAGCTTTTCAGAGATACCAAAATCTAAACTAGTGCAGGACTTATAAGGGCTATTCGCATATAGGTTTGTATACCTAGAAATTAACATATTTCCAAATAAAAGACATTATACACAGATCGTAAGAAACGTGAGAGAATTAATTGTTTTTCTACATAGCCCAGATATTCTGCTATCTCTTCACCATGAACATTTACAACACAGTGTCATCACTTCATAAGTTATATGTTGATTCAAAAAGTTACTTCATATACATTATTTGAAATTGTACTATCTTTCATCACCATGGATGTATTATCAGAGAGCTATAACATTTTAAAAACTATATTGATTGTTTATGTCACAGAATGACAGAACACCTTTGATATATAATTGGAGAGCAATACAATTAAACAAGTTTTAATTTCTTGTGCAGCTGGAACACAATAAAGAGAAACATGAGAAGAAATTAAGCTGTATATAGGTCAATCATCCTATTAGGACTCTTCAGGGAACACATATCTAATTTGCATAATTGTATTTCTATAGCTGCCAGATTGGCTGCTGTGCTGACACATGTGGTTAGTGAATTCAAAAACCTGTAAAGATCTCCTTTCTCATTCTAACAATTGAGTGAGGATAAAGTAAATAACTGCGTGTGTGTGTGTGTGTGTGTGTGTGTACACATGTAGGTGTGTAACTTGAAAACTAGCCAAATACATATGTATTTGAAAAAATACATACTATTACTATATTATATTAAGGATCTTTAGATTATAATATGACTTTAGCCAGGTGGCTCAGTCGGTTGGAGAATTGTCCTGTACACCAAAAGATTGTAAATTCAATTCCAGATCAGGGCACATACCTAGGTTGCGGGTTCAATCCCCAGTCCAGGCACATATGGGAGGCAACTGATCAATGGTTCTCTTTCACATTGATATTTCTCTTCTGCCACCCTCCCTTTCCTCTTTCTCTAAAAATAAAAACATATTCTCGGGTAAGGATTAAAATAAAAAATTATATAATGTGATTTACTAAACTTAGACATCCCCTAAACTTGACATAATAATCTGCAGCCCCTAATACTATATAAGCTTTTTCAAATATATTACCCACTGTAAAAGTCTGATGAAACTTCCCATCAGTTTCAAGACAAAATCACATTTTTAAACATAAATTTAATAAAAAATATTAAATTTATTTGCCATCAATTCAAATTTTATCAACTTATATCAAATTATAGCAACTCTAGTCTAACGATTATGCCATGGTAATCAAAAGTTAAAATTGAGATTTTTATGTGTCTTTGATGAATTACCATAAAAATGCAAATTATCACTTAACAAATACAAATTGTTACTTAAATATTCATAGAGTTCCTGAGAAGAAAATTAAAATATTTTAATAGTCTATTCAAAGATCACAGAAATCTCTTAATCGTTCATTCTTTGTGCTATTATTATCACTACTTGAATAAGTTTTTACTGTAGGACAAGGAAAAATAAATAAGAACCATTCATAAATCTAAAATTACTCAAGTTGATCCAAAAGTCCTGAATTATTTTCTATGAATTTACTTGGTATATTGCTTGCTAGAATTCAATGATTTATAATTTACTTATTTAAGTGCAGTTACAATTTAATGATCCATGAATGGAGTTAGTCAAATTGTGGAGACTTCTCAGGAGAGTAAATAATCTAAAGAGTGAATATATTTAACACGTATTGCACAATGAGCTTGCTCTATGCATTGAATACATGTTTAATTTAAAACAAAAATGGAGTAAGAATTTGTTCACAAAACTATAACTTTTATTCTGACTTTATAAATTTGGAGCTGGGTTCCTTAGAATAGAGAGCATAACACTAGGCCTGCCTACATCATAAGATTGTTGAGAAATAAAATGCTAGAGAGAATCCATCTATAAATGCTAATAAAGATAAAACCAGATGGCAGAAGACCTATAAAAAATTAGGCAGTGAGTCTAAAATAAATGTAGTTTTTTTTATTATTATTTTATTTCTTTAAAAAAAATGTGTTTTACTAAAAATGTGGGTCCTTGGGAAATTTGAGATTAATTTCTTAATTATAATCGGCAGTGGTTTTCAACACTGCTATTTTGAAAATTCATGAGGATGTTTTTGGTTTAAAGAATGATGAAGGACAGAAAGATTCCAAAATGGTGACAGAGTGAATGGAAGCTACACAGACCATCCCCGAGGACCAAACTGGAATTACAACTAAAATAAAGACAAATTATCAGGGAAAAGCAGCTGGAGTGGACCCATATACCCAGAAACAGGAAAAAGGACACTGAATCCAGCCTGGTAGGAACTGCTGAGGCATGAGAGGGCAGGCTGGGAGCCCACAGACAGCAGCTGTTTTAGTGTGACCAGCTCCCTCAGGGTTAAAATCCCAAGCTGGCTCCAGAGCACAGAGGGCCAGGACAGAGCACTAAATTAGCTACAGCCACT
Source organism: Molossus molossus (assembly GCF_014108415.1). Taxonomy (NCBI): domain Eukaryota; kingdom Metazoa; phylum Chordata; class Mammalia; order Chiroptera; family Molossidae; genus Molossus; species Molossus molossus. The sequence continues at coordinate 15,094,622 of NW_023425355.1, read as the reverse complement.
CACCTTGGGCTCTGACAGAGAGAGGGTGGACTGGACTGGAACTGTGTGAAGATTCTGGAGCTTGCAGAGGTGAGAAGGCAATGGGAGTTTTTTGCTGAATCACTCCCTCACAGAACAGTAGCCATCTTACTCAAAGAGCTCATTCCTAGAGCCCTGAGATGAAGCAACAGCCCCTCCCTCAGGAATTTAACACCACCCAGCTAGGCTAGAGAAATGCAAATTGAGGCTCATTAACAACCAGCAAGCATCTGCCCCACCCTCTGGAAATTCTCTTACCCTGAAAACCTGAGGGAGTTTTTCATTCAAGTGAGGGATACAACCCAAGGCTCATCAAATAACTGAGACTAATAGCCTCCAGGCAAAAAGCTAGAGAATAACTGAACCTTTCCTGGGCTTGAAAATCTACCCAGGGAAGTAAGACTTGACAGTTGTGTTTAACGTGGGTTCTCCCATACTCATCTAAACCCACTAGAAGGAGCCACAATCAGCAAAACACCAACACGACAGAGAAAATTTGGTAGGCTCCAAAATGCACTGAGATAGCCAAAATGGTAACAAAGAAACAAATTTCAAATGAAAGAACAAGAGACCTCCACTGAAGATGAGATCAATGAAATTCAGTTAAGCAAGTTATCAGAGGTAGAGTTCAGAGCGATGATAATGAGGAAGCTCAACAAGATGAGTAAAGAGCTCAACACCAAGAGTGAAAATATAGAAACATTGAAAACCAACCAATTGGAAATGAAGAATGACATAGAGGAATAAAGAATACATGGGAAGGAATAACCAGTGGAGTAGAGGAAGCTGAGGACTGGATAAGTAAATTATAAGACAGGGTAGAAAAAAATCACCCAATCAGAAAAACAGGGTAGAAGAAAATCACCCACTCAGAAAACCAAAAAGTAAAAAGAATTAAAAAACAGAAAGACAGCTTAAGAAAACTGTGGAACAAACTAAATTTAACAACATCCACATCATAAGAATGCCAGAAGAAGAAGAAAATGAGCAAGGTTTAGAGAATATATTTGAAGAAATAGTGACAGAAACTTTTCTAACTTGATGAAGGGAAAAGGCATTCAAGTTACAAAGAGAGAATCCTAAAGGCAGCAAGAGATAAGCAACAGGTTACCTACAAAGGAACCCCCATAAGGCTCTCAAATGACTTCTTAACAGAAACACTACAGGCCAGAAGGGAATGGCATAAAGTATCAAGGTAATGAAAAACAAGGATCTGAATCCAATACTACTCTACCCAGCAAGGCTATCATTCAAAATGGAAGGTAAAAAAAGAGCTTCCCAGACCAAAAAAAAAAAAAGGCTAAGGGAATATATTAGCAGCAATCTAGCACAGCAAAACAATGTTAAAAGGACTGCATAATTAGTAGAAGAAATAGGAAGAAAAATATAACCACACTAAACAAAAATAGCAATAAATAAGTACATATAAATAATAACCTCAAATATAAGTGGATTGAACGCTCTGATCAAAAGACAAAGTAGCTGATTGAATAGGAAAGCATGACTCATCTATATGTTGTTTACAAGAGACACACCTCACAACAAAAGACTCACATGGTTGAAAGTGAAGGGAGGGGAAAAAATCTTCCAAGCAAACAGAAAGGAAAAAATAAATAAATAAAAGCTGGGGTAGCAATAATCATATCTGAAAAAAATAGTTTTCAAAATGAAGTCCATAACTAGAGACAAAGAAGACCACTACATAATATTGAAAGCATGTATCCAACAAGAAGATATAACCTTGGTAAACATATATGCACCCAATATAGGAGCACCAAAATATATTTTAAAATTTCTGGAGGACTTCAAAGGAGAAATCGACAGCAATACAATTATAACAGAGTTTCAACACCCCACTGATATTACTGGGTAAATTCTCTAGACAAAAAACTAACAAGAAAATAGAGACTCTAAATGAAGCACTAGAACGAATGGATTAATAGATATCTACAAAGAATTACACCCCAAAACTGCAGAATTCACATTCTTAAGTGCACATGGGACATTCTCCAAGAAAGACCACATGTTAGAACACAAACTAAGTCTCTATGAGTTCAAGAAGATTGAAATTATATTAAGCATCTTCTCAGATCACAATGGCATGAAACTAGAAATCAATTACAACAAAAACATGCAAAGGCATTTGAACACATGAAAGCTAAATAGCATGTTATTAAACAATGAATGGGTTACCAGGGAGATCAAGGAAGAGATTAAAAACTTCCTGGAAACCAATGAAAATGAACACGCAACAACACAAAATTTATGAGATGCACCGAAAGCAGTTCTGAGAGGGAAGTTCATAGCACTAATGGCCAAACTCAAGAAACAAGAAAAATTTCTAATTGACTATCTAACCTCACAACTTAAAGAAATAGAAAGCAAACAAATAGAAAAACCCAGAGCAAGTAGAAGGAAAGAAATAGTAAAGATCAGAGCAGAAGTAAACAACATAGAGACCAAAACATTTTTTCAAAAGATCAGTGAGAGCTGGGATAAACAAGATTGATGGACCCTTAGCTAGACCTGCCAAGAAACAAAGAGAGAGGATCCAAATAAACAAAATCAGAAATGAAAGAGGAGAAGTAACAATTGACACCACAAAAATACAATGGATCATTAACAAATACTATGAACAATTATACAGCAACAAATTGGACAATCTAAGCGAAATAAACAAATTTCTAGAAACACATAGTGTCCCAAAACTGGACCAGGAAGAGAAAAAAAACTTGAACATACCAATAACAACTAAGGAAATTGAAGAGGTAATCAAGACTCTTCCAGAAAACAAAAGCCCAGGCCTGGGTGGCTTCACGGAGGAGTTTTACCAAACATTCAAAGAAGAACTAACACCCGTTCTCCTCAAACTATTCCAAAAAATTCAAGAAAGAAGAATTCCAAACTCATTTTATGAGGCCAGGGTAATTCTAATTCCAAAACCAGATAAAGCCACTACAAAGAAAGAAAACTACAGGCCAATATCTGATGAACACAGATGCCAAAATCCTGAACAAAATACTAGCAAATCTGATCCAGCAATACATTAAAAAATGTATTCACCATGACCAAGTGGGATTCATCCCAGGGATGCAAGGCTGGTATAATATTTGCAAATCAATAAACGTGATACGCCCTGGCTGGTTTGGCTCAGCGGTTAGAGCATTGGCCCGCGGACCAGCAAGTCCTGGGTTCAGTTCCCGCTAAGGGCACATACCTCGGTTATAGTTTCTCCCCAACTCCGGTTGGAGTGGTGTCGGTGCGATGGCAATCACTGGATATGTCTCTCTCACATCAATGTTTCTCTTTCTCTTCCTCCGTCTTCCTCCCACTCTTTCTGAAGACAAATACAAAAATGTCCTCAGGTGAGAATAAAGATAATAATTAATTAATAAATGTGATACAACACATAAACAAAATGAAAGATAAAAACTATATGATCGTATCAGTAGACACAGAAAAAGCATTCAACAAAATTCAGCACCCATTTCTGATAAAAATGCTCAGCAATGTGGGAGTAGAGGGATCGTATCTCAGCATAATAAAGGCCATATATGAAAACCTACAGCCAACATCATACTTGATGGGCAAAAACTAAAAGCATTTCCCTTAAGAACAAGAACAAGATAGGGAGGCCCATTTTTGCCACTGTTATTTAACAGTACTGGAAGTCTTAACCACAGCAATTAGCCACTGAAAGAAAAAATAAAAGAGATCCAAATTGGAAAGGAGGGAGTGAAACTGTCATTTATTTGCAGAGGACATGATATTGTACATAGAAAACCCTAAAGATTCCATCAAAAATGTAATAGATTTAATAAAACTTCTGCACAGCCAAAGAAACAGCCATCAAAATGGAAAGGGAACCCACTACATGGGAGAACATAATTGCCAATGATGCATCAGATATGGGGTTAATTTCCAAGATATACAGAGTGCTCATACAACTCAACAAAAGAAAGACAAAGAACCCAATTAAAAAATGGGCAGAGGATCTAAATAGACACCTCTCCAAAAAGGATATGCAAATGGCCGAGAGACACATGAAGAAATGCTCAACATCACTAATCATCAGAGAGATGCAAATTAAAACAACTATGATGTATCACCTTACACCTGCCAGAATGGCTGCCATCTATAAATCATCAAACAACAAGTGTTGCCGAGGGTGTGGAGAAAAGGGGACTCTAGTACACTGCTGTTGGGAATGCAGACTGGTGCAGCCACTGTGAAAAACACTATGGTGTTTCCTCAAAAAATTAAAAATTGATCTGCCATTTGACCCAGTATCCCACTTCGAGGAATACATCCTAAGAAGCCTGAAACACCAAATCAGAAAGAATATATGTACCCCTATGTTCATAGCAGCACCATTTACAATTGCTAAGATCTGGAAACAGCCCAAGTGTCCATCAGTAGATGAGTGGATAAAAAAGCTGTGGTACATATGCACAATGGAACACTATGCAGCTGTAAGAAAGAGAAATGTCTCATACTTCGAGACAATATGGAGGGACCTAGAGAGTATTATGCTAACCAAAATAAGCCAATCAGAGAAAGACAAATACTATATGATCTCACTTATTTGTGGAATATAATGAACAAAATAAGCTGATGAACAAAATAGATCCAGAGACATAGAAAGAATAAGGTTCAGACTGACAAACCTCAGAGGACGGGGGTGGGAGGGATGGGTGAGATAAATCAAAGAACTTATATGCATTTATGCGTAACCAACAGACATAGACAACAGTGCTGGGGGGACTGGGAGGTGCTATGGGGAGGAGGGTGTCTAGGGGAGAAAAAGAGAAACATCTGTAACAAAAATAAATTAATAAAAATTGAAAAATAAAATAAAATAAAAAAATCAATAAAAAAAGAATGATGGACAAAAAATTAAAAATTGAACTGCCAATTTAACAGAAACTTACTCACCAAAATACCTTTTTGAGAACTCCAGAATGCAGTTAAGAAGTTGCAATAACCCAGACAAGCACAAAACCAAGAACTACATGTGAAACATTTGATTCAATTTCTCTGTAAACACCACACTTTGAAAAACACACTGACTCTAATTCTCTCCAGCTCCACAAAGTGTATCCTTCAGTAACTGCTAATACAAATCAACTTTTTAAAGCTGGTATGTTGTCTAATCTGTGTTTGAAAGCCAAACCAACATGCTAACTGCGAATTTGGCCACTCTACAGAGTTTGACTAGTGCTTTCAAAGCAGGCACTCATGTAAGTGTTAATTATATTTTTAGCCTCCATGACCAGCTATTAAGTCTAATATCCGACTGGTTCTCTTATGATGGGGTATAGAGGAACAAAAAGCCTCTTTATCCCTAATCAATTCTGTTTAGTTGCTTTTGGAAAGAGTAAAATCAAAAGAATCAAAGAAACGCCCACGATGTTCCCACAGATTCAAAGAAACCATAATTCTCCAAGTAGATAAATTGCTTTTCAGAGAGTACTTTTCCCTTTTCAATGGAAAGCAACTGTGTTGTTAAAGAAAAATGCATTGAAAATGGACTAATCTAAGTTCATAAATAAAAGGGCTAATTTTATTTAATCAGCTCTGGGTCTGGATTTTATTTTAATCACCCAATTTTGGAAAATAAATATAGCAGATAATCATTGTAAAATAAATCAACTATTCAGCTGATATATATAACATTTGATATTTAATAGACTCCATAGTCATGTAGTCTAAGTAAATATTTTTGAAATATATACCAATAAAGTGCTTAGCTTGTTATCAAATAAAAATGGAAAATTTCTGAAATTCAACAGACACAGTGCAGTAGTATTTTAAAATTTATTTTTAATTAAATTTATCAGGGTGACATTGGTTTATAAGATTATATTTTTTAATGAAGTCCATCCAAAGTATACAGTTATTTGTGTGTGTGTGTATATATATATATATATATAGTCAGTTGAAATGACTTTTAGTATAAAGATCCTATTTGACCTTTTGTACATCCAACCACACACTGCAGTAAGGAAAGCACACTGCGCACTGTTTCTTCCTTTCTTTTATACTCCTTATACTGTTTGTTCATGTTATATAACAGAAGTGTAGGGCTCTCTCATGTATTTGTCTGTGATTCAGCTCCTACATGACCCCAGCCTCCACTACCAACTTCAGTGGCTGTTAATTTAGCGCTAATTAACATTGTTTACACCTGACACATTTTTTTAAATTAGGAAAATAACTCTATCTGTGGTTTTGAAGTCCCCAAAAACTTGTTAGTCAGGTTTACTTTAACTTAGAACTAAATGAGATTACTAAAAGAGGTTTTTTTTAGGTCTTTTTGTTTTGTTTCTTTTAATATTACCACATGTGTTAAATAAATAAACCATGGCTCCTATAGATTAAAAAAAATATTGCATATTAGCCTCTTCTCTCAATAATAGATCTTGAATACTACCACATGTAAGTCAGACTGGAAATCTATACCATGGGAGCTGAACTTGACACCCAATCAACTAGTCTATTTGATAAACTGTTAAATGTGTTTGTGTGTGAATGTGTGTATATGTAGAGAAAGGCATGGGAGGAAGACTACATATGATGTCATTCTAAATGTCATCCAGAAAGACTTGATTTGTGCAAACATTAATATGTACTTTTCCTATACTGTTTGAAATATTAATCTAACTTTTAAAATTGCAGGGGTGGGGAAGCTATGCTCATATAATGAATAATGTACAACCACTAGATGAGTAAGTAGAAAAGTAATGGCTTCTTAGGATATATTCTTAGAAGTGGGATCAGTGGGTCAAACGGCAGTTCCATTTTTTTTTTTTTAATCCTCACCTGAGGATATTTTCCCATTGATTTTCAGATAGAGTGGGAAGGAAGGGGAAAGAGAAGGAGAGAGCGAGAGACAAAGAGAGATAGAGAGAAACATCGATGTGAGAGAGACACACCTATTGGCTGCCTCCTGCACAACTCTCACCAGGGCAGGGTTTGAACCATAACCAAGATATGACGTGTCCTTGACTGGAATCAAAGCCGTGACTCTTTGGTCTGTGGGCTGTTGTTCTAACTGCTGAGCCAAACTGGCTAGGGCAGCAGTCCATTTTTAATTCCTAAGAATCCCAAACACCAATCAGAAAGAATACATGTTCCTCTATGTTCATAGCACTGCTATTTACAATAGCTAAGGCCTGGAAACAGCCAAAGTGCCCATCAGCAGATGAGCAGATAAAAAAGTTATGGTACATTTACACAATGAAATACTATGCAGCTGTAAAAAAGAAGAATCTCTTACCCTTTGAGACAGCATGAAGGGACCTGGAGACTATTATGCTAAGTGAAATACACCAGTCAGAGAAACACAAGTACTACATGATCTCACATGTGGAATCTAATGAACAAAATAAACTGATGAACAAAATAGAAACAGAGGCATGGACACTGAAACAGACTGACAGATCTCAGAGAAAGGGCAGGAAGAGATTAACCAAAGAATTTATATGCATATATGCATTGCCCATGGACACAGACAATAATGTGGTGAATGCTTGGAGTGGGGTGGGAACTGGGTGAAGGAGGACAATGGGGAAAAATGGGGGACGTTTGTAATATAATCAATAATAAAGATAAATTTAAAAAAATAAAAGCCAAAAAATAAAAATAAATAAAAAATAATGACCCAGAAAGTTTTTCATGATATATTAAGTGAAAGGGAGTTATAAAATACCATGTATATTACAGTTCTATATTTGCTGAAATATAGTCATGTAAATAGATTTAAAAATTTAACCACAAAACTATATTAAATGTTAACACTGTTTTTTTCTGTTTTACTTTTGTTTTCTTCGTTAAAGCTCCCTATATATTTTTAAAATATGAATAGCTTTGTGATAGGAATTAAATGTTATATTAAAAACATACTTATGTAAAAATTTGGAATTATGAATAAGTACAGAAAAGAAAAAAATATATAAAATGTCATCACTTCAAAGTAATAAAACGTCAACATTTTGGTACAGTTCCAGCCAGTTCTTCTTTTCTCTAAGCACAGGTGTTTCCTTGGTGAGATCTTATTCTTGCTTAAATCTCTTTTGAAATTTTCTGAAATCTATTCTGAAATATGGCTAGTCCAATAATTGGCTTAGATTAAGGAAGAATGTGATAAAATATACTTACCCTCACAAAAATATAGAACTACCTACACAAATTTTGTAAGCAGAAGACAGCTTGTTTTATGTGATAATCCTTCTTCAAAATTGCTTATTACCCTTTCTACCCCATTCTATCCAACACATGATACTTAGGTAGTCACCTTGTTTTCCTCCCTATACAGAACAGTGCTTATTACAGCCATTTGATAATAAATCCTAGTTATTAAAATTCTCAAATATATCTGAATTGACTATCATGGTCCAGGCATTTTGCCACTGAATAAACTACGCTCTCATGCACACAAAATATAGCATGTCACAGTCTCCTCTTCAAAAAAAAAAAAAAATTTTTTTTTTTTATGCTCGTGTATGTAGTTGGGTAGATGTAAGATAAAAATTAGTTAAATTGTAAACTAACTATATATTTTTCAATGGGTAAGTTGTTAGTTTTGTGTTTTCAATTCCTCTTTCCATTATTTATATTTCTTATTTTCCTTACTCCCCACATTTTATCACAGCATTTAAATGGATGGTACTTACTATAAAAGCATTGTTTATCACAGATCAGTAAAGACTAGCATTATTGTGTGGATTCAAAAAGCTGTCATCTGTCCTTTGGCTCTAAATGATCTGACCTTCCCAATCCTGCCGCTAGGAGTGTACAATACTCCCCTCTCCTCCTATTTTCTCTTCTCTCCTTTTCTCTCTTCTCCCTTCCCCTCTTCCTCTCTCTCTTTCTCTCTCTCTCTCTCTCTCTCTCTCTCTCTCTCTCTCTCTCATCTTTCTCCCCTCTATCTTTCTCTCCTATGACCACAGTGGACATCTCTCCCTTGTCACAGAGCCACTGCACATGCTATTTGCTGCCTCAAATGCTCTTCTGCCTCTTTTTTGTCTATATGACTCTTACTCAGTTTTGTTCTCTCAGCTGAATCTGACTTCATCCTCAGAAAATCCAGACCTGACCTCTCACATAAATGTCCCATGGGTTAGGTTCTATTTTTGTATACCTTTTCATAGTATAATGATTATCTCAGGATCTCCACCCATAGGCTTAATTTTACATGAGTGCATGTATAACTTAGTTAATATCTGTCTCCACTAGATTATACATTTCCTTGTAGAAAGAACCATGTTTGATATCTGTTTTTGTTCATTATGCACACTGCGTTCCCCATATTTGTACATTATATTCCATAAATATTTGTTGAGCGCCCAAATAAGAAATAAAGAACTAACACCAGCATTTGAAGCCTTTATAATATAAATTAGTACTAGAAGGCTCAAGCTATAGATAACTGAAAACTGTATGTCGAAAGAACACTGATGTTGGAAGATAAGGTTCAAAGCCTGACTCCACCTTCAACTCATCTTAACCTTAAGTCAGGTAGCTTTACCTCTTTCTTGTTTCTTATCTGTAAAATGATGAGGTTGTATCTAATAATTTCTAATATCTCTTCAGTTTTAAAATTCTGTTTCCCTGATAGAAGACAGAAAAATGTGGAATACAACTTGTAGTCCCAGAAAGAAAGGATAAAGAAAAATGATAAGCACATATGATAATGACAAGTTCCATGTAGAGTTACTAGCCTGGGAACAGGCTACTGTGCAACAGAGATGATCACGTAATTAGAGGAAATATTTTCCAAAATCAAGCAGAAGAATCCATATGAAAATATGTTGGGTAGTTTCCACATAAATACCTCTAGGAAGAACAGGAGCAAATCGAGTCTTAAGGTTAACATATCAAAATGATAAGACTGTCATTGAATAGCCATATGTGCAATTGAATTTAGAATGTTAACTCTAGATTTCATAATGATAGAGTAGAAATAGCCTCTTTATTCCATGATTTCATTTTGTTCTTAATTGAATTTTCAAAATATAAAATTACACATTTAACTGAGGTTAAAAAATTCATCTGTAATTAGTTCTTACACAAAAATTATATACTTTTTTCTCTAATGAGGTCATGCTGTTCTTTGATGGTAGAAAAATATATATCCATTTATCCTTCCTTATTTTATTTACATTTGTGATAATCGCTTCTTACATGCACTGGGAACAACTCACTATCATTACCAATGTGTTGCAAGTCATTCTCCTTTCTTCAACAGCTTTTGGCAAGCTATTGTAAGTGAAATGGCAGAGACTGGCCTGGGATGTTGGCATGTTTTCAATGAGATTTGTTCCTTTTCTTGGTGTTTGTTTCTCCCGCCTTCCAAGCTGTAGAGCATTGACTATTAATGTAGCAGCCATTTAATTACCCTTTTTACTGTTACCATGTCTGCTTCAACTCCCACTTTCAATTAAAAGATGAATAAATCATTTTTATTTTTTTAAATAAAGAGTAAAGTGTATGTCAATTTTGAAGCTGCCCAATAGCTAATTAGAGCAAGAATTATTTCAGCAAGTTTAAATACCATATTTGTTGTTACATCAATAATTCCTAGGGTTTTAAACAGTTTATAATTTTTATTATTTTCAACTACAGCCAGCCTTATTTAAGTGCTACTGGTGTTCTACAATGCCAATTGGATTCATTTTAATATGGGATATTTTCAAGGCTTTGAAAAGGCTTTGTTGTGGCCAAATTATAGAATATCAAAATAATAAAAACTGAGTTGAAAACATTTGTAGGGATTTCAATATAATAGATGAAATCTATTGAATGTTTAGTATGTGACAGGCACCATATCTAACACTTTACCTGCATTATTTTAATTCTCTTTATAACAAGTTTAAAAAATTGACTACATTTTACAAAGGCATAAATAAAAACTCAGAAGAATTAAGTGACTTGTAGAAAGCCATACAGCTGGTCAACAATTATGCCTAGATTCAAACACAGATTCACATTCCTTCAGAGATAATGTTCTCTTTAACCATTATGCTAACTCCACTGTCAAGTTTTAGACTAGATAACTGTTATAGCTAGAGTTTGTCTTCAGTAAAGCACCCTTTATTGGGAATTATTCAAAAATTTTGTCATTGCCTGGAAAGAAGGTTCACATGAGTAGAATGGACTTTCTATTGCTCTACACCAGTATTTGCATCCCTTTTACTAAATCTTTTTGCCATACATTATTTACATACCATCTAAAGTTTTCATTGGATTTAAATTAAAAATTACAAAACATCTTTAGAGCATTATTTTTTTTTACTTGTAGCTCACATGTCAATCATCACAGCTTACTATTTTCTAACTTTATAATCACTATATTAAAAAAATGTCAGATGGTCTTTAAGAACTGGTTGACCACTTAGATGAACTGAACCTCTGTAGAGTCACCAAATTTATGTAATAAAGTTGTCATAAAAAATATTCTGTAGCATTAAAAATCATGTCAGGGATGCAAGCTTAATTAAGTTTGAATCAGGAAAAACACTTTTATTTGTGTATTAAGGAAGAAATAAATGTATATTTTCTGTATCATTTGGTTAGAATATTTAATGGTAACTATCAGTGCCTAATGAAGTTTACTATAAACTTTAGTCAAACTGAGGCAGACCTCAAATAAATGAGAAATAACATTTTGCTTAGCTGTGACCCGTGGTATATTTTAAAGTGTTAATACTTATTATAATTGTATTGCAAATATTCAGGTACAGGTATTATCTCATGACATTACTGCATGCTTGATACAAATAGTGAATTTGAAAACATCAAGGAGGAAAGTCAGAATTGCCACTTTCTATAACACTACACAGAAAAGAAAATTTAAAACTACTCTTTTTACCATGGCAATGATATGGGACCTGTTGTGGAGACAATCTGTGTTATACAGAAAAAGATTTGAGTTCTATATTTTCTTTCCTTCTCCAAGGCATTTATACTTAGATCTCCTGCAACCACCTCCAACTCAATATGTCAAGTCAAGATTTATCAATTTACTTTGCAGTGAAGTTTTAGACATTTTGGAAGAAACTGAATTACCTAGTCAGGATCATTTGACCTCGAAGTGTGTATGGAAGAAATAGTGGGTAGTGGCCACAAGACAGCACGGCAGGAATATGTAGTAATGACAATTCATTCAGTGACCACTCTATGTATGGATTTTTGCAATAGAGACTCAGAGATAAACTAGATGTGACCCCTGAATTAAAGAAGTTTGCAATTAGAAGGAGAGAAAGATAGGTAAACAAGTAATCACAATGTAAAAAAAGGCGGTATAAATAGTTATGTATGAATTCCTGAGAGGCCAAGTATCAGCTCAGACCTGGAGTTTTGTATTTGCACATTAATATTCCTGCTAGAATTCAAGCCTGACAATGAACCACAACTTATTCATTTCAGTCTTGAGTTCTTCTTACATTCCCAGGGTCTGCACTCTGTTCCAAAATTATCCCCTACCCCCAAAGCCTTGGATCTCAATCTTTACTGTACACTTAAAGTACCCTCCTGAAAATAATTCCAACATAAATAAGCAAAAATGTTATTTAGCATATCAATTTTAAAATGGCCACAATAAACTCTATTAAAAATGTAAAGAACCACTCTGGCCAGTTTGGCTTAGCGGTTGGAGTGCCAGCCTGTGGACCAGAGAGTCCCGGGTTTGGTTCCCGCTAAGGGCATGTACCAAAAAAAAAAAAAAAAAAAAGCAAAGAACCTACACACTAAAGCAGATTTTAAAACACTACTAACTCTATGTCATTCTGAAAATACTGAACAAGATCTTCAGGCATGGAGCTGATCTGTTTTAGGGAGTATGTGTTGAACAATCCAGGCTTGGATTCCCACAGAATTTTTACCAAGGTTGTCAGCTAAACCATGATATTGAATTAGGACTCTCTGAATTCAATAATATATATAGATGAAGAAGTTGAAAGCATACTCATTGGGATAACTGATTTGAATTTGCAGGTTTTAAATCTAGCTGTCAAGAACTAAGGCTATCAATCCTGGTATAGTTGAAAGAGGCTACAAAACAGTATAAAATAGGACACAGAAAAATGAAAAAGCCCTGGCCGGTTTGGCTCATTGGTTAGAGAGCATTGACCCGCAGACCAAAGGGTTATGGGTTTGATTCCCAGTCAATGGCACGTACCTGGGTTGCAGGTTCAATCCCCAGCCCCAGTCATGGTTGTGAAGGAGGCAACCAATCAATGTGTCTCCCTAACATTGCTGCTGTTTCTCTCTCTCTCTCTGCTCCCTTCCACTCTATCTTAAAATCAATGAAAAATATCCTCAGGTGAGGATTAACAACAACAAAATAATGAAACAGTCAAGTGTGTGAATGTACACACACACTCGCAACCACACTATGAATATCTTATCGTCATCAGAGAACCAATTGACATGCATATAACCAACCCCTCATAAGAAAGTGGGAGAGGATAATACACATTTATTGCTAACTGAGGATCTTAAAACTTTCTACTACTGACAGATTCTGGGACAAAAATAACAAGAATATTTACAGCCAGCAGATAGATGCTCCCATCTCTGCAGTTCTGTTTGATACATTTCTGTTGAGTATAGTAAGCTCAATAACTAAATTTATTAAGATACCAGCAAAGTAAATATGACCTTTTACTATCAATGAGACAATTCCATAGAATAACATAGCATTTTGCAGTGAAGTAAAAGATTGATGAATGATTTCCTGGCTAATTATATTCAGAGATATTTAATGGATGACTACCAGCTAGATTCATGTCTGTCACATGCTTTCTCAAATAGCCCAGCAGCTTAAGAGCTCAAAGCATAGGTTACTAAGATATAAGCCTTAATTTTGCAAGAACAGAAGCATAGAAGAATATATATGCAGAATTCATGTTTCAGGAGTATCAGGAAGCACTTGATAGCCATTCTTTAGTTTAGTGAAAAATTCTAGAAACAAATTTTACTTTTTACCAAATGTTAAGAAAACACTGAAGTAAATTAAAAAGGGCTTAAAAAAAACAAAATATATATATATTTTAGAAAGAAGATTTAATACATTAAAGAGGTTAATTATTTGCATAAATTCAATGTGATCAATCCTACCCAGAAAATAAATATTTAGTAATAGGTAGAAATATTCTGGGAACAAAAAGTAGTGGCTATAGAGGTCAGTTGGAACTGTTAGATTTTTATACACATTATAAAACTATAGTATTCTAAATATATTGGTACAGACACATGAATAGATAGAAAGATAAATGGAATGAAAAGGAGAGACCAGCTATGGATCAAAATATATATAGAAATTAAGTATCTGATGACATAACCTTTCAAATAAGAGTCCTAAATAATTCCTTCAAGAGATCAAAGATATATCTATAAAAATAAATAGTTAAATTGCAAGGAGAAAGAAGCATTGGATTATTTATCTTAGAAATTCTGAAGATGAGAAAAGACTGCCTGAGAAAAATACAAAATAGAAACCTAGAAGACATAAAATGACTCATGTAACTGACTACATATGCACATTATACCATACACAGCAAATTATACCATAGACTAAATCAAAACACAAAAGTCAAACTGAGGAAACAAGTTGCAACACATATGATAGTCAAAAAATTGATTTCTTTTATATATAAATGACTCTTTTTTTTATCCTCACACGAGGACATTTTTGCGTGTATCTTCAGATAGAGTGGGAGGGAGACAAGGAGGAACAGAGAGAGAGAAACATCAATGTGAGAGAGACACATCGAGTGGTTGCCACTCACACAACCCCAACTGGGGCCAGGAACAAACTGCAACCGAGGTACGTGCCCTTAGCAGGAATCAAACCCAAGACTCTCCGGTCCACAGGCCAATGCTCTAACCACTGAGCCAAACTAGCCAAGGCATAAATGACTCTAAAAAAACAATAAAATTGAGATAAAACAAAACAAAACAATATGAAAATAGAAAACATGTGGATAAGCAGTTAACAATAACAATTAACTAAAAACTGCTATAAGCATAAAAAGATGTTTAGTATCACTCATAATTTTAACAATAAACATGAAAGTAAACTAGAAAGGTTGGTAATACATTTTGTCAGGCAGGATCTGAGGGAAATACATATTTCTGATACATTTTTATTTGGAGTACACATTGATAAAAAACTTTATAGAAGGCAATTTAGGAATACTTTTCAAACATTAAATGCATATATCATTTTATCTTTTAATTATATTTTTATAAGTATATCTTACATACATATTCACAAATATATACAGGATGGGGGTCAGTGGGGGAAAAAAGGGAAGACATCTGTAATACTTTCAACAATAAAGATCTATTATCTATCATCTATCTATATGGCTATATGGATAGATATATATATGATATATGACCACTGATTTTTCATTAAAGCATTATTAATATTAATATTATTAATAATATAAAAAACTAAACAAATTGTTTATCTAATAAAATATGGTGTTCATATAAGAATTATATACTTACTAAATATTTATAGCAACTCTGCCATGTGCTGAGCAAGCAATTAACAAGATAGATGTAATCTCTGTTCTTACTCAGGTTACCTACTATTTGTATAGTAAGAAAGCAGACAAAAAATAAATAAACAGGTAAGCACCCATGTATGTTAAAAACTCAGCAAAGTAGGAATAGATGGAATATACCTCAACATAATAAAGGCCATATATGACAAACCCACAGCCCACCATCATACTCAATGGACAAAAATTACAATCATTCTCTTTAAAATCGGGAGCAAGACAGGGATGTCTGCTTTCGCCACTCTTATTCAACATAGTACTGGAAGTCCTAGCCATAGTAATCAAACAAGAAGAACAAATAAAAGAAATCCAAATTGGAAAGGAAGAAGTAAAACTGTAATTATTTGCAGATGACATGATACTGTAGATAGAGAACTCTGAAGATTCCACCAAAAAAAAAAAAAAAAAAACTAGAACTGATAAATGAATTCAGTAAAGTAGTAGGATACAAAAAAAATCCAGAAATATGTTGCATTTTTATACACTAATAATGAACTATTATAAAGGGAAACTAAGAAACCCATTTATAATTGCTTCAAAAAGAATAAAATACCTAGAAATAAATTTAACCAAGGATGTAAAAATCCTGTGCTCAGAAAATGATAAGACACTAAAGAAAGAAATTGAAAAAGATACAAATAAGTGGTAACATATACCATGTTCATGAATAGAAAGAATTAACATCATCAAAATATCCATACTACCCAAAGCAATCTACAGATTCAACACAATTCCTATCAAGATACCAATGGCATATTTCACAGAACTAAAACAAATATTCCAAAAATATATATGGAACCACAAAAGACCATGAATAACAACAGTG
The DNA here is from genome assembly GCF_014108415.1 of Molossus molossus. Taxonomy (NCBI): domain Eukaryota; kingdom Metazoa; phylum Chordata; class Mammalia; order Chiroptera; family Molossidae; genus Molossus; species Molossus molossus. The sequence continues at coordinate 15,078,203 of NW_023425355.1, read as the reverse complement.
ATCCTGAAAAAGAAGAATAAAGTTGGAGAGATCATGCTACCTAATATCAAACTATACTATAAAACCACAGTAATCAAAAGAATATGGTAACAGAATAAAAACAGACATATAGATCAATGGAACAAAATAGAGCCAAGAAATCAACCCACACGTTTATAGTTAACTACTATTTGAATAAGGTGGCAAAAACATACAATTGGTTAAATATAGTCTATTCAATAAGTGGCATATAAAAAAGATGAATTGAGCCCTGGCTGGTTTGGCTCAGCTGTTAGAGCATCAGCCTGTGGTCCGTGGAGACCCGGGTTCGGTTCCCACTAAGGGCACGTACCTCGGTTGCACTTTGTTCCCAGCCATGGTTGGGTCGTGTTGGTGGCAATCACTCAATGTGTCCCTTTCATGTCGATGTTTATCTCCCTTTCTCCCTCCCACTCTATCCGAATAAAATATCGAAAGATGTCCTCGGGTGAGGATAAAAAAAAAAAAGGGATTGATACATGAAAAAAATGAAACTAGACCACCTTCTTACACCACACACAATAATAAACTCAAATGGATTAAAGACTTAAATGTTAGACTCAAAATCATAAAAATCCTAGAAGAAAACATCAGCAGTAAAATCTCAAACATTTCCCATAACAATATTGTTTCTGATATATCTTGTCAGGCAAGGAAAACAAAAGAAAAAATAAACAAATGAAAATACATCAAAATAAAAGTTTTTTTTGCATAGCAAAGGAAACCACCAACTAAATAAAAAGACAACTCACTGAATGGGAGAATATATTTGCTGATACATCTAATAAGGAGCTAATATACAAAATTTATAAGAAATTTAAAACTCAACACCAAAAAAACAAACAATGCAATTAAAAAATGGCCAAAGGACCAGAATAGACACTTCTCGAGGAGAACATAGAGATGGCCAATAAACATAAAAAGATGCCCAATGTCATTAATCATGAGACAAATGCAAATTAAAACCACAATGAGATATCACCTCACACCTTTCAGAATGGCCGTCATCAATGAATCAACAACCAGTGTTGATGAGGACATAGAGAAAAGGGAATCCTTGTGCACTGTTGGTGGGAATATAGACTGGTGCAGCCACTCTGGAAAGCAGTATGGAGTTTCCTCAACAAATTAAAAATGGAACTGCCTTATGACCCAGAAATTCCACTTCTGGGAATGTATCCAAAGAAACCTGAAATATTAATTCCAAAGAATATGCACCTCTATGTTCATTGCAGCATTATTTACAATATCCAAGATTTGGAAGCAGCCCAAGTGTCCAGCAGTAGATGAGTGATAAAACAGCTATGGTACACTTACACAAAGGAATACCACTATACCGTAAATGAAAAAAAAAAAAGTTTACCCTTTGGGACAACATGGATGGACCTGGAGAACATTATGTTAAGTGAAATAAGCCAGTCGGAAAATGACAAGTAGTACTGTATGATTTCATTCATATGTGGAATCTAATGAACAAACTGAAATAACCAGCAAAATATAGATAGACTCATAGATAGAGGGCAGGCTAACATCTCTTGGGGGGTGGGTGGGGAGGCAGGGTGCATGGAGGGTTTGAGAAAAAAAAAAGAGATAATTAACTCACGGACGAAGACAACAGTTTGGTGATTGTGGAGGGGAAATGAGGTGGATAGAGGTGGAAGAGAGTATAGAGGGGATAAACTGTGATAGGGAAAAAACAGTTAAACAGGTAAATGAGCACGACTATTTCAAATAAGTAAGAGTTGAACACAAATAATGTACTATGATAAGAGGGTAACTACCTGATATTGGGTGATCAGAAAAAGACTCTCAGAAGAGCTGAAATTAAACAGTGAGCTGAATAAAGTATGAAAGTGAGCCATGGGTGAGGGAGGAACTTAAGGGGAATAATATTTCATACAAAATACAAACACAACCAATATAAAGAATAAATTGCATCTAGATATACTGATATTTAAACTGAGTAAAGATACATTATCAAGTGAAAAAAAAATCTAAGTGTACAACAATAAGTATAGCATACTTGCATAAGAATGGGAAAAAGACAAACTCGTGATTTTTGCCAAGATTAGATCTGGAGTGAATCAGAAACAACTAAACAATTGACTATGGAGAACAGAGCTGGGAAACTCTGAGTCAGGAATGGGAGGGAGATTTACTCTTCATACTTTTACATGCATACCCTTTATACTTTCTAAATGTTTTGTGATATGTATGTTTTACTTTAAAAGCAAACTGTGGAAAATAGAATTCTGAAATACTCTGCAGAAGATTCCTAGTACTTGATTATTTCAGCAAACATTTATATAGTTACTATGGTAAAGGGATTTTGAACACGTAAAGTTTCAAATCAGTTGACTTTAAAATACAGAGACCATCTGGTGGGCCTGTCCTAATCATATGAAAACTTTAAAATGAGAAAGTTTTACCTAGCTGGTTATAGATGAGGAAGACAAAGAGACAAAGCACAAAAAGGATTTAATGAGCTGTTGCTGGTTTGAAGATAGAAGGACCCCTATGACAAGGACTTGGAATAGCAACTGGAAGCTGAAAGTGGCCTCTGATTAACAGCCACCAAACAAATGGGAATCTCAGTCCTACAACCATAAGAAATTAAATTCTATACACAATTTGAATGAATTTAGAATAAGACCCTGAGCCACAGGTGAGATAGCAGCTCTAACATTTTCCAACCATGCCATGCCCAGATTTCTGACCCATGGAAAATGTAAGATAATAAGTGTTGTTGTTTTTTTAAGTGCTACATTTGTAGTCACTTGTTACGTAACAATAAAAAAAAAACACACACACACAAAGAAACAAACAAAACTAGAAGAAATTATAATTTCCCAAGCATTCTAATTCAAAGGTTTGAAATTGGGCCCAAGCATCTGCATTTTAAATAAATCCCACTAGTGAAGAGCTAAGATGGTGGCAGAGTAGGTAGAAGTTATACTCACCTCCTCCCAGGACCAAACTGGGATTACTGCTAAAAATATAGAACAATCAACTGAAGCCTAGCTGAAAAGAAGTCTTATCGCCAAGAATTTACTAAAGAAGCCACATGGAAACTGGTAGGAAGGGCAGAGATGCAAAATGTGCTGGTCCCCCCAGCCATGGGCAGCTGTTGAAATTCCAGAAGGGTATCTTAAGTGCAAAGGTTTGCTTTGAGGAACAACGGGTCTCATATCCATACCAGACTCCTGAGCCCAGAGTACCAGAGATGGGAAGAGAAGCCTACATAACATTTGGCCATGAAAATCAGCATGGATTCTGGCCACCAGAATGAGAAGGGAGACTTCTAGAAAACCAAGTACCCTCTTATTGGGCAAATAAGTGCACAAAATTTCATTTGCACCCACTCACCCTGATTTCAGATGATGAAGGACAGAACAGAATCGCATGTATGAGGAGAAACCAGGGTTTGTAGCTCTGGGGAGAGAGGTGAAGAAACAGACACCAGGGTCTCTGTGCTGAGTCCCTTTCCCACACCATGGACATCATCTTTCTTCGGTGGAGCACTTCCCTCTATATGACATCAGCCTAAAAGAATGAAATAGTCCCACCCTACAGATTCCTTGTCATCTGCCCTGCAGATCTCATGCCCTGCAAAGAAGCCAGCTGCCTGTGCCAACATCAGACAACATCAGAGCAGGATCCAATTAGCTCCACAAGTGTGTAGAAGTCCAGGCAGGCTTAGGGGGTGGCAGTGACTGAGTTGTGTCACCCTGTGGTAGGGGTCATACCACCACCATTCCATGAGCCTGACCAGCATTACCCCTTTAGAAGAGATCCAGTAGCCCTACTCTCTGGACTCTTGGCAGCACTGCCCTCCTGAGCTCAGGCTCTCCAGGAGGTCCAGGCAGAATCTTGAACAAACTGAGTTGTGTGGTTCTAGGACAGGGACAGAGTCCTCCCTACACACATCCAAATCCTGGTCCATTAGGCCCTGATAAACTCTCACCATGTTGAATACCTGAGACTTCACCCCACCGTAAAGGTCTCTGGGCACCCTGCAAGTGGCAGCAAGCATTGGTATACCCTGGGACATTTGCCAAGTGACCCCAAATACAGCACTCACACTGAATCTGAACCTACGTCAATCTGAAGAACACTGCTCACCCCTACCTGATGATTCACTGAGAAACTACCTCACACACAACTCCTGTACTTCAAAATGCTCTTCCAATGACTGAGCCTAACAGGCAGCCAGCAGGCAGAGGCAGGTGAATATGGATCGCAGGGTGCCTCAGACCTTTTTCTGACCTGCCTACAGGCTTGGTGCTGGTGGAACTGGTTTTGTGCACAGCTTGGCCCTACCCAAACATACAGGCCTAGCAGAGTCAGCCACAAACTTTGGATCACTTTGTAGCTCCAAACAGATTTCCCAGGGCTAGTTACAAATAATGTCTGACATTGACCTGCAACAGAGACCTTTTCAAGAGGCCCTAGAACCAACACACAGAGTAGTGAGCTTCAGACATCAGAGCAGGATCCAATTAGCTCCACAAGTGGCGCATGCAAAGGGAGATCTTTGCACTCACCAGACACTGCCAAGGCAAATTCTATTCTGTGTGGTCAGTACCTACACAACAGCTCATACATTGTGGGTGGGGTTAAACCTCACAGTCAGCCAGCCTGAGGGATGACCTCATACATGGACAGGAAATCAGCTGCTGTATCTCGGCCTACCAGGATCGGTGTAATCATAGTGAACGCACACCACATGCTGGTTGGAGTGAGAGGGAGCCTTGCAAGAGAGCAAGAACCCCTGAACTCTGGATGCCATCCTATTTCTTTTCCGATTGGTATCCCCAGGTGAAAATCATTTTCTTGAAGCCAACAGATCACAAGCCCTTATTTTCACCCAATACACCGGGTGGGCCAGGTTCCCCCTCCCCAGGTCAGGTGAGAGTGCTTAACACAAGGTTACAAAACATCCATCTTCCATCCCCCCAACCCCACAATCAGCAATGAAGACTCAAATACAACAGAGGGGCTAAAAAACTCACACAATGAACATTCCTGGAGCATCCAACTCCAGTCAAGGAGTCAAGAAGACTGCACCATTGGGTCCCACAGAATACCTTCTACATAAGGCCCCCCTACCAAGACTAGACGACATAGAAGATCTATGTAATACACAGAAACAAACACAGAGAGGCAGCTAAAATAAGAAGACAAAGAAACATTCCCTAAATGAAACAACAGGAGAAAGCTCCAGAAAACAACTAAATGAAATGGAGGCAAGCAATCTACCAAATACAGAGTTCAAAAAAATGGTTATAAAGATGTCCAAGCCACTTAGGGGAAGAATGGTTGATATCAAGGACACTCTGGACCAATATCAAGTTTTAAACTTTAAAAATAATCTTTATAGCATTTACCACAAGGCTTGTCAATATTTTCTGAGAATCTAGTAAATGCAAATACTCTGCAAAACATTACACAGTGACAGAAAAAAGGAGCAACCCTGAAGAGCTCATAGTCTAATTGTAGAGGTATCTTTCAAACAAATTATGTCTACACAATATAAGTATTTTAGACATACAAGTCAAGTATTGGGAGGTACACAGGAAGTAACTATTAACTATGAGAGTAAAGCAGGGCTTCACAGAGGAGATCACATGTAAGGTAAATTCTGAACAATGAGTTGAAGTTTATCAGATACACGAGAGAAGTATATTTTATTGGTTCTACACAGAAGTACACTTCTGAGTTAAAAATTGGGAATCACCTTAAATATACATATGCTTATATTGTTTAAACCCATAGGTCTAGATGTTCTTCGGAATTCAAGATACTTCAGATTTTAAAAATGTAATAAGATGTATATTTCATATATTAGTAATTCAATCACCATCTGGAACAGCACCCTATTAGTAAATATATTAATATTTCTTTTACAAATGTATAAATAATTACACTAGGTGCATAAATAAAAAATAAATAAATAAATAAATATATAGCCATGTATTGCTTTAGATCATGCTTGCCACCAAATCAATTTTGACACCAACTTAAAAAAAACTTTAATTGGCCTAGCTGGTGTAGCTCAGTGGACTGAGCGTTATCCCATGAACTGAGAGGTCCGAGTTCGATTCCCAGTCAGGGCACATGCCTGGGTTGCAGGCTCGATCCCCAATATGGAGCATGCAGGAGGCAGCCAATCAATGTTTGTCTTTTACATCGATGATTCTATCTCTCTGTCCTTAAAATAAAAGGGTAAAAAAAGAGCTTTAATTGTTTGGTGGTTTGGGGGATTGCAGATTTCACCGTGGGCATATCAATCTATTTATTCAACATTTTTTAGCAAGGCATTTGCTTCCTTTCAGCTAATTGGTAATTTCACAGAACCCTGTCATAAATTGTTTAAATAAATAAACCAGATTAACTTAAACAACCTCTGCAGTCCAGATTTGGCAGGCCAGGTAAATATAACAAAACAGTACCCGCACAAGTATCATTTCTGTCTGTCTATGGCTTCCTGCATGGCTGCATTTACTTAGCTGAAAATTTTTCATTCTGAAAAAATTGACCCTATTGAATATTTCTATATTGAATACATTTCCAATCAACTTTTATGTTCACAGAAAAGGAAATACATACTCTGGTAGAAAATATGTCCTAAAGACGTAATACTATACTTAAGAATGAGGCATATTTTCATAACCTCAGAGTTACAGAAAAAAATGTACTTTTCCATAAAACATAAAAATTAAATCTCTTTACTCCCTGTCAAATACATTCTGTCAAACTCTCTACAAATCCTGTGTTCATAGGGTGAAGCAAATGGAATGCAGATAGAAACATGGTCTTCAGTTGCTAGTCTATAAGAGCACTAGAGATATTCATCTTTGCAAATTCTTGTATAATGGTAAGCAAAGTGTATGGAAAGAGAATGCAAACACATTCAAGTCATACACTACATAACGTTTTGGTCAGCAACACACTGCAGATACTATAGTGGTCCATAAGATTACAGTGGTGCTGAAAAATTCCTATTGCCTCGTGACATTACTCACATATTTGTGGTGATTCTGGTGTAAACAAAACAACTGTGCTGCCAGTCATATAAAAACATAGCACATAAAACCCTGTAGAATACATAACACTTGATATTGATAATAAATGACTATGTTACTGTCTTATTTATTTATTGTACTATACTTTTTATCATGATCATAGATGGCATTCTTTTTACATACCAAAAAAATTTGCCATGTTATGCTGGCAGCAGCCTTGTACATCTCTTGTATAGTACATCTCTTGATTTCATCATTTTCTTTTGTGCTTGGTTTAACTTTGAATTGTTTTGTTCATCATGTCCTGTAAGTTCACAAAATCTACTGCTAATGTTTTCAGAAAGAGGTCATGTTGAGTGATTGACCTGGAAAGAAAATTAAAAGTGATTAAGGATTACAAAGGTAGAAAATCAATGATGGTTTTTGCTTACCAGTCAAGCATATCCCATTCTACCATAGCTATAGTCTCAAAGAATTAAAACAAAGTGATGAAATCTTTAAAAGGATTTGTTTCATTAAAGGCAACAAGACTAACACAACTATAAGAAGGGTCTTCATTGACATGGAAAAACTTCCAATGACATAGATTGAAGACCCAACACAGAAGTGTATCCCTCTCAGCATCATGAGGATCACAGCCAAAGGAAAAAAAAAAAAATGTGTGCTGTTGACTGAAAAGCCTGGACTCAACTATGATGTTGAATTTATTGCTAGCTCTGGGTTATTTAAACAATTCAATAATCAATATTTATTACATATTATGAAAGTAATCTTTGAGTTTGTGAGTAATGATGCTAAGGCAGCTAAAAAAATCTTTGCAAATTCTTGATAAACTTATTTTGGAGAAAAATTACTTGCCCAAGCAAATATTAATATGGATAGAACCTCCTTACTCTGAAAACAAACTAGTCCCACACCCAAATGTGAAAGATAAAATTTGGGAGAAGTACCTTGGCTGCAGAGGTGCCTTCTGAGGAACGAGGGGTCCCAGCCTCACAACTGGCCCCCAGCTCAGGGCTCCAGTGCCAGGAAAAGAAGTCCTCATAAATTCTGACTATAAAAATGAATGGGAATTGAGGCTGAGGGACGTGAAGGGCTTCTAGAGTCCCAGGCAGTTCCTCTTAAAGAGCTCAAGCATGGTCTTACTCAGACACACTCCTTCTGAACTCCAGTGCTGGGGCAGTAGCTTGAAAGGCACCAGAGACACACCAGAGGGAGTGAATTTTCTGGCATCAGAGCAAGAGCCGGCAGGGGTAGGGGGCAGCTTTCTCCCAGACAGAAGTGCTGGCAGAGGCCATTGTCCATTTGATTAGTTCTCCTCCCACAAAGCCGGCAGGTGGGTGCCATATCTGAGACTCTATCAACTTGTTTCACACTGTTTGCCCCACCCTGGTGATTCCTTGAGATCTTGCCCCACTCACATCTTGGACCCACAAAAGTTGTTGACAGTGTCTCTTCCATGCAAATGAACTGTCTTCACTCATGCTTTTTAAATCTCGCAAACAAGCAGCATTTGGCCTCAGTGTATCCCATACCTCTCACTAAGTAGCCCCAAGCCCAACACTGGCAGCAGCTGGCCTTGGTTTTCAGCTTGGCCTAACCTGGGCACCCCTAAGCCCAGCACAAGTAGCAGCCATCTGCAGGTCTCTTTGTAGTTCATGCCAGATGCCCCAGGCTAAACATAGGCAGCAGTTGACCTTGGCCTACACCTCTAGAAAGGCCCCAGAGCCAGAACACACAGTGGACAGCTTCAGACCACATTAAAGCACAACCACTCAACCATCTCCGCAGGTAACTCACTCAAGGGGCAGACTCAACAGGCACCAGAGCCCTGCCAAATAAAGTCCTGCTCTGTGGGATGGGCCCCTGCACAGCTGATCCCCCACAGTGGTTAGAGGTCAGTGATTGGTGTTCACAGTCAGTTCTTGCAGATTATTGGCCTGGGGGTAAATTCCTCCCTTTGACATGCCAACAGCAATCAAGGTGCAACTTAAAGAAGAGGGTGTATACAGCACACACAGCGGGGCACTTTGAGTGCCCACCTTGGGTGATCGGGTAGACTCTACAGAACACCTACTACATCTGGGAGATGTAGCAGCTCTACCTAATACATAGAAACAAACTTAGGGAGGCTGCCATAATGAGGAGACAAAGAAACATTCTGAATGAAAGAGCAGAACAAAACCCTAGAAGAAGAAATAAACAAAATGGAGACAGGCAATCTAATAGGTAGAGTGTTCAAAATACTGGTTAGAATAGAAGAACCTCAATGGCATACAAAAGACCAGTCAGAAATAAAGGATACACTAATTGAAATGAAGATTAATTTACAGGGAATCAACAGTAGAGTAGATGAAGGTGAAAATCAAATCAGTAATTTAGAATATAAGGAAGAAAAAATAAAAACAGAACAGCAAAAGAAAAAAAAAATTCTTTTTATTTTTAAAAAGGGAGATAGCCCTGGCAGGTCTGGCTCAGCAGTTAGTGCGTCATCCTGCATACCAGAGAGTACTGGGTTCGGTTCCTGCTAAGGGCACGTACCTCAGTTGCAGTTTGACCCTGCCCCGGTTGTGGTCATGTGGATGGCAACCAGTCAATGTGTCTCTCTCACATCGATGTTTCCTCTCTCTCTTCCCCCTCTCTCCCTCCCACTCCATCTGAAGATAAATGCAAAAATGTCCTCGGGTGAGGATTAAAAAAAGGAAGATAGTGTTGGAGACTCTGGTTCCAACACTGCATCATGGGGGTGCCAAAAGGAGAAGAGAAAGAGCAAGATTGAAAATCTATTTTAAAAAAATAATTACAGAAAACTTCCCTAAGTTGGTGAAGGAAACAGACATACAAGTCCAGGAAGTGCAGAAAGTCCCAAACAAGATGAACCCAAAAAGGCCCACATCAAGACACATCATAATTAAAATGCAAATGTCAAAGACAAAGAGAGAATCTTAAAAGCAGCAAGAAAAATACAGCTAGTTACTTATAAGTGAGCTCCCATAAAACTCAGCTGATTTCTCAACAGAAATTTTGCAGGCCAGAAGGGATTGGCAAGAAATATTCAAAGTGATGAAAAGCAAGGTCCTACAACCAAGATTACTCTACCCAGCAAAGCTATCATTTAGAATAAAAAGAAAGATTAAGAGCTTCCCAGAAAAGAAAGAGCTAAATGTGTTCTTAACCTCTAAACCAGTATTACATGAAATGTTAAAGGGTCTTCTTTAAGAAGAAGAAAAGAAGATAAAAAATATGAACAATAAATCTGCAATAAATACACATCTATCAACAATTGAATATAAAAATCAATATAAACAGGCAGAAGAGAAAGAGTGTCACAGATACAGGGAACATTTTGATGGTTGCCAGATGGGATTGAACAAGATAAAATAATTAAGAGGCATAAATTGGTTTGTACAGAATAGTCATGGGAATGTAAAGTACAACATATGGAATATAGTCAATAATATTCTAATAGCTATGCATGGTGTTAGATGGGTACAAAATTTATCAGAATGATCACTAAGTTATGTATTTTCTAATCACTGGAGTATGCACCTGAAAGTAATATAGTAATATTTGTCAACTGTAATTTAAAAATAAAAAAAAAATAATTAAATTTAAAAAAGAAGGTAACAAACCAAGCAAACTAACATGGACATTTTTTTTTTTTTAAATGGACATCTTCTTGCCCTGGCCCGTTTGTCTCAGTGGTTAGAGCATCGGCCTGGAGTCTCGAATGACCCGGGTTTGGAAGAGCACGTACCTCGGTTGCAGTTTGTCCCTGGCCCTAGTTGGGTTGTGCGGGTGGCAGCCACTCGATGTGTCCCTTTCACATCGATGTTTCTCTCTCTTCCTCTCTCTCCCTCCCACTCTATCTGAACAAAAAAAAAATGGAAAAATGTACTCGGGTGAGGATAAAAAAAAATGTTTTAAAGAGGGAAAAAAAAAACATTAAAAAATGGATATCTTCTTAAGAAGACCCTCAGATAAGTCTTTCAGGAGCTATTTTTTTAAAAGAATTGCTATCATAGGAGGTAACAGCCCCATGGGTGTTATTGCTCCTGAATACCTTCCAGTGGGACAAAATGTACAAGTGGAAGACAGTGATATTGATTACCACTATCCTGTGTTGGCCTAGGCTAGAGTGTCTGTTTGTGTTTTGTCTTTTTTACTCTCTTGTGTTTTTGTTTTTTTTTATATGTTTTTATTGATTTTATTTTTTTAGAACGAGAGGGAGAGAGAGATAGAAACATCAATGTGAAAGAGAAACATCGATTGGCTGCCTCGTGCATGTCCTCCACTGGGGATCAAGCCCACAGCCTGGGCATATGCCCTGACCAGGAATTGAACTGGGACCTCTCAGTCCATGGGACAGTGCTCAGTCCACTGAGCCACACTGGCAGGGCTGTGTTTCAGTTTTTAACAACAAAAATGTTCAAAAAGTAAAACAAATTTTTAAAAAATAGAAAAAGTCTTACGGATTTACAATATAAAAAGAGAAAAAACTGTGTACAGCCTTACAATGTATTTGTGTATTAAGCTAAGTGTTGTGACAAAAGAGTTGAAAAATTAAGACTAAAAGTTTATAAAGTAAAAATATTACAATGAGAAAAGTTTATTATTGCAGATTTTGTTTATACATTGATTGTAGCCTAAGTCTACAGTGCTTATAAATTCTACAGTAGTGTACAGAATGTCCAAGGCCTTCACATTCACTCACCACTCACTCACTTACTACCCTGAGCAAGTTCCTTTTGCAAGCTCCATTCATGGCAAGTACCTTATCTTGGTGTAAAATTATTTTTAATTTTATAACATTGTGTTACTGTAACTTTATATGTTTGGATGTGTTTAGATACATAAACACTCATCATTTTGTTACAATTGCTGCAGCATTTAGTAGAGTAACATGCTGTACAGGTTGTGGCCTAGGAGCGATAGGCTGTACCATATAGCCTAGGTGTGTAGTAAGCTACACCATCTAGGTTTGTGTAAGTGGACTGTATGTTTGCACAATAGCAAGATCGCATAACAATGTATATTCCTGTCATTCAGTGACACATGGCTATACTTTTGATCAAGAGATTATGTTTTCTTCTTTGCCACTCTTCCTCCACTTTCCCATGAAGCTGTTTTTCCATTTCTTTATATTTTTGTTTAGACATCTGCTAGAGTACACGTTACACTGTGCAATTATTAATTTAAATGAGTTACTTCAATACTAGCCCGAACTCCTCCCAGGGCAGAAACTGCCTTGTTCATTTATGTATCTGTGTCAGGGCCTATTGGGTACCTCTACATTGCACAGAGGTCAATAGTAGACAATAGATAAATAAGAAACTTTATGAATGAATTAATGCACTAAGAAATGAAAGTGAAAAGTAGAGAAAGTCTGATATACATGCCAAACTCACTAATTTTAATTTGAATTATTTGTGGCTGTGAGCATAAATAAGGGATATGAGCCTACTAACAAACTCATTAGGTTCCATACCAGTGGGCAAGTAACCAGCAGAGGACATTCAAAGTAAAAAAATCCTATTTCTGCCCTGGCCATTGTGGGTCCATGTGTTGGGCATCATCCTGTGCACCAAAGTCTGCCAGTTCAGAGTGCAGGAGGCAGCCGATTGATGTTTTGCTATCACATCGATACTCTTTTCTCTCTCCCCCACTTCTCTTCCTCTTTCTCTAAAAATCAATAAAAATATTTTTGAAAGGGTATTTCTTTCATTAGTTTCCCTTAGTCCCCCACACCCCCCCAAAAAAATCTGGTAGATGTGTACCAGCAGATTTTCTTTTGTTTTTCTCAAGATATATATATTTTTAATTACATCTTCCTCTTTTGCCTTTGATACTGACAGTTACAGGTGGAAGTTATTGTTTTAGTAAAACAAAATGCATAGTTATCAAAAATCCGCATTTCTCTAAGTTTAAGTTTCTGAGAAATTCTTCTTTATCTTGTCTGCCTTATAAAGCATATTTTATTTTGAAGAGCATCCTTTCATTCAACAAAAGGTGTATATGTTTTGAAGCATATTGCATGATATAATTGAGAGGAAATGAGAGCACACAATTGCAGCATTTTTTTCCTAGTTCACATATTATAATGAAAAGAGAGGTAGAGAGAAAGTTTTAATGGCATCTATTGGTTTCCAACAAAGCTCCAAAGCTTACTTGTCACTGTGATGTTCTTGTATCAACTCTCCCTGCTGGCAATAGCTAGTTAACCAAACCTTGATATTTAGCCACCTGTATGTTTTGCAAAAGTCTTTGCAATGGAAAACTACCTAAAGTAATATATTTATGAGGCTAAATAAAATTTTAGAATGAGCTATTTCTAGCAATTACAATTTTAACAGAATTTGGTGAGAAGTAGACATAAAAGTGAAGAAAATAAAGATGAGACATCATTACTGATATGATCTCAACCATAGTGCCATCTCATTAGTGTAACAACTCTATAAATTTTTATTTTTAGGTTCTTTCTCATTAAAGGAAATGATAAATAAAATGCAAGTAAAATAGAGTACATTCATCTCCAAACTTGTAGTCTATTCTGAAAATTATTCTAATAAACTGCAGCTTCCAGACTCTATTACTACTCCACTGTGCTTAATAAAAATGCATTAATAACAAATTGAATTAATAAAAATAAATATTTTTACTTCCTCTTTGCAAATTATTCTCTTCTCCTCTATATTATAATGGTGCATGCACAACTAAGTATAAATATAAATATCAAATACTAGCTAATAAAATCTGAACCACTGAAGTCACAACTTAAATAGGAGTTTCTATTTAACGTATCCTGTATAAAACAAAGTACAAATTTACCAAATAGGCCACTACCGCTAGTTTAATAGATTAGGTAAGCACCAGGCTAAAGTTTATGTAAACTTTTTTTTAATAGCATCAAGATATAGTTTGAAGTGTTTTAATAGTCTAAACAATTTAGCCCTGGGATAGCTTTTTGATCTCTAGGCCCACTGAAAATCTATAACTGAACACCTCAAACTCAATATTCCCTTCATTTGAACTCAGCATCTTCCACTTCAAATCTGTTCATTTGCCCTCTTGTGGTCCTTATGAATGCCACCACACTCCATCCATTGACTCTCCAAAAAATGGAAATCATCTCAATTCTCTCTCTCCATCCCTGCAAGTCAAACTCATCAATTTCAACACAAAGTCTTGCCAATGTTATCTTCTTAAAATCTCTGAAATATGTACCCATTTTTCCAATCCACCAACCATCCTACACACACCCCATGTACATTTTTTTTTTTGCCATCTCCTTCATCAATCTATGCTTTCATAATACATTTATTGTGGCTTTCTTGATTGTTTCTCTGGACCTTAGTTTGTGTTGCTTATTCTATGTCAAAACTTCCTTCCTGCACAAATAACTGCTCTGTTCCCTATATGACTCATCTCTGACAAAATCTATTCTAAGAAGCCTTACTTAACTACCGTACCACCCACAGTATGGATTAGGAGTTGGGTTGTGTCCTGAAGACAAGGTAAAACCATGAAGGACTTGAGGTAGAGAATATTAGAAAGATAAGCAAAATGACCTCCACATGGGTAGGTTCAGTATTTGTCCTAGATAGCTGCTATAAGAAATTGCAATAGATTTGGTGGCTTAATTAACAAATATTTATTTTTCACAGTTCTGGAGTCTGGAAAGTTCAAGATCAAGGTCCCAGAAGATTAGGTGTCTCCTGGTTTGTAAATGGCTGGCTTCTTGCTCTATGGTCACATGGTAAAGAGAGAGCATCTTTCTCAGGTCTTTTCTTATAAAGCCATTAATCCCATTTGTGAGGGCTCCACCATCATGATTTATTACTTCCCAAAGGCTGCACCTCCAAATACCATTACATTGGGAATTAGGGCTTCAATATATGAATGGGAAAAAGTTAAAACATTCAGTTCAAGGCATTCCACTGCTGGTCCCTAAAAATTAATCCCCTTTTCACATACAAAAATATTAATTTTACCCTAACCATTCCCAAACTTTTTATTTATTCCATTTTCAACCCTCAAGTCTAAAGTCCAAAGTACTATCTAAATATCATTTATATCAGATATGGGTGAAACTTAAGGTACAATTCATATTGAGGCAAATTCCTCTCCAGCTGTGAATGTGTGAAACCAAACAAGTTATGGTCTTTCAAAATACGTGGTAGGACAAGCATAGGATAGATAGGATAGATTTTTTTTTTCCAAATGGGAAATTTGGGGGTGGGGGGAAGGAGTGACAAGTCCCAAGCAAGTCCAAAACCTAGCAAAGTAAACTTCATGAGATCTTAAGGCCCGAAACAATCCTCTTTGGTTCTATTTTCTGCCTTTCAAACCCACTGGGGAGGGCGTTTTGCCCTCTGGACCCACTGAGGTGGTAATCCTGCCCCTGGGGATCTTCCAGGAAGGGATCATGCCTTCAAGGCCTGGAGCAGCTCCATCCCCATGGCTCTGGGTGGTCCTACTCCTAAGGCTTTGAACAGAGGCTATTTGGCCTTTTGAAACTAAGGTAATGTCCTCTCTCTTTTAAAACCCAGGAAACAGCCTTACTGGTCTCTGAATTTTTTTCAAGATCATTCTTTCCCAAATAAGTTAGATCATGTGATACTCATCTTTCTCTGACTAACTTATTTCACTTATCATAATACTCCCCAGATCCCTCCATGCCGTCTCAAAGGGTAAGAGATCTTTCTTTTTTATAGCTGCATAGTATTCCATTGTGTACATGAACCACAGCTTTTTTATCCACTCATCTATTGATGGGCACTTGACCTGTTTCCAGATCTTAGCTATTGTAGATAGTGCTACTATGAACATAGGGGTGCATATATTCTTTCTGATTGGTGTTTCAGGCTTCTTAGAGTATATTCCTAGAAGTGGGATCACTAGGTCAAATGACAGTTCCATTTTTAATTTTTGAAGGAAACACCATACTGCTTTCCATAGTGGCTACACCTGTTTGCATTTCCTCCAAGAGTGTACTAGAGTCCCCTTTTCTCTTGAGCACTTATTTGATGATTTGTTGATAGTAGCCATTCTGGCAAGTGTGAAGTGATACCTCATAGTCATATTAACTTGCATCTCTCTGATGATTAGTGATGTTGAGCATTTTTTCATATGTCTCTTGGCCATTTGTATGTCATCTCTAGAGAAGTGTCTATTTAGGTCCTTTGCCCATTTTTAATTGGGTTGTTTGTTTTCCTCTTGTTGAGTTGTATGTGTACTTTATATATTTTGGAAACCAACGCCTTATCCAATCTGTCATTGACAAATATGTTCTTTCATACAGTGGGTTCCTTTTTCATTTTGATGCTGGTTTCTTTTGCTGTACACTCACTTATTTTTGGAATATAATGAACAAAATAAACTGGCAAACAAAATAGATCCATATACATGTAAATAGGGATCAGACTGACAAACTTCAGAGGGAAGGGCAGTGGGGTAGGGGGCGGGAAGAGATAAACCAATAAACTTATATGCATATATGCATAACCAATGGACACAGACAATAGTTTAGTGAAGGCAGCAGGGGCGAAAGCTGGGAGGAGGGGGTTAATGGAGGAAAAAAAGGAGGGACATTTGTAATACTTTAAATAATAAAGATTATTTTTTTTAGTTTTAATTTAGATAAAGTCCAAAAAAAAAAAAAAACAAACACATTCTTTCCTTTTCTTGAAGAAGAGCATACTTAAACAGCTAAACGATTCTATGATCTTATTTAATAAAATCCAAGAAATTTGACAGCCTTCCTTCATTTTATCTCTGTCCCCGTTAGTTCAAGCTTACAGTGTTCCTACTGGGATGGCTAATTAGTTCTGTGCTTCATAATCACACTACAATTCTCATCAGTTAATCACACATCTTTCATGTTCTCTTCTAAACATACTTCTTTATTTTTTTGTAATATGGACAATCGGACAACTTTCCAAATCTTATGTTCTGCTTTTTTTTTGGCTAATAATTCTGTCTTCAATAGATTTGTCTCTTTTCACACTTTACTACCACAGTCAGGAAGAATCAAGCCACTCTTTGAACACTCTGCTTAGAAATATTTTAAATTAAATATTCAGTTTCATCACTCATAAGTTCTATTTTCTTTTTTGTTGTTGCTAATCCTCACCTGAGGATATTTTTCCATTAATTTTTTTAGATAGATGGAAGTGAGGGAGGGAGGGAGGGAGAGAGAGAGAGAGAGAGAGAGAGAGAGAGAGAGAGAGACAGCAATGTGAGAGACACAAATCTATTGGTTGCTTCCTGCAGGACCCCAACTGGGGTCAGGGACGGAACCTGAAACACAGGTACATGCCCTTGACCAGGAATCTAACCTGAGACTTTTCAGTCTGAGGGCCGATGCTTTAATCACCGACCAGGGTATAAGTTCTACTTTTTATAAAACACTGCAACACCAATTCAATACACCAAATTCTTTGCCACTTTAACAAAAACCATCTTTCTTTCAGTTTTCAACATGTTCCTTATTTCTGTCTGAGACCTCATCAGAATGGCCTTTACCATTCATATTTTTACTAACATTCTTTTTTATGACTTATGTATATTTCGATAAAATAGAGGCTTTCTTTCCAGCTCTTCTTTTTGAGTCCTCACCACAACCACATTTAGCAGACACTTCATAAAATATCAGCGTTTTCTAGTGTGCACTTAAAAGTTCTTCCAGCCTGTATCCATTACATGACTCCAAAGCTACTTCTGAATTTTAAATATTTTTTACCATAACAAACATTTCTTGGTGCCAATTTCTATTTTAGTCAGCTTGGGTTGCTATAACAAATTACTCCAGAATAATAGTATTTCAGTGATTCTGAAACTCAGGTCTGATAAGGATACACCCCTGCCTAAGATTCTTCAACACCTCTACATCAATTTTAGTATAAAATTATTACTCTTAAATATGGCATACAGAGCCCTTCATTCTTATTTAGATCCTACCAACCTGGCCAGGGTCAGCCTCTACCACCACTCCACATGCATCCTGTATCCTTTTTTTCTTTTCTTTTTTTTCCCATTACAGCTCTCTTCATCAATGTACCACCCATACAGAATTCCTTGTGGTTCCTGAATGTGCCACGTTCTCTTTGACCTCTGGAAGTTTGCACATATTATTCCTTCTACACAGAATACAAGTGTACTTCGAGCTTATCTCTACATAAGAGTTAATACAATGATTTTATTCAGTATCCAGAGGAGACAACTCCAGGTCTTTCTCTGGCTTAGATGTCCTCTGTGCCTGGGTTAGATGTCTTTCTTCTGAGTTTCAGTAGCACTCCTTAATTTACATTTTTTAAGTCTTCCATAGTAGACTTAGAGTGCTTAAAGAGTAAGGACCATTTTTATTTAACTCAGTTTCCAACACCTAAAATGGTAATTGGAATATTCTACATGATAAGAGTCAGAGGTAGTTTGCCAAATACATTTAAGACAAGCATTAACTATTTTAAATGCATAGCGTTTTAGAAGTACTAATGTGCATACAGATATCTGATACAATAATTACAATAAATATTTTATTAAAGCAAACACCTTAAGATCCTAAAATCTACAACACGATTAGCCCAGTTCTAGGAACAAATATGCATTTAAAATTAGTTAGACAGAAAAAGACAAGAACCATATGATTTCAAGCATATGTGGGATAGAAAACATAAAATGACAAACAAATCAAAAAAGCATACTCATAGACACAGACAATAGTATGGTAGTTGCCTGAAGGAAAATATAGTGGGGGCTGAGAGAATAAAGAGAGTAAAGGGAGCCAAATATATGGTGTTTGCCTGGCTGACGCAGCTCAGTGGATTGAATATCATCCCATGGACTGAGAGGTTCTGGCTAAATTCTCGGTCAGGGCACATGTCCAGGTTGTGAGCTTGATCCTCAGTGGGAGTGTGCAAGAAGTGGCCAATCGATGTTTCTCTCCCACATTGATGTGTCTATCTCACTGTCCCGTCCTCTGTCTCTAAGAAATCAATAAAAAAATAAAAAACATAGTAAAAAAAAACTATATATATATATATATATATATATATATATATATATATATATATATGGTGACATTAGGAGACTAGACTTTCGGTGGTAGTCACCCATATACAGACAATGTATTATAGAATTATACATTGAAATTTATATAATGTTATTAACCAGTGTTGACTCAATAAATTTAATTTAAAAATGAATTCATTATTTTCAATAAATAGTTACTTTATACTTTCATGCTGGTCCAAATTAGAGAAATTTTGCTGCATAGCAATTCACTATATATTTAATCATTTTTCCTGGGGAAAGAATGAATAAAGTAATATTTCTATATAAAGTACAAAGATATTTACCACAAAAAAAATTATTGCTAAAAATACAGTTTAATTCTCTTTGTGTTGGTAAACGTGTGTGATATTTCAAATCATCTACTACCTAAAAAAAGATCGCAGGAGGTGTAAGGCTTCTAAAAAAATTAAAATAAAGCCAATTTTCTTAGCCCTTCTCTATTGAGAATTGGGGACCTCTCTTATTGAAACAGTTACCAGACATTCTTCACCTACTTCTGCATTTTTAATACCTCCTACCACTTTCTTATTATACACAGCAACCCTGTTAATCAAGGAAGTTTCATACAAACACCTAACATCAGTG
The DNA here is from genome assembly GCF_014108415.1 of Molossus molossus. Classification (NCBI taxonomy): domain Eukaryota; kingdom Metazoa; phylum Chordata; class Mammalia; order Chiroptera; family Molossidae; genus Molossus; species Molossus molossus. The sequence goes on along the minus strand of NW_023425355.1, from coordinate 15,058,503 downwards.
CTATAGGGACAAATGGAAAATACCTAAATTTGCCTGCTCTGGATACTAAATAAAATCATTATGGTAACTCTCATATGGAGAAAAGCTCAAAGTTAAGTTATATTAAGTGGGCTTTAGGACCTAGGGCATATGTGATGAGAAAACAAACAAACAAACTAACAGGTCACATGGGGAATAATCAGCAAAGAAGACATGATGGTAAGTAGGTAATTAACTGGAACAATTAGAACGGGAGATGAGTCATCCAACACAGAGTCTGCATTGTTGGCACATAGTAGCTAATTGCTCTGATAAGCTGTTTTGAAAACTTTAAATTGTAGAAGTCACTAGAGCCAGAAAACCAGCACTACTTTGATATCCGCAGTTTTCAAAACATCAAAAGCTATCATAATTCACACTTCTAATAATTTATGTTTCATTTTAGTTCCTTTTAGTCCCATTTACAAGAAAGATAATGTTTTGTATCTGTCATGTCTGAATCATCCTTTTCTTTTTTTGGTGCGTGATAACAGTTACTTAAATATTAATGAAACAATAAGTGACAAATTACATTATATAAAATTTTATTTGGGTGTCAGATTTCCCCTTTATTATTAAATCTAATAAATAGGGGTCTTTTGGGCAATGTAACTTCATCTAGGCAAGGAGTAATCAAGTCATAACAAAATAATATTTAATTAATAAAAAATCTAATTTTGTTGGGTTTAACTTGACATACTGGTAGTACATAAACTCCAAATGAATAAAATTAATGAGACTCCCCTGATAGCTATAAAAATATGCATCAACTTCCATTTGACTGGAATATTTTCACTATTCAGTATCTTTATTACTCCTTGAAGAAAGTTGCATTCTCTAAGAAATAACTCAGCTTATTAGTAAAAGGCACTTTTAAGAATTATATTCTTTTGGGTTCGCAACTGTGAGGACTTAATGTTTTTTGTTTCTTTTTGTGTTTTTTTTTTTAATATTTTAAATAAAGTACAAATTTCAGGTACAAATTTACATCAGAAAAAAAGGCAGAGAAAAGACCTCTGAAAATCCCTCTTCTATAAGAACATAATTTTCAGAATAAATGTATCACTACTCTGGTAATTACAAAAAGGCTAACAACAATCTGAAAAGCATCTACTAAAAATAAACCGCTGAATCTTGGTAAGACAGAGGGCTTTAATACAGGTTAACTTGCTCTAATTCCATTATTTCCTTGCCAGCTACAGGTACCATTGAATACTAACAAACTACACTGACAGTGAACTTCAGCAGCCTGACAGCCATTGAAGGGGGCAGAATGGAGTTGGAACACTTACAGAGCACCATTCCCAGACAATTATCATTATTTGAAATGGCTGGGTAACCCTGGAAGACTTCATTTGCAAGGCTGTCTTTATTTTACCTACTAAGAATTTGATCAGTATCAATAGCCTTTTCTCTGAGAACATGTCAAGAACAGAGAAAATTGTTGAACATTGACAGTAACTGAGATGCTGCTTAAAAACTGAGGCAAACAATTAGCTACCCAAGTGCCTTAAAATGAAAGCTAATAAATGAAAGGTACATGGAGAATTTGGAAAATCTCAAACATATTCATAAATATCTGAATGGTCATTTACCTGTATAAGGCTATGCAGAATGCTCAAGAAAGAACTGAGGTGGCACTAAGTCTTATTGCTGGCTAACTGAGTCTTTGAACTAGCAGAAAGTAAAGGCAGAGACATAGTGATAAAAGCCTGACTGAGTGTTCAAAGTATGCCCTAACACAAACACAGATTCCTTAGCAAAGATAGGGAGATATAATAGTTGCAAATGCTTATGAAAATCTCTATTCAATCATTAGGTGACCATTAAACTAATAGAAGAGAAATGTTAGTGACCACATGTGAAAAAGAATATAGACTTTAAAGAATTAGTTCCGAATATTCACTAAACTAATGGCAATAAAATCAACAACCAACCAACCATGAGATGAAGAGAAAATAAAATTTTCAGAGTTGCCATATTATAGAATTTAAAATCTGATTTTTAACATAAACAATACTAGATATGCAGACAAATTTTAAAAAGTACGATCCATATACACACAAAAGCAATCAATAGAAATTGTCCTTTAAGATACATAAACAGCCTGGCCAGTGTGGCTCAGTGGTTGAGCATCAACCCATGCAACAAGAGGTTACCAGTTGGATTCTCAATCAAGGCACATGCACAAGTTGTAGGCCAAATCCCCAGTGGGGGGTATGCAGGCGGCAGCCAATCATTGTTCTCTCTCATCGATATTTCTATTTTTTTCTCCCTCTCCCATCCTCTCTCTCTAAAATCAATAAAGAAAAAAAATTTTTTAAAGGTGCATAAGCATTTGACTTTATAAAAAAAGATTTTAATCAGTTATTTTAGGTATGGTTAAAAAATTAAAACAAATCATGTCTAAAGAGATAAAAGTAAGTAGAAGAAAAATGTGTGAACAAGCAGGATATTAATAAAAAAACAGAAACTTTTAGAGAATTCAAAATGGAAGCAGAGTAGGTGAAAGCTAAACTCACCTCCTCCCAGGAAGAAACTGGAATTACAGCTAAATTATAGTTTTAATTATAAATTATAAACCTCCCGAATAACCAACTAAAGGCTAAATGAAGAGAAGTCTTATAACCAAGAATTTACAGAAAAAGCCACATCAAGACTATTAAAAAAGTCCTGGCTGGGTAGCTCATTTCATTGGAGCATCATTGCAGGTTTGATTCCTGGTAAGGGCACATACCTAGGTCCACTTGGGTTGCTTATGGGAGGCAACTGATGGATATTTCTCTCACATAGATGTTTCTCTCTCTCTCTCTCTCTCTCTCTCTCTCTCTCTCTCTCTCTCTCTCCCTTCCTCTCACTCTAAAAATCAGTAAAAACATATCCCCAGGTAAATATTTTAAAAAAGAACAAGAAAACAAGAATACTGCTAGGCAGGGCAAGATGGAAAAAAGAAAAAAAAGGTCTGGTTCTGGTACCATGGACAACAGCTCAGGTTCTAGAGGTATATCTCACCTTTGGGGTTTCCTCCTGAGACATATCTGTTCTCAACCCTATACCAGGCACCCCAGTCCAGAGCACTAGAGCCAGGAAGAGGAGCCCACATAACACTGGACTGTGAAAAGCATCAGGGTTTCTTTCTCCCTGTCAGGAGAGACAGGATTCCTTTGAGGTGTATTCTTCTCCAACATCTCAGACACCATCTTTTCTGGGTGGATCACTCCCCTCCTTACAGCATCAACTTAGGGAAATGCAATAGCACTATAGTCTTGACTCCATTTCAACCAACCCTGTGGAGCTTGTGCCCTGCTGAGAAGTCAGCTGCTTTGGCCAAGGTGTAGATGTCTGGGTTTACACAGGAGGTGTCAGTGACTGAGTTGTGTGGTTTTGGGTTGGAGGCTATCTCCTTACTTTCCTGTGAACCTGACTAGCACTTCCCCCTCACAAGAGATCCACTAGACCCAGCCTCTGGGCCTCTGGCTAGAAGTAAAAAGATGAAAAATTATAGTTCATGCAAATAAAAAATAGGAAAAAAATCTGGGATAGCAATACTTATATCTGACAAAAGAGACTTTAAAACAAAGATTATAGTAAGAGACAAAGAAGGACACTACATAATGATAAAAAAAAAAAGCAATCCAAGAACAGGATATTATCCTTATAAATAGTTATACACTCAACATTGGAGCACCTAAATACCAAATCTTGATAGACATAAAAGGGGAGATTTAGAGTAATACTGTCATAGTAAGGGATTTTAACACCCTATTGACATTAATGGATAAGTCTTCCAGACAAAAAATCAACAAGGAAACAGCAGCCTTCAAAGACACATTCAATTAGATAAACTTAATTCATATCTTCAGACCATTACACCAAAGCAACAGAATGTACAATTTTTCAAGTGCACAGTAGTGTTTTCTAGGATAAAACACATGTTAGGACACAAAACAAGTCTCAATAAATCTAAGGAGCTTGAAATCATACCATGCAACTTCTCTGACTATAAGGGTATGAAACTAGAAATCAATTACACACACACACACACACACACACACACACACGTGCGCAAAAAAAAAAAAAATACATGGAGACTAGATAAGATATTACTAAGCAGTGCATGGGTTAACAATGAGATCAAATAAGAAATCAAAAGTTATCTTGAAACAAACAAAATTGGGAACACAGCAACACAAAATCTATGGTACGCAATAAAAGCAGTCTTCAGAGAAATATTGATAGTATTACAAGCTTACTTCAAGAAACAAAAATGGCCTGGCCAGTGTAGCTCAGTGGTTGAGCATTGACCCATGCACCAAGGGGTCACTGGTTTGATTCCTGGTAAGGGCACATGCCCAGGTTGTGGGCCCAATCCCCTTTGGGGTCTTGTAAGAGGAGGCCAATGTCTCATTAATGTCTCTATTTCTATCCTTCTCCATTCCTCTCTCTATATAATAAATGAAGAAAAATTAAAAAGAAAAAGAAAAGAAAACAACAAAAATCTCAAACAAACCATCTAACTTTACACTAAAAGATAGTAGAAAAAGAAAAAGAAAGCCCAAAATGTGTAGATGAAAAGAAATAATAAAGATGAGAACAGAAATAAACAAAATTCAGTCTAACACAAACAATATAAAAAATTAATGAAAAAAAAGAGCTGGTTCTTTGAAAAGATAAAAATGATTAACAAACTTCTAACCAGACTTATCAAGAAAAAACAAAGAGGATCCAAATAAATAAAATCAGAAATAAAAGAGAAGTCACAACTGACACCAAATAAATACAAAGGATTTAAGAAAATAATACAGTGCTCACTTCGGCAGCAAATATATTAAAATTTGAACGATACAGAGAAGATTAGCATGGCCCCTGCACAAGGATGACACGCAAATTCATGAAGCGTTCCATACTTTTCAAAGAAATAGTGACAGAAAACTTTCCTAATTTGGTGAAGGAAGAAAGCATTCAAGTTCAAGAAGTACAGAGAGACCCAAGTAAGAAGAACCCAAACAAGACCACACCAAGACACATCGTAATCAAACTGCAAAAATTAAAGACAAAGAGAGAATCCTAAAAGCAGCAAGAGAGAAGCAACAGGTTACCTACAAAGGTAACCCCATAAGGCTCTCAGCTGACTTCTCACAAGAAACACTACAGGCCAGAAGGGAATAGCTGAAGTAATCAAGGTCATGAAAAACAAGGATCTGAATCCAAGACTACTCTACCCAGCAAGGCTATCATTCAAAATGGAAGGTCAAATAAAGAGCCTCGCAGACAAAAATAAAAAAAATAAAAAAATAAATAAAAAAGGCTAAGGGAATACATTAGCACCAAACCAGCACTGCAAGAAATGTTAAAAGGACTGCTGTAATTAGCAGGAGAAATGGGAAGAAAAACAGAACCACATTAAACAAAAATAGTAATAAATAAGTACATATCAATAATCACCTTAAATGTAAAGGGATTGAATGCCCCCATAAAAAGACACAGAGTAGCTGATTGGATAAGAAAGCATGACTCATCTATATGTTGTTTACAAGAGACCCACCTCACAACAAAAGACTCACATAGATTGAAAGTGAAGGGATGGAAAAAAATCTTCCAAACAAACGGAAAGGAAAAAAAGCTGGGGAAGCAATACTCATATCTGATAAATAGACTTCAAAATGAAGGCCATAACTAGAGACAAAGATGGCCACTACATAATATTGAAAGGATCTATCCAACAGGAAGATATACACTTGATAAACATATATGCATCCAATATAGGAGCACCAAAATATATTAAAAAACTTCTGGAGGACTTCCAAGGAGAAATCAATAGCAATACAATCATAGCAGGGGACTTCAACACCCCGCTGACATCGCTGGATAGATCCTCTAGACAAAAAATTAGCAAGGAAACAGAGACTCTAAATGAAGCACTAGACCAAATGGATTTAATAGATATCTACAGAGAATTACACCCCAAAATTACAGAATTCACATTCTTCTCAAGTGCACATGGGACATTCTCAAAGATAGACCACATATTAGGGCACAAACTAAGTGTCTACAAGTTCAAGAAGACTGAAATCATATCAAGCATCTTCTCAGATCACAATGGCATGAAACTAGAAATCAATTGCAAGAAGAACATACAAAAACATTTGAACACATGAAAGTTAAATAGCAAGTTATTAAACAATGAATGGGTCACCGAGGAGATCAAGGAAGAAATTAAAAACTTCATGGAAACCAATGAAAATGAAGACACAACAACACAAAATCTATGAAATGCAGCGAAAGCAGTTCTGAGAGGGAAGTTCATAGCACTACAGGCCTACCTCAAAAAACAAGAAACATTTCTAATTGACTGTCTAACCTCACAACTTAAAGAATTAGAAAGCAAACAAAAAGAAAACCCCAGAGCAAGTAGAAGGAAGGAAATAGTAAATATCAGAGCAGAAATAAATGACATAGAGTTCAAAAAACAATTCAAAGGATCAATGAAACAAAGAGCTGGTTTTTCAAAAACATAAACAAGATTGATGGACCCTTTGCTAGACTCACCAAGAAACAAAGAGAGAGAACCCAAATACACAAAATCAGAAATGAAAGAGGAAAAGTAACAACTGAAAGAGGAAAAATAACAACTGACTAACAACAAAAGATCATTAACAACTGCTATGAACAATTATATGGCAACAAATTCGACAATCTAAGCAAAATGGACAAATTTCTAGAAGAACATAGTCTTCCAAAACTGGACCAGGAAGAGATAGAAAACTTGAAGAGACCAATATCAACAGAAGAATTTTAAGATATAATCAAGACTCTCCCAGCAAACAAAAGCCCAGGCCCGGATGGCTTCACGGGGGAGTTTTACCAAACATTCAAAGAAGAACTAACACCCATTCTCCTCAAACTATTTCAAAAAATTCAAGAAGAAGGAAGACTTCCAAACTCATTTTATAAAGCCAGCATAATTCTAACTCCAAAACCAGAAAAAGACACTAAAAAGAAAGAAAACTACAGGCCAATATCCCTGATGAACATAGACGTCAAAATCCTGAACAAAATACTAGCAAATCGGATCCAGCAATACACCAAAAAAATTATCCACCATGACCAAGTGGGATTCATCCCAGGGATGCAAGGCTGGTACAATATTCGCAAATCAATAAACATGATACGCCACATAAATAAAATGAAGAATAAAAACCACATGATCATATCAATAGATGCCCAAAAAGCCTTCGACAAAATCCAGCATCCATTTCTGATAAAAACGCTCAGCAATGTGGGAATAGAGGGATTATATCTGGACACAATAAAGGCCATATATGAAAGACCTATAGCCAACATCATACTCAATGGGCAAAAACTAAAAGCATTTCCCTTAAGAACAGGAACAAAGCAAGGATGCCTACTTTCGCCACTCTTATTTAACATAGTACTGGAAATCTTAGCCACGGCAATCAGACAGGAAGAAAAAATAAAAGGGATCCAAATTGGAAAGGAGGAAGTGAAACTGTCATTATTTGCAGATGACATGATACTATATGTAGAAAACCCCAAAGACTCCATCAAAAATTTACTAGACTTAACAAATAAATTTGGCAAAGTAGCAGGATACAAAATTAACATCAAGAAATCTATCACATTCTTATACACCAAGGATGAACTCACAGAAAGAGAAACTAAGAAAACAATCCCATTTACTATTGTGGCAAAAAAATTAAGATACCTAGGAATAAATTTAACCAAAAAAATAAAGAACCTATTCACAGAAAACTACAGGTCATTGAAAAAAGAAATAGAGGAAGATATAAAAAAGTGGAAGCACATGCCCTGTTCATGGATTGGGAGAATTAACATCATTAAAATGTCCATATTACCCAAAGCAATCTATAGATTCAATGCAATCCCCATCAAAATACCAATGGCATACTTCACAGAATTATAACAAGTACTTCAAAAGTTCATATGGAACCAAAAAAGTCCTCGAATAGCCACAGCAATCTTGAAAAGGAAGAACAAAGCTGGAAGGATCACATTACCAGATTTCAGGTTATACTACAAAGCCACTGTAATCAAAACAGCCTGGTACTGGCACAAGAACAGACATATAGATCAGTAGAACAGAACAGAGAACCCAGAAATGGACCCAAGGCAATATGCTCAATTAATACTTGACAAAGGTGGCAAGAGCATACAGTGGAGTAAGGACCGCCTCTTTAATAAATGGTGTTGGGAAAATTGGACAGCTACATGCAGAAAAATGAAACTAGACCATCAACTTACACCCTACACAAGAATAAACTCAAAATGGATAAAAGACTTAAATGTGACTCATGAATCTATAAAAATCCTAGAAGAAACTGTAGGCAACAAAATTTCAGACATCATACGCAGCAGAATTTTCACTGATACATCACCTAAGGCAATAGAAACAAAGGAGAAAATGAACACATGGGACTACATCAAACTCAAAAGCTTCTGCACAGCAAAAGATACAATCATCAAAACAAAAAGGCTACCCATTGTATGGCAGAGCATAATTGCCAATGATATATCAGATAAGGGGTTAATTTCCAATATATATAGAGTGCTCACACAACTCCACAAAAGGAAGACAAAAAACCCAATCAAAAAATGGGCAGAGGAACTAAATAGACACCTCTCCAAACAGGACATACAAATGGCCAAGAGACATATGAAGAAATGCTCAACATCATTAATCATCAGAGAGATGCAAATTAAAACAACAATGAGGTATCACCTCACACCTGGCAGAATGGCTGCCATCAACAAATCATCAAACAACAAGTGTTAGCGAGGGTGTGGAGAAAAGGGAACTCTAGTACACTGCTGGTGGGAATGCAGACTGGTGCAGCCACAATGGAAAACAATATGGTGTTACCTCAAAAAATTAAAAATTGAACTTCCATTTGACCCAGTAATCCTACTCCTGCGAATATACCCTAAGAAGCCTGAAACACCAATCAGAAAGAATATATTTATCCCCGTGTTTGTAGCAGCACTATTTACAATAGCTAAGATCTGGAAACAGCCCAAGTGTTCATCAGTAGATGAATGGATAAAAAAGCAGTGGTACATATACACAATGGAGTACTATGCAGCTGTAAGAAAGACAGATCTCTTATCCTTTGAGACTACATGGAGGGACCTGTAAAGTATCATCCTAAGTGACACAAGCCAAACAGAGAAAGACAAGTATCATATGATCTCACTTATTTGTGGAATATAATGAACATAACAGTCTGAGGAATGGGGTAGTCCCAGAGATGTGGAAGTGGGGTACAGACTGAAAATCCCCAGAAGAGGGGATGGTGGGGGAGAGATAAACCATGGAATTTATATGCATGTATGCATGAACAGTGGACATAGACAACCAACTGTGGACAGGGCAGGGAGGGAGGAGGAGGGGTGAATCAGTGGGGGGAATAGGAGAAACATCTGTAACAAAAATTAATTAATAAAAAAGAAAATAATACAAACAACTATATGCCTACAAATTAAACAATCTGGACAAAGTGGATATATTCTTAGAAGCATACAATCTAAAACTAAATCACGACGAACTAGAAACTCTGAATTGATTACAGTTAGTGAAATTGAGGCAGTAATCAAATGACTCCCAACAAACAAAAGATGGCTTCACAGGTGAATTTTACCAAACATTCAAAAACAACTAACACCTATCCTTCTCAAACTATTCCAAAAAAATTCAAGAAAAGGAAATATCCTAAGCTCATTTTACAAGGCTGTTATCAACTATTTTGAAAACCAGATAAAGACACTACAAAGAAAATAAATTATGGTCCAATATCACTGATGAACATAGAAGCTTAAATCCAAAACAATTTATTAGAAAACAGCAATACATTAAAAGATCATACACCATGATCAAGTGGAATTTATTGCAAGGATGGTATAACATTCACAAATCAATAAACATGACACATCACATTAAAAAAATGAAGAACAAAAATCAGATGATCATATCAACAAATATATAAAAAGCATTTGTTAAATCCACAACCCATTTATGATTTATACTCTAGCAAAGTGGCAATAGAGGGAATATATCTCAATATAATAAAGGCCATATATAACAAACCCACAGCCAACATCATATTCAATGGGCAAAAACTAAAAGTATTTTCCTTAGGATTGGGAAAAAGACAGGCATGTCTGTTTTCACCACTTTTATTCAACATGATACTGGAAGTCCTAGTCACATCAATCAGACAAGAAGAAGAAATAAAAGGCATACAAGTTGAAAAGGAACAATTAAAACTATCTTTATTTGCAGATGACATGACTTTATATAGAGAACCTTAAACATTTCACCAAGAAACTACCAGAACTGATAAATAAAATTGATGAAGTAACAGAATAAAAAAAGAAATTTCTAGAAATTGGTTGCATTTTTATACACTAATAATAAACTCTCAGAAGAGAAACTAAAAAAAAAAAAAAAATCCCATTTACAATTGCATTAAAAAAAAAAAAACCTAGAAATGAATTTAACCAAGGATGAAAATAACCTGTATTTGGAATATTATAAGACACTGAAGATAATAAAATGAAGAATATACAAATAAGTGGATGCATATACCATGTTCATGGATGGAAAAAATTAACAGTATTAAAATGTACATAACACTCAAAGAAATCTATAGATTCAACACAATTCTTCTCAAGATACCAATAATGTATTTCACAGAACTAGAACAAACATTACAAAATTTTATATGAAAGCACAAAAAAGACTGAATAGCCACAGCAATCTTGAGAAAGAAAAATAAAGTTGGAGCAATCACACTACCTGTAACAAACCATACTACAAGGCCATTGTAATTAAAACAGCATGGTACTGGCATGAAAACAGACATGTAGGTCAATGGAACAGACTAGAGAGCACAGAAACAAACAAATGCCTTTGTGGTGAATTAATATTTAACTAAGGAGAAAAAAAAACATATAATAGGATAAAAATAGTTTGTTCAATAAATGGTGTTGGGAAAATAGGACAGATACATGCAAAGAAATGAAGCTAGACCACCTTCTTATACCATACACAAGAATAAACTGAAAATGAATTAAAGACTTAATTTAATGTTAGACTTAAAACCATAAAAATCCTGAAAGTAAACATAGGCAATAAAAAACATGGATATTTCTTTTCTTTCTTTCTTTTTTTTTTTTTTTTTTTGGTATGTGCCCCTAGCAGGAACCGAACCCAGGACTCTCTGGTCCTCAAGCTGATGCTCCAACCTCTGAGCCAAACTGGCTGGGGCAAAACATGGATATTTCTAGTAGCAATATTTTTCTGATATAGCTCCTTGGGCAAGGGAAACATAAGAAAAGATAAAGAAATGGGACTACATCAAAACAAAAAGGTTTTGCATAGCAAAGGAAACTATTAAGAAAATGAAAATACAACTCACTGAAGTGGTGAAAACATTCACAGATGCATCTGATAAGGGTTAATATACAAAATTTATAAGGAACTTATAAAAATCAACACCAACTTAGATGAAGTAAACCAATTCTTACAAAGACACAAAATATTGACGGACTCCAGAAGAAATTATAAATCTGGATAGATATATATCAAGTAAAGATAATAAATAAGTAATCAATAAACTTTACCTAAGGAAAATTTCAGGGCCACATGACTTTACTGGTAATGTTATAGGCAGTTAGACAGACATGAGTAGGTCAAGGATGAAGAGCCAGGTACTGATACTCACCAGGGCAGAAAGCCCCAGATGCCTAGCAAGGAGCAAAACGGGAAAAACAAGAACCTTGGTCCCAGGTCACATTTCCTCCCTAGCATTATCACTAGTCATGCGGTTTAGACGCCCCTGATCTTTTCCTCCATAAACATAACATCTAGGCCTCAGCTGTATTTCAGTTCCAGGCCCAGAAAAGCAGCAAACCAGACAAATGACACTGATGCTGCCTCAGGACCAGCTGCATTGACTAATGACCCCCTGCCCTGGTGCTGACCAATCAGTGGAGACCATGACTCTGAAACAGCACACTTGGAAAGCTGATGAATATTCTGTTAGGACCTTCCCTTGAGACCTCCCCTAAGATTCCCACCTGAAAGTGAGAGATAAATACCCTCAACACAAATGACCCAGGGCATGCTTTTCCCCAGGGGAGTACACCTGCACCATTCCCTTACCCTTTCTTTCATCTAAGGGACCCCAGGAGACTTTCAACCAGGGAAGCAATGAGCAGTGGCTGCTTGTCCTGGACTAACCCCCTGAACCTGTCTGCAAGGCCCCCTTTTACTTGACTTCCCAGTGAGCCAAAGCAGCCCAGCCTGGGCTCTCCTGTTGCTTCTTTCATGCCCTCCCTTGATTCACTGTCCTAAGTGTGTTTTTGCTGCAGCCAATAAATTCTTGCTTGCTTCGCTGCATTTTGTCTCTTGATTGAAATCTTTCCTTCAAAGAAGACAAGAACTGAGGTCTTATCCTCTCGCTGATAACAGTAAAATACCAATCCAGATTAGTTAATTAAAGGAAAACTACAGATCAATATCCCTTATAAATACAGATGCAAAAATCCTTACCAAAGGAAACTATCACATAGAATTGTGCAGCATATAAAAATGTAGGGGTGTGGAGGGGGATGGAGGAGCTAAACCAAAGAATTTATATGCATGTATGCATACCAAAGGACATAAACAACAGTGCTAAGGGGGTGGGGGGTGGGATGGGGAGGACGGGTCTAGGGAGGAAAAGAAAAAACATCTGTAACAAAAATAAATGAATAAAAATTGGAGAAAAAAATGTATATCATGACCAGGTGAAATTTATGCCAGCAATACAGATTGATTCACTACACAAAAGTCAATCAATGTGATACACCATATTCATAGAATAAAAATTTTTCAAAATCACATCACCTCAATAAAGCAGAAAAAGTATTTGACACACTCCAACAACCTTTCATCAAAAAATTCAACAAACTAGACAGCTAGGCATAATAGGCAACTCTCTTAACCAGATAAAGTACATCTCTGAAAATACATAATTAATATTATATTTAGTGGTGAAATTCTGAAAGATTTCATTCTTAAGATCAGGAAAATGTTAAGGATGTCTACTATGTCTACTTTTATTCAACACTGTATTGGAAGTTCTAGTCAAAACAATTTGGGAAGGAAAAGAAGTAAAATGTATACACATTGCAAAGGAAGAAACAAAGCTATCTCTATTTGTAGATGACATGATTTTGTATTAGAAAATCATAAGGAATTCACTAAAAATTATTAAAATTAATAAATAATTTTAGTAAGTTTTTTTGATAGAAATTGCATTGAATCTATAGATTGCTTTGGGTAGTATGGATAGTTTAATAATGTTACTTCTTCCTATCCATGAACATGCTATATGCTTTTCTACTTGTTTGTATCTTCAATTTCTTTCTTCAGTGTCTTATAATTTTCTGAGTACAGGTCCTTTACATTCTTGATTAAATTTATTCCTAGGTATTTTATTATTTTTGAAGCAATTGTGAATGGGATTATAAATATATTTGCAGTATGCAAGATAAATACTAAAAATCTATTGTGACCCTGGTCAGTGTGACTCAGTTGGTTGGTCATCATCCTATGCACCAAAGGGTTGCTAGTTTGATTCCTGTTGGAGCATATGCCTGGGTTGTGGGCTCGCTCCTTGGTAGGGGCATGTGGGGGCAGCCAATCAATGTTTTGCTTTTCCATTGATGTTTCTGTCTCTCTCTCTCTCCCTCTCCCTTCCTCTCTGTCTAAAAATCAATTACAAAAAATCCTTTAAAAATCTATTGTGTATTTGGACAGTGGCAATAAATAATGAGAAAATAAAATTAAGAAACTAATTCCATGGCAACAAAGAATATTCAAATGTAATTGGTTGCATCTGTTAAAAACTCCAGCATAATTAGTAAGAAGCTTTTCAATAGTAAAAAAGAAAAAATATATATACATATATTTGTAATATATATATATTTGTAATATATATATATATTTATAATATACATATATATATAAAATCAGCAATATCAATTTAGATACTAAAGAGAAAATATTATTTATAACACTGACACTTTACCCCAGAGTATGTATCTCCATAATGCCTGATAGGTAAGAACATTACAACCAGTCCTTCAGCCACTTCAGAAACTCAACACCATAGGGATGGGTTCAGGTTCTAGTATGTAATTCTCATTTTCTACTAGGTGAGGATGTCAAGCCTAGCTAGCCCTAACAATTCCAATTTGTGTATTAAATGTCATAGGTTTAAGTGTGAAAAGCAAAGACTGTTTTTTTGTGACTTTTAGTTTGAGAAACTCATTCTAGTAAATAAATGATAGTTGTATGGAGCTCAACAGGATAATTTTGTAAGTCCTTAGAGTTTATCTCAGCCCTTCAAATAACAGGATTGATAGTATCAAAAAGAACATTTGAGGAAAGAAGAGTCGCGAGCCCAAAATTATATATTTTTCTGATATAAATAAGCTTTTTAAAATTGATACTGTCTTTTGAAAAATATATATTTACCAATAATTGTTCAGAGCTAAACAGGAAGTAACCTTGTAAAATTAAATTCAAGCTTTAGAATGCATGATATTTTATCTTTCTCACTTTAACACTCTGCTGCAAGCTAGTAAACAAATCATTAGTATTTGCACATACATTTTTCTCTTGAGGGAAAAGAAAGTTGTGATGATAGGCAGGTTTCATCTTAAAGTTGGAAAACTTGCACGCTCTTGAGATATTTTGACATTTCAGGGAAAATAAGCACTTTGAGATAAGTCATGCGTCATAATTGCCTCATTCGAGGCTAACTGACCCTGCCGGGTTCAGACCTTCAATTACCAAACAGCAGGAGAAAAGTAAGATACTTGTTCCTCTCAATGCCAACAAATGTGCTAACAATGTGGGCTTCAAACAAATCCATTCCAAGACAGTCTCACAAATTTCAAGATTGTAAATTACAAAAAATTCTGAGAAATATGGAACATTTGCTAAGGAATTTAAAGCACATAATATATGGAAAAGTTTCAAAGGTATTTTTTTTCCTCATCTGGCTTATCTAGATAACCCATGCCTTTATTAGATGAGGTCTGCTATTATCTGGTAATGTAAGAGTGCTTTTTCCAGAAATGTTTGGGGGGTAGGATCGGGAGGTCCCATTTCAAAATACAAAAGAGTGGCAGCTGTTTAGTTTCCCTATAATACTGTGGGTCATAGTATGCCTGCTGTTTCTCATTTAATTAAATGGAAAAACTGAAGTAAACTGCTAATCATTTTCTAATAATTGGAGATAGTAATTTGATAGTACAGAAAATAGAAAAAAAAAAAAGTTTCTTTCATCTGAGTTGACAATTTAGAATTGTAGTCTATGGAAAGGACCGTTGGCTCAAGATGAATTCTACCTTGCATCAAGTCAACACCTTGGCTATGACTGTTGGCCTAGCATATACCAAACTAGCCTGCTATTTCTCTTCACCATTTGAAGATAAGTACAGATAGATAGATTGATAATCCTGAATGAAGCTAACTTCATAGCAATTAGTATATTAATTGCTACAAATTCTTCAAATAAGAAGAAGGAAAAAGATCTGTTTTCTGTGATAGACAAGATAAGACCATCATTTCTTGTTAGCAGATAAGGCATCTTACTTACTTCACCTGTACTCAATGAGCACAACAGGTATCTGGTCTGAGCTTGTGATATCAATGTCTGCCTTTATTAATCTAGTTTATCCAATTGGTCACTAGCCCCTGGCGTACTAGGGTAAACTGATATAATAGAGTAAAAAATGCAGCACCTTAAAAATAATAGACATTTATTTCACTCTTAAACAAGACTCATGAAGTAAGCAGTCCAAATTGGCTAGGTTGATCTGCTCCATATGGTCATTAAGGAATTCATGTTTCTTCCATATTGTTGCACCATTATTCTCTGAGGCATTGTCCTAGTTTGTATGTTCAATGCTAGGTCATGGACACATTCATGTTCCAGCTCATTAAGAGAGAATATCTAGAGCAAGCAATTTTCTTTCAACATATAAGGTAGATATTGCATTTATCATTTTTATACACATTCCATTGCTGATAACTTAGTCACATGGCCACACCTATGACTTTTCTTTTTTTCATAAGGAAACCTGTATGATATAGTATCTATTTGAGTAGGCAGATTACTTTGTTCTTATTAAATAAGAGAAAAAGAGATTTGGTTGGACAATAGTTTCTTCAACATTCAAAGGGAAGGCAAGTGTCCGTGTCTTTCTCAAGATCAAGATGACAATTTAACTAATATGATAAATTAGTTCACACTTAATGATAAAAGCCTGTCTCTGCCAACCTCTCACCCTAATATCAAAAACCAGGATACTCGTAAATAACATGTTGTTTGAACAATGTCCTGACAAAGGCAATACTTCCATTCTTGGGCATTATTCAGAATAATGATATCATGGTAAGGATGTGGAGCATTAGAGAGAATTGGAATTCCAAAGAAAATCTGTTGAAGGATGAAGAGGTTGGAGTTTCTGAGAAAAAATAAATCATATGCAGAAGCAACAATTAATATTGGTAGTTTACCAGAAATATTTCCATTTTATTTTGCTAGTTTATAGATTGTCAAGAATATTCATTCATGAACCACTTTAAGCTACAGGGAAAAGAGGTGTTAGAGTAGAATTCTATGATGCAAGAACTCTAAGGAAGGCAGCTGCCATCCTGATAAAACAAGACATTCTATAGAAAAACCATTCTCTTGTTTTGAAATTTTATAAAACATGTGCAGTACTTAACATGGAAGCTTCAATGCCATACACAGGTGCTAAAAAAGAATTGAAGCATTTTGGAAAATAGTTTTGACAGTTTGGGACTTCTTATTAACTCTTAAAGCTCCTATACAACATTGGGCATGTATCAATTGTGTGTCCCTGGCTGGTTTGGCTCAGCAGCTAGAGCATCAGCCCTCGGACCAAAGGGTCTCGGGTTCAAATCCCGATCAAGGGCATGTGCCTGGGTTGCAAGTTTGACCCCTGGCCCCAAGGGGTTGTGCAGAAGGCAACCAGTTGATATCTCTCTCTCACATCGATGTTTCTCTCTCTCCCTCCTTCCTTTCCACTCTAAAAATCAACGGAAAGATATCCTCAGGTGAAGATTAACAACAAAATAAAAAATTGTTAAGTATTCTTACTATAACAAATAAATATCATTTGAGAACTTCAGGGAAAAAAGTGACCCTAAAATGATAAAAGATAGGCATATAGTTGCAAGGAAAAAATATTATACCTGTATTACATTGACCAAGGTTCTCATGTTAGTTTTGATAAACTACAAAGTAGGAGATATATCTTAACAATATTTAAGCAATTAGTAGACCCATGTTTGTTTATACTATTTAGTAAATCGGGTATCTTGTATTCACCAAGTTTGAGAAACTTCTTTTGGAAAAATCTAACTCCACACATTACACATACACACACGCGCGCGCACACACACATACTGATTTTCTTTTTTTTTTTTTTTTTTTTTTTTATCCTCACCTGAGGACATTTTTCCATTTTTTGTTCAGATAGAGCGGGAGGGAGAGAGAGGAACAGAGAGAGAGAGAAACATCGACGTGAAGGGACACATCGAGTGGCTGCCACCCGCACGACCAACCAGGGCCGGGGACAAACTGCAACCGAGGTACGTGCCCTTAGCGGGAACCGAACCCGGGTCTCTCTGGACCGCAGGCCGACGCTCTAACCGCTGAGCCAAACCGGCCAGGGCCACATACTGATTTTCTTTCTTGCATGTCAGTTAGATAGGCTAGGAGTTAGTTTACAAGAAAATCATCCTCAACTTCATTTTGGTTAGTTGGGTTTTCTCTGATGATTCCTTTCCTGTGGTATAATTTACAGATCCCATGTAGCTTGCTTGTATAGAACACGCACTATCACACTTCAAAATGACTCCACTTCTGTTTTTAAATCATTTCCTGATTTGGGTGGGGTTTTATGTAGCTATTAGTAACACAAAGATAGTTAACAGACTTGAGTTTTATAGGTTTTGTCATAGTTTTTTTTTATTAAAAACTACAACCAGATCGGGTACAGACTGACAATCCCCAGAAAGGGGGGGGGGGGAGATAAACCGCAGAACTTATATGCATGTGTGCATGACCAATGGGCATGGCCAACAAAGCTGGGGACAGGGCGGGGAGGGAGGAGGCGGGAGGAACAGTGGGGGGAAAAGGAGAAACATCTGTAACAAAAATAAATTAATTAATCAAAAAATAAAATAAAATTCCTATATTCAAAAAATAAATAAATAAAAATAAAATTAAAAAATAATAACAATAATAATAATTAAAAAAAAAAAACTACAACCAGCTTGGTCGGTGTGGCTCAGTGGTTTAGCATCAACCCACGCACCAAGAGTTTGCAGATTCCATTCCAAGTCAGGGCACATGCCCAGGTTGTAGGCCCAATACCCAGTGGGGGGCATGCAGGAGGTGGCCAATCAATATTCTCTCTCATTGATGTTTCTATCTCTTTCTCCCTCTCCCTTCCTTTCTCTTTAAAATCAATAAAGAAAAACATATGTTTGATATTTTTATTTTGAACCCATTCTTTGAGTGGAGGGCTGATAGTGAAATTTCCTGTCTTCTAGCAGTTAGCAAGCTTTTTTTTTTTAAATAATTTTTTTTTTTTTTTTATCCTCACCGGAGGACATTTTCCCATTTTTTGTTTAGGTAGAGTGGGAGGGAGAGAGAGGAACAGAGAGAGAGAGAGAGAGAGAGAGAGAGAAACATCGATGTGAAAGGGACACATCGAGTGGCTGCCACCCGCACGACTGACCAGGGCCGGGGACAAACTCCAACCGACGTACATGCCCTTAGCGGAAACCGAACCCAGGTCTCTCTGGACCGCAGGCTGACGCTCTAACCGCTGAGTGAAACCGGCCAGGGCTAGCAAGCTTTTATATGTTATAGGCACTCAGATTGGTCAGGATAACAAAGAAAAACTAAATAAACAGTAATATTACATAGGGGACAATATAAATATTCCCTTATAATTTCACAAACAAATGGTTTAAGGATAAACAAATATATTTGCAATTCTAGGTTTGATAAGAAATCATAGGTTGGGGATATGCAGAGATTTAAAAAAATGACTATAGGAAAAATTGCAAAATACTTTGGAATTGACTAAAAGACTGTTGGGTGTCTTCAGAAACTCAGTCAACAAAAGCAAAAATAAATGTCATAGTACATCAAACTGAAAAGCTCTGCATAACAAAGACAAACAACAACAACAACAACAAAATAAAAAAGCAACCTACAAATTGGAAGAAAATGTTTTAAAATAATCTATCTGATAAAGGGTTAATATCCAAAATATATAAGGAGCTCATAAAAATCAATAGCAAAAGCAAAAAACCTGATTAAAATATAAGCAAAGGATCTGAGACAATTTTTCAAAGACATGCAGGTATATGAAAACATCCTTAACATCAGAGAAATGCAAATCAAACCCACAAAGCCACAGTAAAATAATCACCTCACACCAGATAGGATGACTGTTATTAAAAAAAAAAAAGACAAAAGATAACAAGTGTTGGCAAAAATATAGAGAAAAATGATCACTAGTATACTGTTGGTGGGAATTAAACTGGTACAGCCATTGTGGAAAACATTATGAATGCTCCTCAAAAAATTGAAAATATAGCTACCATAAGATCTAGCAATCCTTCTTCTGGGTATATAGCCAAAGGAAATTAAATCAGTACCTTGAAAAGATATCTGGGCTCCCATGTTCATTGCAGTATTAGTCATAATTGTCAAGATAACAATATAGGTGACTGTCTAAGGGTGGATGGCTAAATAAATTAAGGTACATCTACAGAGGTGAGCAAAAGTAGGTTTATAGTTGTGAATACACATAACACAGTTTATTCTTGTATTATTAATTCTTGTATTATTTATTTGTATCATTTGTCTTCTTCTTATTGTTGTTATTCATATCCTTACTTATGATTTATCTTTTAGGTGATGATGGCTGGTAATTTAACCTACTTTTGCCTACTAACGTATATTATGGAATACTATATAGCCATGAAAAAAGGAAACCCTGCTATTTGTGACATGAATGGACTTAGAGGGCATTATGCTAAGTGGAATAAGTCAGACACATAAAGATAAACACTGCATGATCTCACTTATATATGGAATCTGAGAAAAGTCAAACACATAGAAGCAGAGTAGAACAGTGGTTACTAGGGGCAGGGAAGAGGGGTCAGGGAAGAGTTGTTGGTTAAAGAGTAAAAAGTTATACAGGATAAATAAATCTAGAGACCTAATATATAACATGGTGACTATAGGTAATAATATTGTATTGAACTATGAACATTTGTTAATAGAGTAGATTTCAGGTCATCTCATCATAATAAAAAATGGTAACTGTGTGAGGTGATATGTTAATTTGACTATAGTAATTATTTCACTATGTATATGTATATAAAATAATCATGCTGTAGACCTTAAATATGTATAATTTTTATTAACAATAAAATTTAAAATTGATTGCATGTCTTCAATAGAAAATAAACTCTTTCCTAGCACAACCTGTGGCTTGTCTGATTATATGAGGATTCAGTGCTTTTTCTCTTTAAACAGTATTACATCTCTTAAGTTACAGTACACATACAATAACGCAAATATTTATTTTCCTTGGAAATGCAAATTCTAGGCTGTTTAATGCAGTTGTTTATTATCATATTGCTATTTACCTATGTGTGTGCATATATGAATTCTCTACTGATTTCATTATTAATTAATGATTAAAATAAAGCTTTCAACATGCATTTATTTTATATTTCTATGAGGGTCATTACCATGATCTTAAATAATTTATCATTTTATAGTTTTGGAGGTTCCATAGAAATACCTAAGGGATTTACTTGACTGATCCAGTTATATTGCATTGCTGCCAGATTGTACCTCATGGGAGGCTTTGCCCCTGCTTTTCATATTTATTAGGCTGAACCACAACACTGTTAATCTTGGGCTAATTATCCCATACTACTAAAACAAGACACTTCTGATAACTCTATTTAATGCCCTGTGAGACTTTCCAGTCTGGCTAATGCAACAGGAATTATTCCTTTCTTTGTTGGAGCACTGAGTACTTTTCCCTATGAACCTATTTGTTGCTTCTCTGCTAGCCTCAAGTAGACTCACACACATATGCTGATCAGTACACTGCTGTGTAATCATGGAGATCCTGTGCATGTTCACAGAATTCTCACTCTGTGAGTTCTCTCTCTTCTGGTGCTCTGTCCTACAAACCCCAGCTGCCTTGGTCTCCTGGACTCTCCTCAACTGAGGGAGAGGAATCTTCATAGTTGGCCCAAATTCTGTGTCCTACCAGAATAAGTTTCTGTACTTTGTGAAAGAGCTTACGTTCTTTTCAATTACATTACCTTTTATATTTATATTTTTATTAAACATTTTATCTTGAGAGAATTATAGATTCACATGCAGTTGTACAAAATAATACAGAGACTCTGTGTTCTCCAAATTTATCCATTTCCCATCAGTGCTAAAATCTTGCAAAACTCTAGTCTGATACCACAAGCAGGAAGCTGATACTAATAAATCCTTCAGCCTTATTAAGATTTCAGCAGTTTTGCTTGTACTTGTGTGTTTGTATATTGAATTCTATACAATTTTATTATACAGTTTCATGTATTCACCACCACAATCAAGATACAGTAGATTCCCTGAACACAAGGATCCCTCCTGTTGTCCTATAATCACACCACCTCTTTTCCACAACTCAGGGCCCATTTCTAAGCCCTGGCAACCACTAATCTGTTCTCCATTTTTATACCTTTGTCATTTAAAGTACAGTATATAGCCCAGCCAATGTGGCTCAGCGGTTGGAGTTGACCCATGGACCAGGAGGTCGCCGGTTTGATTCCCAGTCAGGGCACATGCTGGGTTGCAGGCAGGAGGCTGCTGATCAATGTTTCTCTCTCATCAATGTTTCTATCTCTCTCTCCCTCTCTCTAAAAATCAATAAAATATATTTTAAAAATAAATAAAATAAAGTACAGTGTATAAATGGGATCATATAGGATGCAATCTTCTAGTTTTTTGCACTCAGCATAATTCCCTGAGGATTCATCAAAGTTTTTGTGTTTAACAGTTTGTTCCTTTTTATTGTTTAGTGGTATTCTGTAACTGAATATACCACACTTTAACTATTCACCTTCAAAAAACATTAGGTTGTGTCCAGCATTTTGTGTTGTCAGTATTTTTATTTTAACCATTTGGATAGTGTTTAAAGATATTTCCTATGATTATGATGTGCATTCCCATAATGGCTTATGTTGTTCAACATCTATTCATGTGCTTATTTGCCATCTGTATATTGTCCATATGTCTCCTGCCCATTTTCTGATTGGATTGTTTGTTTGCTTCTCTTACTGTTGAATTTTGAGAGTTCTTTATGTATTCTAGATCCTAGTCCTTTGTCATATATGTGGTTTGCAAATATTTCCTCCGAATCTCTTCATCCTCTTCACATGGTGTTTCACAAAGCAAAATCTTTTTGTATTTCTAATTTTGATGGTGACCAATTTAGGGTTAGGGTTAGGGTTAGGGTTAGGGTTAGGGTTCTTTTTATGAATTGTGCTATGTCAAGTCTCAGAACACTTTGCCTCTCCCTAGGTCCTGAAGATTTTATCTCATGTTTTTGTTTTTAATTTTTTTTAGTATTATGGACTTTATTTTTATTTTTTATTAAATTTATAGGGTGACAACACTTAATGGGATCATAAAGTTTCAGGTGTGGATTTTTATGTTACAAGATCTGTATATTGCACTGTGTGCTCACCACCCAAAGTCAAATAATCTTCCATCCCCATATATTAGGCCCCTTTTACCTGCCACTCCCCACCCCCTCCCTCTGGCAACCACCACACCGCTGTTTGTGTCATAGTTTTCAGTTTTCTATCCTACATATGAGTGAAATCATATGGTTCTTAGCATTTTCTGCATATTTTACTTAGCATAATATTCTCAAGATCCACCCATGTTGTCACAAATGGCAATTTAGTAGACTGCTTTTGCAAATTGAAATGAAACATTTTCAGTGATGTCTGATTTTTACAGGCTCCCCAGAATTCAAATACTCTAAGTATCCAAATTTTTCATGACAATATACCTACTTATATAAATTAATTAAGATATTATATTCCTTTTTACTAGGATATATTTGGAGAAATAAATTATGCAACCAAGGTCCTATCTAGAAGACCATATCTGAGAATGATTCTTATTTTATCAGGTGTGACAATTCACTTTTAAGGAACTGTGGTTGATTTTAATTATGAAGTTAATGCCTACAAAGCTCTCTAGTAAAAACTGGTCTGGTACCTGGCTTGCTGGTTCTCTCGTTAATTAGTAATTTAAATAAAATCTTCAACACCTGTTCATTTTCTATTGGTCTATAAGTGATGATTACATTCTTTTAAAAGTTATCCTATATTTTGTGTGTTAGTTCAGATTGTTCATTAAATTCCACATATCCGTGAAATCATATAGCATTTGTCTTTCTCTGACTGGCTTATTTCACTTAGAACAATGTTCTCTAGAGACAGACTCAAAGAGAGCAGGGAGACAGCTCTGGTGGAGGGGTGTGGGAGGGTAGAGGGATTAAGAAAAAAAGAAAAAAGAGAGAAATAACTCATAGACATACAACAGTATAATGATTGCAGGGAGGAGGGTGGTGAGTAGAGGTGGATATGAGGATTAGGAGGATAAATGGTGATGCAAGAAAAATAAAAGAGAAAAGTTATCCTTTAATAGATTTTAATCATTTACATGTTTACAACAGTAAGTTCTGTGGTTAATTGAGCCTCTTAAATAGACATAATCAGTCCAGATCACTTCCTGAACTTCAGACACATGTAGTCATGGAGTTATATCTGTTTTTTCCCTAACTGTACCACTAGTACCCCAAATAGTACCTAGCACATAGTAAGGACCAAGCTGTTTTTAAGGAATGAACATATGAATAGCCAACTCTACACTAAAGAGAGTGCCATAGCAGCCCTGGCCGGTTTGGCTCAGCGGTTGGAGCATCGGCCTGCGGTACAGAGAGACCCGGGTTCGGTTCCCACTAAGGGCACGTACCTCGGTTGCAGTTTGTCCCCGGCCCTGGTTGGTCGTGCGGGTGGCAGCCACTCGATGTGTCCCTTCACGTCGATGTTTCTCTCTCTCTCTCTTCCTCTCTCTCCCTCCCGCTCTCTCTGAACAAAAATTGGAAAAATGTCCTCGGGTGAGGATAAAAAAAAAAAAAGAGAGAGTGCTATAGCAGAGATTAGCTAGCTATTCAAAAACTCATTTCCCTTTCCTCTTGGGCACATAGATGTCTATATTTTCCAGCCTTCTTATGAAATTAAATTAGCCAATGAGCTCACGATCGGGCCAAAAGAATATGGGTACAATTAATGAACACCAGTCTCTATAAACCCAATCTTCCTTCCCACTCCTCCAGCATCCCTTCTCCAGTCTCAAATCAAGATAAGGCCCGCTCTTCTCTCTGATCTTGTAAAACTCTGTACATGACTATTATTATAATATTATACATTAAATTCTATCACTCTTATTTGAATCTAAACTTCATCAAGTAAAGATATGAGTTTTATCATATATTTACAGCCCTTAGAATAATCCCTGGAATACAATTAGCTCAATAAATTTATGCTGCAGCGATTCCAGAGTAAAGTTATCCCACAATACATAGATTCCTGGAGTTTACTTCAGGTCTACTCTATCAGCATCTATAGGTTATAGATATTTGGATTGTAAAATTAAAAAATAATTTTTTATTGATTTTAAAGACAGAGGAAGGGAGAGGGAGAGAGAGATAGAAATGTCAATGAGAGAGAGCACAGATTGGCCACCTCCTGCTTGCCCTGGGTTTTTGGGCCACACCTGGGCATGTGCCCTGACCGGGAATCAAACTGGTGACATCTTGGTACATGGGTCGACGCTCAACCACTGAGCCATACAGGCCAGGCAGGCCTGTAAATTTTTAAACTACCCAGATAATTTTGGTGAACCACTGACTTAGAATGAATTGAGAGTATTAATTAGAGCAGTGGGTTCTTAAATATCCAAGTTGTATGCTCTATTACGAATCAGAGGAGAGATAAAGAATGTTTCTAGAAAAATACACATGTGCACATACATCCATTTTTTACATATGATTTTAGGACTCTAGCTGAAGAACCTCTGAGCTAGTAGCTCAGAATGAAGTCCAATAGGTATAGCAATATAAGAGAATATGCTGTGGCCCGGGCTGGTTTGGCTCAACAGTTAGAGCGTCAGCCCATGGACCAGAGAGACCTGGGTTTGGTTCCCCTAGGAGCATGTGCCTTGGTTGCAGTTTGCCCCTGGCCCCAGTTGGGGTTGTGTGGGTGGCAACTGGTCGATGTATCTCTCTCACATCAATGTTTCTCTCTCTCTCTTCCTCCCTCTCTCCCTCCTGCTCTATCTGAAGTTGAATGCAAGAATGCCCTCGGGTGAGGGTAAAACAAAAGAGAGAGAGAGAGAGAGAGAGAGAATATGCTATGAACCAAGACTCTTGAAATACAAACAGAAGTTTTTCTTTTTTATGTAAAATGATCAAGAATATCTGTTTTGTATTGATTTTGCAGGATTATTTAGAAGAATAGCATACACAATGTGTTCTGTCCCTTTACAAAAGTTCTCAAAGTGCTCCAAAGTAGCATTTAAAATCTCTTTGCAGTAATCAAAGTTCATTGATTACAACACATGGATTGCCAGGTGCTATCATTTTCATGGACAATTGACATTTTTTGTTGCTGTTGTTGGTGGGTTTTTTTTGGGGGGGGGGGTTAGAGAGAGAGAGAGAGGAAGGGAGAGAGAGAAACATTAATGTGAGAAACATCAATCAGCTGCCTCCTGCACACCCCCTACTGGGGATGGAGCCTGCAACCTGGGCACATGCCCTGACCAGGAATCCAACCAGGACCTCTCAGTCCATGGACGATGCTCAATCCACTGAGCCACACCGGATGGGCAACAACTGACATTTTTGTATTATATTAATTCTTCTTACCCATTAATATGTTTCTTACATATCTTTCAAATGTTTTTTCTATTAATTGTACTATCTTCTCCACATAAATCTTGTGCAACTTTGAGGCTGCAGGCAGGATTCCACAGTTGGACAAATAGTTCGTGCGCTGCAATCAGGGGGACTGCAGGCCATGTCACAATGTTGGGTGGGGGTGCAAGCTAGGCTTTGTGATCAGGTAGGCTGCTGGCTGTGCTCTGCCCTTAGTCAAGGTCACTAGCCAGGCTGCCTGCTCTGTGGGGGCCTCTAGCTGCATCCTATGATTGGGTAAAGCTAGAGACTGCCTCCTCAAGCAGGACTAGAAGCCATAATCAATAGCTGTGTAGGGCTTTGAATTTGCTTCTCTGCGTGGACAGGGCTGTAAGATGGGTTCCACGGGTGTTACAGTTTTGGGCTGGGGACCCATATTAGGCAGATCTTCCAAAGCAGGTCTAGTAAGATGGGGTTCTTGGATGAGTTGTTCTTATGGGCAGAGCTACTGGCTGTGATCTCTGCTTGGGCACTACTGTAAGCAGGAATATGATCTGTCAAGAGCTTAGCACTGTTTGTTGTAAACCTACATATACTCTTTTGTCTCTATCTGATCTTCAATGGTCAAGCCCTGCAGATTACTTCAGTGATCCCTATGAGACAAGACCAGAGTGGGCTTCCCAAGAAACACTCCACAACAGTGGGGGACCTGAATGTCCACCTTGGGCTCTCTTTTTTCACACGGGAAAAAAAAAAACAAAACAATAGACCCAGAGACCCCTCTCAGGGAGATGTTCTGCAGGCCTCAAGGAGGAACAATATGGTCAGAGTGTAGCCTGTCCTCTTACATTTCTAATGTAGTCTTTTCTTAATTTCTGTGATCCAGGGGGTGTCCTTCAGCCTTACTCCAGGTTCCAGGATTTTCCCTGTTTTTTCCCTGGGGGGACACTGAAGTTGAGAACAACCTATGTCACCATCATGATGATGCCACTCTAGAGATGCTATCTTATTCTGAGAGTAGATCTACATTTATCTCAGTTGCACTTAAGCAATTTTAGAGAAAAGTTTTTTATTGGTTGATTGATTTTAGAGGGAGAGAGAAAAATATCTATTTGTTGTTCCACTTATTTATGCATCCATTGATTGATTCTTGTATGTGCCCTGACTGAGGATCTAACCAGCAACCTTGGCCTATGGGACACTCTAAACAACTGAGTTATCTGGCTAATTTGTTGACAGAGACTTTCCCAAGTTGTCACAATTATTTTCCAGAATCTTCAAGTAAATGGCTAACCTAAAGGAATGGTGAACACTATTAAAGATATCCAGACGTAGACTGTTGGAGGAGATTGACTAATAAGACTTGTCAAGCTTCTCATTGCCCAAGGTGTTATTTCAAATTACAGGAGTAAATTATGCTGGTTAGTGAATGAAAACACAATTCAAGGTTTAGATTACCTCCATAAATAACTTACAAAGCTATTCTGATTGCAGCCGTGTATGTCTCTCCAATTTTTGTAAAGAGAAAGTTTTGTTGGGATCTATGAATATTGGATGCATAAGATAATAAACTATAATTAAGGCCAAAGGAACTGTGTCATAGAAGATGCAAAATATATAAACACCTTGTTTGTCAGTTGCAAATGCATCCTCTCCCAGGAGGTTTGATAAGGACAGAATCTTTTAAAACTTCTATTGCTTTTTTACTTACTTTCTACATTCATAGAATATACTAGGGCATTATCAGTGTAGGTTATTTTGTTATATATAAAGTATTGGTTATCCACTATGTTACATTTATCGTGCAAAGCACCTCACATATGTTACATCATTTAATTCTCAAAAATGTTCTGCAAAATGTTTCATTATTATTTGATAAATTTAAGAGAGTGAGGCTCAAAAGGACTATGTTGTTTGCCCAAAGTAAATTATCTAGTCAGGATTTGAAACCAAGATTTTCTCATTTCCTCTAAACCCATTCATTTTCTACCTACCTCCGTATAGTGAAAATAGTCAATATTTTCTTAGATCACAGATACTAGTGGACTATTCTATGTATATAAATTCACTAACATAACACAAAAATTATTGTAAATCAACTTTTGTTTTTTACAAGATCTTGTTAGCTTTTGAGAAAAAGGTAGGTATTATATATGATAAGAACTAATACTTATAAATACTAATGTGTTGATCCTTTCAGAGTTATTTTGTGACATTACACAATTAATTTATTTTTAAGTGTCAGATTAACTCAGTATACTTTTTACTAAATTGTGTAACCTTGGTTAAATCATTTTATATCTCTGGGTCTTGGTTTTCTCAATTTAAAATGGGAATACAATGGTACCTATTATTAAATGAGATAATACATTTAACTTGCTCAGCACAGTAACTGGAACACAGCAAACACAAAAAATCAGTTATTAGTTATCTTATAGAAACTGTTCACTTTTTGCTTTAAAATGTTCCGATTTATGTTTCTATGTAAGTTTTACTTATAGTTATACACACCAAAATTGAAGACACTAATCTGGAAATGAGAATGGTTGGTATAGCCCTGGCCAGTTTGGCTCAGCGGTTAGAGCGTCGGCCTGTGGTCCGGAGAGACCCGGGTTCAGTTCCCGCTAAGGGCATGTACTTCGGTTGCAGTTTGTCCCCAGCCCTGGTTGGTCGTGCGGGTGGCAGCCACTCGATGTGTCCCTTCACGTCGATGTTTCTCTCTCTCTCTCTCTCTTCCTCTCTCTCCCTCCCACTCTACCTGTACAAAAAATGGAAAAATGTCCTCGGGTGAGGATTAAAAAAAAAGGAGAATGGAAGGTATAGAGGAGAAAAAATATATCAGTGTTTAAAAGTCTATAAGCCTGTCAGAGAAAGACAAGTACCATATGATTTCATTTGTATGTGGAATCTAATGAACAAAATAAATAAACAAACAAAATAGAAATAGACTCATAGATACAGAAAACAGACTGAGAGATGTCAGAAGGGAGGGGATTTGGGGGGCACTGTATGAAATAGGTAAAAAAAAAAAAAGGCAAAAAAACCCCAAAAGACTCATTGACACAGACAACAGTGTGGTGATTGCCAGAGGGAAGGGGGTTGGTGACAGGTAGAAGAGGGTAAAGAAGGATAAATGGTAACAGAAAGAGACTTTAGTTGAAGTGGTGAACACAATCAAATATACAGAATATATATTATAGAATTGTACCTCTGAAATCTATATAATTTTATTAACCAATGTCACCACAATAAATTCAATATTTTTTTTGAAAAGTATGTGAGGTAAGTTTGAATAACATTGCTTATGGATTTGTATACTAAAGTTATGAATTTAGAATTTATCCCATGTAATGAGAACCATTGAAGGTTACTGACTAGAGGAGTGATTTGATGATAACAATATGCAGTTTAGGAAAGCTCAGTCTATCAGTGGTATGCAGTGTGAATTAGCACTGGTAAACCTATAGATTAAAGCTAACTACACTATAGACCTAGAATTTTCAGGATATTTTCAAGAAGAGACCAAAAACATTAGGGAAGATGAAAACAAATCAAATACCATATGTTCAAAAAGAGTTCGAATGTTTTGTTGATTTGTACACTTGAAATCTATATGATTTTGTGAACCAGGGTCATCTCAATAAATTCAATTTAAAGAAATCTCCCACAATATTTCTTCAACTTTTAGCTTATATGCTTATGAATTTTAGCCACTATCCAAATAACTACAAGGAGAGTAGGAATATTTTACTTCATATAGTCAAATTGGAGTTATATATGCTGAATTAACATAAGCTCCATTAAAGATGTAGAAATATGATTAAAATAATAGATACTTCAGTACAGTTTTCTCTGTTATGCAGACTAATGATTGAAGATCTGTAACAGATGCCAAAAGAGTATTTTAAATATTCTATTTTCTTTCTTGTAGCATTTCTAAATAAAAAGGCAAACTATAAAGAGCAAAGGTCTGGCTTTGTTTTATAACTTTAAGATATTACTTTCATATTCTCTTTCTTTCAAAGACTGTCTCCCCAAATGAAAAGGCAAAGAAGTCAACTTATAAAACTTTATAAAATCAAAGCTTTAGCCTGGAATTTTAAACATATATCGATTGAGGCAACAGCACAGTTGGCATTTCATTTTAGGAGGGCAGTCAGAAAAAATTCTTGGCTTTGAACTAATATGAAAATTGAAAATGATTGTAAAGTAGAACCCATTATTTACTGAGAAAAATACTCAGAGGAGGAAGTCTAATTCAGACCTTAATATCCTCCTGGGACTAGTAAATGATTATTGCTTCTGAATGAGATTTTTCTCTAAATGTACTGCTTAAAGAGTTTTGTCAAATAACTAGTGAAAAAAATGCATTTGCCCCAAAATTTTCTTAATGGTTAGCAAAGGGCCACCGCAGGACTCTTAATTAACCATTGCTTAATTCACTCGACATATAAGAGGAAACAGTGATATATTGCTGGTATAGGTGATAGGTAAAAATAAACAAAAATATTATTCTTAAAAATAGCTGTAATCCACCTGGCCGGTGTGGGTCAGTGGATTAAGTTTTGTCCCATGGACTGAGAGGTCCGGGTTCGATTTCCGGTCAGGGCATATGCCCAGGTTGCAGGCTTGATCCCCAGTAAGGGGCATGCAGAAGGCAGCCAATCAATGTTTCTCTCTCACATAGCTGTTTCTATCTTTCCCTTCCTCTCTCTCTCTCTAAAAAAATAAAATCAATAAAAACATATTTAATTTTTTTTTTTTAAATAGCTGTAATCCACCCTGGCCGGTTTGGCTCAGCAGTTGGAGTGTCAGCCTGCGGACCACAGAGTCCTGGGTTCGGTTCCTGCTAGGGACACATACAAAAAAAATAGCTGTAATCCTCCAATTAAACACAGATTAAAGTATACAAATATGTAGAAACAGTAAAACAGTTAATTATTCATATAATGGTTTAATAAATGTAGGTCCTGAATATATTTCAGAGGTGAAATTAAGTGATCCTAAAACAAATGAAGCATTGTTTACATAAGCTAATAGGAGGTATACCTTACTAGCAAAATGTTATATATTATAAATCCTGTAACTAACAGTTTTTATCACATGGTCACTTTTTTCAATTATTGTATAACGTGTCCAAACGGGACTTTAATTTTAATTTCAAGCCTCATTTTAATTCATGTTGGCATTCTTTGGATATAACTTGTTTGGTATGATAATAATGATAAAGTCACTCATTGGCCAAATGGTCCCTTCTCTGTTAGGGGGTTTGTTTGAAGTGTTGAGTGACTGAAGTGGAATTTACTAAATGAAATTTTAAAAGGAGAAAACAACCATTTGAGAAAAGTTTTGCTCTTTTTAATTTTGGAAAATAAGTAAAGACTATGAGGAGTAAATGCTGTTACTTCAGCTTGAAAGCTGTTCAACAAAGTTAAAAAGAGCCACATTTCCATTTTGTAACTTCTCCAGAACTTACAAAAAGACTTACTCTATCTGGTTTTCCCAAGTTCTTGTATTAATATGTAAGAGAAGCATTGATGCTTACATATGACATGTTTAGAATTACAATAAAAATTTTAAATAAAACCCAAGCAAGGTAGCAAGAACCAAGCAGCAAAATTAACATCTTCATTATGTAAGTTTCTCTGCTGATTTCCTTTCGAATATATTCATCCTGGTTTCTCTCCAATCTTTCTTACCCACTAATAGTCTTTCTATTGTGTTTTCCTCTTCCCCTTATCATTTTTTTAAAGCTTTTTTTGTTTTTGTTGTTGTTAATCCTCACCCGAGGATATTTTTCCATTGATTTTTAGATAGAGTGGAAGGGAGGGAAGGAGAGAGAGAGATATTGATGTGAGAGAGAAACATTGATTGGTTGTCTCCCACATGACCCCATGGATCAAACCTGCAATCTAGGTACATGCCCTTGACTGGGAGTCAAACCCAGGACCCCTCAGGCCAAGGACCGATGCATTAACCACTGAGTCATACCGGCCAGGGCTTCCTCTTATCATTTAAGGAAGCACTCCCTAAGGCTTTATATAATGTCTCTCTACATATATTATTTGCTAGGATAAACTGATTTTCTATCACCAGTTCAATTAACATCTCTAATAATATCACCATCCCCAACTGTTTCCTCTTATGTATACACCTATTCAAAATTGTCATGGCCACAGAAAACTTGCATTTGGAAGTCGAGGCAACAACTCATCCTCACATGCCTGCAGATAATTACCAAGCTTCACAATCAGCATTGTCAAAAAAGTTTACCCACTCAATGGCTTTTTGTCACTTTCACCGCTCTTCTCCTAATCAACTGTTCGCTCCTTGCTTTTACTCATTATATCCAGTCAGTAACTATGACCTTCCAACTATTGCTTTGAATTATTCCAGGGCAATAGCTCTTTAAATTATCTCCTGTCCACACCATTAATGATAAACACCTCAGCCTGTCATTCCCATTTTTCCACAGTGTGGCCCCAAACTACATATTCCACTTTTCCCTCTAAGTGGCCTTACCTGGAGCACAGAGAACTTCTCTTAGTCCTGGATATGTGAATAACACTCGTACACATACATTTGAATACAGATTGGTATATTTTATTTGCCCAGTATATGCCAAATACTTTGTAGACAAAAATATTTTTAAATAAAAAAATGAGAATGTCCAGTTAGTGTCATCATGAAGAATTTCTGAAATGGACAATAGG
The DNA here is from genome assembly GCF_014108415.1 of Molossus molossus. NCBI lineage: Eukaryota > Metazoa > Chordata > Mammalia > Chiroptera > Molossidae > Molossus > Molossus molossus. The sequence continues at coordinate 15,025,618 of NW_023425355.1, read as the reverse complement.
ATTGTCTACCCATTCCATACTTTTCTATGCTCAAGTTAGAACTCCATGTAATTCCACACCCTCAATAGGACGGACACTATGAATCTGAAATAATACCTGCATGAGTCTGTAATCCAAAAGTGTCATGACTGAAAAAATATCTTAAAGATCAAGCTCTAATTAATTCTGCTTCTCAAACTTTCAAATTTTTTTTAAGACTAAAATGCTAAAGAATATATACTTTATTCATGCTGTTGCAATAATAAGAAGACCTTCAGGGCTTATCTCTCCAAACATGAAAAATTTAGAGGGATTTCATAAGAAAAGGAAACAAAATTCTCAGAGTACCAGCAGTATGTTTGGTTTTGTAAGGTAGTTGTTGAAATCTTTTAGGTTGAAGTTGTGTTTCTTTAATATTTGGCTTTTCTCCTTCTGTTGATATCATAATCTCAGAATTCCTAACTCAGATAAGGAATTTAGATGGAATGCATTAATCTCTCTGTACTAGGGAACAAAGGGGGTATCAATTTATTGCACATTTCATAATTTTCTATATGTTCATTAGAAAACTGATATCCAATGTTTATTGTTTAATAATATGCTGCCTGCCTTGTATTGCCTTCATGCAAAAAAGTTTATGGTAATTAAAGAAAGACTGTGTGACTTTGTGCTTATTGGGTGATCTATTACTGATACAAACTACTTCTAATTCAGACTCATTACTGAAGGTTATTTCCATTTTGATGAACTAAAGCACAGGTACATGTGCACACACAGAGAGAATCACTTATGTGACTTTGCGTAATCAAAGATTTTTAGAATGTGCGAATCTGAAGTTCTAAATGACTTAATATATCATCTGGTGTGAGCACAAACTGGCAGACAAATATGAGCTATGTATGAGTTATTTGTCTTGCATAGTGTTGATTTATTTGAACTCATAGCCTAACATTAACAATCAGAAAATTTTATTTTAAATTCAGGATTTTCAGCTTTTAGAAAATCCCGGTATCTAGCAATACTGGCCTTGCATTCCCCAAGGCAGTAATGAGCTAGAATTCAAAAGCAAATGCCCATTTAGGTTAGGCTGGCATTCTCTGACTTGTCACAGTCTTCACCCAGCCTGCTTTAATTATTTAGGTTATCTGCCTGGCCCTGTAGCCATTTCAGTTTGCATCCCCTATGGAGTCAACCTTTTTATTTTACACCTGATGATACTGAGGGTCAGAGACACAAGATGCCTTTCCATGTCAACTCCAGAGGCAGAGATGGTACAAAAACCCATGGCTGCTACCCAGTGCTTGCTGTAAGGATAAGCTGCCTGTACTAAGGACTGCTACCATTCTATTTCCAGAAGGAGGCCAGATGTTGGTCTTCAGTCACAAAAGTTAGGTACCTATCACTAAATTAATTCTGTGCTCTTATCTACAGAAGTAATTTATCCATTCTAGAGCTCCTGAACCAAAAGTAAAAGAAAAGCTGAAAGAATAAGTAGCAAGAATGTTTCATGCCATGCTTCTTTGACGTCTGATCTAGCCTTTGTGATTTAGTATTCTATTGCCTGTTAGATCATTTCTATATTTGTAACTTGAGCCCAAAGTTGGATTTGAGCAGGAAAAAAATTACAGATTGCCTTTTGGATCCTGTGTAGATAGTCAGAATTGGTCTCTGATGTGCAGGCTTTCTGCAGTCTGCAGTGCATTGTAGAATTGGGTATTTGTTTTGAATACTCTCAGTTCCTTGATAATTGAAATTGGAAATAAGAGCCCTGGATGGGTGACTTAATTGGTTGGAGCATCGCCTCATGCACCAAAAAAGTTGCAGATTCGATCACTAGTTAGAGCACATACCCAGGTTGTGGGTTTCATCCCCAGTTGGGCACGTATAAGAGGCAACCAATCCATGTTTCTCTCTCACATCAATGTTTCTCTCTCTCTCTCTAAAAAGCAATAAAAACATATCCTCAGGTGAGGATGAAAAAATATAAATAAATAAATAAGATTGGAAATAAGAGACTGGACTTAGTAAACTTTGGTCTTAGAACTATCATAGTTAACTAGAGACAAACAAATTGAATTGCCTATTTGGCCTCACTCATACTTTCTACCAGTTTGCATATATTTCTATTCCAACAGAACTAGTCAGAGACATAATTATCAGCAATTTGGGCATCCGACAGTATTGTAGAAGACAGAAATTTGAAATGGTGAGAAAATTGATGTTTAGAGAAAAAGTGCAGTGCATCAAAGAGGGAGGTTTACTGATGGTCAGAACTGGATTCCATTCCTAGCTCTGCCACTAACGAACTATGCATACTTGGGCAAGTCACTCAACCTCTGCAAATTTGTTTTTCTTTTTCTGTTAAAATGCAAGGGGTGAAGTCATTTGAATTTTAGTCCTAACTGGCAGCAGTTGGCTTCATAGCTCAGTTAAAGTAAGGTACTAACTAATTAGGTAGAGGATTGGGATCTCGAGTCTCCAAGTATCTAGGTGTTGGCATTGTGTTTGATATTTTGTGCAAACAAACAAACAAACAAACAAAAAAACTACTTTTACACCTCAGACATAAGATGTGGCCAAGTCTTGTCTGCTTCTTGGCTCTTTTCATTACTATGGATCCACATCCCAATCCTTTTCTTCAGATTCTTACCACTCCTAATTCTGATAAGAAGAAAGTGGATCATGCAAGTGAAAAACGAACAAATAAACAAACCCCAGAAAACTATGAGAAAAGAAGTAGGGGCAGGAGAAAGACACAAGGGAGAAAAATGGAAGTTAGGAGGTCAGAGGTAAAGAAAAGAGGTCAGAGTTAATATAATTCCACAGAGATGGAATATAAAGAGAAAGATGGGCACAGAAATGGGCAAAGAGAAGTAGGTTGATTCTGTCTAAGGCCTGGAGCAGGCAGAGCCCAAGATGCTCCTTCTGGATTATGAGATATAGGGTGAGAGCATTCAGTCCTAAGTGTGTCAATGGATTACCTTATTGTGTTGTTAGAAATTAATTCCTTAATTGGAAGCAAAGTTTCATAAACTCCTTTGATGGTGAATAAGGCATTAAATATTCTATGGGTAATGGTACAGATAAAAAACATGATGGTCAGAGTAGGCAAATCTTTATGCAACATAAGTGTCTATTCTACTGAGAAAAGAATTGCTGTCCTCTCTATGATGGAAGAGGTCCCAAGTAATAATTTCTCCACAAAGTAGATGAATGATCACCTCAGACCATGGAGCATACTAAGGTCTCAACATTGGCCTCTGTTGCTGAGAGACTAAGCAAGTAGTCATCAGTGGCAGAATCTACATCAACCTTAATGAGGAAAAGATTGTGTTTTTTAGCATAAATAGGGCCTCAATTCCTGCTGATATGGTCACATTCTACCTAAATACATTGACCAAGCAAAAGGTTAAATGGAGAAAGGCAGTCAAATACCTCCCAAGAACAAAACAAATTGTTCACTTTATCAATGAGACCATTCCCTGCAGTGGCTTCCCTTTGGGGATATTCAAATGAAACACAAATATCTCCACTCTCTGGGCTCAGTCCAAGAGGATTATCCTCCCTCATACATCATACCTATTCCTCAAACCTCCTTCTCACCAATTCTCTAAAGAAGTGGCATAGATTTTTTATTCTCTTCATGTTTCCTCACAAAAATAAACAATCAGATGTAATGCTGAACATCAAAGAACAAAGTTCTGCTTGCTATAAACCTTTTTCATCCTCTTTGGCCTTCTGGTTCACCCTCAGAAGGCCTGTGATACCATAATCATTTCCAACTTGTGATATGTACTTTGCAGAACAAACTTTATTTATTTGTTTTTAATATGTATTTACTGATTTTTTAAGAGAGAGATAGAAACATCGATGTGAGAGAGAAACATCCAGTGGCTGCCTCCTGTGCGCCCCCTAATGGGGATTGTGCCTGCAACCCAGGCACGTGCTCTGACCAGGAAAGGAACCAGGACCTCCCAGTCCATAGGATGAAGCTCAGTCCACTGAGCCACACCAGCCGGGCATGCAGAATCAACTTTAAATCAAGCTCACATGTTTTCATCCTTTGTTAACTGTAAAAAAAAAATAAAAACTCCCATGAGGCTGTAGAATGGAGGAAAACACAACAGTGCAATGAGCATAGATACACTGGGAGTTTGAGCCCCCTGCTCATGTAGCTTATTTGTTCTTTCAAGAGCTTAATTTTTATAATACTGGAGTGTCACTAAACACACCCAACTTTATGGTTTGGTGTATAAAATGGCATCCGGTTTATTACAGACAGCTCAGTTCTTGGGGTCATATGACATCCATGGTCAGGCATTTTGTTTTTACAAGAGTCCAATAGCAATAGTGCAGTATAACTTTCGCACATGTGAAATAAATTAGTAGAAGGAGAAGCAGCATCCTTTGCATCTTGCAAGTCTGTCATGGTAAAACTAATTTCTGCAGTTCAGCAATACGGTATTGTTTTGTTTTATCCCTCACCCAAGGATATTTTTCTATTTATCATCAGATAGAGTAGGAGGGAGGGAAGAGAGAGAGAGACAGAGAAAAACATCGATGTGATAGAGCCACATGGACTGGTTGCCTCCCGCATGACCCAACCAGGGCTAGGGATGAACCACAACCAAGATATGTGCCCTTGACCGGAGTCAAACCCTCAACTCATTGGTCCAAGGGCCGACACACTAACCACGGAGCCAACCCGGCCAGTGCAGTATGGTATTGTTTTATTTTTTTATTTTATTTCTTTTTATCCTCACCTGAGGACACTTTTGGACTTATCTTCAGAGAGAGGGAGGAAGAGAGAGAGAGAGAGAAACATCAATGTGAGAGAGACACATCAACTGGTTGCCACCCACATGACTCCAACAGGGGCCGGGAACAAACTGCAACCGAGGTACATGCCCTTAGTGGCATCCGAACCCAGGACTCTCTGGTCCGCGGGCCAACACTCTAACTGCTGAGCCAAACTAGCCAGGGCTTAATGTTTTGTTTTTGTTTTTGTTTTTTTTTGTAGGCAAGTAGTTCCTAGGGTTTTCACTTGGTCTATGTTACAATAGTAGCCTCATTCTCTGGATGTGGTAGCAAATGTAGGGATTCTATTATAACAAGAAATTTTACTCTAATATGGTTATTGAGAATGTGACTGTATTTGGAGATAGATTTGTTAAAGAGGTAACTTAATTTAAAAAAATTAGGACAGTATCCTTATAAGAAGAGGATATTAGAACACAGACACACAGAAGATTATGTGAAGACACAAAGGAGAAGACGGCTATCAATAAGCCAAGGAGAGAATCTTCAGAAGAAATGAACCCTTCTGATACCTTGATCTTGGACAGTATTCAGAATTGTAAGAAAAGCTATTTCTGTTGTTTAAGTCACCCAGCCTGTGGTACTGTTACTATAGTCCTATGAAACTAACGCAGTGTCGTGTCTAAGATTTTATTGCCAAATACAAGGATCATGAATACTTTACCCCTATGTTTTCTTACAAGAATGTTATGGTTTTAATAGATGTATTAGTCATCTTGAGCTGCCATAACAAAATATCAGAGGTTAGGTCTTGCCATGTGCAACAACATGAATGGACCTAGAGGGTATTATGCTAAGTGAAATAAATCAAACAAAGACAAACATCATATAATTTAACTTGTATGTGGAATCTAAAAAGCAATATAAATGAACAAACAAAATAGAAAACTCATAGATACAGAGAAAAAATTGAAGGTCCCCAGATGGGAGAGCATTGGGGGGGATAGTTAAAAAAGGTGAACGGGATTAAAAAGTACAAAGCCAGTTATAAAAATAGTCACAGGATACAAAGTACAGCATAAGAAATATCATTAATAATATTGTAACAACTGTGTATAGCGTCAGATGGGTACTAGACTTATCAGAGTGAACATTTTGTAAAGTATATAAATGTTTGATCACTGTTGTACATCTGAAATGAATATAATACTGCATGTCAACTGTATTTGGAAAATAAATGAATTTAAATATGTATTTATTATCAAATTAAACATTTATCATCTACTTAATATATATTGTATATATTATTCATATATATTTACTTATATATATGTAAATAAATTTCTGTTATTTTATCCACTTATTTCTTGGAGGCTGGAAGTCCAAGATCAATGTACCAGCAGGACTGGTATGTGGTGACGCCTCTCTTCTAGGCTTACAGATGACTGCCTTCTAGATGTATCTCCAAGTGAACTTTACTCTGGGAGCATGGAGAGAGAAAGAGAGATCTGCTGTCTCTTCTTCTTATAAGGACACCAGTCCTATCAGATTAGGGCCTCACCATTAACATCTCAACATGCTGGAAGTTTAAAACTCTGTCTTAGCCTTCACTTGCTTCTCTTTTTTTATTTTCTTTTTTCCTTTGGTGATTCTAGAGAGACAGGAAGTGAGAGGGAGAGAGAGATAGAGACATCGATGAGAGAGAACATTGATTGGCCACCTCCGGCATTCCCCACACTGGGGATGGGCCCACAACCTGGGCATGTGCCCTGACCGGGAATCAAACCAGCGACATTTTGGTGCATGGGTCGATGCTCAACCACTGAGCCACACCAGCCAGACTTCACTGGCTTTTTCAAGCAAGTGTGATAGTCATCAGAGATGATTTCTTATGTATTTCTGGGGATTGGCACAGCCCTATACTAGTGCATGGCCTTTCCAGACTTTTGAGAATTTGTTGGAGCTTTTCAAAGCTTCTTATGGACATCTATCTCATTTCCCATCTTCTTAAAGCTTTGGCCAGGATCTTATTTGTTCCAACTGTTATTAGCAATTCAGACAAGAGCCATATTAGACAATTGTTGCTGAATGTTTTCGACAAATGTGCTAGAAATAGGGCTTTTCCACTGAATGGGCTCTGAGTCAAGTCAAATAACAAGCTTTGTAAATGAGGTTTCTCCCAGGAGCTGCAACATAGGTCAAATATTGATGACAAGCTAAAGATAGGACACTTTTTTAATGAGATTCAAAGGTGGGCTGATGATTTTCACAACTAATGTGGTTGTGAGGATTCTCATTTTCAAAGCTACCACAGACCTGGGAAGAGAGAAATTGGACTAGGCCAAGTTCAAATGTCACAGCCCTACTCTTCTTACTAGTGTTCAGCAGTATTTATAAGTTGTTCCAGAGAGGGTTTTGTTTTTGGGTTTGTTTGTTGTTTGTTTTGCTTCTATAAAGGAGCGAATTTACAGAGATTCTCATTTTACAATTAAGGAAGATCTCACCCTTTCACCCAGGTTTTCACCTGGATCCTAAATTGGGTCTACTAGGTTTACCTGGGAGAAACAAGAAACCAAAATGAGTTTCATCACATTATTTTTAGGATAGGGATGAAAAAGAAGTTGTGGAAAACTAATTTTAAAGGGACCTTTAAAGCCTTTCTCCTAACAAAAATTGTAATCCTAGTAATCATATGCAGTAGACTCACGCCCAAGGAGATAATGAAGATATAGAACAAATAAGGATGAGTCTTGCAGTCCCTTACCCACACCCCAGGAAAGTACTAATCCCATGACCAGAAAGCCTCCTGTCGTTTGAAGCTCTGTTTCTGAATAATTATTAGTTTGTGTGTGTGTGTGTGGTGTGTACTGCCAAGCCCTAGCTTGGGCTTTGTGAATCAGAATTGCTGGTGTTGTAAAAGAAGAGCCTTGAAATCTTTCCAGTTAATTCTGATGGAAAAAAACAAAACAAAAACAAAAAAACAAAACAGGTTTAGAGACATGGCTACATCTTAACCCCTGGCCAAACATTTAAGTGTGAGTTTCTTGCTTGCAAGAGTCTATGCATGCTTAGATTGAGCCTGACCTAAACTCTCCTTATATGAGGAAAAGTAAATTTGCATTTCATGTCCTGAGAAATGTTGTGTAGTAGCACTCGTAATACTAGATGACTTTGCAGCAAGTGCTTTCTATGCCACCCTCCCCATTATATAGAAAAGGATTGTGAGCAAATATTAAAATCTATGGGACTATTGCCCCAGTGAAGAGCAACCTTTAGCTGTTTTTTATATGCTCAAGGAAAGCAAGAAAGTGCTCTCTAGTATTACTTTGGGGCTGTGAAGTGCTGTACTCACTTTTTCCATTTCAGCACCCTCTGTCCTATTTACTTCTTTCAGTTGCTTAGGTGGTTGCCTATTAATAGAGTAGTAACTCCATTATTGAAGGAAGTCCACAATGAACCCTTAGAGCCAAACTACAGCGTGGTGGGGTGCTGCCACCACTGCAGCCATCGTGCCACCCCTAGGACTTCAAGGAAGCCAGATGATGCCCCAGAATGGGAGACAAGCCAATTTGGGAGCAGAATGAATCCAGCTTCATCCAATATCACTACCAGTTATTTGATAATGACAGAATCCAAACAGGCGCAATTTACACTGTTGTGCTATGCCTTACATGGGAAGGACAGCAATTTCAGGGGACAGCTGCCTTGGTGGAAAAGTTATCTAGCCTTCCATTCCAGAAAAGCCAGCACAGCATCACGGCGCAGGACCATCAGCCCACTCCAGATAGCTGCATCTTCAGCATGGCTGTAGGCCAGCTTAAAGGTAATGAAGACCTCATCATGGGGTTCCACTAGATGTTCCCATTAAAGAACATCAGGGATGCTTGGGTTTGCGCCAATGACATCTTCAAGCTTGCCTTGCACAGCTTCCACTGACCTCCTCCCAGCTAGGCACTCATGCTGCTTCCTCCTCCCTCCTCTTCCTGACACAATTCACACTCCTGCAGATGCTCCAAATATCACAAACAAGCAGGGCCAAGGCAGGAGTGGGCGCTGGGTGCAGTGCGCTGCTGCTACCTACATATTGTTCATGACATTTGGATGCTAGACTAGTTACATATGACAGGAGAAGTTTGTGTTGTACCAGGGCACACCTTGGAAGTATGTAAGTAATCAAAAGGTTGTCTTTTCTTTTCCTTTTCTTAATTACTGACAAGTTGCTGTAGTAACCCAAAGAAGTGGAAGAAAAATCAGCTGCCTCACCACCCAGGTATTGCTTTTTCAGATCTTTCAATGCATCATGATACAATAAAACCACAAAAATTTTCTTAACAGAAATAAAAAATAATACAGCACAGACCTGAAATACCATCTCAGACTCAGAAACATTTGGCATCTTGATGGTTTTCCTGATTGGATCCATAAAGTTCCATTTGTTGTGCTAGCAAACTAAAGTGTTTAGACAGGGCCTACTCTTCTGTGTTGAACATTCTCCAGACCTCTTGTCTGTCTGTCATCTATAGAGCTCAAAAGGAATGGTGACTGCCTTACAGCCACAATTGTCATATTATATTACTGAATCCAATTAATTAACAAAAAGCTAAGAACATAAAACCAAGAGACAGCCAGAAACTATAGTCAAAGGCAATTACTACTAATATTATGTTTTCCAACACTGGGAACTTCTTCACCTGATTCTTTTTATTGCAGAGAATATGTATGCCAATATTATTAATAACATCTTGGTAGATTTTAATACTGAAAAGGTTACATTATTATAAAAGACCATACATATTTTTGACAGTAAATTTATGTAACAAATGGTAAATCATTACATTGCTATCAAAAAAATATAAAGGTTTGCTTTGAATTGTCAGAATATAAGAAAACACAATCACTAAACTATATATATATATGTATATATATATACATATATATACACATACACACACATATATATAATGTATAATTACTTTCTACAATGTGTATATCTTCCTTCTAATTTGAAAATACATATTTATTAAACTTTCTAACAACCATCTTGCTTCACTTAGCATTCATTAATCTTTTAAAAAATTTGTTTTCTTTATTGATTTTAGAGAGAGAGGAAGTGAGAGGGAGAGAGAGATAGAAACATCGATGAGAGAGAACATCAACTGGCTGCCTCCTGCATGCCCCCCACTGGGATTTGGCCCACAACCTGATCATGAGCCCTGACCAGGAATCGAACTGGCAACCTCTTGGTGCATGGGTCGATGCTCAACCACTGAGCAACCACACCAGCCAGGCAACATTCATTAATCTTAAATAATTGATGCTTTAAATCTTTCTTTTGCCCTGGCTGGTCATACCTGGGTTGCAGGTTTGATCCCTGGCCCTGGTCAGTGTCATGCAGGAGGCAACCAATAGATGTGTCTCTCTCACATCAGTGTTTCTCTCTCTCTCCCTCTGTCCCTCCCTTCCACTCTATTTAAAACTCAATAGAAGGATATACTCAGGTGAGGATTAACAAAAAATCAAAAATCTTTCTTTAAACCATTAAACTGTCATTTTTGTCAGAGTATTATTGAGCAAGTTGGTGAACTTTTCCATTTAAATCTATTTAAAATTCAGGAGTTTCAACATGGTTAGAATATGAGACAGACACTGAATTACTCACTTGTCGTAGTTCTAAATCCTCCAGAGCTCTTTTTGACTCAGTCTGTGTCTGCCCTTGGTATGTGCACATTGAACATTCCTCTGCTCTCACATCACTGTGGAGGCCTCTATCACAGACAAGTGTGCTGACAATTGATGGCTTTTAAAAACCATTTCCCTAAACTTCCTTTCGAAAGAAAATTTGAAGAATGTTTGGTACAATCAGAAAATCAATAATAAAATGCATGCATTTTGGAAAAGCCTTCTATTAGTAACCAAACTAGATTTTCTCAACAAAAAAAGTTTTAGTGCCATACGGTTTTACCATTTGCTCTGTTCTTTCTAGTTTTGATCTTTTTTTTTTTTTTTTTTATGCAGCAGTAGTAATAGTAGCAGTAGTAATATTTATTGAGTGTTTACTATTTCCTGGGCACTGTGATAAGCATTTTGCACTCAATATTTCACTTGAATTTATAACAATCTGGCTAAGTAAATGACAAAAATAAAGACTTGCTAGTGTTTTTGTTCTGGTTCTATCACTTGCTTAAATATTCTGCACAAAGAAATGATACTAATAATGTCACCCACCAGCCTCACAAAAGTGTTGCAAATCTAAAATACCATTGAGATTTAAGAAAAATTTATTTTTGTAAAGAATGGAATCCACATCACCCGGCCGGTGATGCTCAGTGGATTGAGCATCGTCCCATGGACTGAGAGGTCCCAGTTCAATTCCCGGTCAAAGCACATACCCCGGGGTTGTGGGCCCGACCCCTGGTGGGGGGCGTGCAGGAGGCAGCTGATCGATGCTCTCTCATTGATGTTTCTATCTCTCTCCCCCTCTCCCTTCCTCTCTCTCTAAAATCAATAAAGAAAAAAAAAAAGAATGGAATCCACAGACCATAAATAAATGCAGACCTATTTTAACAAAAATCATTTACAGATATACATAATTTATATTGAAACATAAATGTTCACATTAATGTAGTCCTCTATAATTATAGAACATAATAGTATCATTGCACAATTAGAAAAATTGTAGACTTAGGTCACAGCTTTAATCTTATAAGACCCTATATTGATATTTCTGACTATGATTAATCATTCAGGAAGTTGACTCATTTTAATTAGATGAGTTGGTGATATAACATTATTTTTGACTACACAGAAAATATTAACTTAAGCTCCTTCAAAATATTATACTTCTATTTCCAGATGTCTCTTCAACTATAGACCAGCAAAATCTAATTGGAAGTTTAAATCATGTTTTTTTGGTTTTTTTTTATCCTCACCCGAGGATATTTTTCCATTTTTTGTACAGATAGAGTGGGAGGGAGAGAGAGGAAGAGAGAGAGAGTGAGAGAAATGTCGACGTGAAGGGACACATCGAGTGGCTGCCACCCGCACGACCAACCAGGGCCGGGGACAAACTGCAACCGAAGTACGCGCCCTTAGTGGGAACCGAACCCTGGTCTCTCCGGACCGCAGGCCGACGCTCTAACCGCTGAGCCAAACCGGCCAGGGCTTAAATCATGTTTTTGCAGTGGAATATTAAAGTCCATCTTCAGGATCCTGTAAAATTTTGTCAGGTGCCAGTTTTCTGCACTCAAAAATGTTTTATAGATTTCTTCTTGCCCTATCGTTGCCAATAAAATAGTACAGTTGATTTCCTAGTTTTACCTCACTCCAAAATTTCCTGCATAAAGAAAATTAGATTTCTCTCAATTAATAAGTTTTCACTTTATAGTTTCCAAATGCAGGCTAAAGCTTCTATGTCCTCCATAGATAACATCAACTTTGCACTCTTTCACTTTTTCACTCTCTCAAGCACAATGGTTACCTGCATTTGAAGGGAGTGAGGGCAGGGAGTAAAAAAGAACTATTTACTGAACGTGCAAGCAAGGACACATTAAACTTACAATTCAGGAGCTCATCTTAAAATAGTTTTACTGTCATCAACAAAATACAGGCCTACCTCGGAGACGTGGGTTTGGTTCCAGACCACTACAATAAAATATTACAATAAAGCATGTCATCATCTTTATGCTGATGGAGGGTCTTGCCTTCAATTTGTAAAAAGAAAAAAGAAACAACGAAAAGTAAAAAAAAAAAAGAGAAAGAAACAAAATACCTCTGTGAAGCACAATAAAGCAAAGCACAACAAAACAAGGTTACATGCCTATACTGAGAAATCTTCTCCAAAATACAAAGTGCCAAATTCAATAATAAAAAAGGCCCAACTACAAGCCAACCTAGGAAGATGAAGCGATTACAGAAACATCCCTTACAATGGTTGGACTTCCAATTTTCTTTTTTTTTCTAATTTACCATGGTACAAAAGTGATACTCTTCTAGTAGAAAATGAACTCCAAATTTTACATTTTGAGCTTTCCCTGAACTAGTGATATATTGTAAGTTACTCTTATGATGCTGGGCAGTGGCAGTGAACTGGAGCTCCCAGCAGCCGAGCAATCACAAGGATAAACAACCAATACGTTGCAGTGTGCTGTGTTGCTAACATCTTTTGAATATTGTGCTTTGTGTTTCCACATCCCATCATGTCTCCAAAATGCCCATCTGTGTCTCCTGCTTTCTATGAGAAAAAAAAAGGAAAGCAATTACTCTTGAGATGAAACAACATAATTGCCCAACTGTAAGCCACTATAAGTGTTCTGAGCATGTTTAAGGCTATGCTATGCTAAGATGTTTGGTAAGTTTAAATTCATTTTCAACTTCAGATATTTTCAACTTACAATGGGTTCATTGGGACATAGCCCCATCATCAGTCGAGAAGCATCTGTATTTGATGCAAACTTAAGAATCTCTCATTTCCTCTCAGTTATTTCTTCTTTGATTCAGAACATTAACGTTTCTGATGGCTCTTTTATTCTATGCCTTTATTAGTCTTTTTATTTACAACTCACTTTTGATATTTTCTGATTCTTGTTTTTATCATTTTAGACCATCTTTTTTCTATGTCTGTCTAGGGGTATAAAGTAAACAAACCCTTGCTTTGCCCAAGGACTACAGCACTGCATTGAAGTTGAGACTTAGAATGAATACACTGATGATAGTAAAAAGAATAAATTATGTATATATTAACTCATTTAATATTATAATTATCTTATGAAAAAGTATAACTATCATACCTACTTTGCATATGGGTCCCGTAAGACTCAGAGAGGCTCAAGACCTTGCACAAGGTCACACAACTTACAGACGAAATATCCAGAATTCAAAAACAGGGAGTACTGGTGAATACTCAAGCTGGAAGAAAACTTCTATTAGTGGTTCTCAAGCTTCTGTGTATACTGAAATCATGTTGTTCAAACATGGATTGCTGAAAATGGTAACATCTCACAAGATGGTGAAGTAGAAAGACCCAGACTATCCCTCTGACAAAGACAATGACTCAGCGACAATCAACCAATTCCATTTGTTAGAAATCTGGAAACCAAGTTAATAGGCTTCTTCACCCTGGGTGAGTGTGAAATTAGACACATTGAAGTCAATAGAATAATTCATGGTAGTAACTCACCATAGTCCCTTGTCCCTGGCACAACATGGTGCAATTGATGGAAAACTCCCAGCTCCTGCCTTCTCCCCAAGGAGGAAAAGAGAAGACTAGACTATACATACAACATTCTGACTTTTGGGGACATGCTGCCTGAGTGACTAGCTTGCCTGAATCTAAGTCCTGATAGGAAAGGGCAACCAGTTGAGTGCTGCAAAGAACAAAAGCAATGGTTTGTAATAGCACACACACACTCTCCAGAGTCTCTCCCCATAGGTTAGTGTGGAATAAGCAGAATAAAAACATCAACTCTAGCCTGGCTGGTGTGGCTCAGTGGTTGAGTGTGGATCCATGCACCAAGAGGTTTCCAGTTCAATTCCCAATCAGGACACATGCCCAGGTTGTGGGCCCGATCCCCAGTGGGGGGCACATAGGAGGTGGCCAATCGATGTTTTCTCTCATCGATGTTTCTATCTCTCTCTCCCTCTCTCTAAAAAGAATAAAGAAAAAAAAAATAAAGAAAACAACAACAAAAAAACATGAACTCTTAGCTTCTACCTGGAGATGGAAAGAGTTGGAGCATGCATGTGATGTTCTGGCTCTTCAGGGAGCTGCTTATGGGACTGGTTTCTGTATCACCTGTCTCAGAGCACTGACAAGGACAACATATTATAGATTCCTGGGGGCTACTGGAAACAAAAAAGAGCAAGAGCTGGGTAGATTTTTTCTGCTTCAGAAGACCTATAGTATGGCAGACAAAGGACAATACAGCTTTATGGCTTGTCACTCAGAAGGAAAAAATAATGCGGCATGCTCTAAAGTTCTAGTTTTTTTTCGGGGGGGCGGGTGTCTGAAGGTCTGAAGGACTGGTTTCTGTCTCTACTTACTTAGAGCATTAACAGAATCAGGCATATTGTAGAAGCGAGTGGGCTGCTGGAAAAAATAAAGAAAAAGAAGAAAGAGTTTCCTGAATCTGCAGAAAAACTCGCAGTACTAGAAGTGGATACGAGAGAAAGTAGAAGATTACAAACTCTTGAAAAAGGAGACCTGCAAATCCCTCAAATGAGGTCTTTACTTGTACAAAGTAAATCCATAAGGACTGGGGAAGGTGGCTGCCTTTTTAAATGCTTGGATGTCAATACAAAGTTACAAAAACATGAAGAAAGATGGAAACATAGGTCAATCAAAGGAATGAACAGATCTCCAGGACTGATCATAAATCAATGGAAGGAGGTGAATCACCTAACAAAGAGTTCAAAATGAATGACAAAGCATACAACAAACCTAAACTTAACATTTAAAATCAGTGAAGAAAAAAAATACAGGTCTTGCCCAGCCAGTTTGGCTCAGTGGCTTGAATGTCATCCCATGGACTGAGAGGTCCTAGTTCGATTCCCAGTCAGGGCACATGCCTGGGATGCAAGCTTGGTCCTCAGTAGGGGATGTGCAGGAGGCAGCAATCGATGTTTCTCTCTCACATCAATGTTTCTCTCTTCCCTTACTCTCTCTAAAAAATCGCTAAAAACATTTAAAAAATAGTAATAGCTAACACTTATGTAGCACTATGTGCTGAATGCTTTTCTAAGTGTTTTGCTTGAATTAATCAATATAATCCTTGAAATAGAGCAAGGTAGTTACTATTATTATTTCACAGAGGAAAGAATGAAAGCATAGGAAGCTTAAAGTACTTACTCATGGTCTCACAGCTAGTTAGTGATAGAGCTGGGTTGGGAACCCAAGCATTCTGGCTCCAAAGTCCAAGTTCATTCATCACTACAACAGATGAGGAAACTCAATCACAAAGAAGTCACATTATTTCCCAAGACTCATACCACTAGCTAGTGGCAAAGCCCCAATTGTAACTGATTTAGTTGAGTCTCTTTTTCCACACTGCTTACCAATCCTAACATCTCCATCCTGTGTAAACAGTATTATCAGGTTATTACAACAGTGGCCAAAAGGTGAGTTATTTAGAATAGTAAGATGATGGAGTTTACTTGCTCATAAAAAGAAAGACTAACAGGGTATCTTTCTACCTTCTTTTGAAGTGTATATGCCTACCTCCTCACTCAAAACACTGAATGGATATAATGAGCATTCATTTACTGTTTCCCTTTGAAAGTCATAAAAAGCATATGTCTAACCTCAAATATGGAGGACAGAAGACAACTCTGGATCATCTGATACTTAAATTATAGTCATTCATTTGTTTAGACAATAATCCTATTATCTGTTCCTAACTTTATTTCACACATCTGTATATTAATCTAAAACATTTTTATACCACTTAGAAATGAAAAATTCCCTTTACTCTGGGATGTTTAGCAGTAGAGGTGTATTGCAGAAATTAGCAGAATAACTTTTGAATCAACACATGTTGCAAGAATCAATAGCTTATGAAGGGTGTTATTATAAGAGTGTTAAAAGCAAAGGAAGCAACTGGAGAATGGATGGTACAGACACAAAGAAAACAATAGGTAGTCTACAGTTTAAAAGTCCATTTCCATTCTAAGTTATTTTAGAGAATTTTCAACCAAAAATATTTGTAGCATAATTAGAGAGAATAGAAATGTCAGTCTTTCTAAAATCAATTTGATTTATGAAATTTGCACTTTTCTCCGAATATTCCAAGACAAAGTTTTTACATTCTATTAACATTAGTGGTGTTAAATTGGAACTTGGGAAACATAATGAACTTTTCCTTAAAGATTAAATAACAGTAAATAGAAGCTGTGCGCAATTGATTTTCTTACGCAGGTAATTGTTTACACTAGGTGAAGCTGAAATATCTAGACATACAAATATAGAAATTTCTTTTTTGGCCAGTAAGTTATTATTGAAATCAGAAACATCTGGGAGTCAGCTCCCACATGAAATAAAAACAAAATAATAAAAGATTTATTTCAGTACATCTCTAGCCATTTTGCAATCTATTCCTCAATAAGGTAATTAAATGTGATTGTCGTAAGTATTCAACATGGTATTTGTCTCCACCAAAAGAGAAAAAAGAAAATAACTCTACATTCAGCGTTAAAAATAAATTATAGGCCTAGCCAGGTTTCTCAGTTGGTTAGAGCATCATCTTGTACACCAAAAGGTGGCGGGTTAAATTTCTAGTCAGGGCACATACCTAGGTTGCAACCAATCAATGTTTCTCACATCGATGTTTCTCTCTCTCTCTCTCCCCCTCCTCTCTCTCTAAAATCAATAAAAAAGCATATTCTTGGGTGAGGATTAAAAAAAGTTATAATGAAGCCTATAGAATTTCAATAACATCAAATAGTGTTCAAAGTGGCACACTATTTGGGAATTGTAATTTTAATCAGTTAATGAGAAAATATATTTTTCTTGTATTATGAGTATTTGACTTACTCAATAATTAATTGTAAATGACTCTTTTTGTATGAAATTAAAAATTGTAAGTTTTCCTGGTACTGGCACCTAGTATTTGTGGGTATGTGTGTATGTGTGTTTTAAATTAAACCTACCATACAATAATAAATTAATTTTTGTAAGTCATATATATGTGTAATGACTCCCCCATTACACTTGCACTTTTCACTTTAATATACAAGGTGATGAGACTGACCATTAGATTACACATATCACAAAATTGTCAGGTGTGTGAGGGAAATAGTGCTGCAATAGAGGTCCAGTCTAGCAGTTCCCAGGTACCAGTCCTCGGTTTTTTGCCTAGCTGAATGCATAAGAATCACTTGGAATTTGGTTATAAAAATGGGGGAAGGCCCCAGCAGGTTCTCCTCAGCGGTTAATGACTGTTTTCATAAAGAAAAATAACCGCACTCCTTAGATAGGCTAGGTGGATCACTGGTTTTTCTTCCTTCCTCCTGCTTTCCCTGTCGTTTCTTGAAAAAGTAAATGAGTTTTAGCTCCAGATGGGAACTATGAAGGCTGTCATTCTTCACACGAAGTGAAGGGACACCAACGTTAGGAAAGTTACTTTAGAGGTGATGAGACGACGGCACGACGCTGGGTTCAGGCAGCAGGTCCCAGGAGCCCGTCCTCCCGTGGGGAGGCCCAGGGAGCACCGGGAGGGGAGGGCCGCGAGGTGGGGGCTGCTCCCAGGGGCCCGCGTGCGCAGAGCGCGGAGCCCGACGACAGGGGCGGAACTCGGTGTGAAGTTCCGGGGTCAGAGGTGAGCGGCAGGTCCATCCGGGTGAGGGGTACAGGGACCTGGGACCCGCCCGGCGGTTATTCCGGTAACGGCGGTGGCGGTGCCTGTGGTTCACCTTGCCCGGCAACAGCGCGAGCCCTGGTAAGCCGGGGGCCTGGTCTCCCCGACACCCCCAGTCCGGTCTCTTCACCTCCACCCCGGTCCCCTTCACCGCCACCCTGGTCCCCTTCACCCCCAAGCCAGTCCCCTTTACTGCCCACTCCCCCCATCTCCCACCCCAGTCCCCTTTACCCCACCCCAGTCCCCTTGACTACCCCCAGTCCCCCTCACCTCCCACCAAAGGCCCCTTCATCCCACCCCAGTCTCCTTCACCTCATTCCCATCCTCCCATCCTTCACCCTGCTCCATTGCTCTCCATGGTGCACCTCGTCCCCCTCCACGCCCCTCCATTACCCAACATGGTCTCTCCTGCCCTCCACCATCTTCCATTATCTGCCATACCTCCCACTCTGCTCCCCCTGTCTTTCCCTCCATGGTCCCTCTCTCCTTCCATCCCCGTCCATCCCCCTCAATGGTGCCTCCCTCGTGCCCTCCACCACCTTCCATTACCCAACATGTTCCCTACCACCCTGCACTCCCCTCCATTGCCTTCCATGTTCTCTCCTGTGTTCCACACCCTCCATTACCAGCCCTGGTCTCTCATGCCCTGCACCTCCCTCCATTACCCTCTACGGTTCCTCCCACCTCCGCCATCTTGAATTGTCCACCATGATACCTCCTGCCCTCCACCATCTTCCATCATCCACCATGACACCTCCTCTCCACCATCTTCCAGCATCCACCATGATACCTCCTCTCCACCATCTTCCAGCATCCACCATGATACCTCCTCTCCACCACCTTCCATCATCTGCCATGATAACCCCCCATCTTCCATTATCCACCATGACACCTCCCCCCCATGCTCCCTTATCTCCCATGATACCTCCCGCCCTCCACCATCTTGCCTTACCCAGCATGGTCCCTCCTGCCCACAACCCCATCATTCTTGCCACTATTTGACCCAGCCCCTGCCCCTCCCCTTACTTGGTAACTTCATCAGCGTGGCCACTGTGATGTCACTGAGCAGATCTCCTACTGTTGCCAGGAACACCGGTGTGGACGGCAGGGACCAGCGGCAGGAGCAGGTGGCCTGAGCAGTGGAGTCTCCAGGTAACGACAGCCAGAAGGTGGTGGCAACTGTGGGGGTGGCGGGAGCAGAGCCAGAGGTGTCCAGGACACTGGTGACCAGGAGCCATCAGTCTAGCCAGTCCCATCGCTCCTTCCTCAGCCCTCTCTTCCCCACCCACCCACCGGCCCTGCCCCCCGTCCCCGGCCCTGCCCCCATCACCCCTGACCCATCCATCCCACCCGACCTGACCCACCTGTCCCCTGACCTGGAGGGTGGCGTCCCTGACCTGGTCCCCACCTTTCTATCTCAGGACCTCGGACAAGGGTCGGCCATGGCGCAGTCTCTGGCTGTGAAACGCCTGCAGAAGGAGTTCCTCGACCTTTCTCGACACCCTCCCGAGCTGTGCTCCGCGGGGCCCCTGGAGGAAGACATGTTCACATGGCAGGGGGTGGTCATAGGGCCCCAGGGCAGCCCCTACGAGGGCGGGATCTTCAGCTTAGAAATTGTGTTTCCAGCTACTTACCCCCTGAATCCACCGCAGGTCCAGTTCAGCACCCCCATTTACCACCCAAACGTAAATGAAAGTGGGTGCATTGGGCTGGACCTGCTGACCTCCAAGTGGGTGCCCACGTGCACCGTCTCCCAGGTGCTGCTGGCCATCTGCGCCATGCTGGTGGACCCCAGCCCACATGACTTCCTGGATCCAGAAATTGCGAACGTGTTCCTGAAGGACAGGCCCAGGTTCGACATCCAGGCCCGCAAGTGGACCGAGGAGTACGCCATGTAATCCCCCCAATAAAGGTGTGCCGTGTGGCCCCATAAAAGTGTGCTCTGTGATCCCCAATAAAGGTGTGCCGTGTGGCCCCAATAAAGGTGTGCTCTGTGATCCTCAATAAAGGTGTGCATCCCTTACTCACACAACTCTTCGACTGCGCTCTGAGAAGCACGTGTCCCATTGTTCTGGGCACGTTGTACACCTGACACAGCAGGGTGTGTGTGGGGGGGTTCACAGGGGTGGGGGAACCCTGGGTATGCTGGAATCATGGGGGTGGGGGCCGCGGGGCTGGGGGAGTGTGAGACAGACCCAGGTTGATCCACATTTGACCGAAGGCTTTCTCTGCTGATTGAGGAGGGACAGCAAGACCAGGGAGTGGAGTCTTCAGGATGAGAGGGCAGTCCCTCCAGTCAGTGGGATGACTGTCAGTGAGGATCCTTAGAGCTGACCACGGGGAGGACACACTGGGTGAAGACCACACAGCTGACTAGGCATCGCTTCTATGTGGAAGAACCTGGGTCTTTGGTTCTTGTTTCTGACCTAGATCAGTACAAACTGATACCATTTACTTTGAGGTCTAAATTTAATGGGACAAAAATGAAGTGGATTAAGAGTTGGCACAAAATAAAGAGCTCTGTTTTGTTCCCAGACATCTCCACCTCGCACACCTTCAGTCCCCACCTTTGACCTCTCTGCCTGTCCCACATTTTACAGTGTATCCCACTTCTCAGGACATACCTACTTCAACATAAGGACATGCAACCCCTCCATTCAATAAGTTTGTAAAAACTTATTTGGACCAAACAGAGGATACACCTGGAAGCAAGATCTCAGCAGACTGAAAAAAAATGCTTCTCATGACAGTCTGCAGGTTCATTTATACATTTTAAATTAAGGAGAAAACACGGAAGGTTACATGAAGGTAGGAGAAAGCAAGGGGGAGGAAGTAGATTACAGGAAAGTTACCAAACTATGGGCTTTCTTGAGGGTGGGTTCCCACATTTCAAAGGTGTGTTAACCTAGATGCACAGAAACAATAGGCCTTGCTTAAGGCAAACGAACCTGTTCTTTATTATTATTAATTTTTAGAGAGCAATGAAGGTAGAAGGAGAGAGAGAGAGAGAGAAACATCAATCTGTTGCCACCTGTAAGCACCCAACTGGGAACCAAATTAGCAACCTGGTCATGTGCCCTCACCGGGAATGGAACTGGTGACCTTTGGGTGCACTGGATGACAATGAACCAACTGATCCACACTACTAAAAAGGTTATATGCCTGGGGTGTGATAGCCCACCAAGACCTACCCAGGAAGGAATTTATGACCAGGTTAACCTGTGAGGTTATTTTCCATAGAACCCCTTTTTGCGTCCATACTTACCAACTCTAATTTGTCTTATTTTCTCAAGAGCTCTGTGGGGTCTGAGATTTCACCCAACTTTCAAGCCCACATGGGAGCCGGTCACAGTGTCATGGAGGCTGCTGACTGACACAGACCCTGGGTTACACACAACATGAGTCAGGTCCAAGCAGGCAGCATGAGTTCCCCTGACCCCAAGACCAGACCCAAGGGTGACATGGGGAGTGGGCCGTGGGTGCACACACCGTGGGTTCATGTCACAGCTCAGCAACCACAGGCACAGGAACTCCCCAATCCCTGAAGAAGCCAGCAAACCTGACCAACCTTTCCCAGAGAGAGATGTTATCTTGAACCTGCTCAGGAAACAAATCCACCCCTTGCCCTGGAGGGAGCTCTGTCTTCCAAGGCTGTTGGCTACACAGATGCCCTGGACACTGAGAGTCCAGGACACCTGCCGTCACATGACGTGTAGAAACATTATGGAGAACGGCACCCTGATAGTCGTAACTGCTGGGATCTGTCTGGTTGTAAAGGTAAAAATCAATTTCATGGAAATATTTGCATGTAATGAAAAAAAAAAAAAAGCCAATTTTCCCTTCAGAACTTGTACATTCAGAAATGTCTAATCAGGGTAATAAGCAGATTACAACCATCAGTATTTTTTAAATACTTTATAATGTACTCCTTTTAAGGGGTGGAAAGAAATTGTGAGTAAAAACATCAGTGGCTTAAGATTTTTTAAGTAGTTATCAATATAAGTCAATAAATATATAGAAAATTTTTGTTTCTGCACCAAAGTTACCAGCCCCTCAAATATAAAACTTCCTTTTACCTCTGCATTCCAGCAGTGCTGCCAAATAGGATTGTTCTATGTTTGTACTTTAAATAGTGTAGTTAGCTTTAAATTAAAATAGTCAGTAAACTGATGCCATTGGAATAGCCATGTGGGTCACTGGCTCCTGTATCATAAAATAGAACGTAAGGTAGGACATATGTATGTCTCCTTTTGCTGTAACACAGGAAGTCACTAACATGGCTGAAGATGTACCAGAGCTGGGAGAATTTACCACGGACCTTCAAGGGCTGAGCTGAGACTGAAGAAGCAGAGAGAATGTGGAGAGAAGACAGTGGGAGAGTCCTACAAGACTAAGTGGTACCTTAGCTATTGTGCAAGCAACTGACAGTTTTGGTAATATTACCATTGGAATGACGAGACCTCGGTTTTTGTCTTCTTGAAGAAAAGATTTCAATCAAGAGACAAAGTGCAGCAAAGCAAGCAAGACTTTATTCGCTGCAGCAAAAACACACTTAGGGCAGTGAATCAAGGAAGGGCATAGAAGCAGCAACAGGAGAGCCCCGGCTGGACTGCTTTGGCTCACTGGGAAGTCAGAGAAAAGGGAGCCTTGGAGAGAGCTTCAGGGAGTTAGGTCAGGATGAGCTGCTGCTGCCCATTGCTTCCTTGGTTGCAAGTGTCCTGGGGTCCCTTGGAGTTCAGGATATCAGTGCCTGTCAGGGAAAGGGGAAAGGAATGGCATGGGCAATCTCCCTGGCATGAGACCACACTGGGACCTTTGTTTTTAGATGTTTTAAAGGCTGGGCCTTTAGGGGAGGTCTTAGGGGAGGATCAGTAGAATATTCATCAGTTTTATGCTGATGTACCAAAATGAGTTTTATTCTCTTAATTTGTCTCTCCTTGGGTGTGGTCGGCAAATGGTACTAATTGTATTTCTGTTATCTGTCTCCCTGAGTAGAGCCATTTAAGCTATTTACCCTCTGGTTGGGGACCAGAAGTGTAAACCATTTACTCTTAAGTGTCCCTGGTTTAGGGAAGACAAGATTTACTAGGTGGCTGCAAACTGCTGTTCAACTAGTTTCCCTATTCCGCTTGACATGGACTTTTCCTAGCTTATTACCAGTAAATGTCAAAGAAAGAAATATTCAAACCTGTGAAGAATTTTTGTGAGTTTATTTGAGCCCAAAATGTCAACAATTGCCAAGAAGCAAAACTTCAACAGATTGAGATAATGCTCCAGGGAATGGCAGTTTTGCACCTTATTTTATATATTACAATCAAAAGAGGTTGAGACATATACGGGTTACATGACATTCCTTGGTGATAGATTAGGGAGACAAGAGAAAGGAAAGAGGGGAAGCCTCTGGGATTAGATCAAAAGTAAAATGATAGACATGTACATCTTTTACATAGGTGGGTACGGGATAGTTAACAGTCAAAAATTAACACTTGATAACCATAACAATGAGGGGATTTATGGTCTCTGCTTTTGTGTGGTTGCTGTGGAAAAAGGGAAGTTACCTTGATAGTACAAAGATATGCTATCATAGATACAAAAGACAAAAGACAGGCTCAGTTAAGGTAAAGATTGATTTTTGTCAGGGGAGATTCTAACCTAGGACATGATTGCCCACCATGACCTTCATTTAGAAAGTTTTCATTTCAGACCATCCTATGTGGTTACTTTTGGTCTCTGAGTTTGTAACACAACTTCACAGGCCTTCCTTGAGCTAGTCAGTTTTAGTATGTGGCCCATTTTCATTAACACATCCCCTTTTGGTTATAAATCAATGCAAAGAATGCATTGATGACAACATTTTCTTTATTTATATTTTTATTGATTTTAAAGAGAGTAAGGGAGAGAGAGAGAGAGAAACATTGATGAGAGAAAACATCGATTGGCTGCCCCCTGCATGTCCCCCACTGGGGATCGGGCCCACAACCTGGACTTGTGCCCTGAGCAGGAATCGAACTAGGGACCTCTTGGTGCATGGGTTGACGCTCAACCCCTGAGCCACACTGGCTAGGCTCATTCCTAGGAAGTCACAATGTCAGCACTTGTCTTGCTGAATAATGGACTGTTGGAGATGGGACAAGACCATAACCTTGGATGGAAGTCAAGGCCAAATTGTTTTTTCTCTAAAATGAAAGGCATGTAAATGGGATGCTGTCAGGTTTTATGGGCCTTTATTAAGAAAAACTTTCTGGATTATTTCGAACCTATAAGTTATCATGATCCAGGTTTTGTTGCCTGTTTTACTTTTGTATATTTTGCATCTAGTATAACATTCATTTATTGTTTGGGGACATAACATATATCTTTTCAGTTTTATAATCTTACCATGGGATGGGTTTCTATTTACTATGGCCCATTTGCTTCCTATTGGAAACACTTAGGTGCTGTTATTAATTTCACTCCCACTAGTTGTGCATTTGGAAGCTATAACCTTATGTTTTAATCGGGGCCAAAGCCGTAAGAACATAATACTGTAAATTATAATTACTACGTAAAATCTCAGAGGCCAGGAGGACAATAAGAGTTTCATAAGTAAATTTTCCATGCCTCAGCAGCACTGATGGAAGGCCATGTTTTTATCGTCATTTCAGCTTGTATCTGAATTAATATATTTAGTAGGCTTTGTTGGGTTAGAGGGTAAGCACATTTCCATAATTAGGTTTTAGTATTTTTATGTAAAATTTATTTCTTAATATTTTTTACTGACATTTTGCAATAGCATTTCTTCTAAATTTCAAATGAGAAACCATAAAAATAGTATTATTGATAATACAAAAGTTATACACCTTCAGCAATTAATAACAGTTGGGCTATATACACAACTTTTGAGAAAAGCCTAAAGAACAAGTATTATCATCATTATTATTATTGTTATTAACATTAGCAGATAGGTAAAGACAATCAAATAGGTAAATAGATAAAGTTCCACATTAATTTGTACATATAAAGACCTAGTTGGTGTCTCAGGATGGCTGTTTATTTCTGATTTCTGGGATTTTCATTCTTGAAAAGTCTTTGATTTCTGCTGTAGATGGAAGTGAGTGTCAGAGACAGGTACAAATGTCCATTTGTGGTTAGGCACCTGATAAGGTCCCTTACAACAATGTTGGAGACAGTGTTTAATTAATGTCTTTCCCAATGGACAAAATCTCATAACCTTTAGAAATGTAAGTTCCTCTATTGGCAAACACACTCACTTTCAAGAAACACACCTCTGACAAAGAACTAGACATTTATTAACAGCTCTAAATCCACTCCACAGCCTGTCTGCAACAAAAGCCAAAAGCAGATGAACTCAAGACTTGTCTAGCAATCAATGTTTCAGTATTTCATGTTATTTCAAAATATCTAGACATTCAATAACTTTTATCAAATTTACAATTTACTAATTTAGAAAGGAATAGCTGAAATAATATAAATTGGTTTGCTTAGGTTGAAAAGATTTACCTCTTCCAAATTTACATTTTAAAAGATGGTCCAGGTAAGAGTTTTTGAAGAAGACCAGGTATTTGCATTTCAAGCGTTCTAAGACTTTGGTTTCATAAAGCCAATTACCTATAAGCCTTCTAAGATGAATAAGGACATTTTGAGGACAGTAAAAGGTTTTGGTGGGATTTGACTGTCTGGAGCCACATCTCTGGCCCTGTAAAACCTTCATTTGTCAAACATTTTTCTTTTAATACCTTATCAATTGGGTTGTGACCCAAATGCTGGTAATGGACTGACAAATCCATTCACCCATTTTTGAAATGTTTCTATCCATCTGGGTACATTTTTCTAGTTTACAGACAGCACATAGCTTAAGGTACCCTCAGAGCCATAAAGGCTTGGCTATATGGAACCTCTATCCATTTCCCCTGGGAATGATAAAACAGGTGTAGCTGTAGCATCAGCTAAATCATTTCCTTTTGCTTCCATGGTGGCAGCTTTAGAATGTCTGGAATGTTGATAATTTCCAATTGTTTTATTTTAGTTTTCCTTTTTACATTTTTTTCTTTATTAATGAGAAAGAGAAAGAGAGAGAGAGAGAGAGAGAGAGAGAGAGAGAGAGAGAGAGAGAGAGAGAAACATCTATGAGAAAGAACACCAATTGGCTGCCTCCTGCATGCCCCGGACTGGGAATTGGACCCACAACCTGAGCATGTGCCCTGATCAAATCTATGATCTCTTGGTGCATGGGTCAATAGTCGGTCACTGAGCCACACAGGCCAGGCAATTGCCAATTATTTTAATTTCTGTATGACATCTAATAATTCTGCAACTTTTTAAAATTCTTTATGGGCTGTCTTAGAAAAGATGCCTCACTGTTTCCACAACATTCTAAAGTTGTGATCTACACCAAAGGCATAGCTACTATCAGTGTAAATATTGGCTATTTGATCTTTGGCCAACTGACAAGCAGGAGTTAGAACAATTAGGCTTGTTGGGCAGATTTTATTCAAGTAAATAAGAACTTTCAATTGTGTCCACCATGGAATTTATTGCATATCCAGCTCAGTAACATTTATTTTAAAGATCAATCTGTAAACCAAATTAAGTCAGTATCATTAAGGAGTTTCCTAAAAGTCATTCCTAGGAATAAGAAGATAGTCAGTAAGCAAAATTCAATAGTGGATGTCTTTATCCTACAAAGAAAGTAGCAAAGTTGCTGGGTTAAGACGGTTACATCAAGTTTAAGTGAAATGTGCAGAAGGTAAGAGCCAGTCAGCTGACTGAAGTGTTTAGAGTGATGAGAATTCAGTGGAGATTTAATAGAATAAGGAACATAAACAAAGGAGAGTCCATAACTATTCTTTTTGTTTGTCTTTCATAACATGTCTATAGCAGAAATGTCTGTCATGGAGGGAGGAAGACTTTTCTCTACTCAGTCTAGTTGCTGAATTTGGTAGCCTATAGGTCTATGATGATCTATTTTTGAGTTAAAATTTCTATAATGAAGGTGTTCCAGAGTGCAAGGTTTAGATAATTCTTTAGATATTTTATAGCATGTTTTCCTTTTGGGTTCCACTGAATTGGATCAGGTCAATTTGATTTTAATAAGACATAGAGAGGCTGGGCTATTACTGAAATATTTGGAGCCCAATTGTGACAATATTAATCAAAACCAGGAATAATCTAAGCTGCTTTCTTGGGATTTTTTGAAGAGGAATACACAGGATTCCTCTGAATCTTTCAGGGTTAATGAGTAGCCCATCTTCAGGTATTAGATAAAGTATTTTACATGGAGTAAACAGAATCAGAACTCACCCTTTGATAGCCACGTCACCCTTTGATAGCCACGTCGCTTTATGGCTAGCTGTTATAGGACAAATTATGGCCTCTGAGGACTCTAATAATTTTCTAGAGCAAAAAACTAAGTCATCCACACATTGGATTACAGTGTAATCTCTAGGAAATTTAATTCAGCTTTTAGTATGGAAGACAATAGGTGACTTTCCGTATATCCCTGGGGCATTATTGTCCAAGTAAACTTGTAATCTCCCCAGGTGAAAGCAAAGCAATATTGACTTTTTTTCTTTTTTGTTTTCTTTTTTTACTGAAAGGCTGAAAAAACCACTACGTAAATCTATTACTGAAAAAGATTGGCAGTACACAGGAAGAGCTGATAATCAAGTATGTGGATTTAGAACTACAATATGTCTGGCAATAGCTCTATTTTTTTAAAGCTCTAAGACCCTGTACAAATCTCCATCTTTTCCATTTGGTTTCTTTACTGGAAGGATAGGAGAATTACAGGAGCTTGTATGTGGAATTACAAACCCCTTTTAAAAAGTAATCTTTTATGTTGGGTTTAATCCCAATTTGTGCATAAAGGATATTGGTGACTGGAAAAGGCCTGAAGTTGCATTAGAACATCCTGTAAAGAATGTACACTTCCTCTTGTGGAGAGAGGTTTCTTTAAAATCATTATTTTCCCAATTGGTATAATTAGATATCCCTACCATTTGCACAGAAGCTTTACTCCAGCTTAGTTAGGTGTGATTAAGGACAGGTAAAACAGCACCAGTATTTCAAGGGTCTTTGTGATTTCCCCCTTTTTTTAATAAAAAAAAATTAACATTGACCTCATTGCAGGTGTCCCTCTTTACCCTGCCTTTTCCCCACCTCTACCCACTCCCACCTCCCTGAGTAATTTCCCCTTTTTTAATGGTAATTTTAATTTCTCCTAAACTAGTAGTAAGAAAAAGAGAGACACCTTCTCATAATCCTCGGAGTAGACCTATTCTTGTTTCTGTTTTTCTAAATGCCATTTCAGTCTCCTATAATCTTTAAGGTAAACCAGCTTCTCTGCAGTTTCTCTGCAAACTTTATTTAATAATTCTGTTACTTTTTCTCCCAGAAACCAGTAGGTATATTAATTAGAATAGGTTAGAAGAGCCAAGATTACATGTTCTAACAATTAAGTGAAATTTCTTTGTGAACCGATCAGGGTCCTGGAGAAAATCAAGGAACAATTGCTGGTTCCTCTCTGGCTGAGACCAGCTTTTTTTCCAAAGGAAGCTGTTAGAATTCTTCTCAGTTTCCCTTGAGTCACTAGGGAGGGGTAGTGGAGGAGATATAAGGGGAAGGAAGAAGAGAGGAGTAGGGCAAGTATGGTCAAAGAAGCTCAGAGACCAAAGGATATAGTGGAAGAGCTGTAGAAGGGGAAAGAGTAGGGTATAGGCATTTATTCACTTCTGAAGCCTTCTTTAGTTCAAAGACAGTATCTAAAATTTCTTATTAATTCTTATTTCAAAAAAGAATTTATCTCTGCCCCTCCTAGAAGCTTCTAATTACCAAATTAAGATATGCTTCCTATTTATTCATTCAGTTTAATTTTAGAGCTAACACTTTTCTAATTGTTTGCATGCAGAAAAAATTAATTTAGGCACCCAAAGAACACTACATTTTGGCCATTTTAAGTTGATATTATTTCTAGTTAAACCTTCCCATTTCTGTAAAGCGCTTGGGAGTAAAAGACTTCCTATTAGGAGTGTTAATGAGGGCTAGGGCCTGGGAGTTTCTGATATTGGAGGCACAATTTCCCTTGTTAATTTTAGTTTTTCTTTGCATATCTGCTGAGTTCGAGCAAATTTTCCAGTGATGTTATGTAGTGGGTCTTGGTTTCTCATGGTCGAATACAGCCATGAGGACTTGGAACACTAGGTGACTAACCTTTAGATGTGCATTCCCACAGAGTCAATTGTTTAATTACAGTTGAGCTGGAATTTCCCTATGAGGCTCTTGCACTTCATGAAGAATGACCTCTGACACCTCCACAAAGATTCTCAGTTGCCTAAGATCACCCAGGATTCAGGCTGGAGGAAGGATGTGCCCCTTATATTCAGCTCTCATTTATCCAGCAAAGGTTTTTGTTCAGACTCAAAGAAACCAATTGCAATTGAAAAGCCAACGTTGAAAAACAGGCACTCATTTTTCCTCCTGTCTTGCCTTAGCCTGGGTTCTCTGAACCTCCAACATTAGTTTCACCTAGAAGATTTAAAAAAAAACAAAAACAGCTCAGATAAAGTCAGACCCTCTACCACAAGCCAGGGAAGGTCCTGGATCAAAGAGACAACTCACCCAAGTTCACCTAATGCAGCAGGGAGCTGGTAGGCTCAATGGGCCCCTTGCTGAGTCCTAGCAATAGGTATGGATCTGTGGGGTGGTCCTGGATGAGCTTCTTTGGAATCCTACCAATTACACCAAGAAATGTCAACATAAGAAACATTCAAACCTGTAAAGAATTTTTATGAGTTTCTCTTTCACATCAATGTTTCTTCTATTAAAAAAAAAAAGGAAGAAGAAAAAGAAAAAAACAGTATTTAAAAAAATAAATAAAGGCTTTAAGGTGGAAAAATACTGGATCAAGACAGCATTTATAAAATATTATTACATTAACCATTCTTATCCTCCTTCCAAATTTACTGACGATAATTGTGTGAATGAAGCTTCACTAATATTTAATGCTTATTGTAAGGGAGCAAAAAAAATAAAGCAGGCATTTTCACACTGTAGTAGGAATATCAAACTTGAATTGAGCCGGGTTTTTTTTTTGACAAGTTTTTTGTGAAGTGTTAATACATGTCTTGCTGATTTCTATTGCACTAGAGATACCAAAAGCCACCCAGTTCTGGCACGAAGATGCTAAGGGGCAGTGGTAGTAGGTAATTATACCTGAGTTAAATCTTGAGGAATGAATATGATTTACTTAAGTGGAAAGGGACAGAAGGAACATTATGGATGGAAGGAACACCCACAAAGGTACGAAAGAATGCGAAAGTATATGGGGGCTTTTTATTCCCACTCAGTGTGACTACAGCACCGATTAGTTTAGAGGTGGGTAGAGAGCTAACCGTGGACGGGCTGATGTGCCATGTTAAAGACAAGTTCAGACTTGATCCTATAGGGGAGCAAGAACAATTTAATAGTTGAACCAGGTAGTGACATGGTCAGATTTGCAGGTTAGAAAAGTCATTCTGAGGACAGAATGGAAATCAGAATGCAAGAGTCCAGTTGCACACAGAGAGCAGGTGGGGGTATTTGCGACTCCACATGAGAGATGATTAGGGTCTGACTGAAAGGAGTGTTAATAAAGCTGCAGAAGACAGGACAGATGGGAGATTTTTCAATTATCTCTGTTCTAAGATGAGGAAGCTGGTCTCACGGCAGGTTGGAGGTGGCATGAGAAAGAGATCTGACCCAGGTCTTGTCCCAGGACTCTCAGGTCCTTGGGACCTCGCAGGCAGTCTGCACAGTCCTCCCTCTTCCAACCACCTGTCAGACCTTCTTCGTACACTTCAACCCAAGCAGTATTTTACAATAGCTCCCAGGAAGAAGCAGACATGAATCCCGCTCTCTTCATTAAGCCTGAAAATAAAGAGATTTGTAAAAATGTAAAAAATGCCACTTCCCTCACTAAATATAGATAATTTTATTTTTTTAAGTGGATTACTTATCTTAACATGTAATATGTTTACTGTTATTTTTTGTTTGAAGGAAGGGAAAAGCAGTGCTTCAGAGATCTTATCTTTTCCTGACTGGTTTACTTTTTCTAATCCCTAACTCCTCCTTCCTCTCCTCCGCTGCTTCTCCCCTTCTTTTTCCCCTTCCCTCTTTTCCTCAGGAGACTAATCTGGGAGGGAAGGGCAATGTTTAAAAAAAATTATCAGTGTGTTGCCCTGGCCTGTTTGGCTCAGCAGTTAGAGCATCGGCCTGTGGACCAAAGAGTCGCCAGTTAGATTCTGGTCAGGGCACGTGGTATCTTACTTGTGATTTAGTCCCTGGCCCTGGTCAGGGGTTGTGCAGGAGGCAACCAGTCTATGTGTCTCTCTTACATAAATGTTTCTCTCTCTCTCTCTCCCCCCCCCCCCTATGTCTCCATCCCACTCTATCTGAAAATAAATGGGAAAATATTCTTGGGTGATGATTTAAAAAAAATGAATTATCAGTGTGGACTCACTGTTCTAATAGCTTAGACATGCCTAGATTTCAGTTTTAAAAATATTTTTTAAAACTTGTGTGTTTAACTGTAATCCAATGAAATGCAGAGTTCACAATTTTCTGTGACAGCACCGAATTTCTTTAGCCATAATACTGTTCATCTTTGCTATTAAAATTTTAATTTGGGATACATACTAGCAACTTAAACCTTATTTTTATTTTATTTTTTTTACATATCTGAGTTAGGATGATTTTCAAGGCTAATAATATTTTTAAGAATTGAAATATCAGTAGGAAAATATCAAGTTTAGAGAAAAATGACAGAACATCCTGTTATTGGTCTGTCTTAAATGGACTGATGGAAGTTTGCAGATGTGCTATTACTTTTCTACATATAAAAATGACTAAGACACAATTAAGTGGCATTAAGGAGGACTAATGTGCATAAAATTCTCCAACTACTCACCTATCAACTTGTTTGGGGAATTCCTGGACCATATGTGCCAATAGGGATTGGACCTTGGACCCCAGTTTAGGAAATTAGCAATAATTCACTAATTCCTTAATAATTCCCTAAACTCTAAAAAGGAATTATGTCCTCTTCTAGTTGCTTCTGCAAATAATCACCATGTGACAAAACAGATTTTTTTCTCACTATACAGCTCTTCCTTTATTATATTTTGTCTTATTCTAAAAGGTTTATGCAAGACGATATTTGCAAACTGTCTGTAGGGCAGAGCAGTAAAATAAAGCAGAAATGTATAGAGTGACTTAATTGTATTAATTCATTTTACCTACACACCAACCTTATGAAGTTTGTACTTCCGTTGCCATTTTCCATATAAAGGGAGATACAGGAATGGTAAGTAACCTAACCAGAGTGTAGAGCTAATGTGTCAAAACTAAGATTTGAATTTGGGCAATTTAGCGTTCATGCTTCATTTTTATTCCACATTGCCTTTCCGTAATATGAAAAAGTGAAACCAAGGATGCCTATGACTTTGATTAAATCTAGTTTTAAATTTTAGCTCTAGAAATCATATCCTTCTCTCGGTATACATAACCCTCAGCAAGCTAGCCTGCCCCCAGATAATTAGTAATCTGCCAAGGCACCAGGACACAGTGGCTGGGACCTGTACCTCTGACAAGCAGTACCTCTGTGAAGTTAAAGATAACCTCTTGACCTAAGTTACGCTTCAGCTTCTGAGCTCTATGGTGCAAGACCCCCTGGTTACTTTCCATGAGACCAGATGAAGGAATGCAGGAAAAGACCTCAGAACTGTTCTCAAGACCCAAAGGAATGATTTTTTACCCTTGTCTCACCTCTAACCAATCAGCTCCCAGCACCACCCTGAAACCCCTAACCTGTGGTGTCTTTTGATTTTGTCCTATATAATCTGTAACCTACATGCTACCGGGAGTGGGATTTTAAGACTATAAGCTCCTTGCCTCCATATTGTCCAATTCAATATTAAACTTTTTTATTCTATACT
This sequence comes from Molossus molossus, assembly GCF_014108415.1. Lineage (NCBI taxonomy): Eukaryota > Metazoa > Chordata > Mammalia > Chiroptera > Molossidae > Molossus > Molossus molossus. The sequence goes on along the minus strand of NW_023425355.1, from coordinate 14,992,566 downwards.
GCAAACTCCTATTTGTACATTTCTTTTGGCCAATGTTTGCTGGCAGACTCAAAAAGCAAACATTGGGCTGCCGGTAACAAAAGTTTTGCTTTTCTCTCTATATGACCTGTCACTATAGATTTCAAATTATTGAAACCTCTGCAGGATTTGAAACAAGAATACCACAGATACTGAGAGAAATCTCAGGTTCTAAGGTAATCTAGTGTTCATTAGCACTAATATGCTTAGCACTGTCTAAAACTTTGGAACTGTTTCCAAATACATCTATTATATACAGTGAGCAGATTATTCACACTTACGTTCTAGGACATTTGTTATGATCAGATCTTTTCTGGTCAATTGTACAGCTTCTGGGCTTTGTAAGAGTTTTTCAAACCCCAAACCCAATAAATGCTTGTGGCAAGATGCTTTACATTTTGCGTTTAAGGCAAACACATTCAGAGACTTTGTATATTCTACTATTAAATTTACCTCTATTGTCTTTTATTTATTTTATTTATTTTTTAAAGAGTGAGAGAGATAGAAACATTGATGTGAGAGAGAGATATCAATCAGCTGCCTCCTGCACGTACCCTACTGGGGATCAAGCCTCACAACCTGGGCATGTGTCTTGACCGGGAATTGAACCAGGACTTCTCTGTCCATGGGACGTTGCTCAATCCACTGAGCCACACCAGCCTGGCAGCCCTATTGTCTTTTAAAACTTATATTGTCTAAAACTAAATTTAACATTCAAACAAACTACTTCATAATATTTCACAATAAGCTCTCATTCTTGGTTATTTTCTTGGGCAAGGTAGTACTTAAGCTTATAGTTTATTCTGTAATTATCCATGAAACTATGCTTTCAACCAGATTTAGAAATACAATGAAAAAATAAACTCTCACCTAGCAGCATTTTAAAAATTTTTATTATGAGTTGTATAAACGCATGCATGAATAATGGTGGTGGCACTACTATCACTATCACTAGCAGGGAAATTTAAGTTAGTGTACTTGTCCATATGATGTCATTCACACCACTAAACATCGACTAACGTTTAAGAAGGCAGTAAGCAAAAATATATTGCAAAATTTAATATGTCAAGGAACATTAACTTCATTGTGTCAGTTTGTTAAAGTGCCAACTAATGATTTTACAAATAATTAGATTGTAATAGGCAGAAATTAATTTATGTCCTTTTTGCTTTTATGATGCATGTAAAAATAGGTGTACTATTGTTGTCAAAGAAATGAGTGGATAGTCTCTGTTGCTAGTGGGGTTCTTGGGGTACTGCTGGAATAAGCATTTCTGGAAGCCCCAATGGGAGGATGAGATGTGGTAGAAAGCTTTATTTGTGTGGAATTACATTACTGGGTTTCCAAAATCTCATTACCCTTAATCCAGTCATGGAAGATGTGCAACTGGGGATTCAGCAGAGGTAGAAGTAAAGCCAGTGTCCAAACTTTTCATTCCATGGTGGAGCTGGATCTGGTTTAGCAGTAGGTTAGCTGCAGTTTATTAGTCTATTGTGTGTGGGGTACAAATGGCCATGGGCCATGTGGGCAAATGTAGGAGCATGAGAGGCCCGCAAGCCAGGAGTCAGGCACAATCAAGCAACAGCACAAACTCCTTTGTTTAGGAGATTACGTATCTCAAATTTTCCTGTGCTTGCAGTAGCCACTTCTACTCTGGCCAATGACCTGTTGCCAGGTGTGACTGACAGGCAAGTACCTTTCCTATTTCGCCCAGACTCTACTGGGCATGCTTGTAGTATTTAGCCTACCCTTTGCTCCTTTCCACTTGTTCATAACTTGTTAATTACAACAGTATCACTGTCATACAAGCTGATATTTTTACGTGAACAACATCTCTTAATGTCCTAAAGAAAATGAAATATTACATGTCAGTAACTGATCAGTGACTATAAAATACGTTAGTGACTTTTCTTCTTTTACCTACTTTTAATCGAAGCTCATTCATCATGGCTTAAAAAAGTGAAATGTTTTCAGGCCATTCTTATTGGAAAATGGCAATGAACCTTTAAAGTCAAAAGTACAAGGCAATAGTTTCAGGTTAGTAAAATTGTTTTTATAGTAGTAGAGATTTACATATGCTTGGGTTCCTCTGTGGTGGGCAGTTACACAGAACAAGGACGATGGGCCAGGTACAAAAGGTCACCAGTGTGGAAAATCCTTGAGTGCCTAGCAAAGAATAATTGTAGGGTGGGACCTCACCCCCAGGGTGACCTTTCCTCTCCTAACGTATGCAGTTTGGACCCCTTGATCTTTCCTCCCTAAAGATAACATTTAGGCCTTAGGTGTATTTCAGCTCTAGGCCCAGAAAAACAGTAAAACCAGGCTAGCACGGCTGACCTCAGGACCAACTCTATTGGATAATAATACCCTGGCCTGGCACTGGCCAATCAATCAGTGGAGACCTGGACCCTGAAAGGACATACCTGAAAGGCTGATGAATATTCCATTAAGATCTTCCCCCTGGGATCTTCCCTAAAATCTCCACCCTTGAAACCCAAGCTCTCCTTGCCAGGAGCATGCTCACACCTTTCCCTACACCCCTTTGCCCTCCAAGCCTGTTACCATTACCGTCCCCATTCCCAAGCTCCAAGGGCCCTTCCTTTACCTCTTTAACTGGTCTCCTAAGTCCACTTCTTCTACAAATTACTTCTTCTTCCTCTGTGATTTTTCCAAATAAATATTCACTTACAACTTGGGTCTTGGCTATGAATTCTTTCCTAGCCAGAACTCAAGTACTGAGGTTGCTGAACCCAGGTCCAGTGTGACCACAAAGGTCTAACACCCTGTATCATTCCCACTGCCTACCACACCTCCTCTTCCTCCTCCTTTCTTTTAAATTTATTTCTTAAAGGCAAATATAGAAAATACGTATTTTTTAATATCAGGTTCTTTACCTATGCATTTTTTAATTTTTTTTCTTTATTGATATTAGAGAGAGAGGAAGGGAGAGGGAGAGAGAGATAGAAACATCGATGAGAGAGAACATTGATTGACTGCCTCCTGCATGCCCCACACTGGGGATTGGGTCCACAACCTGGACATGTGACCTGACCGAGAATCATACTACCTGGTTAAAATACCAATGAATTATTTTACAGAACTAGAACAAAGACTTCAAATGTTTATATGGAACCAAAAGAGACCCTGAATAACCACAGCAATCTCGAAAAAGAAGAACAAAGTAGGAGGAATCACATTGCCGGATATCAGGTTATACTACAAAGCCATTATAATCAAAAGAGCTTGGTACTGGCACAAGAACAGGCATATAGATCAATGTAACAGAATAGAGAACCCAGAAATTGACCCAAGACATTATGCTCAATTAATATTTGACAGAGATGGTAGCCTCTTTAATAAATTGGGAAAACTGGACAGCTACATGCAAAAAAATGAAACTAGGCTACCAACTTATAACATACACATTATTGCATTGAATCTATAGATTGCTTTGGGTAGTATGGACATTTTAATGATGTTAATTCTTTCATTCCATGAACAAGGTATATGCTTCTACTTTTTTATATCTTCCTCTATTTCTTTTCACAATGTCCTGTAGTTTTCTGAAAATAGGTCCTTTATTTCTTTGGTTAAGCTTATTCCTAGGTATCTTATTTTTTTATTTTTTTTTGCCACAATGGTAAATGGGATTTTTTTTTAGTTTCTCTTTCTGTGACTTCATTATTGGTGTATGAAAACGCTGTCAATTTCTCTATGTTAATTTTGTATCCTGCTACTTTGCCAAATTCGTTTATTAAGTCTAGTAGATTTTTGATGGAGTCTTTAGGGTTTTTTATGTACAATATCATGTCATCAGCAAATAATGACAGTTTCACTTCCTCATTCCCAATTTGAATCACTTTTATTTTTTCTTCATGTTTAATTGCTGTGGCTAAGACTTCCAGTACTATGTTAAATAAGAGTGGTGAAAGTAAGCATCTCTGTCTTGTTTCTGTTCTTAAGAAAAAATGCTTTTAGTCTTTGCCCATTGATTATAACGTTGGCTGTAGGTCTTTCATATATGGCCTTTATTATGTTGAGATATGATCCCTCTATTCCCACATTGCTGAGCATTTTTATCAGAAATGGGTGCTGGATTTTGTTGAATGCTTTTTCAGTGTCTATTGATATGATCAAATGATTTTTATCTTTCATTTTGTTTACGTGGTGTATCACATTTATTGATTTGCAAAAAATGTACAAGTCTTGCATCCCTGGGATGAATCTCACTTGGTCATGGTGGATAATTTTTTTAATGTATTGCTGGATCTGATTTGCTAAAATTTTGTTCAGGATTTTGGCATCTATGTTCATCAGGGATATTGGCCTGTAGTTTTCTTTCTTTGTAGTGTCTTTATCTGGTTTTGGAATTAGAATTATGCTGGCCTCATAAAATGAGTTTAGAAGTGTTCCTTCTTCTTGGATTATTTGGAATAGTTTGAGGAGAATGGATGTTAGTTTCTCTTTGAATATTTCATAAAACTCCCCTGTGAAGCTGTCCGGGCCCAAGCTTTTGTTGCTGGGAGATTCTCGATTACATCTTTAATTTCCTTAGTTGTTATTGATCTGTTCAAGTATTCTATGTCTTCCTGCTTCAGTTTTGGGAGGCTATGTGTTTCTCAAAATTTGTCTGTTTTGCCTAGATTGTCCAATTTGTTGGCGTATAATTTTTCATATTATTTGTCAACAATCCTTTGTAATTCTGTGGTGTCAGTTGTTACTTATCTTTCATTTCTGATTTTGTTTATTTGGGTTCTCTCTCTTTGTTTCTTGGTGAGTCTAGCTAAGGGTCCATCAATCTCATTTACATTTTCAAAGAAACAGCTTTTTGTTTCATTGATCTTTTGAATTTTTTTTTTTTTTTAGTCTCTATATTGTTTATTTCTGCTTTGATTTTTACTATTTCTTTCCTTCTACTTGCTCTGGGTTTTTCTTTTTGTTTGCTTTCTAGTTCTTTAAGTTGTGAGGTTAGATAGTCAATTAGAAATTTTTCTTGTTTTCTGAGGTAGGCCTGTGGTGCTATGAACTTCTCTCTCAGGACTGCTTTCCCTGTGTCCCATAGTTTGTGTTGTGTGTGCATTTTCATTGGTTTCCAGGAATTTTTAAATTTCTTCCTCGATCTCCCTGGTAACCCATTCATTATTTAATAATATGCTGTTTAGCCTCCATGTGTTGAAATGTTTTTGTGGTCATTGATTTCTAGTTTTATGCCACTGTGATCTGAGAAGATGCTTGATATGATTTCAATCTTCTTGAACTTGTAGAGACTTAGTTTGTGTCCTAACATGTGGTCTATCTTTGAGAATGTTCCATGTGCACTTGAGAAGAATGTGAATTCTGTAGTTTTGGGGTATACTTCTCTGTAGATATCTATGAAATCTATTTGATCTAGGGCATCATATAGAGTCTCTGTATCCTTGTTAATTTTTTGTCTGGTGGTTCTATCCAGTGATGTCAGAGGGGTGTTGAAGTCCCCTGCTATCATTGTATTGCTGTTGATTTCTTTTTTGTAGTCCTCCAGAAGTTTTCAAATATATGTCAGTGCTCTTATATTGGGTGCATATATGTTTGCCAAGGTTATATCTTCCTGTTGGATAGATCCTTTCAATATTATATAGTGGCCTTCTTTGTCTCTAGTTACGGCCTTCATTTTGAAGTCTATTTTATCAGATATGCATATTGCTACCCCAGCTCTTTTTTCCTTTCCATTTGCTTAAGAATTTTTTTTCCATCCCTTCACTTTCAACCTATGTGAGTCTTTTGTTGTGAGGTGGGTCTCTTGTAAACAACATATATATGAGTCATGCTTTCTTATCCAATCAGTTACTCTGTCTTTTGATCAGAGTGTCTAATCCATTTATATTTTAGGTTATTATTGATAATACTTATTTACTGCCATTTTTGTTTAGTGTGGTTATATTTTTCTTCCTATTTCTTCTACTGATTATAGCAGTCCTTGTAACATTTCTTACAGTGCTGGTTTGCTGCTAATATATTTCCTTACCCTTTTTTTTTTTGTCTGGGAAGCTTTTTATTTCACCTTCTATTTTGAATGATAGACTTGCTGGATAGAGTAGTGTTGGGTTCAGAGCCTCATTTTTCATTACCTTGATTACTTCAGCCATTCCCTTCTGGCCTGTAGTGTTTCTATTGAGAAGTCAGCTTATAGCCTTATGGGTGTTTTTTTGTAGGTAACCTGTTGCTTATCTCTTGCTGCCTTTAAGATTTTCTCTTTGTGTTTCATTTTTGGCATTTTGATTACTGTGAGTCTTGGTGTGGACCTGTTTGGGCTCTTCTTACTTGGGGCTCTCTGTGCTTATTGAACTTTTATGCTTTTTTCCTTTACCAAGTTAGGGAAGTTTTTTGTCACTATTTCTTCAAATATATTCTCTAACCTTGCTCATTTTCTTCTTCTTTTGGAACTCCTGTGATGTTGATGTTGTTTCATTTCTGGTTCTCCCACAGTTCTCGTAGGTTGTCTTCCTGTTTTTAATTTTTTAAATTCTTTTTGGTTCTCTGATTGGACAATTTTTCTACCCTGCTTCTAATTCACTGATCAGATCCTTGGCCTCCTCTGTTGGTTATTCCTTCCAATGTGTTCTTTATTTTTGTTATGTCATTCTTCATTTCCAATTGGTTGGTTTTCAATGCTTTTATATCTTTACCCATGCTTTTGAGCTTCCTCATAATTATTATTCTAAACTCTCCCTCTTATATCTTGTTCAATTCCCTTTCATTTATTTCATCTTCTGTCAAATTATCTGGTTCTTTCATTTGGGATTTGTTTTTTTGTTTCACCATTTTGGCTGTCTCAGTGGGTTTTAGAGGCTGCCAAATTTTCCCTGTATGTGTTGGTGTTCTGCTGGTTGTGGCTCCCTCTACTGGGTTTGGATGAGTGTGAGAGGACCCACGTTAAATGCCATTGTCAAGTCTTACTTTCCTGGGTGGATCTGCAAGCCCAGGAAAGGTTCAGTTATCCTTTAATGTTTTGCCTGGAGGCTATTAGTCTCAGTTACTTGATGAGCCTTGGGTTGTGGCCCTCAACTGAGTGAAAAAAATCCATCAGGTGTTCAGTGTAAGATGATTTCTAGTGGGTGGGGTAGATGCTTGCTGGCTGTTAATGAGCCTCAATCTGCATTTCTTTGTCCTGGCTGGGTGGTGTTAAATTCCCAAGGAAGGGGCTGTTGCTTGTCTCTGGAGCTCTGGGAAGGGACTCTTTGTGTAATATGGCTACTGTCCTATGAGGGAGTGATTCAACACAAAACTCCCAGTGCCCTCCAAATCCCGAGTCTCTCGGCACAGTTCCACTCCAGTCTATCCTCCCTGTACTGGAGCCCAAGGAGAGTGGCTATAGCTAATTTAGTACTCTGTCCCAGCCCTCTATGCTGTGGAACTTGCTTGGTATTTTAACCCCGAGGGAGCTGCTCACAGCTAAAACAGCTGCTGTCTGTGGGCTCCCAGCCTGTCCTTTCACACCTCCACAGTTCCTACCAGGTTCATGGTTATGCGGGTCATCTCCAGCTGTTTTTCTGTTGTTTTTTTCCCAATGATTTGTCCTTATTTTAATTGTAATTCCAGTTTGGTCCTGGGAGATGGTCTGTGTAGCTTCCATTCACTCGCTGCCATTTAGCATATATCTTCTTGATTTAGATGTATGTTCAAGCAATTCATGTATAGCAGGTAAACAATTCAAATCATTTTACATTAAAGGATGTAGTGACTTGGTGTCTCATTTCTATTCTTCACATGATTATCATTCCTATCTTTCTCTTTTTTTAAAATATGTTTTTATTGATTTTTTTTTTTTAAAGAGAGAGAGGTAGGGAGAGAGAGATGAATCATTGATGTGAGAGAAAAATCCATCAGTTGCCTTCTGCATGCCCCCTACTGGGGATTGAGCCTGCAACCTGGGTATGTGCCCTGACTGGGAATTGAACTTGGACCTCCCAGTCCATGTGTTGTAAACCAGGAGAGTCATCCTCACTCAGACATCAAGTAATTTTGAATATTAGAAGCTTTATTACCTGCGCAGGGACTGCAGCCAACCTACACAGAGGAGAACTGCAGCCCCGAGCTCAGGGGGAGGGTTGCTTATATAGGACAGGGGTTACTCAAGAGTTTAGCAGAGCAAGCAAGCTACGTGCACAGAAGCAGATATCAGCAGTTAGTAACTGCACAAGTTGTTTATTTTCTATTTCTTAACATTTACTAGACCCCAGCCTTGAATGCCTCATTGTCCCGTCTGGCATCTCCTGATTAGTTAAGCTCATGGTCATGGCTGATGCATACCTTCCTCTTCAAGAATTTTTGCAAAAACAACTCGGGTTCAAGGAACCCAGGAGAAGTTCCTTTTTCTAGCAGATGGAGAATTACTGGGTTACAATACATGGAATTCTGCTCAATCCACTGAGCCACACCGACCAGGCCTGTCTTTTCTTTTTTTTTAATCTTTATTTTAAAGGGTAGGAGTTTAGGGTGATTTAAGCTGACAGTCTTATGAGAGCTCCCTTGTAGGTAACTAACTGCTTCTCTGTTTGTCTTGTGAACCTTTTGCATTTTAATTATGAGGTGTCTTGCTGTGAACTTCTTTGGCTTCATCTTGTTTGGGACTCTGCGCTCTTTGTAGCAACCACACCCAAGGATGGATGAACTCATGTTGGGGAGGAGAAGTGTCAAGCCTTTACTCTTAAGTGTTCTTGGTTAGGGAAGATAGGATTTGGCGATTTACTAGTTGGTTGCAAACTGCTTGGCCATTAACTATCTGTCACAGTTTCCCAATTCCACTTGTCCTGGCTTAGTAGCCTGTCTCAGAGAGTAGAACACTTTGCAATCCAGAATTTAAGTAGCTCTGAGCCCAGTTGGGAGCCACCTGAAAATATCAGAAAATTTAAATCTTAACCAGCTAATGGTACCCATGGCGAAAATGGAATGTGCTTTAAGAGAATTTGTGAGTTTAAAAAGTGTTTCTAATTCTACCTGGAAAGACATATTTAACCATATATAGCAATAGGTATTATAGCACAAGCTTATCCTTGAGCAGCAAGCAAATAATGTAAAGCAAGTCTGTTGTTTCAGGACTATTTGAGCCTGAGGATATAAAGATCTTTGTTGAGCTTTGATGGTTCTAGTGGCTGAGCAGGCTATTCTGTTAACTGTTCTGTTAGATTTTGCATCATTATATTTAATTGACAGTGCCAAGGCCAGTCCAGGAGCCTACAGTTCTAGGAAAGTGATTTCTCATATTAATTTCAAAATGTGTCTTGCCACTTTCTTGGAATAATCAAGACTCAGCTACATCAGAGAAGAGTTGAAAAGAATGGGACCGAAAGAATTCAGAAGCCGAAAAAAAAATAGTTATACATGCTTTTTCTTAATGCCATTTAAAATTATGCAACTAGATTTATTTGCTACATATGTAAACCAATATTGGAATTAAAAAGTACCATTTACATCCACAGAAGCAATAGACTCATAGTCAAATTTACAAAGGAATATAATAATCTGTTTAATGTGCAACTAGCTGTTTGTGAAATTGTAATGGTTAATAGAACAAAATTCTTAAGAAAATAGTACTAAAGTGTAGTAAATCACATCAATTAATTGAGCATTTCAAATTCATAGAAGTAAATATCCTATATCTAAATTTCTAATAATTTATCTTAGTGTTAACATGATTAACCTAAATGTTACCCTATTAGAAGACATATTTTAAATATTCCTCCTTCAATACAGCATCAGATTTTCAGAGGTAAAATGTAAACAATTTAATTATTTTAACATTTTTGCCCATTCTCATGAATCTGATACAGCATTATTACAGTGCCTAGGCTAAGAAGGTATTCTAAAGGATCTGTTGAACTGAATTCTTAGGTCCCAGAATATTGCTGGTATTGTACAAAAACCTGCCTGCCAGAAGCCATGTCTCTGGTTGAAGTATATTTCTGGATTAATAACTGAGAAGTTAAAACCTGCTGCCAATGAAGACATACTTTTCCCTAATTGTCATATAATAGTTTGCCTTTTTCTATCAAATTACAATTTCTTAATGATGAGGACCAGGTCTCATTCTTTCCCTGTATCCTTTATAGCAACTACTAAAGTATTATGGGCATGAGTACCAATTGGTGGATGAACTCTGCAAGAAGTTTCTTTTTTTCCCTTCAGAGATAAGTAATAATCTATCACACGGCAAACTTTAACTCCAATAATATAGTTTACAGAGTCATTAACATAGATGTGAGAGAGAAACATCAGTCGGTTGCCTCATGCACACCCCCTACTGGGGATCGAGCCTGCAAACTGGGCATGTGCCCTGACTTGGAATCGAACCTGGACCCCTCAGTTCATGGGGCGACACTCAGTCCACTGAGCCAGACTGGCCAAGTTAGAAAGACTCTTTAATACAGTGGAGTTGTACAGTCCCTAATCTAGTCTTATACATTTTCTGGTAATAATTTCAAAAGAAGACAACCAATGTGTACCAAAGGGTGTGATCGTAGGCTAAGCAATGCCAAGGAAAGGGCTTTAGAACAAAACAGGTTAAAATATTCAACAAGTTTCACCAATGGGGTTTTGACTATCTCTTGGCTTGTTCTACAAAGCACAATGAAAATGTTGCAATATCAGCCAAATTCTGCATACCTGGTTTAGATTTTTGCTCTGTGAAATATGTTCCCTGATTACTATGGGTCTCTGTGGGGCTTTTAAAAGCAGGGGAAATCCTTTCTTGAAGTATTTTAGTAACTGCTGTAGCTGCAGCGCTTCAAAATGGGAATGCTTTTACATACTGAGGATATGTACAAACCATCAGTAGTACATTTTTATCCTTGGGCCCACTTAGCAAGAGGTTTGGGGCTTGTGGATTTTTGAGAAATTTCAGAAAAGTCTACAGCATGAGTTGAGACCAGCTGCTGGTGTAGAAAACCATTGAAAGAGACACAGTTCAGGCATGTGATCTGGATGGGGCAGGGTCTTAACTGAATCATGTGAGGGAGATCGCTGTGTTATCCAGGTCAATGAAGACTCAGATTTGGCACCCACCTGCACCTGCTGGCTATGTAGGGTAAGGATTCAATAAGGGAACACGGGTGCCTGCCAGCATTTCTCTCCAAGAGAGAACTGCCCCTGTAGCTCTCATCCTGGAGGCAGACAATTCAGTTCCTCTCTGTATGTCCCCGGCACTTTTCAAGTTACTCTCCCCCTTACAGCAAATGTTTGTGAAGGAGTGAATCTGTGCTTAGACCCTTTAAGAAGATACCTAGTTCTTCAGCAGTCCTATCACTCACACAGAGTCCCTGCTGATTTTAATAGCAGAGTCTATGGGGATCTCCTTTCCCTGGTACTGGTACTCCAGGCTAGGGAGCCTGGTGTGGGTCTGTGTCTCCTCACTCCTCAGGGTTGCCTCCATAGCTAAAATATCCTTCCCAATTATTTATATATATATTTGATTTTTTTGGGGGGGGAAGGGAAAGGGAGAAAGGGGATAGAAACATTGATGTGAGAGGGAACCATGGATCAGCTGCCTCCTGTATGCACCCCACTGAAGATCAAGTCCGTAACCCGGGCATGTGCACTGATGGAAAATCAAACCAAACCAGTGACCTCTTGGTGCATGGGTCAATGCTCAACCACTGAGACACACCAGCCAGACTCCCTCCTAATTCTTAACCCCCACAGGCAGGTGTGGAACCAGTCCAGTTTGATTCTCCACACGTCCTACTAGCCTCGATGTGACTTCTTTATATTTTTAGTTATAAGAATTCTGTTTAGCTAATATTGAGGTAGTTATCAATGGTCGTTGTTCTATAATTTAGCTGTAATCTGGAGGCAAGCATGGCATTTACCTATTGTTCCATCTTGACTGGAAATCTCTGTGTCTGACTTATGATAATACTCTCAAAGTTCATCCATGTTGTTGCAAATGGCAAGATTTCAATATTTTGGGGGCTGAAAAATATTCCATTGTGTATATTTACATTTGTTTTATTCATTCATCTAGCAATAGACACCTAGAATGTTTCCATATGTTGACTCTTATAAACAATGCTATGATGAGCATAAGGGTTCATAAATCTTTTTGAATTAGTGTTTTTGTTTTCTTTGGAAAGGTACCCAGAAATGGAATCACTGGGTCACATGGTTATTTATTTGTTTATTTATTTATTTATCTATTTTTTTAGGAATCTCTATACCCTTTTCCATAGTGGCTGCACCTATTTACAATCCTACCAACAGTGCACAAGAGTTCCCTTTTATCTAATTTCCTCCCTAAAAGCCCTTTCTCTTAAAATAGTCACATTGGGGGTTACAGCTTCAACCTATGAATTTGGGGGTCACAGTTCAGTCCATAATATTTTTAGTTTCTGGATGCAACCTTCTAAACTAACATTTTCGATCTCTTTTCCTCCTGCCTGACACAACCCTGAGAACTAAATCTTGACTATGCATATCTCTGTCAGGACTCTAGTTAGGTTTCCTTGTATCTGACCTTTTTTTCCACAGGATCTGAAAAATTCTGTAGGATAAAGTCTGACAACTTGATATATACCCAAAAGATTCATCCCCATAAGATATTATGCATGGGCCAGATTTTTCTCTGTTGAGTCACTCTCTGGACCACTTATGAAATCTGATGAAATGCTAAGGTTATGCATGTCCTTATATGATACGTGACCATGACAATGAACAGCATCACCAGAAACATGGACATCTCAGCTTCAAGAAAAGCAACAAGAAGTGATGTAGAGTTGAAAGATTTCCATTCACCCACCTGTTGGAATTCACTGGAATAGATTCTTTCTAGATTCAACTCACAAATATTTATTTTAATATAATCTTTTATATTAATATTTCTGTTGATGTTCCCTAAGCCATCACCTAGTTATGATTTGCTAGATGGACACACAGTTCTCAGCATGTAGTAGTCACAACTGAGATTTATTTTAGTGATAGGATACAAAGAAAAGTTAGCACAAGGAAAGGTGTATGGAAAAAATTCCAGAAAAAAAAACACAAAAAAACAAAAAACAGGTAAAGTTTCCAAAAGTCCTCTCCCAGTGAAGTCACACAAGATATGCATAATTCTTCTAGTATCAAAGTATTACAACATGCATAAATTATTGTCTACCAAGAAAGTTAATTGCAGACTTAATGGCCAAGGTTTTTTTTCAATGGCTGCCCATATAAGGATCTCTGCCTAGTAAGTACCAAAATTGCAGACTCCCAGAAAGAAAGCAGGTATACCATAAACCACCTTGATTATACAAAAAAAGTCTAGGCATAGTGAGCTACTGTTTCCATTGAGGGAAAGTTTTATCTCAGTGCAAGGAACTGTTTACCATTCAGATTCCCAAATGCCAGCCAAGGGCCAACCTTGCAAGCAGGCCTTTCTGAGGATAGGAATCTCAGGCCTGCTATGTTAACACTTTTCTGCATAATACCTCTTACATTTTAAGCATCACTCTTTTAAGATGCCTGATTTTCTAGGACTCTAAAACAACTGATCTTTGCTACCAACTCGCAACTGATTTTAGAGAAACGGCATCAATAAGAGTTCTCAAGGGATTATTTTTTAAATGCTGTTTTATCCTACTTGGGAAGTTTATGATCGCCTCTGATTTGCTCAGCAAGAAATTATATTCATTCACCTTAATCAAAAGAAGAAACTAAAAATATTTAACTTTACAATAGCCCCTGTGTTTCTGGAGAACAGTGAAGGTCAAGTGATCCCCACATTCTTTTGTGTTTCGGGAATCTCTTTACTGGAAACAACCATCCTTTCCCATGAGACTTAGGGAAGACTTTCTGTTCACTCTTTGTCATGATTCATGACACTAAAGGATGACCCCTTGTTTAGCTGTGACATCTTTCTGCTCTTGCGTGAACCTACTAACAAGGACAAACCCAAACCTTCCAACTCCACATTTTTTTGTCTTATGCATAATTAGCTGAGATTAAAACCGTTCCTTAAAACTAGCTAGACACAGTCATAAACATTTCCTGTTTAGATGACTGAATGAACCTTGGCTTGATTGATAAACCATCTCAACGATAAATCACTCCACTTTTAACTTGTTGATTTGTCCCCATAAAAGTCTAAGCAAAACCACTCTGCTGAGACACTGATCTTTGGATATAGAGTACTCTCCCTATTGCAATAGTCTTTATAAAATTAATTTTTCATACTTGTTCAGTTTTTGTTTTTGACAATCCTGAAGAACAGAGAAGCTAAATTAGGGTCAGAATTTGTGGTCAGGAACATTTTGATGGAGAAGATGCAAACTATATTAGGCTAAAAGATAAATCCTTTATTTTGTTTCTGTTATAGTTCTATATTATTTGAGATGCAGCACTCGGAATTTATGTTATCTGACTAAAACAAGACTACAGATGTGGTATTTTCACCCATAATAATTCTCTGAAATATATTTTTAAAGCTCTTGTTTAAAAAATTGGACATAAATTGGACGTGCGTTGAAATAAGACCTAAACTAATTTTCTCAATTTTAACAATATCACATGTATACTTTCCAGATGTTTGTATTGGGAATTTTAAGACTCTTGGCTCTCAGATTTTTGTACCAGAGATAGTTTATTTCTTGGCTTTTACTTTCAATTAACCATTTTTCTTCCTTTAACAAACAAACAAACAAAAAAACAATGACTTGATTTCATTCAGATTACACTATTTCTATATTTCTTTCCTATAGTGACCTGTACTTATTAGTTACTCATGGTGAAACTCATGTACAAAAAAAAAAAATCTAAATGTCAAGGAGGACACATCAGAGTGAGACCCAAGGAGGAAAACAATCTTAAGAATTACTGTAAGTCTTAGCTGGGCTCCTAGGAGGAAGGTATTGATGCACAGAATACATTTACAAAATAACTTAGACATTATCGTCTTGGGAGAAAAATCTCAACATTCGGTTGCCAAAGTCATACTAGCCTAAGAGTACATATAGTTTACAGCAATAATCTCAATAGAGAATGTAGAGCTCCAGGATTTTTCAACTACCTGTTTTAATAGATCTGGCTATTTTCAGAGGGTACCTTAGAGGTAATCCTTGAACCAGACCTGCCACTGGCCATTTGCATTCTTTTTTCTGGAGTGCTATGAGGATATCACTGGTTGCTGCTAACATCAAAAGTTGCAACTACACTGCTAATGACCACTGAAAGCATACATCACTGCTCTTGATGCATACTGACATTTATGCAGTGTTTACTGATGTCCAATATTGAGAGACACTGGTACATTGATTTTACTGTGAAAACTGCTGGCTAAAAATACTGCATGCAACTTATAGCCCGTTATATATCAATTAATTTTGTTTCTATTTACTTATAATACACTTACTCTTCCCTAAGATTCGACATGGGTTCAAGAAACATGGAAATAAGAACAATTAAGTGAAAAGCACAGTTTAAAGATTGTGGAAGATATTGTTCTTTTTTTTTTTTTTTTTTAATCCAAAAGCCATACCCACCCCTTCCTTCTTTCAGAACTATGCTTTTGTTCAGGTATTGTCAGAGATCCCTGATTTCAAGGAAGTTGGACTAGAGGTGGGGATGTTATTAGCCAACATGGTATAAGAGAAGATTGTTTCCAATTTTGAGAGAAATATTTGCTTGTTTCTTAGTTTAAAAAGACAAATACATGTGAAGATCTCCCTGTGTGCACCTCCCTTCTCCCTTCCCTGTTTGAAGGCTCGTGCATAAGGATTTCATGCTGGGCGTTGCAGTGACATCTGGCAACAATGAAAATGCCAAGCAAATCAAACAGATGCTGATTTAGGGCCCTTATACCATTAACACATAAATCTCAAAAAAAGAGTCAAGTTTCAAAATTTCACAGTAAATGTAAATATAGTAAATGCTATCTATTATCATTATTGTTATTAATATTATATAGTAAGTATATTTCTATATAAATACAAATTCTGTGATGTATGTTTGATGTAAAATAGTCATAACTTACCCTTTAAACTAGACACCAGTGTGTTCTGTTTAAAAAAAAAAAAAAAAAGCCAGTCATTAGTTAAAGTGGTGAAAACAGATTTTATTCAGTAAGTACTGACAATGAAGGAAAGAGCTGAGCTCAATTCTTATGTCTGAAGGTGAGTGGGTTTTTTAAAGGGAGAATAAGGACCTGAGGAGCAGGGCTCAAATAGAGTCAAGGAGGTGATAAGTCAAAGTAAATGGGATTAGGCCTGCTGTGCCTGCTACCTGGAAATGATCTAAATCAGGGTTCTATCCTCCCATAGAGACCAGGAGACAAAAGCTCTATCCTTCCTGATGATTACATTCCAAAGGAATGGCTTTCAGGTTCTTAAGAAAAATACTCCTGAGTTGAGAAGATATATCTCAAAGGACAAAGGAAGAATTCACAGTTGTAAGCCTTTTGTAGTAAATGGTCAAAGAAAGAGTAAGTCAAAGATCAGTCATTAGATGTTGACTGGAACAAATTCTTTTGACAATCTTTAGCTTTTGCAGACAGGAACTCAAAAGAGGGGCTGAGTCATTTCAGGGACCTAGCCTAAGGCTGCTGGAAGCCACTTTAAAGTTTGGCCATCTCTTAGCCCAGGGGTTTGAACAGAAGTCCTTTGTGCCTAGAGTACTTCATCTGGCAGTTGAGGTATGGCTCATTCAGACAGGGGAGTTGCTGTCTGCTTGGAATAACAACGATGAGAAGCTCAGCATCCCAGCACTTCTATAATTGCTCTGTAGCACTTCCATGGAAATGACTTTTCTGCTCTTCACTACATTCTTTCTTTTTTTAAAAAATCTTATTTGTATTAATTTTTTTTCTTTATTGATTTGAGAGAGAGAGAGGAAGGAAGAGAGAGAGAGAAACATCGATGAGAGAGAACATCGATTGGCTGCCTCCTGCATGCCCCCCACTGGGGATCGGGCCCACAACCTGGGCATGTGCCCTGACTGGGAATCAAACTAGTGACCTCCTGGTGCATGGATCAAGGCTCAACCACTGAGCCACTCAGGCCAGGCCTTATTTGTATTTTTTAAAAACAAGATGTATTTTGGTGTATGTGTTAATTTAGTTGTAGTAGCAAATGATCTCCAAATCTTGGTTATTTACAAAGCCAAATATTTACTTCAGACTTACTGTATATGTCTGTGGATTCACTGTGGTTCTAATTCATATGGTTTTTCATTCATGGCTGAGGCTGAAGAAGTCCATATACATGACATGTTTTTTTCAAGGTAGAGGGAAAGGATAGTTAGAATTCTCAGTAGCTCTTCAAGCTTCTTCTCAGATGTTGTACACCTTAAATTTTTTTCACATTCTTTTGACCAAAGCAAGTCCTGCTGGTAACTGCTTTTGGGTGAGAAAATATATTTCCCCCATAGAGGGTGCTGCAAATCATATGACAGTGAGTGAGGGTGCACAATTTTTTTACAGGAAAGAGGGAAAACCCATTGGAGACCCTATAGCAATTTTTTCTACAGTATACCTGGGTAGACTATCCAGACTATCTAGTTATCTAGCTATCAACTGAAATATTCTGTTTTCATAGAGATAAATTATATAAAATATTAATAATCTGTTACATATGATACATAAATCTATAATACTTATAAATAAAAATTATTCACTAAAAATTATAAATGTTATACTTACATTTTATATTTTATATAAAAATATATTATGTTATATGTAATTTATCTCTGTGAAAACAGAACATTTCTATTTCATAGGTAAATGTTTTACCCATGTATACCATAAAAAAGTGCAATAGAGTCTCCAATTGCATATATACAAAGTATATATTATATATGCATGCATTTGTGTATATATGCACATATATACATATACATATGTGTAAGAGCTGCAATTACATATACACACACACACACACGTAAATATACATATATAACAAATTATACAGAAGCATGCCATTACCATAATTTACAGGCTTAATGAAAGTTTCTCTGCCTCTTCCAATTCATCCATCCTCAAGTTCAGACTCCTCCATGAAACTTTCTTTAATCACATCATATACAATGACCTCTCCTTTTAAAAATTCCTAATGCATTTGTTACCAGTTCATAATATTTTACACTTGATTAAATTTGTTTTATGTTATCTTCTGTTTTATCTGCAACAATCCCCCCAATTTTAAATTTTGTCCCTGCACAACATCACATACATAATAGGTTTTCAGTGAATTCTAGTTTACTTGGAATTGTGGAAAGTTATCAGTAGCATAATAATTAGTAGATTTACACAATTTATCCTATGGATTTGGTCAAGTAGAGACATATTTAGGTTAAAATTTTATAAGATTTTATAAGTGATAAAGATCTTATAAGGGGAAAAACATATGAAGGCTGATTACCTACTGACACCTCAGCATAAATCTGTGGATTCTATCCAATCTGTACACACACACACACACACAGACACACACACAGATACACACACAAGAAAGGAATAAGACAAAGAGAACATGAGGACTTTAACCTCTAAGTTTTTGTCAGTAAGATTTTATTACTTTAGTTTGACAATCAGATATTTTTCATACACACAAAAATGTTAGTATAATTAAAGCTACATGTGGTATTTCGGTAAATTTTTACCACATTATGTAGAATGCTACCTGGAGAAAAGGTCAACATGTTGACTCTAATAATTCCCCTATAAACTCATAGTAATATTATTAACAATTTAAGCAAAATTACTTTACCCATATTGCTCACTCCTAACCCCCCAAAATACCATAAGGATTTTGATCTTATATTAAATAAGTTAATCACATGAATTTGTTTTTATTGGCATTTCATGGGTAATAGATACTTGATTGTGTACATTGTTGAAATTTTCTAATAATTTCTTACATCAGAATTGTTTAAAGAGAATAAGATAATTTTTCAAAAATTATCAGTTGTATTATAAAAAGAAGTCAAAGAATAGGTGGGCATGGACTGGGAGTATAAAAACTTCGGAAGTGGTAGTTGCATTACTTGAATGCTGAAGTAATCAAGTTCATCAAGCTCAGGACAAACTGAGAGCACAGCCATAACAACCCAGGAGCCTCCTTGGTGTGCATCCCTACCCCATCAAGCAGAGTCATCTGCTCCTCTGTTGTGCTCTTGTAAGATTTTATGCTTACCTGTGTATAAAATGTGTGAAAATTGTTTGTTTATAGCCAGTCTCTTCAGGCTATGCATTTATTAGATAACTTAAACAACACAGTTTATTTCTTTTTTCTGTACTTTTCCCAGCATAAACAGTCCAGAAGTAATGTAGTAGCTCCATTCCTTCTAACTTATTGCTTTGCCAACTTCTTAAAAGAAGTCAAGAGCCCTGGCCGGTTTGGCTCAGCGGTTAGAGCGTCGGCCTGCGGTCCTGAGAGACCCGGGTTTGGTTCCCGCTAAGGGCATGTACCTCGGTTGCAGTTTGTCCCCGGCCCTGGTCGGTCGTGCGGGTGGCAGCCACTCGATGTGTCCCTTTCACATCGATGTTTCTCGCTCTCTCTCTGTTCCTCTCTCTCCCTCCCACTCTACCTGAACAAAAAAATGGGAAAATGTCCTCGGGTGAGGATTAAAAAAAAAAAAAAAAGAAGTCAAGAAAATTATGTTCCATGGGGAATGAGAGTGGGTATTATAATAGGTATAGAGACTTAACTGCAGTAAAGTCTTGTAGTGAGGGGGAGAAGATTGGACTCAATTCTGTATACAGCATGGGCAAGTAAAATTTATAGCCAAAGAGCAAGGTGGGGGAATCACTGGATGGAAAACTAGTAAAAATAATTATTAGGGGTAAGGGGGACTCTGGTTAAACCAACTTAACAGGATTCTTGCTGAACACAAGCCAAGAAGATCAGACACCACTGGGAAGATGGTGGAAGACAAGAAACCCAATTAGATATAGAGGGTGATCAGACAGGGGATTCTGGATAAATTTGACTTAAGATTCTTGCTAAAGTTGGACAATGGAGAGATGAAATTGAAGTATAGAAGTTGAATCTTAGTTGAAAAAGAGCTCAGAGGAGCCTGAGTATAGTTTGGTCAAGGAGAGAATTTTTGTCACCATTTTCTACAAAGTCCTTCACCATATATTCTGAAATGGAAAATCTAAAACCTTCTACCTTTTGTACATTTCAGCCAGCAAGAAAAAGGTAAGGAAGTGAGGGCACTCTGTTTCTGGAAGGACATGGCATAATTCCTTTCTCTCACATATCATTAGAAAGAGCTTAGTCACCTGGTCACATGTAACCTAAAGGAAGGCTGGGGAATATAGTTATTATCTGGGCTATCATGTGCTTAGAAAAAAAATGGGTTCTATTTCATAAGGAAGAAAGAGTAATGAGGATGGAGGGGCTTAACAACCTGTGTCACAGACTATGAACTCTATTAATGTAGGGATTGGCTTTTACTTAGTTTTGTATTAGTAGTGATTAGTATAGTGACTGAAATATAATAAGTGATCATTAATTTTTGTTGCACAATGAAAATATAAGCAGGATACATGGTGTCATGACTTTATTGACTTGAATTCAAGGTATGAGGGGAAAAAATAAGTCTAGGTAGGAATAGCCGACAAGTAGTTGACAAGTTAGTCTAGCTACCTGTGATTGGCAGTGTTGCAAATTGGTGCCAAAGCTCTGGAGAATTTGAACATTATCAGGCAAGCAGTGATATCTAAAGAAATCCAATTGGTTAAATTGGGTGGAATAAGAAGTATTGATACTTGTAGTCAGATAAGTGTTAGAGTTTTGGTTCTGAGTTGTCCATCTTATTTAGAACAGAATTGCAATTGTATTAACTATCTATTTCTGAATAACAAATAACCCCAATACATAGCAGCTTCATACAATGAAGATTGATTTTTGAACAGTTCCTATGGATTAGGAGTTAGTAATGACTGAACTGGATGGTTCTGGCTGAGTCTCTTAGGAGATTTTATTCAAGATTCAACCTGGGCTGCAGTCATTTGAAGACTTGACTACAGTAGGTGTATTTGCTTCCAAAATGACTCATATGATTGTTAGAAGATTCTGTTTTCTCCCACATGGACCTCTTCTCATGACATAACAGCTGGTTTATCCCAGATTGATTGATCCAAGTCTCTGAAGCTACACAGTCTTTTATGTTTTATAATATTAATTGGCAGCAAGTCATTAAGCCTGGACACACTCAGGGAAGGGGATTTAGGCTCCCCCTCTTAAAGAGAGGAATATTAAAGAATTAGCATCTCCATTTAAAACCACCTTACCATCCAATTACTCAGGGTTTATTAAACAATCTAGCCTCTGAGCAGGCATTCAGACACCCAAAAACCAAACTTACTTGAGTTCAGGACAAGAAATTAGCTCCCGAAAGGGAAAAGAATTTTAATTTGCTACCTACATTAAGAAATTGATAATTAATTAGCATATTCAAGTTTGTTTTAGAGAGTGAAACAACAGCAATTTAGTGAACACAGTATTGCCCAGGGAGTAATCCTGCATATGCTGCGCACTGAGTGGTTTAAAACAGTAAAATTAAAAGAATGATTTTCCAGTATAGTTTGAGACTAGGTCAGTAATGCCTCAGTAACTGTGCAAAGCAGAACCATCAAGTTGAACACCTTTAGAACTGACAACAGTGGGACTGAGGAAACAGGAATTGACAGATATGACTTTATAATATGTAGATAAGATAAGCATGATATTGCCATAGTTATTGGTACTATAATGTACTTCTGTGTATGCAGAGGTATGATATAAACATATTTACATTAATAAAATACATTGATAGTGTGCATCTTAATAGTATATTCATCTTTCCCAGCCAGTGTGGCTCAGTAGATTGAGCATCTTCCCGTGGACTGAGAGGTCCCAGTTCAATTCCGGGTCAGGGCACATACCTGGGTTTCAGGCTCAATCCCCAGTAGGGGGAAATCAAGAGGCAGCTGATAGATTTTTCTCTTCTCTCTCCCTTCCTTTCTCTCTAAAAAAAAAATCAATACAAACATATTAAAAAAAACATAGTATATTCATCTTAATATTGCTTTCAAAGGTGATCCATTGCCATTGGTGACCTTTATAAATATTTCCAAATGGAGATAAAGAATACACATAGGATTTATTGAATGAGAAAATACATGAATAGGGTCTTACAGTACCTGGCACAAATCTCAAAAAATGGTAGTCTTGGTACCTGCTTCTTTCCAGCACACACCCTGGTTCACCCATAGTAGTAAAAATAGTAAATAATTAGGGGAAGAAATTTACTCTAATTTCCCTGGCTCCCTCATGACCACTGCTTTCTGCCCTGGTTACATATTAGTGGGATGTCCAAATTTGTTACCATAGTGATGGCATCCTCAAAACACCACCACCACAGTAGGGGGGACAGATTCTGTCACTACCGCTTAGCTAGTGCTACAATTACTGATGTTATTTTAGCAAGTAATTGATCGTGTCTGGTGTACTTTATCAATCTTACCCTGTAACTTTAGTTTCAGCACCTCTGGGCAAACCATCACAACTTTAATGAGTAGAAACCTAGGGGCTACTAGAACAAGAGGACGTTTGCAAGGAACTCTCAGGGGAAGGGTGATGTAGAGACAATGAAAGTTTACTAGCCTGTTATATGCATTCAGGGAATGTGATTCAAAAAGTTTGGTTCCTCTCTAAAAGGAATCAGAGCTAATTGTTGAGAGATTAAGAAGACACAAATAATATTCTAATACCTGGAATTTACGTCTTCATTGAAATATTCCCAGAGGAATGGTTTCCAGTTTGGAAGAGACCTTAATAGCCATGTCCTTGGCTACACAAAGCGTCCTCAAACTGCCTTATTGAAATACTATTATCTAAATATTTTTCCACAATCAAACCTCTTTCCTGATTCAAATTCAGCTGCTCTGCAATAGTCTACAGAAAGCAACAATTTTGTTCTATAACCAAAGCAGGAGGCAGAGAAAAACTGGCAGATAAGTATGGAACTGAAAATACTTTGAATAAGAAATACTTTGGGCCTGGCCAGTGTGGCTCAGTGGATTGAGCACCATCCCACAGACTGAGAGGTCCCAGTTTGATTCAGTCAGGGCACAAATATAAAATATATAGTTTATATTTTAAACTATACTACAAACATATTAACACTACGAAGCTATATTAATCAAACAGTATGGAACTAGCATAAAAAAGACAAATAAAACAATGAAACAGAATATATGTTGAATTAATTTACAACAAGAGAGTCAAGTATATACAATGGGGAAAGGACAGCCTTTCAATACATGATGTTGGGAAAATTTGGCAAACATATGCAAAAAAACACACAACCCCCCTCCCCCCCACACACACAAAGAAACCAGACCACCATCTTACACTGTATACAAAATATTAACTCAAAATGAATTAAAAACTTGATTGTAAATCCTAAAATTCTTAGAAGAAAACAGGTGGTAATCTTCCTGACATTGGTTTTGGTGTTGAATATTTGGATTTCACTCCAATAGCAAAGGCAAAAAAAGCCAAAATGAATAAGTGGAACTATGTCAAACTTAAAAGCTTCTGCACAGCCAAGGAAAGCATCCACAAAATGAAAGGCAGCCTGATTAATGGGAGAAAATGAATCGTACAACTGAGAAGAGGTAATATAGAAAATATATCAAGAACTGATACAATTTAATATCAGAAAAATAATTAAATTAAAACATTGGCAGAGGATTTAATAGACATTTTTCCAAAGAAGATATGCAGATGACCAGGAGGCACCTGAAAAGATATTCAACATCACTAATCACCAGGGAAGTGAATATCAAAACCACAGTGAGATATGCCCTCACATGTGCTAATATGGCTATTATTAAAATGACAAGAAATAACAATTGTTGATGAGGATGTGGAGAAAAGGGATCTCTGGTGCACTGATGATGGGAATGTAAATTGGTGCAAACACTCAGAAAAACATTATGGCGGTCTTTTAAAAAATTAAAAATAGAACTATATTATGATCCAGCTATTCCACTTCTGGGCATTTATCTGATGAAAATGAAAAATCAAATACAAAAAGATACATGCACCTCTATGTTCATTGAAGCATTACTTAAAATAGTCGAGAAATGGAAATAACCTAAGTGTCCATCGGTGAATAAATGAATAAAGAAGACGTAGTATATGTATAGACAAGGAAATACTATTCATCCATTAAAAAAAAAAAGACGAAAATCTCGACATTCACAACAACATGGATGGAACTTGAGGGTATTATTCTAAGTGAAATAAGTCAGAGAAAAATAAATACCATTTTCTCTTATTGGTACGTAGAATCTAAAAAACAAAATACAACAAAACTTGTACATACAGAGAACAGATTAGTGGTTTTGAGAGAGGAAGGGAGTTTGGGGTTGGGGAAAATGGGTGAATGGGGTTAAATGTATGGTGACAAATGATAACTAACTTACTGTGGTGATCACTTTCTAGTGTATACAAAGACTGACTTAAAATAAAAAAGAAATTAAAGTGACTATAAAAATAAACATGAAATTATCTTTTTGGTAAAAAATACTTTAAGAAAAAACTTAAACAAATGCATTTATAACATTTTGGTGATATTTACTTCTCCTGGTCCATATTTTTTAATTTAATTTGACTAAAAGATAGTAAAATTTTGGTGAGTTAATGGATGAAGAGGGAGTCACATCTAAAATCATCTAAAGCAAATTCAGGTTTAAGAAATGTCACTTTCAAATCACTGCTCAATTTGATGTCAGGTTATGTTCAGAGTAGTAATTTTCTTCCTTATTTCTTTTATTTCTCTATATCTTCTTGTTTCTAGTTCTTAAACTCTGTCCATTTATTTCTTTATTTTGAATCCCTTCCACTATCTTTCCAATTGTCTATATATCAAAGGATGCTGCTGTTCCATGGAAGATTTAGAAACAGCTTGTTTATGAACAACTTTCTATTTAATTACATATCTCTAAGAGCACAGGTTTTCTTTCCTTTTTCTCCATAATATGTAATTATTCTCTATCTAGTTGCTTAAATCAAGTTTTGATTCTCTTCCTCATTGTTTAACTGTATTTTGGATCACTTTTACAGTATTTCATACAGTTAATCCAATTATCTTTATTCTCTCTGATTAAGGTGGAGTCTAGAGAAAGATGTTTCTCAGTCCCCTTCAC
This sequence comes from Molossus molossus, assembly GCF_014108415.1. NCBI lineage: Eukaryota > Metazoa > Chordata > Mammalia > Chiroptera > Molossidae > Molossus > Molossus molossus. The sequence continues at coordinate 14,967,404 of NW_023425355.1, read as the reverse complement.
TGTCTCCTTGCCATGGCTTCTATAGTACACACATATTTCTTCAGTTCAGATAGAAAGATGAATATAATATAGGTGCATCATACATGCATACTTGAGGGCAAATCCCTGAACGTGAAATTGCTAAGTTATAAAGTATATATATTGCCAAACAATTTTCAAAGTTATTACATCATTTTTCCTTTTCACTAGCAGTGCATAAGAATTCCTCTGGTTCTATATTTTTGCTAACTCTTGATATTAATCAAGGAGCTTGTCCTTTTTTTTTTTTTTTCTTATAACATTGTCTGCCTTTTTCTTACTGGTTTTCAAAGTTTATTATATATTCAAATATTAGCTCTGCTGATTCAATGTAGAAAATTTTCTACTGTAGCTTGCCTTTTCATTCTCTCTCTCTCTTTTAATAAATATGTTTTTTATTGATTTTTCAGACAGAGAGGAAGGAAGAGAGAGATGTGAGAGAGAAACATCAATCAGCTGCCTCGTGCATGCCCTACACTGGGGATCGAGCCCACAACCGGGCATGTGCCCTCACTGGGAATCAAACTGGGACGTCTCAGTCCGTGGGAGGACGCTCAATCCACTGAACCACACCCACCGTGCCCATTTTATTCTCTGTATATTTCTTTTGATATTTCTGTTTCTTTGGGCTTGTCCAGTAGGAGGCATAAGCAAGAGCTCAGAATAAAGATGGAGCAAGAGTTGTTGTTCTTTTGATTCTGTACCTTCCCTGCTGTAGTGCTTAGGTGTTCGCAGCAGCAGTGACCACAACTCTCACTGAGAAGCTTCGCCCAAGATTAGCTCTTGGGTTCTGGCAACACTATTTTCTTCTCTTGTACTTGCAGCCCTATTGACAGTAACAAATGCCAACTGTTGCTGATCTATGGATTTCTCACCCTCCTTTGTTCAGTCCTCTTTTTGGGCCATGCATTTTCATTCTCGCTTGTTTTTTTGTTTTGTTTTGTTTTGTTTTCAAAAGGCATCATTAGCCCAGCCAGTGTGGCTCAGTGGACTGAGCATCATCCCATGGACTGAGAGGTCCTGGTTCAATTTCTGGTCAGGGCACAAGCCCAGATTGCAGGCTCGATCACCAGTAGGGGGCGTGCAGAAGGCAGCTGATCAATATTTCTCTCCCACTGATATTTCTATCTCTCTCTCCCTTCCTCTCTGTCTAAAAAAATCAATAAAAACAAATTTTTTAAAAAGACATCATTATTACTGATGCCCCATTTACAGAGCCAGTATCTGTTAAGGTTTACCTACGTACTTACCATTTTATTTGCTTAGGCTTTCCAGCTGGGATCATGCTCCTGCTTCGGAAAGCATCCTGTGGAATATCCTTCCTGAGGATCTTCTACTTGTGGCAAATGTTCTCAGGTTTTCAGGAAAGAATATTCTTTTTCTCACTCTCATTTTTCTAACAACTTTATCAGATATAAATTAGCTTCCATGAAGTTCACCCATTTATAGTGTACAATTCTATGTTTTTTTAGTATATTTCTAGAATTGTACAACCATTTGTTTATAATACAAAACTCTGGAAACAGTCCACATGTCCTTCAACAGGCTCAGAGTGGCTGTGAGCCCTGACTCTTGTCCACCTTGCCCTCAAGGTCCTGTACATTTTCCTGTTTTGACAGATTCTCTCAGAGCAAAGGCACATTTATTTTGCCTATGCTCTGCTTTTATCTGTAAATTCCAGGTTTCCCTCAAATCTGGCAGTTTTTCTTTTTTTCCATTGATAGCATTGTAACTATGTAATTTTTTAAAAATTGTATCTAGCAGTTTTTTATTGAAATTTTTTCCTTTTTATTGAATTTATTGGGTGAAACCAGTTAACAAAGTTATTTAGGTTTCAGGTGCACAATTCCACAACACATCATTGGTACACTATAGTGTGTGTTCACCCTCACCGATATATCTGATAAGGGGTTAATATCCAAAATTTATTAAGAACTTAGAAAACTCAACATCAAAAAACAAAACAAAAACAATCCCAGTTAAAAGATGGGTAAAGGGCCTGAATAGATGCTTCTCCAACGAGGACGTACAGATGGCCAAGAGACATATGAAAAGATGCTCAATGTCACTAATCATCAGAGAAATGCAAATTAACACCACAATGAGATATCACTGCGCAACCTGTCAGCTAGCAGTTTTAATTGCTCACAGCAGGAAGATTAGTCCTCGAAAACCAACTCTATCTCCAGATGTGCCTCATTCTGTCTGAACCCATCTAGGCCCATCATATGTTTGTTTATGCTGTTACTTTTCACCCTTTCCTCATGCCGATATAAGTTACAAGGGGGCTGACACTTGTAAACTACATCTCTCATGCTACCTGTTGGCTTCCTTCTCTTTGGGTTTAGCCAATGAAAGACATTCCTGGGAGAGTGGAGAATGAAAATTAAAAGGAGAAGATACATATTTTCCTCTACTTTTCCCTTTCTCAGGCAGCCTCTTAGGTATCAGCTGTGTCTCCACCATGACTCCAGGTCCTACCACACAGTGCTTCCTTCTTTGACCTCCTAGGTGACTCCTTTGGTGATTTTTGCCTCTGCTGGACTGGACTGGTTTCTGAACTCTGGTAACACCACTGCTTTTTAGTACACCTTCAATTCTAGGGGTGGAAATAACTATCTGTGGCTGTTATCTCTGAGATTGCCTTAATGTCCACCAATAGTTTTCTCAGTTCATCTATCACCAGTCCCCTAAATGAAATTTCCTTAGTTTGAAATACTCAGCATAATTTGTTCCCTAACTATACCCTCACTATTACATCACTCAAATCACTCTTTTGCCCCCCTATTTCTCTGAAACTCCCTAGAGACTGATGATACCAATGGACAATGGACAGATTATATATAACAACAGAACTCTGACCCATACCCTCTGTGACAACCAGTCGAGGAAGCCGAACCACAAACTTTGTAGCAATTGGCCCAGTAAAGGTAAGGAGATGTTCAATGACTGTCAGCTTGCTTAATTTCTGTCCACCCTTCCAACTAGAACCAACCAGGGAAAGCCAAATATGACTCTCAAACCAATCACACAGGATGCTCCCCTTCTAGCTAGCCCACCTGCATCTTCTGCATGCCCACAATCTCCAACTTAAAAAGTACTGTAGCCTATTTGTTTACCATAAAGCTCTCCCACTTTTCTGCAATCTTTCAGTACCTCCAAATGGTCGCTGATTCTCTTGCTATTGAAAGCTCTGAATATATAGCCTCTGTTGGTTCTCCTTCGGGTGGTCTTCATTTATTTTCACACTCCTCTTTTCAAAGTTGCCAGTGTCATCTACATTGGCAAATTCAGCAATTTTCAATTGTCATATTTTTGAACCACCAGCATATGATACAGATGAAAATTTTACTTCCCAACCATTTAAAAATAAATTTAAAAAAATTTAAACACCTTTATTTGGTTCTAGGATGTCATACTTTTTTGTTTTTGTTTTGTTGTTTGGTTTTATTTATTTATTTATTTATTTATTTATTTATTTATTTATTTATTGCTACCCATTGGATAATCCTTCTCAGTCTTCTTTGCATATCCATCCTAGTTTCCTTGATTTCTAAGCATTGGATTCTCCCAGGGCTTAGTTTTCAAATTTATGCATTTGCCATTTTGGCTCCACTCATTATTCTCTACTGTTCTGTGGCCCGTAAGGCTCATCTATTTGGATTATCTCAACCAACTTCCTTGCAGTCTTGTTTCTAGTGAGCTTAGTCAATGGGTTACACACTAGGTTATTCAGAGGGTGGGAAAAATAGTTATTCCCCTAACTGCTTCTGGCAGGGTCTGGTGGGTTGGCTGTGAATCTAGATCAAAGGTCACCGCTTCTGTCAGGATGACATTTCTACATAGCTATTTGGATTCTGTTAACTATTTCCTTTATGCCTGGTTTGGTATAGGGTCCCTGCCTGAATAACTGCCACCAGTTACTCCCAAACAAGACTACCTAATTAGTATAATAAATAAAGACAGTCCTGCAGTTATCTATAGAGCAGATCACTTAGATTTTTCCTAATTTTTCTCAGTATGTAAGTAATGTTTAAGGATTGTTGAGCAGAGAGGAAGAAAAAAAAAGCACAAGAATATCATTATAAAACCTTGCCTTTTTATATATCATCCAAAGTTTATTTATAGAGAGAAAACACAGTTAAGGAGGAAAACACCTAAATCACAAGGGCATTAGATCAGCGTCCTTTTCACACAGACCTTTACAAAACAGTGATGCAGCTGTAATCTAATGATGATCCCCAAAGCTAACCTTTCCTTCCGCGACACTGTTGTCTGAAGCTTCTGTAAACAAGGTGGCTTATTATTACTGTTTCTCTGTTTCCTTTCTCATTTGCTTTGGGTCTGTCTTCTCATGAATAATTTACATGTTTCAAGTACTGGAAAGGAACAAGGTGAGGATACTACCTGAGAAACTAATCAAAGTTGAAATACCACCATACATAGGATTCTCAGTAAATAATGAAAATCTGATTTTACGGCTTGTACTGAGTAGTGTTGGGAAAGTCTCTAGTGTAAGGTTTTATTTTATGTACTCCTTTGGATTCTAGGATTTTCTGTATGTAGTCTTTAGAGATTCTATAAAAAGGATATTGAAGCACTTTTCATTACTGATATTGGAGGGCTGAACAGCTATGATTTATAGGGCTTTTATTATATGGTTATGTTTGAGAAATGTGATTTTTAGCCATAGTTTATCTAAGTGGCAAAAATTAGTTAGGATGTGTGAATATGAACCTGAATATGAACCTTACCCAAAAAACAATCTGGATTTTGCTCTCAGCCTCTGGAAAGCAATCTCTAGGCTCTTGAAATGTCCTTTGTGATAGGAATGTCTTTATTTGCCTTTATCATATGGCCACCTAAGAATTTTTCCACTGTAACTTATGATAAAGGCTTTGGGTCACATGGTCTAAGTTTGGACCTCCAGAAAAACTATTGACTAAAGATATCAGCTCAACCTCCAGAGGAGTTGGAGAATAAGGATCAGCTACATGGGCAGACTGTGATGAAGCCACAGTAAAAGCTGAACATCAAAGACTTGTGTGAGGTTCCCCATTGACCAGGAGGAGGTAATGCCATCAATAACTCAACTTGAAGTTCCTGGAAGTTCCTCATTTGAACCTTTGGACTCTGCTCTATGGATCTCTTTACTTGGTTAATTTTAACCTACACCCTCTTCCTGTAGTAACTTGTGAGTATTATAACTTCTAGTCATTCCTATTCCCCTTTCCAGTGAACAATCAAGCCTGAGGGTGGTTTGGGGAACTCCCTGAACTTGCATTAGTGAGCGTAGTCCTGTGGAGGACTCTGCCCCATTTAAGTGTGTACTTGCCTGAACACTAGGTTTTATCTCCATTACACCTTTCTAGTATCATTATGGTACCTAAAAGAATACAAAATACAACAAAGTGAAATCTTCTAGTTAATCTCATCAGTCCTTCAACTTTGGAAATTAGTTGGTCAATTTAAAAACCTAAAAAGAAAAATAATTTTCTCTCTTTATGGTCTCATCTTTCTCCTATTCCAGGTCATCAAATTTACTTTATTGTGAGTAGTTGGAGTCATTAGTTTATATTAAAAGAAGCAAAAAACTATGATGGAATAAATTTTAACATTTGTATACATGGTTACTGAGGAGACAGTGTGGCAGGTTAGGCAGTGAGAGATGGGACCATGGGAAGGGAAGGCTGAGACACATGGGAAAGTTTTCAAGGACTTGGAGCTCAGCACACAGGCAGGCAACCCAGTACACAGCATATCTGGAAGTTTATTTGGACTCCACAGATCTCAAAATAAAATACAATCAACATAGGAAATTGTGCATCCAAGGTCAGAAACTCCCAGCCTCCATTTATAGAATTGCAAATTAGAAGCTCCTGAAAGAGCACAGGTCAATTACACAACAACAACAAAATTGAAAGGTTGGTTTCAGGAAAAAGGGGAACAGCTATTATATAGTTCCTTTTTCTGGGACCCTGATGTGTTTGCAAATGAATTTTATTTACTGTTAAATAAAGAATATAAAGAATATAGTGCTGATGAGTCTGACCTATTCCAATTAATATACCTACTAGTTTCTGGGAGCAAGACAACATGATTGCTGAATGAGTTCTATTGCAAAACTAGAGTGTATTTCTATTGCAGAAAACCAGGGTACCTTAAAAAGTATTATAGGAAAAATTGGATTTAGAAAAGAAACCAAAAGCAAGCATAGGGTTGCTCTGAGGGCATTTTTCCCTCCTCCTCACTAATAGTCTGGGAGGAATTGAAATGATCATAAAAAGGGAAGCCACTAAGACCCCTATAGATACCTGGGGCTACTTTATTTATTCTTAACCATACCCAGCTAAGTTGTCTCTTCCCTGGGAGTAAAACTTCTGTGTAAATGTCATGAATATCTAATCAATGTCTGTTTTTAAATCACAACCTGTCCACTTCCAACTAGGGAAATTATGGGACAATATATACCTTTGCTAATCAAGTCTGCCCCAATTCACCTGATAGGGCAGGCTTTTTTAAATCAGTGATGCCCCCATATGCTTTTTCCAGAAGGGTAATATGAATTTAGAGCTAAATGACCAAGGGCTAAACTCAGTCAACAGGAAAACATAAGCTTTAAAATGTATGGATGTTGCTAAGGCAGAATTCCTTGAAAGGACCAATTGGCAACTAGCAAGGCATATATCTACCTCTAGACAAAGGAGCCTCACCAGCAACCAACTTGGGTCCCCTCCCCCATGTGGGGAGTCTGTCTATTTTTCAAATAAACTTTCCTTTTGCTTACCCTTTGTCAGTGAACTCATTCTTCGGTTTTGTGAGACCATGAACCCAAACCTGATCACTGCTGCTTGGTTTCATTACAACCCTATGATTTCAAAGAATGTGAATTGTGGCAGAGTGTATGTTTTTATTTTATTTTATTTTATCTGTATTCAGGGGTATTTTGTTGGAACAGTTACAGAAGCATTAGGGTAAGGCTTAGATTAGAGCTAAATCTTTAGTAGCCTTTGTGATGGCTTTCCTGTGGTCCCATTCTGGTCCTAGTACAGAGCAGCAGCAAACATGCCTTCATTGGGCATGAGTGGCAGAACAGCATCTTATTTATTTATTTATTATTTTTAATCCTCACCTGCAGACATTTTTCCATTTATTTTCAGACGCATAGAGAGAGAAACAAACATCAATGTGAGAGATACACATCGACTGGTTGCACCCTCCCTCCATGAACCTGACCAGGGCCAGGGACGAACCACAATCGAGGTACGTGCCCTTGACCAGAATCAAACCTGTGACTCATTGGTCCGAGGGCTGACACTCTAACCACTGAGCAAAACTGGCCAGGGCAACAGCCCCCTTATTTTCATCATCAATGACCAAAGATATCCTCAAAGGGAGCCTGACCAAGAAATAAGAAAAATGTTGATGGTCACAAACAAATCAAAGACATATCATAGGTGAGACACTCTCTATGGCATTCCAGCTTTTTTTGGCTAACGAGCTAGAATGCCCATGGAAGGAGGGAAAAGATAATTCAAGAAGGAAATTCAGGGAAATATTCATTATTTTTGTCAATGCTGTCATCATTATATTGCATAAATTCTGTGTTGTTGTTTTTTTTCTGTTATTTTGTTATTTTGGCCTTGGTAACAGAGATTTTATTAAAATAGTCCCTGTTCAAATGAAGAATTGATGAAAATATTGCCAGTGAGAAATTTTATAATTTTATATTTTCATGAAAATATTTATTTACCACATAAGTGACAGGTTGAAGCTTGAAAAAAGATTCTTGCATGAAAACTTTAACTTTGCATTAGGCCTATGAAAATGTGTTTATTCCCACCTGAAATGGTTTTCACGACCCTTGTCATTGACTTAAATCCCCTTCCCTGTGAGTTGGAAAGGTTAAAACTGTTGGCATACTACTAAACAATATCTATATTTGTACCTTAACCAATGTCTTATATTTGCTTGCTTGACAGTTACTATTTACTATGGCTGAATGTCATTTCCTTAATAAAAATGCACTATCTTTTTTGACAGATGTCAACTCCATGTATGAGAATGATTTTAACCAAACTCTCAAACACATTTTCAACTTATTTAAAATAGACTGTAATGTGAAGCCAAGTTAGTTGTAAACTTTAATATTGTGTGATACATATTTGGAGACATTTTAATGGTTTGAACAAAACCATTACTTATTAAAGTGACAATGATATTACTATTGAACTGTCAGACTGAGCTCTATTTTAGTGTCCATTAAAAAGCTTCTTGCCCTGATCAGTTTGGCTCAGCAGTTAGAGCATCGGCTTGCAGACCAAAGAGTCTCAGCTTCGATTCCGGTCAAGGGCATGTACCTCAGTTGCGGTTCAATCCCTGGTCAAGGTCGTGCAGGAGGCAACCAATCAATGTGTCTCTCTCCCTTGTGTCAATGTTTCTCTCTCTCCCTCCCTCCCATTCTATCTGAAGATAAATGAAAAAATATCTTTGGGTAAGGATTTTTTTTAAAAAAGACAACTTTTTATTTAACTTTTTTTCTTTATTTTATTGTTCTAGAGAAATTTCATATGCTCTCCCTCCCACTCTATCTGAACATAAATGAAAAAATATCCTTGGGTGAGGACTTTTTTTTAAAGTTTATTTTTCTTTAATTTTTGACTTTAAATTATTTTATAGTTCTGCCCTGGCCGGTTTGGCTCAGCGGTTAGAGCGTCGGCCTGCGGTCCTGAGAGACCCAGGTTCGGTTCCCGCTAAGGGCGCGTACCTTGGTTGCAGTTTGTCCCTGGCCCTGGTCGGTTGTGCGGGTGGCAGCCACTCAATGTGTCCCTTTCACATCGATGTTTCTCTCTCTCTCTCTCTCTCTGTTCCTCTCTCTCCCTCCCACTCTACCTGAACAAAAACAAAACAAAACAAAACAAAAAAAATTATTTTATAGTTCTAGAGGAATTTTATATGATAGAATTTTAAGATTTCCAATGTAAGATTGATATACGGAGATACACAAATGGTTGCAGAGCTTCTGTGTAACTGCACTAGTGTAAAATTTTATTTTATTTTTTTTTCCTTTATTGACTTTACAGAGAGAGGAAGGGAGAGGGAGAGAGAGATAGAAACATCAATGAGAGAAAACATCGACTGGCTGCCTCCTGCATGCCCCCCACTAGGGATTGGGCCCACAACCTGGACATGTGTACTGACCGGGAATCAAACCAGCAACCTCTTAATGCATGGGTCAATGCTCAACCACTGAGCAACAACGGCCAGGAAAAAATTTTACAAAACTCTTTATGGTTGATAATATTACAGATGTCCCCCTATTTTCCCCCATTGACCCCCTCTACCTTGCTCCCCCCCCCCCCCCCAAGCCTTCGCCACCCTATTGTCTGTGTTCATTGATTGTGCATATAAATATGTAAGTTCTTTGGTTTATCTTCCCTCCCCATGCCCCGCCCCCGCCCCCACCCCCACTCTTTCCCCCACTCCTACCCTTCCCTCTGAGATTTCTCAGTTGTTCCCTGCTTCCATGTCTCTGGACTCTTGTATAAAATTTATTTCTTCTCCTTTTAACCATTTATTCTGTTCTTCTCCCTGTCAGTGGAATCTTTGCTAAAGTTAATTTGGCAGAGTGGAGACTTTAAAAACTATTGAAGAAAGCTGGGGAAAATTCATTAAATACTATCATATAATGAGTATTCCTGTGCCACAAACAGGGTTTGGGAGTAATGACTACCCATTTGAGCAATGGTGACTGCATTGGTTTTCTATTGTTATCATTAACACATCACCCCAAATTTAGTGGCTTATGTTACAGCCATTTACTATTTCACAGTTCTATGTGAATGTCTATTCAGATCCTCTGCTTATTTTCTATGTAGATTATTTAATTTTTGCCATTGAGTTGTATGTGTTATTTATAATTTTTATATGAACCCCTTATCTGATATATGATTTACAATATTTGTTCCCATTCAGTAGATTGCTTTTTTCTTTTGTTGATGGATTTCTTTGCGGTGAGAGCTTTTTTAGTTCGATATAGTCCCACTTGTTCATTTTTTGTTTTGTTGCCTTTGGAGTCCGATCCATAAAAATATCACCAAGACCAATGTTCAGGAGCTTACTGCTTGTTTTCTTCTAGGAGTATTATGGTTCATGTCTTACATTCAAGTCTTTAATCTATTTTGAGTTAATTTTTGTGTTTGGTGTTAAATGATAGTTTTATTCTTTTGCATGTGGCTATCCAGTTTTCCTAATACCATTTATTGAAGAGATTGTCTTTTCCCCATTGTATATTCTTGGCTCCTTTTTAATAAATTAATTGACCATATATGCACGGGTTTATTCTGGGCTTTCTATTCCATTTCATTGATTTATGTTCTTGTTTTTATGCCAATACCATACTATTTTGATTACTATACATTTGTAATATAGTTTGAAATTATTGAGTATGATGTCTCTACTTTGTTCTTTCTCAACATTGCTGTGACTATTTGGGATCTTATATGGTACCATACAAATTGTAGGTGTGTTTTTTCTATTTCAGTGAAAAATGCCATTAGAATTTTGATAGGGATAGCACTGAATCTATGGATTGCATTGGGTAATATGGACATTTAAAAATATTAATTCTGCCAATCTATGAGCATGCAATATCTTTTCGTTTGTTCCTTTTTCTATTTCTTTCTCAATGTTGAATAGTTTTCGGTGTATATGTCTTTTACCACTTTGGTAAAATTTATTCCTGATCATTTTATGCAATTTTGAATGAGATTGTATTCTTAATTTCTCTTTCTGATAATTTGTTGTTATTGTATAAACATGCAAAAAAAAAGTGTATATTGTTTTTGTACTCTGTAGGTTTACTGAAATTGTTTATTAGTTCTAACAGTTTTTGAACACCTTATTGGTTTCAAATATTGTTAATCATTTATGTCACATCTTAAGTTTAATTCAGTGTAATTTACTGTCAAAATATATGAAAGTAACATCAAGTGATAGTTTGTTACAGAATTTCTATGAGCACATTGTCTGCAGTAGTTTACATTAAAGCTAGAGGAAAAGAACCTATAGATTTCATTGGATGATTGAACCAAAAAAAATGGAATTTTGGAAAACATGTTTTCTTCTTTCTCTGCCTTATACTTTGTATCCCCACATATACAATAATATTTTCATATACAGTGGTTGAGTAGTAAGTTTTGGTGTACATATCTTTAGAAAAAAAGAAATGTCAAAATATTTGATTTGTTTGAACAATGCACTGAGTGATCAGAGATTATATTGTGAATTCTGCCAATACAATATTTTTGGAGAAAGAAGTTGTCAGAAGTTATAGCTTTGAGGTTAATTGACATTGTTCTGTGGTAAAGAAATTTAAGAAAGTATAGAAGAGAGTTTCCTAACTGTGCTAAAGTTCTTATTTTTGTTGTATAACAAATAAAATAAAATAAAATAAAATAAAATCACTTATTCAAGAAAATATGCTCTCATAGATAAATTATTTCAAAATCATCAAGTATATTTCTCAACACTAGTTCTTTGTTACAAATAATCAGTCTTTTTACATCAGAACAATACATTAAAATGAAGCACATTAGACCTATTAAAATAACCATTTACTAAAATACCCTTAAAATTAGTTTAAAAATTGAGTAATTAGCCCCATGCTGAGATAACATTACATTTGCCTGCATTGCCTTCAGCTCATGTCCCATTATTATTGCTGGTATTTTCATTAGCTGTTACATACAAATTGGCTGCTGAAGAATGCTTTATGTTTTCAATTATGTTTTAATAAAAAAAGGACATTAGTGCCTCCACAGACTGTAAAGATAGTAGTTCTAGACTAACAATGTGAATTTCTCATATTTCAATCAGGTGAATTAATACATACAAAAATGACCTTCTCTGAGATGATGTATAATCACGATAAAATGTAAATAAGTAGAAGACTCCTTTAAAAAAAAGGATGGTAGACAAATACTCAATGTGGCGCATGAATATTGAACTTAATTGGTTCTTTGTGGAAACTGTTTTGTTAAATACATTTCAGTGACTTAGAAATATTAGTGGACCCTTTGCACCTGATTACACCTTGTTGCAAAACCTTGAACCCCATAAAGATGAGAGAGAGCAGAATTAAGATTATTTTGTGGCACAAGATCAAAATAAGCAATGAACAAAACTAGTTGGGCCACCTTCTGCCTACGCAAATTCCATTAACATTTCCAGAATTGTTAGGCTATTTATACACCACCCCTGGCATATTCTCTGCAGGGGAGAAAAGATGCCGCAGTGGTATACATTACTTAGTATGAAACATCTATGACCTAAGGATGTACCTTAAACCTTCCATGCCTCAGTTCTGCTATTTGTAAAGTAGAGCAAATGAGAATGGTCATCATTCATTTCACCAGCAACAGAAGCAAAAAAAACCCCAAAAAACAGAAAAATATTCACAGCATGATTTCCTGAGATGTTAACAAGGCAAGGTTTAGCTGTAACCTGACTCAGACTGGTGCATTCTCTCCTTTTCTTGTGGCCTGAGAGGCACTTTTTGTCATGCTGATGAACCAGCATGAAAGGGCTGTCAGGTCAAGAACCAAAGTTAAAAAGGAGACATTTTTTTTTCCATGACAACATGGTCGAGAACTGATTTGTTCAAGATTGGAGATATTTGAGAACCAAGGTTTGACTGTAAATGCAAAAGAAAGTTTCTTCTATACAGTAATTTTTTCCTTTCGAATTCATCTTTACTTCATTTCCCTTTGCAATTCTGAAGTCTACTCGCACCCTTTTTATTTTAGTTGTTACAAGTTATTCCTATTTCTGTTGTGAGTTCATTTCATAATTGCAATAGCTATTATCTTCTATTTTTAATGTTTTTATCTCCTTTAACTTTTATATTCAATTTTATATACACAATTCTGAAAAAGGGGTTGTAATATTCTGCTTCTTTCTATCTGTTTGTTAGTGATCTTATTCATAGTTTTGTTTCCTTTTGTATTTTGTTTCAAGTAGAATAACCCCCTTTGGTATTTTTTTTTTGTAATGGAAGTCTTATAGTGATAAATTCCCTCAGCTTCTGTATATCAGCAAAGCCTTTATTTTTTATTTGTATCTAAAGGATAACTTAGCTGGAATATTATTCATGGCTGGTCTCTCTTATAATGGTTTGACTATTTAATTTTCTCCTAGCTTGTAAGGATTCTACTGGAAAATCCAATGATAATCTAATGGGCTTTCCTTTTTATGTTACCATCTTTTCCCCCTGGTTTCCTTAAGAATTCTTTCTTTGCGATTAATTTTTGACAGTTTTAATACAATGTGCTTTGCATAAGGCCTCTTTGGAGTGTAAGAGTTGGGTGTTTTGTTTGCTTCTTGGATTTGAGGATCTAGCTCTTTCCATAGTTTTAGGAAGTTCTCATTGACTATTTGAATAGACTTTCTGTTCCCGTCCACCTTTTTTCTTCTTATGATATACCCATTATTCATAGATATATATTTCTTCTGATGGAGTCTGCTTTTTTTTTTTTTTTTTTTTTTGGTATGTGCCCCTAGCAGGAACCGATCCTGGGACTCTGGTCCGCAGGCCAATGCTCCAACTGCTGAGCCAAACCAGCCAGGGCCTGGAGTCTGTTTTTGTAGTGTTCTTTCTTTCTTTCTTTACTCTCAAGTCTCTCACTTCTTCCATCTGTATTATTTTTAGATTTCTATCTTTGATATCACCAATTTTTGCCTTCATCTGGTCAGCTTTATTTTCTAAGTTTGCTAGTTCATTTTTCATCTGTTTCATGGCGCTCTTCATCTCCAGGATTTCTATTTGCTTCTTTTTTAAAGTTTTAATTTCTTTGTTAAAAGTACTTATTTTGTTTACTTTACTTCTGGTTCCTTAAACTGACTATCTGTGTTTTCTTGTATCTCACTGAATTTTTTTTAGAACAACAATTTTGAATTCTCTGTCATTTAAATCACATATTTCCATGTCTTTAAACTTATTTTATAGAGATTTTAAAATTTTTCTTCCTGAGCTTCCTTTTTACCTTGGTTATTCCTGGTGTTTGATGGATTTTTTTTTTAATGTCTAAGCATCTGTGGAAATGAGATTATTGAGACTGGCACTTCTCTTTTAGGTTGCTGAGAAGTTTTGCTTTTGTTTTTTTATTGGTGGCACTGAAGCATAGTTTTTGTTTGTTTGTTTGTTTGTTTGTTTTTTCCAATTCTCTTACCCTGCTCTGGCTTCTGGAGTCTCTGTGGGTCAATGGAAAATTCCTATATTACCTGAGGAAGTGGGCATCTCTTCTCTGACCAGTTCGTCTTGGTCTCAGGGCACCACCCCTGTGAAAGAATGTGTTCCACAGTGGGATTCCAAGCCTGTGAAATCCCAACAGTGTTCCTTGCAGCCAGGTGGTACGAGCAGTGTGGCATGATGGATGGGGGTGGCATAAACTGGGAGAAGCTGGCTGGTGCGTTTGCGACTTTGTCTCCTCTCAGTAATGGTGACTGTAAACTTCTGTTTCTTCACATCATTTTTCTTCTATGTGTGTCTATGTCCAAATTTCCACTTTTTGCAGAAACACCAGTAATATTTCATTTTGCATCTACCCTACTTAAATGTGACCTCATCATAGCAAATTACATCTTCAATTATTCTATTTTCAAATAAGATCACATTGTGAAGTATTGGGGGTTGAGAATTCAACATATGAGTTTTTATGGGGAATGCACATCAACGTAAAACACTCTCCATCCATCTTCTAAACATGGTGGAAGAGGTCTTTCATTTGGTACTTCCAGGTGATACATTGGTATCAACACCAGTGTTATAGGGGATAGCTTTTAGATCCATAACAAATTATTAATTTTTTTTTCTTTATTCATTTTTAGAGAGAGAGGAAGGGAGAGAGAGATAGAAACATCGGTGAGAGAGAACATCGATTGGCCACCTCCTGCATGTTCCCCACTGGGGATTTGGCCCACAACCTGGGCATGTGCCCTGACCAGGAATCAAACTGGTGACCCCTTGGTGCATGGGTCAACGCTCAACTACTGAGCCACACCAGCCAGGCAATAAACTCTTTTAGAGTATCAAATTTATATTATTATTATCAACATTATAAAAATCCATTTTAACTTCTTTTACATATTAACTTAATTAGTTATTTTTAACCCAATACTTCTCGACTTAGGGACATCTAGATATCTTTAGTACATTTTCTTTTTACCAGATTGTTAGCAACTTCATTCTGAACTATCTGCATTTACTAACATACCACCTCCACTAATCCCCAGCTCATGTGCATGTGCACTATGGTGTGAGTGAAGTCAGAAGTACAAAGTGATTAACTTTTTTTTTTGGTCTTAAAGAGGATTTTTTCTTTTTATTAATTAATTTTTGTTACAGATGTTTCTCCTTTTTCCCCCACTGATTCACCCCTCCCCCTCCCTCCCTGCCCTGTCCCCAGTTTGTTGTCCATGTCCACTGTTCATGCATACATGCATATAAGTTCTGTGGTTTATCTCTCCCCCACCACTTTAGGGGATTGTCAGTCTGTACCCCACTTCCACGTCTCTGGGACTACCCCATTCCTCAGACTGTTATGTTCATTATATTCCACAAATAAGCGAGATCATATGAAACTTGTCTTTCTCTGTTTGGCTTGTTTCACTTAGGATGATACTTTCCAGGTCCCTCCATGTAGTCTCAAAGGATAAGAGATCTTTCTTTCTTACAGCTGCATAGTACTCCATTGTGTATATGTACCACAGCGTTTTTATCCATTCGTCTACTTAGTGTCCATTTTTTTTATCCCTACCCGAGAAAATTTTCTCATTTATCTTCAGATAGAGCAGGAGGGAGAGAGGGAGGAAGAGACAGAGAAAGAAACATTGTTGCGAGAGAGACACATGGACTGGCTGCCAACCACACAACCCCAACCAGGGCCAGGGACAAACTGCAACCGAGATACGTGCCCAGTGGGAACCAAACCTGGGTCTCTCTGGTCCGCGGGCTGATGCTCTAACTGCTGAGTCAAACCAACCAGGGCAGTATACGTTTTTGATGCATAGACACAGACCTTAATCATTAGTGATACTACATTCAGTATATATTGAGCTCACTCCCACATGCCCTCCCAATCAGGAGTTTGTAATCTGACATGCAAATAAAATATTTAAATTCACTCTTCATTAAACCATCAGCAGGACCCAAAGCTAATTTTTTTGCAAATAAATTTCAAGAAGAATTCCTAAACGAAATGTTGAAATACTTTTTCCCTCTTAAATAAGAAAATATTTTAAAATGAACACTATTTTGGCAAAAGAAATGAGAGCAATTGCATGAAATAAAATAAAAAATAGTCACACAATCTTATGTCTCAGTTGCAGAAAATAATTTTGAGTTGTGCCTAGAAGGAATGTAAATTGATTTTGCTATTTCACTTTACACAATGTGACTGGAAACTTTATGATTATCTATTGTTTATCTAATGCTGCCATCTAGTGAACATATAAAGCTTGAGAATATAGTTTCTTCTAGGTATCGCAGTGTTTATTAAAGATTTTACACACAAAAACAAGTCTTTAAAAACATAATGGTATATTGCCCAGCCAGTGTGGCTTAGTGGTTGAGCATCAACCCACAGATCAAGAGGTGGTTGCTGGTTCAATTCCTGGTCAGGGCACATGCCCAGGTTGGGGGCTTGATCCCCAGCAGGGGGCATGCAGGGGGTGTGCAGGGGATGTGCAGGTGGCAGCCGATCCATGTTTCTCTCTCATCAATGTTTCTATTTCTCTCTCCCTTCCTCTCTCTCTAAAAAAATAAAAACATTTTAAAAAAGATTATTTTATATATTTTATCTTGTAAATGAAAGGTAAGAAAAGAATTTTGAGTCCAAAATATAAATGACATAACTGAGTTAATTTTGAGAAAAATCACCTTTATAATGTAATATTATTTTTTACTCTAGCTGTTTATTTATCTTGAATTCAATTTTAGTTGACACTTTTTTAAAAATACATCGAGGGTTTCTACTTCATAAAAGGAGGTTGATTTTTGTGCTGTCCTGAATATGAAATGACTTTTGTATATTTATATAAACAATAATTAAATCATGTAAGCCTAATATGCTATATGTAAAGTGTAAGTATTGTAAGCACACCTTTTGAAGCATATATTTGACTTTATTATAGATATAGCTGATTCTTACTGTTGGCTATAAAAAGCATACTGCAGTTGTTAATATTTGTAGTTAACTGCTGTTTATGTAATTGTTGCACTTACTCAATTTTATATGGGCAAATGAATTGGCTATATTTGCTTTAGTTAATTACATTTATAACACATTGGATCTACAGCAACTAAAATTCACTGTAGCATGCAACCAAACAACATAGTTGTAACTAATATCATCTTATTATTTAGTACTTCTCCTTGGGTAACATTTTTCTAGTTAAACTATAGCATTGTACAGTGGCATAATTATGGGTAAATTACCGGCAGGCAGTTACAGGTTTGAATCTTGGATCTACATAGTTGCAAAGTTCATATGAGCTAACAGCACCTTAAATTCACTGTACTTGAAACCATGAAAATGCAAAAGGTCCCCAAAGAATTGAACTAGGGCATCCTGACATATATCACATATTTCTCCTAGGTTCATTAATTCTATTTTTTAAAAAAAAGGTTTAATTCTCCAGCCAAATATTAGTTATTTGTATATACTATAGCTACTAGAGTATATGGAACATAAGATAGGTACACAATACATGTTTTCATTCTCAAATTTTATATGGAAAGCCATTTAACTATATAAAGCCTAAATAGCCCTGGCCAGTTTGGCTCAGCGGTTAGAGTGTCAGCCTGTGGTCCAGAGAGGCCCGGGTTCGGTTCCCGCTGGGGGCATGTACCTCAGTTGCAGTTTGTCCCCGGCCCTGGTTGGGTCGTGTGGGTGGCGACCACTCGATGTGTCCCTTTCACGTCGATGTTTCTCTCTCTCTCTCTCCCTCCCACTCTATCTGAACAAAATATCAAAAAATGTCCTCGGGTGAGGACTAAAAAATAAATAAATTAATTAATTAATTAATTAAGCCTAAATATTAGAGCAGTGTTAACAACAAAACTGATAAAAAATTCCAAACCAGTGTGCTGATAAATTTTTAACCATCAGTTTTTTTGGAGGGTGCAAAAGCTTTGATTTGTAACATTTTAAGATTTTTTAGTGAAATACCACCATGGTGATTTCAAGCTAACTGGCTTGCACAAATCCAAAACATTTAAAACTGGCCCTTGTGAGTAAGAGCAAACCAGCTCCAGCACAACAACGCTGCTTCCACTTGGACGTCTTTCTGTCATTTTATTTTTTCATTAGTATTGTATGTTGTCCAGAGTCTCCGAATCAAAATGCTACAGTTATTGCGGTGACTATGATAAGTTGGCACTAAACATTGATTCCTCCATCTTTTTATAATGACACAGGTTGGGAAACTAACAGTGTGGTGATTGCAGGGGGCGTGGAGGAGGTTATAGGGAAGATCAATGGTGATGGACAGAGACTTGGGGATGATAAACACAATACAGTGTGCAGATGATTTTGTCACCCCAATAATTTTCATAAAATGGAAAAAATATACCTCGCTGCTAGAGTTTAGACAGTGACGATGTTTGGCTCATCAAGAGCATCTGCCTGAGATGAGAAAGCAAAAGCGTCCTGTTTCTCTCTTGCAGAGCTAGCAGAGGTCCCAGTATTAGGTTACCAGCTTCCTGGTTATCCAGACAGCTGAGGTTTAGGGCTTCCATTCTTCTCTTGGTGTAGCCCTGTTATTGTGTAACTTAACCAAAAGGTTCCTGACTCAAAACTTCCCATTTATCTTGGCAGTCTAAATAGAAACCTTCCCCTGAAGCTCTTTCGTGATTGGACCTCCGAGGTTTGTTTGCCTCCATACGTCAAAGCCCAATCAAAAGCCACCGGAAGTTTGCAGCATAGAAAGTAAGGGTTTGCTAGTTGAGAAAATGGTGCCAAGCTCAGAGTCACAGGTAGTAAGTCCTCAAGCATCAGGCAACCTGATGGCATTTAGGGGTGGGTTATATAGCAGAAAAATAATTATTCATGGTGACTAAGGGAGATAGGATTGTGGTCTCTACTGATTGGCTGGTTCTAGGGTAGGGGGTAGTTGATCATTGTATCTACTCCTGATGTTGACCATGACATTGCTTCACCTGGTTTCATTGCATTGCTGAAATACAAATGAGCCTTAGATGATCTTTAGTTTCATTGAAACTCTGTCTCTGTGGTCAGTAGACCCAAGATTTTATTTCTAAGATTGTTTACATAATTTTTTCTCTATTGACTTTAGAGAGAAAGGAAAGGAGAGGGAGAGAGAGAGAGAAACATTGAGGAGAGAGAACATCGATTGGTGGCCTCCTACACGCACCCCACTGGGGATCGGGCCCACAATCTAGGCTTGTGCCCTGACAGGAATGGAACCAGTGACTTCCTGGTGCATGGGTCGATGCTCAACCACTGAGCCACACTGGTCAGGCTGTTCCTAAGATTATTTAATGCTGACCAGGACCTAATTGTCCCGAGGGTTTAATGTTTAAGGGAGTGGACCTGCAAGGGAGAAAGAGGCAGGTGAGTCAGGGTGCTGGATGTGGCCAGTTTGAATCAAAGAAAAGAAAGGAGAAAAGGTCATATTAAAGAAATAAAGTTTCTGTGTAGGTGCACCTTGAAAATACTATACTTATTTATGTCTTTATATTTTCGCTTAACTTTCTTAATTGTATATTCCCCTTCAGTTACTGACTTATTTCTCTGTTCCCCATTACATCTAAGACTTTTAACATATACACACTTTTCTATGCTTCTCTATCTACCATATGCATTCCTCAATTCACATTAATCTGCCTTTTTCTGTGACTATTCTATCAAAATTTATTTTTATAAGGTCACAATGATCTTTGTTTTAGCAAATCTAAAGGATACTTGCCAGTCCTCATACAAGAAAAATATGGTCTAATAATGAAGCCAAGGGTATGGCTGTAAAATCCTTTGTTAAGACCTGGAAATGATCTAAGGTAAGGTTTCAGTTTATAGTTCAGTATCATAAAAAGCCCTCTAAAGCATTTAAGGTTTTCCTCTTAGATCTGCTCCAACGGTGAAGTTTCCAGTAACTGTCAGGGTGTGTTTCTCAGTCATTTTAGTAGAAGCTCAAAGTAGAGAGTGCTTATCTTGAATAAATTTGTGGACAGTGCTTTAGTTTTATGAAGTGAACCCCAACAAGATTTATGTGAGTGTCTCAGAGTATCAAATAGAAGTATATTTGCAGAAACACTGCCAAATTGAATTGCAATGGTTAGAGATGTAGAAAATATAAAAAGACCTTTGATCTCCCCAAATTCTCCTGGTGGGAAGCAGAATGAGAAAATCACTCAACTCCAAATATATTTTTTGGATTTTGAGTTGGCTTCTGTAATAGGATGAGACTTTTAAGTGCCTTAGGACATAAAATTTTAGGTTGTATATTTTACATGCGAGAGGGACACATCTTTTTTTTGTTTTTTTGTTTTCACTCAGTTTTAAAATATGTCAACAAATTATCTAATACTCCTCCCTTCAAGGTGTGCAACCTGTTGTCCCTTCCTTTGCGTGTGTTCTGAACTTCATGAGTCACTTCTAATGAAGAGAATAAAATAGAATTGGTGGTAGATGGCTTCAGAGACTAAGCCAGAAAAGTCACTTGAATTTTCTTCTTGCTCTTTCTCTAAGAGTACTAGCTCTGGGGAAGTTACTGCCAGATTTTGAGAAGTTGCTCACAATGGAGACTGTCTTAGTCAGTTTGGAATGCTATAACAAAAATTCAGCTTACACAAAACATAAATCAATTTCACATAACTTTGGAAGCTGGGATGTCCAGAATCAAGATGCTAGCTGATTTGGTTTCTAATGAGAGTCCTTTTCCTGGTTATGTTTTCACCTGGTAGATGGGGGTTGGAAGGGAAGCCAGTGATCATACTATTTTCTTTCTTTCTTTTTGTTAATCCTCACCTGAGGATATTGTTCCATTGATTTTTTAGCTAGAGTGGAGGGGAAGGAGGGAGAAAGAGAGAGAGAAACATTGATGTGAGAGAGACACATCAACTGGTTGCCTCCCACAGGGGATCAAACCTGCAACCCAGGTGCATGCCCTTGACTGGGAATTGAACCCGAAACCCTCCAGTCTGCAGGTCAATGCTCTAACCGTTGAAACAAACTAGCCAGGGCGATCGCACTATTTTCTGTCTTTTCTTAATAATACCAATTTCTGTCCAGCCAGTGTAGCTCACTGGTTGAGCATCAACCCATGCACCAAGGGGTCCCGGTTCAATTCCCGGTCAGGACACATGTCCAGGTTGTGGCCCGATTCCCAGTGGGGGCATGCAGAAGGCAGCCAGTCAATGTTTTCTCTTATCAGTGTTTCTATCTCCCTCTCCCTTCCTCTCTCTCTAAAATCACTAAAGAAAAAAAAAAATGCCCCCACCCTTTTTCTGATTAACCCTCTCCTTCCCACTCTCACCCCCCTCCTGCCTTCCCTAGCCTAGTATCTGTATCCATTGGTTGTGCATACATGCATGTAAGTTCTTTGGCTTATCTCTCCTCCTACCTCCATCCCTATGATTTGTCAGTTCCCTACTTCCATGATTCTGGATCTCTTTTGGTCAACAGCTAATTTTGTTCATTATGTTCCACAAATAAGTGAGATCATGTGGTACTTGTCTTTCTCTGATTGGCTTATTTCGGTTAGCATAACACTCTCCAGGTCCCTTCATCTTGTCTCAAAGGGTAAAAGATCTCTGTTTCTTACAGCTACATAGTATTCCATTGTGTAAATGTACCACAGCTTTTTTATCCACTCATCTACTGATGGGCACTTGAGCTGTTTCCAGATCTTAGCAATTGTAAATAGTACTGCTATGAACATGGGGGTACATATATTCTTCCTGATTGGTGTTTCAGGCTTCTTAGGATAGATTCCTAAAAGTGAGATCACTGGGTCAAATGGAAGCTCAATTTTTAATTTTTTGAGGAAACACCATACTGTTTTCAATAGTGGCTGCACCAGTCTGTATTCCCAGCCCTCCTACATTTTCATCCTTAGGTGGGGAAGGATGACTAGAGGGAGCTAGAGGTGGATATTTTTTTTCCCACATGAGGAAGGCTAGAGCCAGCTGGAGGTGCATATTTTTCTTCCCTCCAGGTAGGCTGGGCTCTGGTAAAACCCTAGCAGGTTAGGTACTGGTAAATATAGATTCTCCTGAAGGTTGGCCTTATTAAGAAGAACAGAATACATTGGTATTTAAAGATGGTTCCTTTTCCTCTTCCCTTGCCAGAAGCATGAGAGAAGTTTTCCCCTTGATATTCTCTGTGAGGACCTTATAAAGTTTCTGGAGGTAAAACTCTCAGAAGTCTAGGGCCCCTGTAATTGGTTCCACCTGGATTTGTTTAAACTCTCAGACTTGTTTACACTGAGCCTCCAGTAATTCCTCAATTACACTTCAGGTTTCCCTGGTATTTGTTCCCTTGGTGGTTTCTGCTCATGAGTCTCTGTCCAGTAATCTGTGACTCCCTGTATTCTTCCCTCTCTCTCTCCATTCATGGGGGCAGCAATTTGCCCTTTGTCCATACCTCCTTTATGGGTCTAAGAAAAGGTGTTTATTTTTCATTCTGTTCAGTTTGTATTTGCTGTAACAATGGAGTGGTGATATCCAAGCTACTTACATGCTGGACTAGAAACCAGAAATCAATTTAAAGCATTTTTAATTAAAGTTTAAAGAGCAAAGGTGTCATGAAAAATGTAGACTTGTGTCTTTGCATGACACTTTTTAGACAATGTCATTGTGCATAGTTGAAATTCTTGTTGATCAAATTCAAGAATATGAAATTCAGTAAATTTTTCCTCCAAACCATGTTATTTGGGTTTACTGGCCACATGCATGTACCTTGCACACAATTATTTAATGAAATTTGGTTTAACTAAATTTTTCTAATAAATACTTACATTGACATTTAGGGCCCAAGGTTAGTGACTAATATTAACTGAAATTAAAAATGAATCCATTTTTTTCCTTTTTGCAACTTTTAGTCATAATCTGTGTACTAGTGATGTTGATTGAATTACATTTGCAATAGCCATTAAAAGAATATTAAATCAACCAGCTTTTCTTAGCATTGTATTTAGTGATTATTATAGATATAAATCCTAGGAGACTGTATTACCACTCCACAGATGAAAATGTCACTAGAATTGAGATAATAGTGTAGAACTATTTTCCCTGAAATGACCTGTGTTTAGTCATGAATGAAATGTTTGAAACATTGAGATAGATATACATGGACAAGTCAAAAGCAAAGTAGAACTCAGACTATTTAAATGTTATAAATTAAGATAGGCAGTTCTGATTTTGTCTTTTGCTTTTATTTACCTCTCAGCAGGCTGCAACTTATCTGGATTCTGGCTCTTTTAAAATTAGCCTTAGAACATTATAGGTGTTGAAATTTTTGTCTTCAATCATAATCTCAGAGCTGTGTTGAGACATGAAAATAAAGATGGAAGGAAAGTCCTAAAATTAAAATTGAACAAAACTAGATCATCACTATATGGGATAGTATAATTCTAACCTGGAAAACCTTGTATTCTCAACTTCTGAAAACTACTTAGAAATAACTAGCCATTTTATAATTTTCTGCTGCTACATCTATTTAAAATGCCAGAACAGACATTTATAGCACAGAATATAAAGGGTATACATACATGTTGAAGGCTTGGCCAAGACTCCTGGTTGATGATGGTAGTTAAAGTGCATACTAAATATGACCCAAATACTGAAAGATGAATTCACACAGAAAGAGCTATGCTTTATATATAGGATCAAATAATATTTAAATTACAAAGAAAACCACGTTTATACACAAACTCTGAGCTCATGTCTGTATAACTATTTCTTACCCAGAGGAAACTGCAGGCCCAACTTTTAGGCTTCAGAGAGAAGGAAATCGCTAAGAAATATTGTTGCTTTGAGAAAAAAAAAAAGGTATAATTGAGGTCCTCAAGATGATAAACTCCTGTGTTTAAGAAAATGTTTCTATCTGATGGAGTTGAAGTTACAAATGAATGGGAAACATTAGATTTCATTTCTAATGCCATAAATACTTGTAGACACCCTGTTGAATGTTACAGTATCTTCATGCATTCTAGGAAAAGGTTGTGACACTAAATACATTAAAAAAGCAAAGACCTCTCTACTCAAGTTTACATATTGTTTATTTTACTTCCTTTGATTCCTCCATTAAATGGGTATTTTCTAATATCGCTAGGCAGTATTCAGGAATCCAAGTTATTTTTTATGTCAACTGAGTGTTTCAAACTGAGCCATGGGTGAATTTCAGGTTATAAATTGTTGCTATTTTAACTTATTTTTAATAAATGTTATTAAATGTTGTTCTAATGATGAAACTTTTAAAACCTTAATCTTTCATGATCAAGTTGTTGAAGCAATTTATAAGTATGTTTTTAGACAGAAAAACAGCGAAAAGTGCAGTCCTAACACACGAAAGGTACACTCTTAGAGGTGGATGGTAGAAGTACTCTATAAATGGAGATGTTAACAAGCATGCTCTCATAGAATTCCAGAATTGAGTCAACAAGAAGCATGTAGATAACTGTTTTATGTTCTCTAACTTCATTTTCTTCATGTCAGTAATGAATTTAAATAGCCTTTGGATATATTGTTACATTTGTTAAAACATGTTTCTCTACAATCTACCTTAAAGTTGGTTAAAAATAAAGTTTTTAATTTGAAAGCACTGAAACCAGTATCAATAATATAGTTTATAAACGGAAGTGAATGCTTATTTTTTAAATAATAGTTTATTGATTTTTAAAGAGAGGAAAGGAGAGAGAGAGAGAGAGAGAGAGAGAGAGAGAGACATATCAATGTGAGAGTTCAACATTGATTGGCAGCCCTCTGCATGCCCCT
The DNA here is from genome assembly GCF_014108415.1 of Molossus molossus. Lineage (NCBI taxonomy): Eukaryota > Metazoa > Chordata > Mammalia > Chiroptera > Molossidae > Molossus > Molossus molossus. The sequence goes on along the minus strand of NW_023425355.1, from coordinate 14,942,374 downwards.
CACCGTGTATCGCACTGGGAATCAAACCAGCAACCTTTTGGTGCACAGGACTACACTCAGTGGAGTCACGCCAACCTCTTTTTTTTAGTGACACTTTGTAAAGATTTGATCCTTAAGAAATATTTTAATATGTGATTTGTTACACTCTTTTGTTTACCTGAGGAGAGGCATAGTGCTTAATTTATTTGATTCTACCCACAATTTAGAAGAGTCATAGAATGGCATTAGCATTACAAATAGACATTCTTTCACAAAATGATAAAGAAGCTTACAATTTCATTTTGCCAAACGTCATAAGATTTTATAAAGAAACCATATGGGCTTCATTCAAGAAATTAATTAGAAACATCAAAAGCAGTACTCACAGAAAGCTTTTAAGTTGTCTTGGATAGAACGTTGCCTCGTACTTGGCTGAACCCATTGTTGCAATAAATTAGTTACCAATTTTATATACACATAATATACTCATATAAAACATAACCTTATATAAATGTATATATGTATGCACATACCTTACATATTCCCAAAAGGGATTTATGAGTGTATTACTCTTTTTTTCCCCTGTTTTTAAAATCATTATAACTAAGTAAAGCAAGGAAAAATGAAAAATAAACAAGATTGTTATTTATGAGCAATATTGTTTGGAATATATATTTGTTGTTTTGAGAAAAAAATATTTCTGTAACTAAAATTTGATTCAGAAGTGAAAAATAGACTTTAAAATATAATCTACTTTGTTTTAGTGACACATTTCTAAAATACATTCCAGAGATTCATATAATAAAAGGAGATAAAAGTGTCTATTTTAATTTCTAAAGAGGATAAAGGTGTTTATTTTCACATTAAACAGTGAATAAATAAAATAATCTTTTGTAACTGTTTCTCCTATAAATTTTAAAGAGCTTTTTAATCTATTATGGAGTAAATATATATAGTGGTTAGTGAAGATCAGTAATCATTCTCATGAGTTACTCATTTTTTAATCACTCAGCTGGACCTTGCTAATTTCATGATGATATTGACCATGATATAATTTTAAATTATTTTATTTATTATTTGTATAATACTTAATTTATATGCATAAAGAACATTGATATTGAAATGCCAGATAATTAGACTCAAAATGATAATTCATGTAATTCAAGATGACCTTCATTAAATCCAAAAATTCATTAATCTGGTCAAAATCATACATGAGACTTCCAGTCAAGATGGCGGTGTAGGTAAACACGGTATCACGTCCTCCCACAACCACATCAAAGTTACAACTAAACTACAGAACAACCATCATTCAAAACTGCCTGAAATCAAGCTGAATGGAAGTCCTACAACTACGGAATTAAAGAAGCAGCCCCATCGAGACTGGTAGGAGGGGCAGAGGCACGAAGGGCTGGTCCCACACCCACATGTGGCGGATAAAAATCAGGAGGATACCTCGGCTGGGAAGGTCCTCCCTGAGGACTGAGGGGTCCCCATCCCACACCAGGTGGCCTGCTCAGGGTTCCAGTGCCAGGAAGAGAAGTCCTCATAACTTCTGGCTGGAAAAAAAACCAGCAGGAACTGAGGCTCAGGGAGGCTGAGGCGGCTGGAGGCCCAGGCAGCTCCTTAAAGGGCCCGCGCACAGACTTATCAGACTCACTCCCTCTAAGCTTGGAGGGGAGGCAGCTCGAGGGGCACCAGAGACACACAGGGAAGAACTGAGCTGTTTGGCACTGGAGCGAGGGCTGAAGAGGGGGCTTTCTCCGGGAAAAACATGCTGTCAGAGGCCTTTGTTCCTTTGGTGAGCCCTTCCCTGGGGTGGCAGACAGCCGCCATATCGCCATATCTGGGACTTCAACAACCTGGCTCACACTGGTAGGCCCGCCCTGGTGACTCCCTGAGGCCCCGCCCCACCTAACTTTCAGGCCCACCCAAGCTGTTGCCAGTTGTTTAACCATAGGATTGGCCTGTCTTGGATCCTGCTTCAGGTTTTTCCTAAATTCTTTCAAACAAGCAGCATCTGGTCTCAGCTAGCCCCATACCTCTCGTTAAGTAATACACAGAAACAAACACAGGGAGGCAGCCAAAATGAGGAGACAAAGAAACAGGTCCCAAATGCAAGAACAGAACAAAAACCCAACAGAAGAACTAAGCGAAATGGAGATAAGCAACCTAACAGATGCTGAGTTCAAAATACTGCTTATAAGGATGCTCAATGAACTTAGTGAGAACCTCAGTGAACTTAGGGAGGGCCTCAAGAGCATAAAAAAGGACCAGTCAGAAATGATGGATGCACAGTCAGAAATGAAGGAGGCATTAACTGAAATAAAGAATAATTCACACAGATTCAATAGTAGAGTACGTAAATCCAAGAAGCAAACCATCGATTTGGAATATAAGGAAGCAAAAAACACCCAATCAGAACAGCAAAAAGAAAAAAGAATCCAAAAAAATGAGGATAGTGTAAGGAGCCTCTGGGACAACTTCAAGCGTGCCAACATTCGCATCTTGGGGATGCCAGAAGGAGAAGAGAGAGAACAAGAAATTGAAAGCCTGTTTGAAACAATAATGGCAGAAAACTTTCCTAACTTGGTGAAGGAAACGGACATACAAGTCCAGGAAGCACAGAGAGTCCCAAATAAGATGAACCCCAAGAGGCCCACACCAAGACACATCATCATCAAAATGCAAAAGGTTCAAGACAAAGACAGAATCTTAAAAGCAAGAGAAAGGCAGCTAGTTACCTACAAGGGAGTTCCCATAAGGCTGTCAGCTGATTTCTCAAAAGAAACTTTGCAGGCCAGAAGGGAGTGGCAAGAAATATTCAGAGTGATGAAAAGCAAGAACCTACAACCAAGATTACTCTATCCTGCAAAGCTGTCATTTAGAATCGATGGCCATATAAAGACTTTCCCAGACAAGAAAAAGTTAAAGGAGTTCATCACCACCAAACCGTTATTATATGACATGATGAAGGGTCTTTTTGAAGAAAAAGATAAAATATATGAACAAACAAAATAGCAATGAATACATATCTATCAACAATGGAATCTACAAACAAAATGAACAGTAGAACAGAAACATTCTCATAGATACAGAGAACATTTTGTTGGTTGCCAGATGGGAGGGGGTTGGGGGAATGGGTGAAAAAGGTGAAGGGATTAAGAAGTACAAATTCATTGCTAGACTGACAAACCTCAAAGGGAAAGGGGTTGGGGGGTGGGAAGAAATAAACCAAAGAACTTATATGCATAACCAATGGACACAGACAATAGTGTGGGAAAAGGCGGGAGGGGGGCAGGAGTGGGGAGGAGGGGGTCAATGGGGGAAAATGTGGAACATCTGTAATACATTCTACATTCAACAATAAAAATTAAAAATAAATAAATAAATTTTAAAAATCATACATGAAGCATAAAGGTATCTAGCAATTCAAAATCAATACAAAAATGTGTAAATGTATTGAAAAAGAAAATTAATTCCTTCTCAGTATTTTATTAAATTGAAATAAAAATGACTCCCTCCCATAACATGATAGATGGAGAGCTTAAAACTTACTCTTATAATCTTAAAATCTTATAACTAGGAAATAAAAATAATTCTATATAAATAAATAAATTTATTGTTTTAAATGCCAAATGAATAAATGCTGAATATCAAATTATAAAACAATTTTATTTATTTTTGGTGTATAGCAACATTGACTTTCTGTCTTTTTGTTAATATACATTCATCCCCAAACACGAACATGAGTTTCTTTTCTAAAAAGTAATATTTATACATACATAATTAATACAAATTAAAACAATGTGCTTGGTGCCTACTATGAAATGGCTTGGTCAGCATCCATTCCAACCTGCTGCATTCAGCAAGCAGGAATGAGTCAGAGGCAAAGAGAAGGTATGGTTCTTTCCTTTGAAACACACTGTTCTATTTACAAGGCTACACCTTGCCACAAGGTAGGCTGAGAAATATGTATTCAATATGAGAAGCCATATGCCCAGCTAAAAACTAGTTTCTATTTCAAATGAGAGGAGATTAGCTATTAGGAGACAATTTCTTATCTGTCATAGTGAATCGCTTGTTAAATGGGAAGAGGTGAAACTTGTTTTTAAATGCATCATATTTAAAATGTCTAAATGAACTTGGTAATAAAATCTTTGGTCTAAATTAATCTTTAATATTATTTCTTTATTATATACTGATCAAGACTTAAAAAGAGATATTTATGCATGTACACATAACCAATGGACATGGACAACAAAGCTGGGGACGGGGTGGGGGGGATGGGGAGGAGGGTGTCAATGGAGTAAAAAGGGAGAAACATCTGTAACAAAAATAAAATTAAAAAAAAATTCAAAAAAATAATATAAAAAGAGATATTTATTCATGTCCATACATGCATATAAGTTCTGTAGTTTATCTCTTCCCCCACCACCCCCTCTTCTGGGGATTGTCAGTCTGTACCCCACTTTAACATCTCTGGGACTACCCCATTCCTCAGACTGTTATGTTCATGATATTCCACAAATAAGTGAGATCATATGATACTTGTCTTTCTCTGTTTGGCTTGTTTCTCAACAAAGCTGCGGACAGGGCAGGGAGGGAAGGGGAGGGGGGAATCAGTGGGGGGGAAAGGAGAAACAACTGTAACAAAAATAGATTAATTAATTTTAAAAATAAAAATAAAAAGAGATATTTAATTTTTATATTTTTTACTTTCAAAAACTGAGTAATCACTTAATTCCTAAGACATTCTCAAGATTATGTGATTCTTGAGTCCAAAGCACATTTAAAGAGCTACTGATACTACTGTAATTAACTAATTATTAATAACAGGAAAGGAGCAAAGGGAAGGCCACATATTATAAGCATGTTGTTTAGACAGCTTCACCAGGTAGCTACAATTTTACACTCCCCAGGGATTTAACAAAGGGAAGGTAGACACATGCCCAGTGAAGTTGGGATGACTAAGGAAGGTGCTTGCTGTCAATCACATCTGGAAACAGAGGTCATTGGCCAGAATGGCAGTGGCCACAGCAAATGGGCAAAAATTTGGAACACTTAATTCCCTGAACAAAGAAATTCATGCTCTTGGGCTCTTGGGTCCTCTTGGTATGCTTGGCTCATGGCTCACACTGGCTCCCCTGCATTTGCCCACATAGCCCATGGCCATGTGGACCCCCACACACAATGGACTAGTGGACTGCAACTAACCTGATGCTTAATTGGACCCAGCTCGAACATGGAAAGGAAACTATAGACCAGTGGTTCTCAAGCTCCTAATGCCGTGATCCTTTAATACAGTTCCTCATGTTGTATGTGGATGTATCTGCATGTGGGCGGACCCGCCTGGAGACAGGCAGAGGAGCAGTGTCTTGGATCCTAAGACAAACGGAAATAATGTGTTTTCCGATGGTCTTAGGAGACCCCTGTGAAAGGATCGTTCGACCCCCAAAGGGGTCACAACCCACAGGTTGAGAACCACTGCTCTAGACACTGGCTTTGCTTCTAGCTCTATTGAAACCCCAGCTACACTTCTTCTATGACTAGACTTAGGTGTAATAGGACATCAGAAACAGGGGTTTAATTCCACACAAATAAAAATCACTTGTTCTCCTATACAAGTCTCAGAAAATTCTTTTTCTTGGGATGTTGTAAGAACTCCATCCCCAGCAGCACCCAGTGGGGAAGAGGACCCCCCATTTCATCCATATTACCACGAGTAGTTGAATTCAAAACACCTGATTCCAACACTTGACACACCTAATTTTGCCTTACTTTTAACAAGTAATATAACCCCTTTTGCCTCCTTTTTTTATGTAAAATAAAGGTAATGATATAACCATTATTGCAAATATTTATTTAAATGGTGCATATTAAATTACTTCCTAAAGAATATAATGTAATTTACAAATAAGATTATGTTATTAGTAGGGTTGCTATTAGGTGGCAAATAAAGAATTATCAGTTAAATATGAATTTCAGGTAAACAACTAATAAAGTTTTTATATAAGTATACGCCATGCAAATACTCTATTTGGCAGCCCTATCTTTTCTTGAACTACTTAAGAAAGGTAGGCCAATAATAATATCAACTATATACTTCTATATTTTATACTTTATAAGGCATTTTCAGATTCACCATTTTATTAGATTCTCACAACAAACTTGTGAGATCAGTATTGAAGATGTGTAAATACTACTGTAGAAGCTAAAAATATTACTTTTCCTCGCACTTTCTAAATTCTTCTGGTTTGGGCTAATAACCAAATTAACAGAGGCAGATTAACAGGAGAAAATCCAAGTTTAATACATGTGCATGGGAAATTCACATAGACATAAATCCATGAAAATTCCTAAGACAGTGAGGGAATATTGGGTACATAAGACATTTTGGACAAAGCAGAAAAGGGAGGTAACTGGGTATTAGATTTTAGAAGCCAAGCAGAAAAAGACAAATACCACATGATCTCACTTATATACGGAATATAATGAACATAACAGTCGGAGGAATACAATAGACCCAGAAACATGGAAGTAGGGCACAGACTGACATCCCTCAGAAGAGGGGGTGTGGGGGTGTGGGAAGAGATAAACCACAGAACTTATATGCATGTATGCATGACCAATAGACATGGACAACTAAGCCGGGGACAGGGTGGAGGGGGTGGGGTGGGAGGTGCCAATGGGGTAAAAAGGTAAAATATCTGTAACAAAAAAATAAATAAAAAAAAAGAGGTGAGAATGGAGATTTACAGGTAGTTGAGGAACAATGGACCACACACGTCAGGAAAATCCTTGCTGCGTCACTCAGCAACCATAGGCCACTGGGGTATGTAGGTAATAGGCCCCTGTCTGAAGGCCTCTTGTTTACCATTCTTAATTCAGATGAGGATAAAGCTGCATCCTAAACTCTTCTTTCTGGAGCAAGATTTCTTTGTCTGAATCTCTTGCGCAGGAAAGGTTGAAGGGTCAAAGGTTTTGAGTGCTTTGGTTCTTAATAAAAGCTAAAGATCAATATCCCCAAAAGCAGTTTTAGGGTGACAGGATTGTGGTCCCCTTCAATACCCACCCTCTTCCCTCTGGAAAAATAAAAATAAAAAAGCAGGAACTGAGACTCCAACAGTTGTATAGTGTATATCTAAAAGGGTCACCAAACTGTTTTTTTGTTTGTTTGTTTGTTTGTTTTTTAATCCTCACCCGAGGACATTTTTCCATTTTTTGTTCAGGTAGAGTGGGAGGGAGAGAGAGTAACAGAGAGAGAGAGAGAGAGAAATATCGATGTGAAGGGACACATCGAGTGGCTGCCACCTGCACAACCAACCAGGGCCGGGGACAAACCGCAACCGAGGTACATGCCCTCAGCGGGAACCGAACCCGGGTCTCTCCGGACCGCAGGCCGACGCTCTAACCGCTGAACCAAACCGGCCAGGGCCCAAACTGTTTTTTGAAAAGGGTCAGATAATTCACTGGGCTTTGTGGGTCACATAATGTCTCTATCACATGTTCATTTGCTTTTTACTTATAATTGCTTTGGTTTTTGTTAATCCTCACCCAAGAATATTTTTCCATTGATTTTTAGAGAGAGTGAAAGGGAGGGAGGGAGAGAAAGAGAGAAAAACATCGATGTGAGAGAGACTCATCAATTGGTTGCCCCCTGCACCTGCTCCACCTGGGACTGGGGAATCAAACCTGCAACCCAGGTGTATGCTCTCAGCCAGGAATCGAACCGGTGATCTTTCGTCTTTCGCTCTAATCACTGATCTACACGAGTCGGGACTATTTATAATCTTTTAAAAATACAAAAAAACGTTTACATTTTAGGCCTACAAAACCAGGCTGAGGGGGGCCAGGAGGAAGGGGGAAATGGAGAATGACAGCTTATGAGTAGGAGTTTCTTTTTGGAATGATGAAAATGTTCTAAATTTGTGGCAATGTTTGCAGAATCTGTAAAATTAACAAAACCCATTGAATTGTACACTTTAAAGTGTGACTTGCATGGTATGTGAATTATATATTAACAAAATTGTTCTAAAAGTAAATAATCTTAAGCAAGTGAAAAAAAAAAAAAAAGCTGAAGATAAGATTTGGTTCAGGGCTGCAGTTTGCCAACTGGTGGTCAGTGCTTCTCAAAATAGAGTTCCCAGCAGCAGCTGCAGCAGCAAATGAGAACATGTTAAAGCTATTACAGATGTCCCTCATTGTACCCTCCTTTACCCACCTCCACACAGCCCCTTCCCCCATTAAAAAAAAAAAAAAAAGCAAGACACCAAAGGAAAAAAAATGTGAGAAAAGGTTAGAATTGCCAAAACTCAGGCCCACCCCACATCCACTAATCAGAAACTCTGGGGTGGTGACTAGCAAACAGTATTTTAACAAATCCTGCAGATAATAGATGATTTCGATACACTCAAATTGTTGAGAAACACTGTTAACAATAATATGGAGTGTTGGGTTCCTTCACCGTTGATGGAAGAGATTCAATATTAGAAAAAATGGGAAGAATATTGAAGGAGGAGAGTAAAGTTTCCCATAACAGAATATTAAAGGTCCAATAGACACAAAACAGAAAAAAAGATAAAGAGAAACAATGTTCTTGTCCTTGTGAAGCTCATAGAAGATTGAAAGAAATATGCCAAAATTTAAAAAAAAATGTTTTTTATTGATTTTTTAGAGAGAGAGGAAGGGAGAGAGAGAGAAACATCAATGTGACAGAGAAATATCAATCAGCTGCCTCCAGCCCCCTACTGGGGATGGAGTCCACAACCCAGGCATGTGTCCTGAACAGGAATTGAACTGGGGCCTCTCAGTCCATGGGATGATGCTCAATCCACTGAGCCACACCAGCTGGACAAAGTATGGCAAAAATTTAACAAGAGGTAGAATACTCTATGTTGATAAGCCATGGATGGAGTCAGAGGAAAATAAATCCCATCAGAATAGGCCTCATAGGTCTAGTGAGAGGTGTGCAGAAGGATGAATAAGATTTCGACAAGCACAAATGAAGTGATGTTTATTTGCACGTTTGCATTCCCTTCTTAAAAATGCCTCTTTTCTTCTTTTGATAATAGATTCAGGGGAGAATAAACAGAATCAAATATCTAACAAAAACTGCTATGACATTTGCCTTTCATTCTAAGCATATTTATAATCTCTCTGGTAAATGGAGTTGACACAGAAGTGCTCAATTAATAGCTTCCCTAAGGTTTTGTTTTCCTTTGAAACCATCTTTTTTTCTCTCTCTCTTTCTGTGTGTGTGTGTGTGTGTGTGTGTGTGTGTGCGTGCATATATATGCAAGGCCGTTTCCATACACTGTTAACCCAACTTCCAGCCAATCTAGACATTGATGTGGTCAGCCCCCTATTTCTTACCTACCTCTCGTTGCAAACTCATCTGTTCTCCCAAGTTAGTTCTGCTTGCATTACCCACTTCCTATTAGCATTTTTATCCCTACCCTCCACCTCCTATTCCAGAGGACTTTACAAAACACTTGTGGGTCAACTTGAGAACTTAACCCCATCTCATTTTCCCACTATCTCCCAGCAGACCACAGCTGAAATTTATAGTACGCTTTATAATGATCAGACTCCTAATACCACATATCTTTAGAAAATCACCCTCTGTTTTTCAGTGATGTTATTCTTCATCTTCAAACATGCAGTGTTTTAAAGTGTATTTTGATAAATCCTGTTTTATTTTAAATTCCTAGAGAAGAACGTTTCTTGCATCTTTGAGAATTATATAAATAATGACTTTTCTTAGGTAAAATGAACAACTAAGATTTTTGTCATGGGTTTGGCAAGCCCTTGAATAGAAAAAAAAAAATGCATAAATGAATATAAAGAACCATGAGTGAATGCAAGATTCCTAAGTTATATCCCCCTTCCATATTTTCAGTTTATGTAGAGTATCTTAAATACTTTTGTTTTCTGTCCATAGTCTAATGGGTAAGAATAAAATAATGCACAATTTGTACACATAATATATTTAGTAACACCATAATTTAAAATTAACAACAGATCCAGGATCATATTTTTTAAATATGTTTTTTATTGATTTTTTAGAGAGAGAGAAAGGGGGAGAGAGATAGAAACATCAATGTGAGAGAGTAACATCAATGGGCTGTCTCCTGCACACCCCCTACTGGAGATTGAACCCAGGCATGTGCCCTGACTGGGAATTGAACCTGGACTTCTCAGTCCATGGGACAACGCACCGGCCAGGCTAGCACCATATTTTAATGGCATATTTTAGGTCTCATAACCCAGTAGCTTAGATAATGACTTGCAAGTTTAATGTGTAAACCTCAAACATTTTAATAGATCTTATTTTAAAATGACTTTATAAGGTGAAACATAAAAAATGGGATATAAAACCACACATACAGTGTAACACTAATATATATATATACATATATATATGTATATATATATACACACACACACATATATAATACAAAAATCTATAAGTAAATAAAATAAGTCAACTTGGTATAAGTAAGGTGATTTTATTTTACTTATGCTTTTTTTTGTATTTTATAATAAGATATTATTATACATGCTTTATTGCTTCTGTTAACTCAAGAAATGAGAATTTTTTAAAAGTAATCTTTTTATGTCAATTATATCTAAATAAAAGTAATCTTAAATATAAATATATAAAAACTTAGAACAGCTTTTTTCCCCCCCACACACATATATTCATGGCAATATCAAAATAGAATACTGAATTATGATATAGCTGAAAAGAATGGTCCTAGGTTTCAGGGGCTATCTTAATGGGAACAACATTTATTTCAGGGTTTTAATAGGTGGTAACTTAGTTTCACTACAATGAAAAAGCCAGGTCAAACACAATCTTTTTGTGCAATTGTATTACATGATATATAAATACAGTCCCACGGAATGGAAATAATATTCTATTTGTTGCTACATGATAAATTCTTGTGTAAATCTAATTAAAGTGAAGACAGATGGAAGAATAGATTTTGTAAATTGCTGCCACGGAAATGGTGTCAATGTATTTGAATTTGGAATACAGCAGAGATCTTAAAGCAAGATATAATAGTCCAGGAGCCTCCTGGATTGCCAGTGTTTTCACTGGAGTTCTGTGTTATTGTTCCCCCCTTCTCTCTCAAGAAGTAACTCTTGTCCTTGTTGGTTTGGCTCAGCGGTTAGAGCATCAGCCTGTGGTCCAGAGAGACCCGGGTTTGGTTCCCGCTAAGGGCACGTACCTTGGTTGCAGTTTGTCCCCGGCCCTGGTTAGGTCGTGCGGGTGGCAGCCACTCAATGTGTCCCTTTCACGTCGATGTTTCTCTCTCTCTCTCTCTCTCTCTCTCTCTCTCTCTCTCTCTCTCTCCTGCTCTCTCCCTCCCACTCTATCTGAACAAAAAAATGGAAAAATCTCCTCCAGTGAGGATAAAAAAAAAATGAGGTAACTCTTAAGACAATTTTTCTTCCCCACCCCTCCTTCCACCCCCAACACCAACATACATATAAGCCCATGATCCACTCACAATATGTCTGTTTTCAGAATTATTATTTATTCATGGATGTGAGATAGATTCCTGTGGTAATTGTAAAGTTTGCCTTTTATTCTGTAAACTCCTTGAGGAAAAGAACTATGTCTTATCTACCTCTTGTTATTACTTTTTATATACAAATATACATATGCATTGATTTGCACCTAGTAGATAGTCAATAAATGAATAGTGAATGAATGATTGCTAAGTTTTCTTCACGATTTGTGGCAGGCCTAGACATAAACAGAAAAGCCTTCCATAGGAGTTGAAGTTGTTTCATTAATAGTACCTTCTAACTTGGCTCATTATAGTAATACCAAAATTCCTAATTAGTTTTCACTGTATAGTAAGACAGCTTGTAATGAAATATACATTTAAAAGTGTGGCTATTTCTATGACTTCACTAAACTCAGCATGTCTCACAGGAAAGCTTTAGTTGAGCTAGTCAGATTTTTGGACTGTGTTGTAATTTATGCCATTAGAAAATTTGCATTAACACAGTGAGCTACTGCTAAGTGCTAAGGTCAGTTTTCATACTTCAGCTGAAATGAAAGAATTTTATTGCTTTTCATAGTCATGCTGCAGTGAAAAGGTTTCTTTATGACGCCACAGACAATTAATTGAGGTACATTACCTAGAAACTTAAAAAGGTCATACATGGAAGATAATCGACAGCTCATAATCCCTATTACTGATTACTAAAATGAAAATTAGTGTTCTTCAGTTTCCTTTGTGTAGCATAAATCTTCTTTAGATTTGAATTACATTTTCATTTGCTTACACTCTTAAAAGTTAAATGCTTAATTTACTCCTTCGAGAAATGTCAATACAACTTTAAAAACTGCACATCTGCATCCATCTGGTGTGACTCGGTAGATTGAGCATCGTTCCATTGACTGAGAGGTCACTGGTTGGATTCCTAGTCAGGGTACATCACCGGATTGCAGGCTCGATCCCCAGTAGGGGTCGTGCAGGAGGTAGCTGATGGATGTTTCTCTCTCACATAGATGTTTCTATCTCTCTCCCTCTTCCTCTTTATCTAAAAAAATCAATAAAAACATACTAAGAATTTTTAAACTGTACATCTGCATTCATAAAAAATTCTATTAGGTTGCAATTAAATTTGTATAATACACACAAAAATACATTATAATTTGTAGCTGGCTTATTTGATGATTTTTTTACCTTTCTTTACCTACCAGGAATCATGCACTTTGCTATATGACCCTACCACAAAAGGAGGGAGAGCATAAGAAAAGCCAATTTTTGAAATAGATGCAATGAGAAAGATCCAATAAACATATATTATAGAGAATATTATTTAACATGGGCAACAAATCTTATTGTAAACAGATAATTTATAGATTTTTGAAATATTGAAACCAGAAAACTCATTGTTCATGCTACCTGTCACTACCAGAACCAGTAAGTAGGGACGAGGATTGAATCTTTATGGGCACTTTATTCACATGGCCAGCAATCTGAGAAGACTGCAGATTATGCGCCCCGAAGACTGTCTTTCATATCATCTCAAGCCGACCTTTTTCATAAGGAGAAGAAAAGTGCAGGTAAAGGGTTTGGAATTCAAGAGAAAGTAGGTAAAGGGTTTGGAATTCAGTGAAAAGTTTAGTTAGATAAAAGCTGCAGTCCAGTGATTTTCCTAGCATCCCTTCATCTGCTGACCAGTGATTCTCTGCGTCCTGGGTGGTAGACATAGTCTCCCTGGAGCACAGTGGCTCAGATACCATCTTGGTGGGTTGTAGTCCTCCTGGGGCACAAAAGTCAAATTGCTTGAGGGTTTCCTGGAGTCAGAGTAGGTCCAGTCATACATTTTAGTTCCTGGAACAATAGCTTTCTATATGTGTAAATTACCAAGCCTATTAACTATATATCTAAAGTTAAAAAATTTTAACTTCTTAAGTTACCCATCAATATCAGACCAATTATTTCACTTTTAACATATATGATTTGGGGAGTGGAATTACTTATGTCTGCTTTGCAAACATGCAGTGGTAGCAAAGAGTGTAGGGGGAAATCATCACACTATGTCAGTGGAGGAAGGCAGAATTGCCTGATTCTGGTCCTACTTTCCAAATCCCATTGATATGTCCTATAAAGTCTTAGAGGGCAGAGACACTTCTCTTTCCTAGCTTCAATAAAATTACACATGAATGAGCTTCTGCCTACATAGAACCAAAGTTGTTCTGCTGTGAATCCAAAACTGCTGTGCTCACAGGATATCACAGTGCATTTTGAAGGGCTTTACGAGTCTGTTTCCAAAGTGAAATTGAGGAATCTTTCGGCTGAAAAACAGTCATTGAAATTCATGCAGGAGATGAACACAGAAGGTGTGCAGCAACCACTTAGAGATCTAGAGTATATATTCAGGAAGGATAAATTATGCTTCTACAGTGAGGTATCGTTTCCTGGGAAAAAAGGTTGACATTCTTTCTCACATTTAAATAGCTAAATCTTCTCACTTTTTCAGTGTTTCTCAAAAATGAAAGTGCCTGTGAACCACCTGGGTTTTTTTAAAACTGTAGATTCCGATTCAGCATGTCTAGGGTAGGGCCTGGGTCCTGTTTTTTGTTGTTGTTGTTGTTGTTGTTGTTGCATTTTGGAAGATATTTTATATATAATAGAGAGCACCTAAAATATCTTAACCAAATAATGACCACATTTGGAAGATTTCTCAGTCTTCTGGAATGTCTCTTAGGCTCTGGCTAAATCACCCCTCCCAGAATTCAGCAGCTTTACCCAACATAAGGTGTTGTGGGAAAGGCCCAGGACTGGATGCTGGGAGATCGGTGTCCTGCTCCTAAACCTTGAATGGTTTCACCGTTTAACCCTAGGCAAGTAACTGGACTCTTTTTTTCTAACAAGCTCCCAGGTAATGTTGATGCTGCTGGTTTGAGGACCTCAGTTTCAGCAGCAGACCTCTAGAAAAGAAACATTGTACATTATGCCTTATGAGTATGAGTGCAGCAGTGGTTAACAATCCCAGTTACACATTAGAATCACTTGTGGAACTTTTTCTTTTCTTTTTTTTGTTATCCTCACCCGAGGACATTTTTCCATTTTTTGTTCAGATAGGGTGGGAGGGAGAGAGAGAAAGAGAGAAACATCGACATGAAAGGGACACATCGAGTGGCTGCCACCTGCATGACCAACCAGGGCCAGGGACAAACTGCAACCAAGGTACGTGCCCTTAGCAGGAACCGAACCCGGGTGCCTTGGGACCGCAGGCCAACGCTCTAAGTGCTGACCCAAACTGGCCAGGGCACTTGTGGAACTTTTCCATACATACATTTGCTAAGGCTCCAATTCAGACCTCTTGAATCAGAATTTCCAAAGATAGTGTCTTCCTATCTATTTATTAAAGAAGCTCCCCAAATCAAGTTATTTTGTTGTTTCTAGGCAAAAGGTTGCATGCTATATATAATTAGAATTGTATTTTAATAATTTACATATTTTTCTGTTTTTTTTTAATCCTCACCTGAGGACGTTTTTTCCATTTTTTGTTCAGATAGAGTGGGAGAGAGAGACAAAGAGAGAGAGAGAGAGAGAGAGAGAGAGAGAGAGAGAGAGAGAAATTGATGTGAAAGGGACACATCAAGTGTTTGCCACCCGCACGACCCAACCAGGGCCGGGGACAAACTGCAACTGAGATATGTGCCCTTAGCATAAACCGAACCCTGGTCTCTCTGGACCACAGGCTGATGCTCTAACCGCTGAGCAAAACCGGCCAGGGAAATTTACATATTTTTAAAAATATGTTTTTATTGATTTTTTTTGAGAGAGATGTAAACATCAATATGAGAGAGAAACATTCATCAGCTGCCTCCTGCCCGCAACCCAAGCATGTGCCCTGACCAGGAATTGAACCAGGACCTCCTCTCAGTCCATGGAACAATGCTCAATCCACTTAGCCACACCAGCTTGTCTACATATATATTTTTGTGCAATGTGGCTCAACATATATTAGTAACATATGACAATAATGGGAATGAAATAATCTTAGAATAATAACCAAACCCAGTGTATATCCAAGGTCTATTTGCTTATAGCTTCTGTATCCCTGTAGGGTGATGAAGCATGTTTTTTGGGGGGAGATAATGCACATATTCAAACATTGATTCTTGCCCTATCACCTTGAGAGTAACAACTACACCAACTCTCATGCATATAGATTTCTCAGTTCTGCTTTGATTCTAAACTCAATACTTCTGCTCTAGGATATAACTTAAAATCCTCCATAAGATGACATACTCTGAAAAACAAGTAAGAGCAATTCTAGTAATAGACTTGGCATTTTAAAGTCCATCAAGGTTTTGAGTTGAAAGAATATTTATCAGTCCGAAATTTATCTCTAAGCATCAGTAATACACTTGCAACATTTGAAATCCAATAATAAAAGGTTCAGGATGAAAAAAAAAAAGTCATACTATTGTTTCTGAAAATATTTTATTTGAAGAGGCAAGAGACAGCAAGAAAAATATTCTCATAGCAAATAGTGAGGTCCATCATAAAAGCAACTGATGGCTGTGGTCATGGTTAGATATGACTTCTAAACCAAATAAAAGTGGTTCTGCATGTTGAAAGGCTGTGAGAAAAATATGAAGATGTTAAATGCCAATTCATTGATTATGAAATATATATAATCAGATACTAACTGTCTACATTTTGAGCAAGACTTCTAAAATTTCCCTTCACGTATAATTTTATACTGAATTAGTAAATTAGATGGGAAAAAACAGAAAAAAACTTAAGTGTATCTTAATGTATTTTCAACTTTGTACTTTCCATTTGCATTTCCATAAAATTTACATAAGGTATACAAATTTGGTTTGGGCTCTGGTACTATACTTAACATTTTTCATAAATCAAAGCAAACTCATTTGAGTTTCTGTTACTTAGTTCAAATCAAAGCCTCTTCAAATATATAGCCTGCACTTTTCCAAATTGTCTGCTATGAAAACAGTATTTTATCATCAGTTCTACCATGTTGCTCCACCAAAGCTTTGCTAGATTGTTAGTCAATTGTTTCTTATATTAGAAGAAGGGGCTTTGGGTTATATATACGTACTGCTCTTCAAATTCCAAGTTACACCATAGCCACAGCTATCATCAAGTTTCAGATAAAATGCATACATAATGCTAAATGCAGACAAATAGCAATGTGTCATTCTTTTTTTCCTTTTTACTGAATTTATTGGGGTGATTCTGCTTAACAAAATTATATAGGTTTCAGGTGCACAATTATACAACACATCATCTGTACACTATGTTGTGTGTTCACCCTAAATCAATTGTATGTCCATTATTGCTTACCCTTTCTTTACCCTCCTTGACTTCCACCCATCTCCCTTTCTCTGGCAGTCATGACACTGTTGTCCATGAGTTTTTTCTCTTTTCCTTTTTTGCTCTATCTCTCCACCATAGCCAACCCTACTCCTCTACCCAACAGCTGTCAGCCTGCTCTTGATTGAGAAGCCTGTTGCTATTTTGCTTGTTAGTTAATTTTGTTTATTAGATTCCACATATGAGTGAGATTATAAGGTACTTATCTTTCTCTGAGTGGCTTACTTCACTTAGCATAATGTTCCTCAGGTCCATTCATGCCTTATTTTTGTGGCCAAGTAGTATTCCATTCTGTAAATGTACCACAGCATTTTCATCTACTCATCTACTGACTGACAGACAGTTGGGCTGCTTCCACAGTTTGGCTATTGTAAATAATGCTGAAATAAACATAGAGGTGCATACATTCTTTTGAATTAGTGTTCCAGGTTTCTTTGGATAAATTCCCAGAACTGAAATCACTGGATCATAAGGCTGTTCCATTTTTAATTTTTTGAGATAACTCCATATTGCTTTCTACAGTGGCTGCACTAGTCTGCATTTCCTCCAACAGTGCACTAGAATTCCCTTTTGTCCACATGCTCACCAATACTTGTTGTTTGTTGATTTCTTGATGATAGCCATTCTTACAAGTATGAGGTGATATCTCATTGTGGTTTTAATTTGCATTTCTCTGACCATTAGTGACATTGAGCATCTCTTGGCCATCTGTATAACAGGCCCCAAATAAAAGTAAAGGAGGAATCTTCAGAAAAAGAGCTAAATGAAATGGAGGCAAGCAATTTGTCAGACAGGGAGTTCAAAGTAATGGTTATAAGGATGCTCTAGGAACTTAGTAAGAATTGACAACAGTATGAAAAAGACATAGAAACCATTAAAATAGTCAGAAATGAAGAATGCCATATCTGAAATACAGAATACACTGGAAGGAATAGCCAGTAAGCTAGAAAAAGCAGAGGATTGATTCAGGGAATTAGAAGGCAAAATAGAAAAAAATCACTTAATCAAAACAGAAAAAAGAAAAAAAAATAATTTAAAAGCAGGAGGATAGTTTAAGAAAACTTTGAGACAATATGAAATGTACAACATCTGCATCATAGGGGTACCAGAGGGGAAAGCAAGCAAGCAAGGGATAGAGAACTTGTTCAAAGAAATAATGACAGAAAACTTCCCTAGCCTGGTCAAGAAAAATACCACACAAGTTCAGGAAGCACAGAGAGTCCCAATCAAGATGAACCAAAAGAGACCCACACCAAGACACATCATAATTAAAATGGCCAAGATTAAAGACAGAGAGAGAATCTTAAAGTAGCAAGAGAGAAACAGTATGTTGCCTACATGGAAGCCCCCATAGGGCTGTAAGTGGATTTCTAAGCATAAACACTTCAGGCAAGAAGGGATTGGCATGAAATATTCAAAGTAATGAACAGCAAGAACCTGAAACCAAGACTGCTCTATCCAGCAAGGCTATTATTTAAAATCAAAGATGAAATAAAGAACTTCACACACACACAAAAAGTAAAGGAGTTCATTACCATCAAACCAGCATTGCAGAAAATGCTAAAGAGACTGCTTTAAGAAGAAGACAAAATATATAGAGAGAGTAACATAGGTATAAAGAAAAAAAATGGCAATAAATAAGTACCTATTAATAATAACCTCAAATGTAAATGGATTAAATGTTCCAATCAAAACATGTAGGGTGACCAAGTGGATAAGAAAACATAACCCATATATATGCTGTCTACAAGAGACCCACCTCAGAACAAAAGATACACAGAACCTGAAAGTGAAGGGATGGACAAAAATATTCTAAGCAAATGCATATGACGAAAAAGCTGGGTTAGCAATACTTGTATCTGACAAAATAGACTTCAAAACAAAGGCCATGCCCTGGCCGATTTTGCTCAGTGGTTAGAGCATCAGCCTGCAGTCCAGAGAGACCTGGGTTTGGTGTCTGCTAAGGGCGTGTACCTCGACTGTGGTTTGTCCCTGGCCCTGGTTGGGTTGTGCGGGTGGCGACCACTTGATGAGTCCCTCTCACTTTGATGTTTCTCTCTCCTTCCCACTCTATCTGAACAAAAAATGGAAAAATGTCCTCAGGTGAGAGAAAAAAAAGGCCATAACAAGAGATAAAGAAGGTCACTACATAACAATAAAAGGATTGATTCAACAAGAGGATATAAACCTCAGTTTTGGGTATAGACTTAGCTATTTTCCCAAATATTATCACAACGATTAAAAGTAGAAGACTGTCTTAGGAAACTTCTCAAGGTATAGCTAGCTACAGATAATTTCTTTGCTAAATATAGGAATTCTAGTTGTGTCTTCATGTTTTCTTTTCTCCTATTTTTTTTTCTAGCAGTTGTACAGTTTTACTTCTATGTTTCAATCTGTAATCCATTTTGAGTTGATTTTTGTGTGTAGTTTAAGGTAGGGGTTCAATTTTATTCTTTGCATGTAGATATTAAGTTTTTCCAACACCATTCATTGCAGAGACTATCCTTTCCATATTGCAAGTTCTTGGCACCCTTGCAAAATTCTGTTAACCATATATGGGAGGGTTTATTTCTGGGCTTTCCATTCTGTTCCATTGCTCTATTTTTTGTCTTTATGAAAGTACCATCCTTTTAAAATTATTTTAGCTTTATAATATATTTTGAAATCAAGAAATGCAATGCCTCCAGCTTAATTCTTTCTGAAAATTGTATTGGCTTATTCTGGGACTTTGGTGGTCCCATATGAATTTTAGCATTGTGTTGTTGTTGTTGTTGTTTTTTCTAATTTTTGTAAAAACAATGCCATTGGGATTTTTATGGGGATAGCACTGAATTTGTGTATGGATGTTTTTAACAATATTAAGTCTTCCAATCCACGAACATGGAATGTCCTTCCATTTACTTGTGTCTTCTTACTTTCTAAGGTATGCTGAAAATGTAATTCTATGAAAAAAAATTGTCCTTTGAGGTGGCACATCTTACTCAAATCCCAGCTCTACCAATTAGTATTTATAGCAGCTTGTGCAATTACTTCTCTTCTTAGCCTAAGTTCTTTTAATTGTAAAATGAAGATAGTAATAATAATAAGGGTTTTGATGGAATAGTTGAGATAATGCATGCATAACACCTGGTATAGTGCTTGGCATACAGTAGACACTAGATAAATGGAAATATTATTATTATTATTATTATTATTATTATTACTATTATTATTATAACTCAATAGATGTTTTCATTGCCACTTATTATTGTATAAACTTTTGCTACTCAAAGTTTGATCCAAAGACCAGTAGCATTCACCTGGAGCTTTTTTTGTAATGCAGTATTTCAGGCCCCTACCTCAGAACTTCTGAATCAGAGGGTGTATTTTAACAAGATTGCTAAGTGTTTCGTATGCATATTAAAGTGTGAATGGCAGCAGTCTAAGCCATTTTAGATTGCGAATGGGTTTTATGCTTACATGTTTGTCTTTTACTCTTTTTACTCTTTTACTCTTTTAAAAACTATTTCTATTTACCTTACTCCTTTCTATCATTTTGGAAATCTTTTGGACAATATTATTGGATAAAAATATTCATTTTGGTAAAGTAGTATTCACTATGGCTGGGAAGAAACTATAACCATTGAAATGAAATTGGATAGACAATGTATAATTTCAGGGTAAATTAGATGTCCACGTTAAAATATACCTGGTTTATGGAATGGAATATTTTTCTTACTCTTGAAAGAATTAAAGTGTGTCTTGGGAAGCTTCTCATGATCAGGTATAAATAACTACAGATGATTTCTTTGATAAGGTTCAAATGCTAATTGTTTCTTAGTGATTTATTTTAAAAAGAAACTTTTCAGAGTAGGTTGAAAATAGAATTCTAACCAAATAGGAGAGTAGCACCTAGTGTATAGGTCAGATAACCTACTCTGCTGCTTTATTTGTTTCCTGAATTGCTATCGAATCTTGATTATGGATCATCCATATAATTGCCAGCTTCAGCAAAAATTGTTTGGTGCAGTATATTTTACAAGTAACATCTCACTTTGTAAGAGTTCCGATTAGCTGATGTTAAAATGAAGACCTGTACCTATCAATGCAATTCTTTTAAAAATTCACTATCAGCATCCTTATCAAGGAATAGAAGAAAAGAATTTGGCATTTGATATTTTCAAGTAGCATATAGTGAGCTAATAAAAATGTGTTTTTATCTCTTTAATATTAAATTCATTTCACAATGTTAGAAACATATTTTTATCATAATCCTCCCTGCCTATACAATTAGCAGAGAACAAATTACCTAGATATATAATGTTTTGATATTTTTGACTCACCTACCTTTAAATTCTGAAGTTTTTTCCCAGAAAGTATATGATTTATAAATACAGAGAAAAAAATAAATGTTCATTAGTATACTGTCACTAGCATGCTTTAATGTTATTCTGTGTTAGGATACCATTTTGAAGATGTCCAATACTGAATAAAGAAAAGCTTAATAAATATGTTGCTTAATTAATTCTCTTTACTACTTGATGATTATTAGAATATCATATCATCCTGGCCTATCTGAGGAGCTTTGAGCCTATGCTACCTATTCTAGCTAGTAAATAATTTCCAATTGTAACATTCCTGAACGATTTGAGGATTTATGTACCTATCAAAGTAAACCTTCAAAGTTTGAGTTATTTAAAGTCTAAATCATCCTAGATTGACCCAACCTTTCATACACTCTGTCATTCATCTTCAGGCCTGGACTTACCCTTCCCTGAAAGAGGCCAGAACAACCACAACATAACATTTCAAATACCTAATATAATGCATGAACTATTGACTGTTTCTTTTCTCATTGATTATTTTGTTTACCTCACTGTTTTATTGATCACATAGAGAATATTATATGAATTATGAAATTAACATTTCTGTAATGAATTTAATTGATAATGGGATGGTGAATAGGTGTATAATTGAAAGACTAATTAAATTAAAGCCATATTTATTAATTCTACTTCTATCAGTAGATGGCATAAGAAGGTAGAAATATAGCTGAGCATAAATCCAATAAGATCTTGACTTACATCACCTAAATGAATTGCCTTGAGACTAATATAATAATACATTATTTTTGAAGTATTATACCTGCTGTCTCCCAAGTAAAAATAAAGCCAAGGTTGATATATTAATGGAGTTTAGAAAACATTACATTCATATTTAATGTCCAAGTATGGGATACTAAGGAAAAGAAAAATTTAATTTTGGTCTTGAAAATCATTAGATTTGTTACCATTTTACTTGTCCCAGTGATTTCAAATTAAGACTTGAAAATGAAAACACTTTCTTTACCTTTAAGGGAACAAAATGGAAACTTTTAATGCAGTAGGGACTAATAAATGCAAACTAATGTTTGTTATACTAGGAAGATATGAAATTGTGTTTATACCCTGTAGTGTTTCCAACCAGGACATACAGTCATTACTTGGTATGCTGGTTTGATGAGTAGAACTTTGATTCTACTTGTTTGCATGAAACAATCATTAATATTGCTCCAACAAAGGTGAAGAATCATCCCATTTCCTATGAAACTGGGTTGGAAATCAATTTCTAAAATCTGTTAGAAAAGTAAAATGAAGAGTTACTGCAGATATTAGATCCTCTGTAAAAGTGTAACTTGAAAAAAATGTAAAATCAGATAGTGATTTTAAGTTAAAATGAACTTGAAAAAATTTCATCTTTGAAAAATTTGTTTTGAATTATTCTTTATTCTATGACAAATTCAATAACTTCATAGGCTTAGCCTTATTAATTGATTTTAAATCAATTTTCATATATTACAATTTTAAGAGATATCAGCATGTATTTATTTTTTATTTTTTTTGGTACGCGCCCCTAGTGGGAACGAAACCCAGGACTCTCTGGTCCGCAGACAGATGCTCAAACCGCTGAGACAAACCAGCCAGGGCTTATAACTTGATCAAAGTCATGTACATTGTGAAATTTTTCTCAGCCGTAATGTTTTTGAGGTCTATGAGATAAACAGTTTTTATTAGTGTAATTATATGTCAGGAATAC
Source organism: Molossus molossus (assembly GCF_014108415.1). Classification (NCBI taxonomy): domain Eukaryota; kingdom Metazoa; phylum Chordata; class Mammalia; order Chiroptera; family Molossidae; genus Molossus; species Molossus molossus. The sequence goes on along the minus strand of NW_023425355.1, from coordinate 14,919,455 downwards.
ATTTCTCTAAATGGTGAGTCTTTGAAAGAAAAAATATGTTACATAAAACAGCTGTACTCAGAAGTACACTAAATTTAGAGTAAAAGTTTGCTAAAAAATTTGAGATTTTTTTCAAAATATATGAAGTTAAATTGATATCAAATATTTATTTGAATCACCCTTTCCCAAATAACTGTAAGTTCATGTCTAAATGTTTCAGAGCTTTACACACTATAAATTGAATTATTATTTATTTTTTTATAAATCTATCTTGGTATCTGTTAGGAAAAATGCTTACTATGGTGATGAATTTTTTAATATCCCTAGATAATACATCAAATTAAAGTATCTAAGGAAGAAAAAGAGGTTGTTTAATCTTCATGAGAGAAAAATTGTGATTTTTTTAACATGTTCATTCTCCTCTCTTTGATTCTATAATGATACTCTGACATTTTACTCCATCTGCTGTTTCATTGTTTATCTGCAGTGTGTTTAGTAAGTTACTATCATCAATAACACCATAGGCTTATGAGTATGGGAGTGGATTCTAATGTTTGATGAATTTATGCACATTTTCTAGCTTCAGGGTGTAAATGAGCCCGCCCACATTTATTAAATCCAACTAAAAGAATGAGAGAGGAAATATTTTTCTTTATAAAAATCTGTATTATAAAACCTAATTAAGACTAAAATTTCAAATGTAGAAGTCCAAAATTGCAGACTCTGGATGATATGTTTGTTGAAGAAGACACTTTTATAGTTCAATGGAGGAAAAAAATTGAATACAGTTATGAAAGTAAATTTGATAGCTGGTATAAAAAATGCTAGGACAGTAATTGAAAAATTGAATCCTTACCAGCACTCACTGTAAAGAGAGTAAAATTTGGCATGCATGAAATGATATGCTACTTTACTCATAATTTATCACTCACTGAGTTTGTTTCAGTCCATTTAACTTCACATTATTGGTGCCTCTCCTTTCTCCTTTGCACTCACCCTAATCTTGAAACTTAATCCCTTCACCTTTTTCACCCAGCCTCCCAACCCCCTTTCTTCTGACAGATGTCAGTCTGATCTCTGTATCCATGAGTCTGTTTCTATTTTATTTGTTTATTTTGTTCATCACTTCTTTTTGCTTTATTACTCCTATTTTCCTTCAGTTACCTATATGTTGAGTAAGTCTACCATTAATTTCACTTTTTATACATTTTAAAAAGTTTGATTTTTTATTATAAAAGTAAGATGTACTTATTTTTTAAAAAAAGGTAAAAAGAAAAAAGTTATCACCTGTCATTACATTCTAAAGAGAGATAGCCATTGCTATTATTGTTTGTTTCCTTCTAGTCATTTTTTATGCACATATATTTACAAAGTTGCAATCATACTGTGTATCTAGTTGCAAGTCTTGATGGTTTCATTTCACATTATGTCACGAATATTTTCTATTGCATAGTTTAAAATTTTTTATTTGAATTGCTGCATACTATTGTGTTGTATGATTTAATTTCTTTTTTGTGCTATTAAAAATAGCATTGCAATGAAATAATTATTTGTACACATCTGATTATTTACTTAGAGACAGATTCTTATAAGGAGATTACTAGGTAAAATTTTTTTAAAGGCTCTTCATATTTTACTATATTACTTTCCAGAAAAGCAGTACCAATTTAAACTCTAGCAAACTATGAGGCTCCCATTACTTTTTGATAAAAGTAATTTAGTTCATGATGTTGGATTGAACTAAATATGTAATGCAGTAATATTAATGCTAGGTTTGAAGAATTATATAAAATGCTATTCTTTTTTTTGCAAATATTGAATTACTTTTTAAGAATTTTTTATTGGCCCTGGCCAGTTTGGCTCAGTGGTTAGAGCATCGGCCTGCGGTCTGGAGAGACCTGGGTTCGGTTCCCGCTAAGGGCTCGTACCTCGGTTGCAGTTTGTCCCCAGCCCTGGTTGGTCGTGCGGGTGGCAGCCACTCGATGTGTCCCTTCACGTCGATGTTTCTCACTCTCTCTCCCTTCCTCTCTCTCCCTCCCACTCTATCTGTACAAAAAATTGAAAAATGTCCTCGGGTGAGGATAAAAAAATAAACAAAATAAAAAAAAAAAAGAATTTTTTATTGAATCAATTGAAATGACAGATTAATAAATTTATTTAGGTTTCAAGTGTACAATTATATAATATATCATCTGTATATTGTATTGTGTGTTCACCACTCAACATCAAGTCTCCTTCTGTCACCATTTATCCTCCCCCCTTTACCCTCTTCTACCTCCTCTCATGTTCCTTTCCCTCTGGTAATCACTATACTATTGTCTGTGTCTGTGAGGTTGTTGTATTTTTTTTGTGTGTGTTTATTTTTATTTTTATTTTTTGGCTTAATTCCTTCACCTTTTTTACCCAGCCCCCTAAACCCTCCTCCCCTCTGACAGATGTCAGTCTGTCTCTGTATCCATGAGTTTGTTTCTATTTTATTTGTTTGTTTTATTTTGTTCATTAGACTCCACATATAAGTGAAATCGTATGGTATTTTTCTTTCTCTGACTGGCTCCTTTCACTTAGCATAATACTCTCCAGGTCAATTCATGCTGTCACAAAAGGTAAGATTTCCCTTTTTTTTTTCTTTCTTTCTTACCTTACGTCTGAGCAGATCAAGACTCCTGTTTTAGTTTTCAGAAGGAAACACAGTAAACCTGTGGGACTGTGAAGGAGAGTATTCTCTCTTATGTGCATTCATTTGGGGAGTAGTAACTCTTATGTGAACTTGTGGGAGGATTTCCAACTCTACTTATTTTTGCTTACTGCCATAGCCTTTGATTCCATGACACCAACCTGAATTATCCTGGTTTCTTCAATTGGTACCTCACATTTAGCCATTTTAAATCTAATCTTCCTGAAACTGGAGCCAAGGTTTGCCTGCCTCTACAAAAGCAAAACTTGTGAAACTGGTACTGGTGAAAAAGAAAGAAGTTTATTCAAGTGCCAGTTACCTGAGAATATGGGGTAGTCTCGTCCCAAAACCCATCTTAGCATCTCAGTGCAGGCAGGAGTTTTTATAGGGGGATCATGGAAAGAGGGGAACTAAGGAATTCTGGTGATGTCCAGTTTCACATTATGGCTCTCAGGTGGTTTTGATGTTCTCTTTCGTGTGTGTCAGTGTCTGGTGTTTGTTTTCTTTTTCTCTCTGTAGGTCTTCTTGCTGATGTTTGCAGACAGAATGTTTCTCTCTCCTCTCTGAAATCAATAAATAAAAAAATTTAAAAAATGATCAAAATCTTTATATTGAAAAATTAATTTTCTCTATATTTGATTAATACATGTGAAAATGTTCAAGGGCAAATAACCAAAATACAATATAATTTTAAAGCTTCTTTTTTATTGAATTTATTGGGATGACACTGGTTAACAAAATTATACTACTCAGCAATAAGAAATAAAGAGATCTTACCCTTTGTGACAGCATGGATGGAACTTGAGAGCATTATATTAAGTGAAATAATTTTTAAGTTCCTTATGATCTAGCATGTTACTTTAAAAATATCATAGCTCACTATTATTAAGCTAAATGTAAAACAGTATGACACTCCAGGATGGAAACTTTAAAAACCACTCTTAACCATACTTTTGTTTGTGAACCAATGTGTTGTCCATTTTTATTATGAAGAACTATGCATATACTAGAACTGGCCTCAGATGGGGGAGACATTTAAGTTCTTCTGAATTATGTTTTCAAGATGGAACCTTATCACATTGTTTGAGAAACTTTTGGGATCAACTGCAGGTAGGGGTCCTGGGCTATGGTGGTAGTGGGGAGATGGGAGTGGGAAGGAACTCAGACAACTGATGTCTGCAAGTACAAAAATCTTTGGGGTGAAAACCTCAGCATGGAAATTTGAAGGGGGTCAGTGTGTGCCTGTGCTGCTTGTTGGTTTCCTCAGTGTCAAAACCTGCTGGATTCCTTTGTGGAACAATCTACTGGTATCTGCAAGGAGGTCGTCACTGATAAAAGCTGGGGTTACATTCTGTAGCATCTGCAGTGGCTGCTAGTGGTCATCAGGAGCAAAGGCTGCTGGTGTTTTTGGCATAGCAGGCTACTAGGAATGATTACTCATACCACATGGTTGACACGGGTAGCCCCTGCCCTTCTACCTTGTTTCTAGCCCTTTCTAGAAGTCTCAGGTCTGATGGTTTCTGCATGGGTAAAACCAAAGGGGGTCCTTTGTTCAGTACCCTGAAGGGGTGGAGGAACTGGTCACTCGTGCCACTTTCCTCTTTTCAGTGAAGTGAACTCTCTTGGGCTGAGGAATTCCCACTTGCAATTTAGCAGTGACAGCCCAGGGGATGAGATGATGCAGGCAAAATGAAATTGTTCTTTCTACAGTTTTGTATAATTATTCTCAAGTGTATTGCTTCATTATGTTACTGAAGCTTCTTAAGTGAACTCCTGAGTTCTTCCACAACTATTTTTGTTTGTGGGTAGGTCATTGTTCTTTGTGTGGGAACTGAAGGCTGGAATTGCCCACTCTATCATCTTGGTGATGCTACTCCTCTACTCTGTCACAAATATCTATCAAGATAATTATTCTGGGTCCTGTGGCATGTTGGGTTTCCAGGACAAAGGCAAGGACACTTGGACCTCTTTGTTTTTATTTCCATTGCCTCAATCACATTATAAATACATGTTCTGAAAGAACACAAGACACTTGGGTCAAGAAAACAGACCATTATGACAAAGAAAAGTAGTGAGAGAAACATCTTGTGCTGGTTCCCAGAGCTCTAATTTCCATGGTGAAAGTGAGATGTTGACTGTGCATAGTGGGAATTTGTATCAGAGGAGAGAAATCTGAACATTATGAGACTCAGAGCTTATATAGGAGAGCTGGCACATCTGTCCATCATCTCCTTCAGAGAGAACAAGAGACTTCATATTTACTCTGGAATGTAAATAAATCCTCTCCAGTTTAGTGAAGTGACGATTTCCAGAATATTACCCTGAAATGTAAGCAGCTGTCTCCTGGGGCTAACTCACTAAATTTCTCCAAAGTGATATACTATCTCTAGGTTTCAAGGAATATGGTATTTGGTATTCAATTATCTTGTCAGTGCCCTTTTCTCAGATGGGATTGTGAAAAACCATGAACATATTTCTAAAAAAGTGTGTTCCACACAAATGAAATTGAGTCAGAAGAATTCTGATGGGGAGGCCCAACCTTCAGCTTCCCTGTCTGTTAGTTTTCCTGTGTGGGGTTGCCTGCTTATTTTCCAATTTATTATTATACTTCTTATCATGTCACCTACTTTGTCACATTCCCCAGAAGATAAGAACTTTATACTCCTTTTGAGACTGGAGGCCAGGCCGAGGACAGAAACCAATTAGCAAGTATATCATCTATATTAGAGGTATATTGAAACTGGCTATTATAGGGAATTTACTGTATTTCAGTTAAATTGGAGTTTAGGGAATATTGTAATTTGAAAATATTCTTACAAAAGTTGATATTAGAAAATTCTAAACCCATAGAAGTTTCTAAAGAAATCTTCTGAAATTCATATGAATTTCCCAAATCCAGGAGAACTTCTAGCCCAGGTGGTACTTTTGTATGAATTAGAAACAGGTAGTGTCCTCTTTGCAATTACCACTTGATGAATGGATCTGGGTGGACTTCAGTCTCCACTTGCATCTTCAAATGGGTATCCTGGAAAATCCATACATAAAATTCTTACCCAAATCTCCATGATAAAAAATGGCATATAAACCAGGAACATTTTGAATCTTTAGATAATTTTCTTGATGAATGTTATTCAAGTTGCCCTGGAGATCAGAAGATATAAAAAGCTAGATTTTTTTTTTTCAGTTTTAATTCTTTACCTTCAGTTTTAATGGCTTTTAAAAGTTTGGAGGCACTGAACACTCCAAGATTTAATTATGAGATGTACGGGACTTCTCTAGCCTAAGGAATGCTAGCCCTCAGGGAATGGACCTTAACATAAACCTGCCAGATTTGGTTCATCACACTCAACTGAAATGGATTTTTAAAGTCCATAACTATGAAATATTTGTATGAACTATAAGTCCACAAAACAATGGATGGATTGTATTTTCACCTATAGAGATAAGTTTTTTTCTCAATATCGGAAAAAGGTTTTTATTTAATGCATAACTGAAACTCACTGCAAGGCAAACCTTTTATAAATATTTTTCTTTCATTTTATTTAAGTACAGTCTTTGATTAAAGCCAGTACACAAAAAACATTTTAAATTTTAGGGAATTTTGCAATAGATGGCGATCAGATCAGAATCAAACACATTAGCAGTTATACACATGTTACAATATTTCACCAGAGGGTATATTAAGTGCCAAACTAATGTTCTCTTTTAAATCAAACTTCACTCAAGTATTTTCACATGATGACTTCTAGATCGGCAGAGGAATAGTTACAGCCTACAGCTGAAGTTTTTATATAAAGGAAAGCATATTAAAAAACATCCCGCAGAAAGTTTGTTAAATTTTGTGTGTGTGTTTGTAGAGAGCTGGTTTGCCTTGTAATTATTATTCCCCTTTAGACACATTTCACCGGACATGTCAAATTGCATTTCATCAATCATATTTGATTTCAGTACTCAATTCAACAAAAACTGTCACTTGGAAAATTTATGAGTATTTTTTGTTATTGTTCATGTATTTTTGTTGTTGTTGTTTACCCTGTTTTTCACACTTTACTTCCTGAATGTTTTCCTAGGAAATATGAAAGGATTGCCACTGACCTTAATTACTACAGATATTAAATAACTGCCATTAACGTGTAGTATAAATAGAGTATTAAATAATTTTAGAATAGTTTAATGGTTTGGAATATTTTATCACTTTCTATGACCCAGCTAGCCTTCATTAGCATGGAGTCAAATGCACAAAACTTATTCTGACAAATCATGGTCATTTTTATCCCTCTTTCTTTGTAAGAACATAATTTATACTTCAAAGTGGAATGAAGTGCCAAAGACCTGGTCTTTGTGCTTAGATAACAAAACAAGCTATTGAATCTGAGGAGAATCCTTTGATTTCTCAGACTTTTGTTTTCTTAACTATAAATAGCAATACTAGTGTTACTTCATGGTTTGATATTTTAAGGTTATATAAATCAAATCAAATAATGTTTGTAAACAATGCTTTTAAACTGTAGGTAAAATTCACATTATAAATTGTAAACTGCTTTTTAAATGTGAATGACATGATATAAACTCACTTGAGTGGTATACAATTCATCTGCTCTGTAAAATTGTAGAAATTAAGAATTTAAAAGCATATTAGTTTTCTAGTCTGATATCTCTAGTTTTACTTAATTTTTTTTTTGAGATGGTGCTTAGGCACAAAAGATTACTGTTTATTAACTGTACCTTTGGAGAAAATACTGAGATAGCATTCTTGAATGTTTGCCAAATAACCCTAACATCTGTGTTAAGAATGTGACCTTTCTTCTATTAAAACAGTAATCTACACGTTCCCCATGATGATTACCTGGAAATATTAGATGCTGTATTACAGAAAAATTGTATATTTTGGGGCTTGTATACCAGAGAAGTATTAAGTTTTCAGTGCTACCCTTGGGATTTGAAACATTTTAAGGCAATTACAATTATTGAATAAAATTACTGAATCTTAATGGTTATAAGAAATATATCCTGTGTCACTGATACACTGAATTGGGACAAATTGTCAGGGGAAGCATAAATACTATCATACAGTCTTTCAGAGAGATAAACAACATGACAATTTTTAGAGATTTTTAAACATTTAAAAAATACAAGCTATTAGAAAAGCACACACACATGCACAAAGAATTGACTGAAAATGATATCTAAGAGATATAAGATAGCTAATTCTCTAATTTTACATATTTTTTGCTACTTGGATACAATATTTGATTTAAAAGTAAAATGAAACCAGATTCTCAGTTCAATTTGCAAAGGTTACAGAGATTTGGAAGCTTTTTGACCAACAAAATATGTAATGCTTTCTTGTGTTGTCAAATATTCTTGGTAAAACAATATGCACACTTAATGTCTTAATTATTTGTTTTGTTTGCAGAATAAGAAACAGAGAAGAATATTTAATAAATTTTTAAATTTAAATGTTTATACTTTCCTTATTAAGAACAACTCTGCATTAAATCAATATTAATTAACAACAATTGGTTTTCATCAATAATAAGAGCTATTTAATCTTATCAATGTCATTTTGCTACTAGTGATAAGCCCTCTGCTGTGCTAGAGGACTTTTCTTTGCTCACAACCAAATGGTCTGGTTGTAGACATTTCAAAGATCATAAAAAAGAGTTTGAAACATACATCTGGCCAGTGTGGCTCAGTGTATTGAGGGTCGTTCCATGGACTGAGAGGTCCCAGTTCGATTCTCAGTCAGGGCACATGCCCGGGTTGTGGGTTCAATCACCAGTAGGTGGTGTGCAGGAGGCAGCTGATTGATGTTTCTCTCTCACATCAATGTTTCTATCTCTCTCTTCCTTCCTCTCTCTCTAAAAAAAATCAATAAAAACATACTTTTTTTAAAAAGAGCTTACAACATAGGTCAAATAGAAAAAAAATCAATCTGTCATGGAGTTTTGGAGTAGAAATGAGGTTATTATTAAACTATGTTGAATTTGTAACTGTTTCAATAAAAAAGCATTATTAGTATTAATTTATTAGTTAAAAATAGGTTCTGGACACAGCAAGTCCCAGGCAAGTCTAGTGGTGGTGGTAGAAGGAGCAACTGTGGTAGAAGTAACTGGCTTTGAATACTTACTATAAGCTATGCATTGTGCTATGCTCTTTGCTTTACATGAAAAATCTCATTTAACTACTAGCACAATAATATTATAAGGTAGGCGTTATTATCAGTATCCATATTTTAAAGATATGGACACTGAGGCTTCATGAAATTAAGAAACTCTCCAAGTTCACGAAAGTATTAAGTGACAGAGCTAGGATTTGAATTCAGGTCAATCTGAATGCAGATACCTCTTAGTCATTATGCTATACTGAAAATCCCATGCTTATTCTTGATAATTATTTTTAATATTTGTATTGATTTTTGAGAGAGAGAGACATCAATGTGAGAAGGAAACATGGATCAGCTGCCCAAGCCCACAACCTGGGCATGTGCCCTGGCCAGGAATCAAACTAGCAACCTTGCAGTGCACAGGATAATGCCTAACCAAGTGAGCCACACTGGCCAAAACTATCCTTGTTAATTTTAATATTTATTTCTCAGGCTTTCATTCATTCTTTTATTTCATTTGTTTTTTTATTCATTCATTCATTCATTCATTCATTCATTCAATAAATTGTTATTGAGTGCCAATTATGTGCCAGTAACTGAATCTGTACTGGGATACCAGGATCAGTCACCTGTTTCTGAGACATGGACATTTTCATTCCGATTTCAGAAGTGGTAACAAACTTCTAATTATGCATCAAAATCTGTTCTCTCTTCTTTGGCATTCATCTGGACTGCATTTCTTTCTTTCCCTGAATTTGGGTGTGGCTATATAACAGTTTTTTCAAGTGGATGCCTTTGTACCATGACCAGGCGGGGCCCATTAAATATCCCAATGTCAGGTCTTCTCTGTGCTTTCTCTTTAAGCTGACTGCAATGGCAGTCCTCACGACAACCTGGGGAGCCCTGTTTTGAATATAGCAGAATCTCCTTCACTTAAATCCCCACATTACTACTGGGAGGGAAGCAGCCCAGCACTGTTAAGTGAAAAAAAAAAAAAGTACTTATTAAAGCTTCAATTGTACTAAGATCTTTGTCTACTGGTTACCACAGGATTAGCCTATTCTAAATAATACAGAAATTAAGAAGACTTCAAAACCTAGTCTTTCAGGGTTTTTTAACTGAGCAGAGTGGCATCCAGCATGGTCAGTGTTCTTTGCTGAGTTGCTGATGACAAGGTGGCTCTTTATCATTGCCTTTAGCTGAATCCCTAGAAACCACTGATCTTTTTACTGTCTCCCTAATTTTTCCTTTTCCAGAATGTTGACCTTTGAACAACACAGGTGTGAACTGTATGGACCCACTTGAACACAGATTTGTTTCAATAAACAAAGTCAGCCTTATTTATCTGTGGGCTTCACATCCACAGATTCAACCAACCACGTATCAAAAACACTAGGCCCTCAGATGGCATCCCTGGCACAAGCCTCCTAGCAGACTTTTGTGAATCTAGGCCCTTGCCTCTCCCCAACATCTGCCAGATCCAGTGCCCCAAACAGCTCCCACAGCCCCAGGTGGTACCCTGGGCATCAGGTCATTGATGGGCTCCTGGGAACTCAGGCCCATGTCTCACCTGGTATCTGACAGCTTCAGTGACCCCCTGTGTCTCTCACAAAATGGAAAGGCAATCTACAGAATGGGAAAAAGTTTTGCAAACCATATGTCAGATAAAGTGTTACTATCCAAAATATATAAAGAATGTATAAAACACAAACAAAGTGATTAAAAAATGGGTGAAGGCACTCAATAGACATTTTTCCAAAGAAGGTATCCAAATGGCCAACAGGTACATGAAAAAATACACACCATCGCTAATCATAGGAAAATGAAAACCATAAAGAGATACAACCTCACACCTGTTAGAATGTCTATTATCACAAAGACAAGAAATAATAGGTGCTGGTGAGGATGTGGAGAAAAGAGAACCCTGGTGCACTGTTGGTGGGAATACAGACTAGTGCGGCCACTGTGGAAAATCGTGTGGAGATTGCTACAAAAAAATTGAAAATATAACTACCATATGATTCAGCAATTCCACTTCTGGGTATCCAAAGAAAATACAAACACTAATTCAAAAGATAAGAGATCTTAAATTTCTCATCAAAAGAGAAAAAACATTTTTGTTACTATACAAGGTGGTGGATGTTAACTAGACTTAAGTAGTGATCATTTTGCAATGTATACAGATGTCAAATCATTATGTTGTACATCCCAAACTAATGTAATATTATACAATTATACCTCAATTTAAAATGAGTGTACGCCCAGCCGGAGTGGCTCAGTGGATTGAGCATTGTCCCATGGACTGAGAGGTCCCAGTTGGATTCCTGGTCAGGGCACATGTCCAGGTTGTGGGCTTGATCCCCAGTAGGGGACATGCAGGAGGCAGCTGATCAGCGTTTTTCACATCGGTGTTTCTATCTCTCTCCCTAAAAAAAAACTCAATTAAAAAACATAATAAATAAATAAATAAAATGAGTTTTAAAAAATGAATAGGCAAGCCACTGACTGAGAAGAAATTTCAATGCATATATCTGTCAAAGAATTTATTCTAAATATATAAGGAATTCTTACAACTCAATAATAACCAAAAGAAAACTCCCAAAGATGATGGTTAAATGACTGAATAGAAGTTTTAAAAGGAAGATATCAAATAATCATTAAATACGTGAAAATGTGCACAATGCTATTATTAGGCAGCTAAATGCAGATTAAAACCAATACAAGAGATTTCACAGCTGCTAAAATGTCTAAAATTAAAAGGTCGACAAATAGCAAATATTTATAAGATGTAGTTTATATAGGACTACATGTATTGCTGGTGAGTGAAAAATTTTAGTCTCTTTGAAGAAGGTATTAGCAATTACTTATAAAGTTAAGCATATGTCTACACGGTGACCTGTAATTCTACTCCTAGATTATTTACGCAGAACAATATAAAAATAGATGATTAATTTTCATACAATGGATTTTTTCTTGTCAAAAAAAAAAACAACAAAACAACTAATGAGAGATGCCAAAGCATGGAGGAGTATAAAGCACACTGAATGAAAGAAGCCATACATCAAATTGTGTACAATGTATAATTTTACTCTTATAAAATTCAGGAACAGGCAAAACCTATCCCTGCTCCTAGTTTGGGTTTTGTAATTGACTAAACGCAGCATGAAGAAGCTTTCCTGGGGAGATGGAAATGTTCTATATTTTGACTAGGGTCATGTTAACATTTGAAAAAGAAACAAATCAACTTCTATACTCAAACATATGCATTTCAATGTGTTTAAATCCTGAGGAAAAAAAATATAAAATGTTTATCAGTGACTGAAAATACATTTAAGCTCTATCTCGATAGGCTCTTTCTTCTTATCTTACATTTACTCCTGTATCTCTTATTTTGCAAACTCTTTCCATGACTGTAGAAAAAGTATTGGACTAGGTTCAGAGAATATGTGTTTCATCCTAGGTTTATTACTTACTAGATTGGTGATCTTTGGGAAATTTCAAAGTATCATCGATCTATAGAGTATTAAAGCTGAGGAAAAGCCTAAAGTGCATGAGAAGAGTTGAACTGAATTAGAAAATTCCTGTTGAATGCCCTGTCGGCTTCCTGTATAAAGTGTGCTTTTTGAAGTGCAATGGAGACTTCTTTAATCCTTTAATAGTTCAAATTAAAACTTTAAATTTACTTTGAATGTCATCTGAACTTACAGCAAATTGCCCAGAGTTTTATGAAAGCTTTCCTTTCTTTTGGGGCATACTCAAGGCTAATTGACTGGGACTTTTGGATTGGGACATCCTTTAGAAATACAGTCTAACTCAATATCACCTTTCCTCTTGATAAAAACACTCAATCTATAAGAAAAGATTGGATGATGATATTAGAGGAAGAAAAACATCATTGACATTTTGAGGTTTTATTCTTTCATGAGCTAAAATGATATTGCTCTATAGAAACATCCATGCCTTCCTTAAAGTGGTATAGTTAGCAATAGCCCTGAATAGGTATCGACAGTAGACAAAATCTTCTTCGGAAATTGCATTCAGGTAATGAACAAGTTCGTGTGACTATAGCCATTCATTTTTTGAAGAAGAAAACTTTTTCCCTTTCAATGTTCCCTTCATATAGTCTTTGAAGAATCTATTTTATTCAAACACATTGAAGAACATGTCTGGCTGTGGATAAATTTTTGAGCATCTTTTGACTATAAGAAAGCCCTTGTGACCTGATGCAATGTAATATTCAGACAGACTAGTGGTTTCCACATGGAAAAAAATTGTCTTTCTTTATTGTCCGTTCCCTTATTAAATCAAATACAATAACTATTTGAGTTTTGCCATTCCATTGTAACTAGGCCCACTTGTTCACTAGGCCCACTTCCATAATCTACAGAAATCTTAATACTTTGGCTATATATTGTTATAATTGTCTATCTTGTATTTGTTGGACTTCTAAAATTATGTTATAAAGGACTTGATTTAGGACCTCATATGAGAGAACAACAATGATATCAAAATTGCAAAAACATTATTTACCTCAAAATAGGTAAGAAGTTCTAAGTCGAATGAAAAACATAATCAATCTCAAAGTTAGACCTTTTCCTCTTTGAAATAATACAAAAAACCTCAGATTACTTTCTTTTTAGGATCTTTTGTGCCTTCCACATGTTTTTGTTGTTGTTTTAGAAGTTTAACACATTTTAAGATCACAGTTGTTTATTTATATTTACATTTCTTTTCATCTCATCTCTAATTTCCCTTTGCAATCATTTAAACTATCACCTGCATCTCAAATGCATTCTTGTTTGTTCATCAGAAGCTCTTTGAGGATCAAGTCTAATAGTTTCACGAGTGGTCCCAAAGCCATTATGAAACAATGTATACCCAGAAGGGCTTGCTATTAAAATGGCATTGAAAACTTAATTTTGGTGAAAAAGGAAGGACAGTATATTCTTAAAATGCTTTCTTAAGCATATTCATTATAATATTTTTGTTTTAGTCAACTTTTAGTTTTGTCACTCTTTACCCAATTAAAATAAAATCTAGCCTGGCTGGTGTGGCTCAGTGGTTGAGTGTTGACCCATTCACCAAGAGGTCACTGGTTTAATTCCCAGTCAGGGCACATGCCCAGATTGTGGGCTTGATCCCCAGTGGGGGGCATGCAGGAGGCGGCCAGTCCATGTTCTCTCTTATTGGCGTTTCTACCTCTCCCTACCTCTCCCTTCCTCTCTTTCTAAAAATCAATAAAGAAAAAAATAAAAATAAAATCTAGAAGTGAAAATATACCTATTTCCTGATTAAATAGTTTTCTCCTCCTCAGCGCTAAGGTGCATAACTATTTTCCATTTATTATTTAGTACTGTTAACACACACACAGACACTCAAAGATATACACCTAACAAAAACTAATAAAAGTAATGGTAACATTTGTTATTTATGATACCAGGTAACATTTATTGAGAGCTCTCTATGTGTCTGAAAACTCATGAGATTAGTGAAGAAAAAATGTCCTTACTATACAAACTAACAATGTTCAACTATTCCTAAACTCTGTATTCTGGATACTCCCCACCTTTTTGTGTTTTAGGAAATAGCTAACTGCAAAGAACTACACTTCCTCATAGAACTTAAATAAGATTGGTGGATGAACCCCTCTTTACTTATGACAAGACTAGAAATAAATGACTCTCGAAATTCCCATTCTTGCCTCATAAATGCTTTGTTGAACTGTTATCCCCATTGATCAATTTGGACTAAATGTCACTAACTTAGTTTGACCAAGATTTATTCAGGCTTCTCTCCTGTCCTGAGGTCCCTGGATTTCTACCCACCCTCAACCTGAGTAGCATCTCCTCAATAGCTCCTTCAGAGAGTTGACTGACTAAAATGTTTCCTGCTCAACTGTCCATCACACGTACTCTCCCCACTGCCCATCTCCTGTTTTGTTTTTCTTCTTAGCCTTGTTTATTCCTCCAAACAGAATAAACTGTTGTTTTACTTTACCTTTCAGAGACTTGCAGATCTCATGATTGGAACATTCTCCCTAATGCAATAGTCACCCTCTCCTTGTGGCAATACTCCTTTTGATTTAAGTCTTTCATTACCTACTTCTGGTCTTTCTTATTTGTCTAAAGTAATATCAGAAATAATGATGTGTTTGAAGGGAAGTCAGAAATATAAGTATAAGATATTCAAAAAAAATCACAATATACTCTCATAATATTTAAAAACAACTGGTTACAAGTTTGATTCAAATAAGAGGGCTTGGGATCCATAAGATTGGCAATATTTATAAGACAGTAACACACACACAAACACATTCACACTATCACATGATTTAAAGAAAATTATGCCTTTATGCCTAATTGTATCTTAGTATGCCTAAATATAAGTTGAAGAATAAAATACAGAGGCCATGTAAACTGATGAAGTCAGATTAATTTGCTGATGAACTGATTTCATAAGTTTTAAATGTTTTTTTTATTGTAGGAACAATCTAATTTTGAAGATTTCCACAAAAATAAGACAAGTTAATATTCTGCTTCTTTTAGCCTTTTATTTCTGCTTAAATGGATGCTAAAAAAAAAAAAATCCCATGTAATAGGCCACTAACAGAAAATTAACTGGTGCACAGTGGATTTAGGGGTGATGGCGAGCAGATGGAGATCGTGACATTAAATTCCAACATAAGCCCTGGTCCTGGGAAGTTGGTAGGAAATTTAAGTTAAAGAAAAATAACAATAAACAGTAGAATTACTTACTTTGAAGAAATATAATACTTGGCAAATATCCACTGCTGGCACACAGAGCTCATAGGCCTTCTGAGGAAGATTTATAGAGGTTAATCTTCAAAGAAGATTGCATTTTATCCTTCACAGAGCTAAGATAGATAATATTTACAGAGTCACGGAGCCCAAAATAATAATAGCTAACACGTACTAAGGGCTGACAGTATGCCAGGTGCTTTCTATGTATTATCTTATTTAATGTTTGGAGCAAAAATATGAAGTAGATACTATTACCTTCCTCTCACAGCTAAGCAAATGGAAGCACAGAGGACTTAAGTAATTTTCTAAGGTCACATAGCAGGGAAGTGATAGAGCCAGACTGTGCATCCAGGCAGTCTATCTCCACAGCACAAGCTGTTTGACTATTATAACATTCAACCAGCAAGATAACCGCCATCATATCTACGTTCACACACCTTCCTCTTTGTATGGTTATACTAGACTTATTGAACTCAAAATAAAAATAGGCAACTTATTTTTTAAATTAAAATTCAATGAACAGTGTAATTTAGGAGAATTTCCAAGGTTAAGAGCCTTGAAAATTTATTCGGTCAAAGCTTCAACAATAATTTTTTTTCAGATAGAGGTAGTTTGGGTGTTTATTTCCTTCTTGCTTGTTTATATTTTCTACTTTTTCTGTAATAAAAATAAATTGCCATTATTAGAAGTAAAAATGAAGTTATTTCATAATAAAAACATGCTACTTATATTACAATGAGCGATATTGTTTTCTTTTGGTATACCAGCTGCAAAGTGCTAAGCCATTTCCCTGATTCTACCCTACAGATCTTCTGTTTCTTATTTTGGTTTATGCGTTCTTTGAGCATAGATGTAGGATCTTATTTCTAAAGCACTTTTCCTAATTTGATATGTTTAATAATCGCCAGAGGTGTTAAAAATTCTGCCTGGCTATAACAAAAGAGTCACCTTGGTTTACAAAGACTGCATTATTTTTTCTTCCATTTTTATTTCGTTCCCCCCCCTTTTTTTTTCTCTTCTTTTTTTATTTTTAAAATTAAAAAAAAAATTATTATTAATTAATTAATTTACTATTGTTACAGATGTTTCTCATCCCCCCCCATTGATTCGCCCCTCCCTCCCCACCCTGTCCCCAGCTTTGTTGTCCATGCCCATTGTTCATGCATACATGCATATAAGTACTGTGGTTTATCTCACCCCCACCACCCCCTCTTCTGGGGATTGTCAGCCTGTACCCCACATCCACATCTCTGGGACTATCCCATTCCTCAGACTGTTATGTTCATTATATTCCACAAATAAGAGAGATCATATGATACTTGTCTGTCCCTGTTTGGCTTGTTTCACTTAGGATAATACTTTCCAGGTCCCCTCATGTCGTCTCAAAGGATAAAAGATCTTATTGTCTTACAGCTGCATAGTACTCCATTGTGTGTATGTACCACTGCTTTTTTATACATTCCTCTACTGATGGACATTTGGGCTGTTTCCAGATCTTATCTATTGTAAAGAGTGCTGCTATGAATATGGGGGTACATACATTATTTGTGATTGGTATTTCAGGCTTCTTAGGGTATATTCCTAGAACTGGGATCACTGGAGCAAATGGAAGTTCCATTTTTAATTTTTTGAGGTAAAACTATAGTGTTTTCCATAGTGGCTGCACCAGTCTGCTTTCCCACCAGCACTGTACTAGAGTCCCCTTTTCTCCACAACCTCACCAACACTTGTTTGATGATTTGTTGATGGCAGCCATTCTGACAGGTGTGAGGTGATACCTCATTGTTGCTTTAATTTGATTCTCTCTGATGATTAATGATGAGCATTTCTTCATATGTCTCTTAGCAATCTGTATGTCCTGTTTGGAGAGGTGTCTATTTAGTTCCTTTGCCCATTTTTCAATTGGGTTCTTTGTCTTCCTTTAGTTGAGTTGTATGAGCACTCTCTATATATTGGAAATTAACCCCTTATCTGATATATCATTGACAATCATACTCTCCCATATAGTGGGTTGCCTTTCCATTTTGATGGTTGCTTCTTTGGCTGTGCAGAAGCTTTTGAGTTTGATGTAGTCCCATGTGTTCATTTTCTCCTTTGTTTCTGTTGCCTTAGGTGATGTATCAGTGAAAATTCTGCTGCATATGATGTCTGACATTTTGTTGCCTACAGTTTCTTCTAGGATTTTTATGGATTCATGAGTCACATTTAAATCTTTTTTCAATTATTCTTGTGTAGGGTGTAAGTTGATGGTCTAGTTTCATTTTTCTGCATGTAGCTGTCCAATTTTCCCAACACCATTTATTAAAGAGGCTGTCTTTACTCCACTGTATGCTCTTGCCAACTTTGTCAAGTATTAATTGAGTATATTGCCTTGGGTCTGTTTCTGGGTTCTCTATTCTGTTCCACTGGTTTATATGCCTGTTCTTGTGCCAGTACCAGGCTGTTTTAATTACAGTGGCTTTGTAGTATAACCTGAAATCTAGTAAATTGATTCCTCCAACTTTGTTCTTCTTTTTCAATATTGCTGTGGCTATTCGAGGTCTTTTTTGGTTCCATATGAACTTTTGAAGTATTTGTTTTAGTTCTGTGAAGTATGTTGTTGGTATTTTGATGGGGGTTGCATTGAATCTATAGATTGCTTTGGGTAGTATGGACATTTTCATGATGTTAATTCTCCCAATCCATGAACAAGTTATGTGCTTCCACTTTTTTATATCTCCCTCTACTTCTTTTTTCAATGATCTGTAGTTTTCTGTGAATAGGTCCTTTATTTCATTGGTTAAGTTTATTCCTAGCTATCTTATTTTTTTTGCCCCAATGGTAAACGGGATTGTTTTCTTAGTTTCTCTTTCTGTGAGTTCATCATTGGTGTATTAGAATGCCATCGATTTCTTGACCATAAGATTGTATCCTGCTACTTTTCCAAATTCATTAATTAAGTCTAGTAAATTTTTGATGGAGTCTTTGGTGTTTTCTATGTATAGTATCATATCATCTGCGAATAATTAGTTTCATTTTCTCCTTTCCAATTTTGATTCCTTTTATTTTTTTCTTCTTGTCTGATTGCTATGGCTAAGATTTCCAGTACTATGTTAAATAAGGGTGGTGAAAGTGGACATCTTTGTCTTGTTCCTATCCTTAAGGGAAATGCTTTTAGTTTTTCCCCATTGAGTATGTTGTTGGCTGTAGGTCTTTCATATATGGCCTGTATTATGTTGAAATCTGAGTGTTTTTATTGAAAATGGGTGCTGGATTTTGTCAAATGCTTTTTCAGCATCTATTGATATGATCATATAATTTTTATCTTTCATTTTGTTTATGTGGTGTATCACATTTATTGATTTGCGAATATTGTACCAGCCTTGAATCCAAGGGATGAATCCCACTTGGTCATGGCGAATAATTTTTTGATGTTTTGCTGAATTTGATTTGCTAGTATTTTGTTCAGGATTTTGGCATCTATGTTCATCAGGGATATTAGTCTGTAGTTTACTTTCTTTGCAGTGTCTTTTTCTGGTTTTGGAATTAGAATTATGCTAGCCTCATTAAACGAGTTTGGAAGTATTCCTTCTTCTTGAATTTTTTGAAATAGTTTGAGGAGAATGGGTATTAGTTATTCTTTGAATGTTCAGTAAAATTCCCCCTGTAACCGTCCAGGCCTGAACTTTTGTTTGCTAAGAGATTCTTGATTACAACTTCAATTTTCTGTGTTGTTATTGGTCTGTTCAAGTTTTCTATTTCTTCCCAGGTCAGTTTTGGGAGATTACATGTTTCTAGAAATTGGTCCATTTTTCATAGATTGTTGAATTCATTGCCATATAATTGTTCATAATATTTGTTAACAATCCTTTCTATTTCTGTGGTGTCAGTTATTATTTCTCTTCTTTCATTTCTGATTTTGTGTATTTGGCTTCTCTCTCTTTGTTTCTTGGTAAGTCTAGCTAAGGTTACATCAACATTGTTTATCTTTTCAAAGAACCAGCTCTTTATTTTACTGATCCCTTGAATTATTTTTTGGTGTCCATGTCATTTATTTCTGATCTTTACTATTTCCTTCCTTCTGCTTGCTCTGGGGCTTTCTTTATGTTTGCTTTCTAGTTCCTTAAGTTGTGAGGTTAGATAGTCTATTAGAAATTTTTCTTGCTTCTTGAGGTAGGCCTGTAGTGCTAAGAACTTTCCTCTCAGAACTGCTTTTGCTGCATCCCATAGATTTTGTGTTGTTGTGTGTTCATTTTTATTGGTTTTCAGGAAGTTTTTAATTTCTTCCTTGATCTCCATGGTAACCCATTCATTGTTCAATAACATGCTATTTAGCCTCCATGTTTTCAAATGTATTTGCATGTTCTTGTTGCAATTGATTTCTAGTTGCATGCCATTGTGATCTGAGAAGGTGCTTGATATGATTTCAATCTTCTTGAACTTGTAGACTTAGTTTGTGCCCTAATATGTGGTCTATCTTTGATAATGTCCCATGTGCACTTGAGAAGAATGTGAATTCTGTAGTTTTGGGGTATAATTCTCTGTATATATCTATGAAATCTATTTGATCTAGCGCTTAATTTAGAGTCTGTGTTTCCTTTTTAATTTTTTTGTCTAGAAGATCTATCCAGTGATGTCAGTGGGGTATTGAAGTCCCCTGCTATGATTGTATTGCTGTTGATTTCTTCTTTGAAGTCCTCCAAACAATTTTTAATATATGTTGGTGCTCCTAAATTGGGTGCATATATGTTTACCAATGTTATATCTTCCTGTTGGATAGATCCTTTCAATATTATGTGGTGGTCTTCTTTGTCTCTAGTTATGGTCTTCATTTTGAAATCTATTTTGATCAGATATGAGTATTGCTACCCCAGCTTTTTTTTACTTTCCATTTGCTTGAAAGATTTTCTTCCATTCCTTCACTTTCAACCTATGTGAGTCTTTTGTTGTGAGGTGGGTCTCTTGTAAAGAACATATAGATGAGTCATGCTTTCTTAATCAGTTAGCTACTCTGCATCTTATCAGAGCATTCAAACTACTCACATTTAAGGTGATAATTGATATTTATTTATTTATTGCCATTTTTGTTTAGTGTGGTTCTATTTTTCTTCCCATTTCTTCTACCAATTACAGCAGTCCTTTTAGGATATCTTGCAGTGCTGGTTTGATGTTAATATATTCCCTTAGCCTTTTTTTGTCTGGGAAGCTCTTTATTTGACCTTCCATTTTGAATGATAGCTTTGCTGGTAGAGTAGTTTTGGATTCAGACCCTTGTTTTACATGACGTTGATTACTTCATGCCATTCCCTTCTGGCCTGTAGTGTTTTTGTTGAGAAGTCAGCTGAGAGCCTTATGGGGTTTCCTTTGTGGGTAACCTGTTGCTTCTCTCTTGCTGCCTTTAGGATTCTCTCTTTGTCTTTAATTTTTGAGATTTTAATTACTATGTGTCTTGGTGTGGGCCTGTTTGGGTTCTTACTTGGGTTCTCTGTGCTTCTTGAATCTGAATGTTTTCTTCCTTCACCAAGTTAGGAAAGTTTTCTGCCACTATTTCTTCAATTGTAGTCTCTAACCCTTGCCCATTTTCTTCCTCTTCAGGGACTCCTATTATGCAAATATTATTATGTTTCCAGTTGTTCCACAGTTCTCTTATGCTGTCTTCCTGTTTTTTAATTATTTTTTTCTTTTGGTTTTCTGATTGGTTGATTTTTTCTACCATTTTCTAATTCACTGATCCGGTCCTCAGCTTCCTCTACTCTGCTGGTTAGTCCTTCCAATGTGTTCTTAATTTCTGCTATGTCATTCTTCATTTGCACTTGGTTGGTTTTTAATGTTTCTATATCTTTACTCATGGTGCTGATGTCCTTACTCATGCTGTTGAGCTTCCTCATGATCATGGCTCTGGCCCTGGCTTGTTTGGCTCCGTGGTTAGAGCATTGGCCTGTGCTTCTGTTGCCTGGGGATGGGTGTCTGCTCCCCAGCTTCTGTTGCTGGGGGTATATCTCGACCCTGATTGGGCTGCTACTGTGAGAGATTGTGTTGGGCTCCAGGCTGTCTTCGGCTCCATGACCGGCACCTTGGGAGCTCCACTACTGTGCACAGGTCTGTGTTGACACAGAGTGTCCACTGGTCTGATGGTGCCAGGTGCGCTGGTGAGCTCAGGTTGCTGGGCCCTAGCCACTCCCATTGCTTCCTCCCAGGGAAGACCCAGGATCTTCCAAAATGGTGGGACCTCCTGGTGTCGCAGGGAGAAGCGCCCTCAAGGGCCACTTACTGTGGTAGCTGGCTGCTCTGTCCACAACACAGGAACCTTCTGCTCAGAAGTTTTGCACTGCTTGGGTTTGGTCGTCCACCTTCGAGTCCACTTACACTCTCTGACACACTCGTTCACTCTCTCACACACTCACCCGCCCTCCAGTCCTGCCTGCATCCATCTTCGCTCAAGAAAACCCAAAGACTGCATTTTTTAACAAGCACTCCTGGTGAGTTTGATGTACATGGTCAGAAGACAGAGTGACGATCAGATTTATAATCCAATTTAAACTGTAACATTTTAGAAAGCAAAAGGAGTACCAAAATAATTAAAATTATATAATGTTAAATTTTTAACTTAACTGACAAATTGGTTTTACTATTTTGGTAAACCTATTCTCAAAAATAAAATTATTTCAAAAATAAAATAGCGTATATCAATGTACATTAAAGCAACATCTTAAAAAGTTATATAATTTGCTTGAACATTAAAAGTAACATATGGAAAATATTTATCTTGATATATCTTCATATACTTTAATCAGTTTCTTAGCCGTATTTGTCTGCAACATGTCATTTTTTAAAATATGTATATTTTACAATTTATTTTTAAAATTTTTCCCTGAAATATTTTCCAAACTTTAATTTTATGGTTGATAAATTTGAATATTTTTATACTGTAAAGTGATTCTTCTCTCCAGACCATGACAGTTTTAATTGAGGAAATACTGTTTATAGGTCCTGAACTACTTGGGAAACTCAAGAAATTCTGCTAAATGGAGTATATTTCCAACTTTATTTCTTATATTGAAATATGCATTTGCTTTAATTTATTTTTTGCCTTTATTTAGAGTATATTTCTTCAACAAATCATTTTTACAGTATCAAATTTATCAAGAAGTTGTTTCTTTTTAAGAACTTTTAAATGATTTTGCCAAATTTAGACGCTGCACAATCATATCCCTTATTTTATTCCATTCTGGGAAAAATATAAGTTTGTCTAATAAAAACAGGTGATCCATCAATAAAATCACAAATTGAGATTTCCTAAAGTGCAATTATGGAATTAGAGACTTTCAAAATTAAAACTTTTACACAGATGGAGCTGTCATCATTTAATTCAGTCCCATTTTTTTCTTCTGTAATAGTAAATTTTAATGCCTTCCTGTTTGCAAGCTTTATTTTAATCATTATAATTTATTAAAGCTTGGAAAGCTAAATTTGTTTGGTGTTTTCTTCATTATACATTAAAGAGTTTCAACTACTTTTGATAAAATTCAACTCAAATTTAAAGAGCATATTTACAAAAAGTAATTAACTATAATTGTAGAACACATTAATTTACAAAATAGTTATCTAAATGCTTAAACATGTCTAAACTAACTGATGATGGGCAGCAAGGAAAGAAAGTAGATAATTACATGCATAAGGAAAATTTTTTTTTTTTATTCAACATTAGCTTCACAACAAGAACATATGGTTTTATCAATAATTTTTTATTCATATAAATATTGATAACTATGGTTTCTACATTGCTTGATATGCTATTAAGGCATTTTAGGATGTGATTATGAATTATGTGTGTACCTCAAATAATCCCAAGCAAATTTCATTAGAGGTTTTTTAATTTAATAAGAAAAATTTTACCATGATGCTTTGCTCCATTAATATTTGGATTCATAGGATGATTATAAAAATAAATTTATCGAGACTAGGAAAATGGTGGCGGAGTGAATGGAAGCTACACAGACCATCTCCCATGACCAAACTGGAATTACAATGAAAATAAATACAAATCGTCAGGAAAAGGAAACCGAAACGCAGCTTGGAGGACCACATACCCAGGGACACTGACTCAGTCCTGGTAGGCTTGTGAAGACGCTAGAGGGGGCCGGGAGCCTGCGGTCTGTAGCAGCTTGGGCTGGGACCTGCGGCCTTAGCTGGGAGCTAGGCCCTGGGCTGGGACCTGTGGCCTTGGTTGGGACCTGCGGCCTTGGCTGGGACCTGCAGTGGCCTGGGCTGGGAGCTGCGCCCTTGGCTATGTGCTACGCCCTTGGCTGGGAGCTGCTTCAGCCTCTGCCAGAACAACAGCCTTAGCTGGGAGCAGCGCCCTTAGCTGGGAGCGGCGCCCTTAGCTGGGAGCGGCACCCTCGGGTTAAAGTCCCAAGCAGCTCCACAGCACAGAGCCAGGAGAGAGGCTAAATTAGCAGCAGGCACTCACCTTGGGCTCTAGCAGAGGGAGCGCAGACTGGAACAGTGTGGGAACACTCGGAATTTGGAGAGTGCTCAGAGCTTTTGCTGAGTTGCAGCCACACAGGACTGTGGTCATCTTACTCCTTCCAAGCGCCCTGGTGAGAGGTGGCGGCCCCTCCCTGGGAGATTCAACCCCACCCGGTGGCCATTGAAATGCTAATGGGGGCCCATTAACAACCAGCATTTGCCCCACCCTCGGGAAATCCTCTTACACTAGCACCTGAGGGAGTTTTTCATTCAACTCAAAAACCAAGGTTCTACAGGTGACCACTACTAATAGCCTCCAGGCAAAAGAGCTAGAGGATAACTACCATTTCCTGGGCTAGCAACTCTAACCAGGAAAGTAAGACTTGACAGTGGTGTTTAAAGTGGATCCTCCCTGCCTCATCCAAACACAGGTGAGGGAGCCACAAACAGCAAAACACCAACACCCACAGGAAAAATTTGGCATGTCCCAAAGCCCACTGTGATAGCCAAAATGGTGAAACACAGAAACAAAAGCCAAATGAAAGAACAAGAGACCTCTACCAAAGATGAGATAAATGAGGTGCGGTTAAGCAAGTAAACAGAACTAGAATTCAGAGCCATGATCTTGAGGAAGCTTAACAGCATGTGTAAGGACATGAGCACCATGAGTAAAGACATAGAAATGTTGAAAATCAACCAGTTGGAAATTAAAAAACACCAAGAAGAAATGAAGAATGACGTATCAGAAATAAAAAACACATTGGAGAGTCTAAATAGCAGAGTAGAGGAAGCTGAGGACCGGATCAGTGAATTAGAAGATAGGGTAGAAAAAAATCAACCTATCAGAAAACCAAAAGGAAAAACCAATTAAAAAACAGGAAGACAGCTTAAGAGAACTGTGGGACAACTGGAAACGTAATAACATTTGCATCATAGGAGTCCCGAAGAGGAAGAAAATGGGCAAGGGTTAGAGAATATACTTGAAGAAATAGTGACAGAAAACTTTCCTAACTTGGTGAAAGAAGAAAGCATTCAAGATCAAGAAGAGCCCCAAGTAAGAAGAACCCAAATAAGCCCACACCAATACACATAGTAATCAAAGTGCCAAAAATTAAAGACAAAGAGAGAATCCTAAAAGCACCAAGAGAGAAGCAACAGGTTACCTACAAAGGAAACCCCATAAGGCTCTCAGCTGACTTCTCAACAGAAACACTATAGGCCAGAAGGGAATGGCATGAAGTAATCAAGGTAATGAAAAACGAGGCTCTGAATCCAACACTACTCTACCCAGCAAGGCTATCATTCAAAATAGAAGGTCAAATAAAGAGCTTCCCAGATAAAAAAAAAAAAAAAAAAAGACTAAAGGAATACATTAGCACCAAACCAGCACTGCAAGAAATGTTAAAAGGACTGCTGTAATCAGCAGGAGAAATAGGAAGAAAAATATAACCACACTAAACAAAAATGGCAATAAATAAGTGTATATCAATAATCACTAAAATGTAAATGGATTGAATGCTCCGATAAAAAGTCACAGAGTAGCTGATTGGATAAGAAAGCATGACTCATCTATATGTTCTTTACAAGAGACCCACCTCACAACAAAAGACTCACATAGGTTGAAAGTGAAGGAATGGAAAAAAATCTTTCAAGCAAATGAAAGGGAAAAAAAGCTGGGGTCCAATACTCATATCTGATAAAATAGATTTTGAAATGATGGCCATAACAAAGACAAAGAAGGCCACTACATAATATTGAAAAGATCTATCCAACAGAAAGATATAACCTTGATAAACAAATATGCACCCAATATCGGAGCACCAAAATATCTTAAAAATCTTCTGGAGGACTTCAAAGGAGAAATCGATAGCAATAAAATCATAGCAGTGGACTTCAACACCCCGCTGACATCACTGGATAGATCCTCTAGACAAAAAATTAGCAAGGAAACAGAGATTCTAAATGAAGCACTAGATCAAATGGATTTAATTGATATCTACAGAAAATTACATCCCCAAACTGCAAAATTCTAATTCTTCTCAAGTGCACATGGGACATTCTTAAAGATAGACCACATGTTAGGACACAAACTAAGTCTCTACAAGTTCAAGAAGACTAAAATCATATTAAGCATCTTCTCAGATCACAATGGCATGAAACTAGAAATCAATTGCAAGAACATGCAAAGACATTTGAACACATGGAAGTTAAATTGCATGTTATTAAACAATGATTGTGTTACTGAGGTGATCAAGGAAGAAATTAAAAACTTCCTAGAAACTAATGAAAATGAACATACAACAACACAAAATCTATGGGATGCAGCAAAATCAGTTCTGAGAGGAAAGTTCATCATAGCACTACAGGTCTACCTCAAAAAACAAGAAAAATCTCTAATAAACTATCTAACCTCACAACTTAAAGAACTAGAGAGCAAACAAAAAGAAAACCCCAGAGCAAGTAGAAGGAAGGAAATAGCAAAGATCAGAGCAGAAATAAATGACATAGAGACCAAAAAAACAATTCAAAGAATCAATAAAACAAGGAGCTTGTTTTTCGAAAAGATAAACAAGATTGCTGGAACCTTAGCTAGACTCATCAAGAAACAAAGAGAGAGAACCCAAATACACAAAATTAGAGATGAAAGGGAGAAGTAACAACTGACACCAAAGAAACACAAAAGATCGTTAACTACTATGAACAATTACATGGCAATAAATTTGACAATCTAAGCAAAATGGACAAATTTCTAGAAACACATCGTCTCCCAAAACTGGATCAGGAAGAGATAGAAAATTTGAACAGACCAATAACAAAAAAGAAATTGAAGATGTAATCAAGACTCTCCTAGCAAACAAAAGCTCAGGCCCGGATGGCTTCACGGGAGAGTTTTACCGAACATTCAAAGAACTAACACCCATTCTCCTCAAATTATTTCAAAAAATTCAAGAAGAAGGAAGACTTCCAAATGCATTTTATGAAACCAGCATAATTCTAATTCCAAAATCAGAAAAAGACACTACAAAGAAAGTAAACTACAGGCCAATATCCCTGATGAACATACATGCCAAAATCCTGAACAAAATATTAGCAAATCTGATCCAGCAATATACCAAAAAAATTATTCACCATGACCAAGTGAGATGTATCCCAGGGATGCAAGGCTGGTACAATATTTGCAAATCAATATACATGATACACCACATAAATAAAATGAAGAATAAAAACCCATGATCATATCAATAGATGCCAGAAAAATCTTCGACAAAATCCAGCATCCATTTCTGATAAAAATGTTCAGCAATGTGGGGATAGAGGGATCATATCTCGACATAATAAAGGCCATATATGAAAGGCCTACTGCCAACATCATACTCAATGGGCAAAAACTAAAAGCATTTCCCTTAAGAATAGAAACAAGGCAAGGATGCCCACTTTCGCCACTCTTATTTAACATAGTACTGGAAGTCTTAGCCACAGCAATCAGATAGAAAGAAAAAAATAAAAGGGATCCCAATTGGAAAGGAGGAAGTGAAACTGTCATTATTCCAGATGACATGATACTATACGTAGAAAACACCAAAGACTCCATCAAAAAATTACTAGACTAAATAAATGAATTTGGAAAAGTAGCAGGATCCAAAATTAAAGTTAAAAAAATTGATGGTATTCTTATACACCAATGATGATCTCACAGAAAGAGAAACTAAGAAAACAATCCCATTTACCATTGGGGCAAAAAAATTAAGATACCCAGGAATAAACTTAACCAAAGAAATAAAGGACCTATTTTCAGAAAACTACAGGTCATTGAAAAAAGAAATAGAGCAAGATGTAAAAAAGTGGAAGCACATACCCTGTTCATGGATTGGGAGAATTAACATCATGAAAATGTCCATACTACCCAAAGCAATCTATAGATTCAATGCAATCCCCATCAAAATGCCAAAGGCATACTTCACAGAATTAGAACAAATACTTCAAAAGTTCATATGGAACCAAAAAAGACCTCGAATAGCCACAGCAATATTGAAAAAGAAGAACAAAGTTGGAGGGATCACATTACCAGATTTCAGGTTATACTACAAAGCCACTGTAATCAAACAGCCTAGTACTGGCACAAGAAGAGGCATATAGATCAGTGGAACAGAACATAGAACCCAGAAACGGTCCCAAGGCAATATGCTCAATTAATACTTGACAAAGGTGGCAAGAGCATACAGTGGAGTAAAGACAGCCTCTTTAATAAATGGTGTTGGGACAATTGGACAGCTACATGCAGAAAAATGAAACTAGACCATCACCTTGCACCCTACACAAGAATAACCTCAAAATAGATAAAAGACTTAAATGTGACTCATGAATCCATAAAAATCCTAGAAGAAAATGTAGGCAACAAAATATCAGACATCATACGCAGCAGAATTTTTACTAATACATCACCTAAGGCAATAGAAACAGAGGAGAAAATGAACACATGGGACTACATCAGACTCAAAAGCTTCTGCACAGCAAAAGATACAATCATCAAAACGGAAAGATCACCCACTGTATGGTAGAGCATAATTGCCAATGATATATCAGATAAGTGGTTAATTTACAATATATAGAGAGTGTTCATACAATTCAACAAAAGAAAGACAAAGAACCCAATTAAAAAATGGGCAGAGGAACTAAATAGACACCTCTCCAAACAGGACATACAAATGGCTAAGAGACATATGAAGAAATGCTCAACATCACTTAACAGCTTACAGATGCAAATTAAAAGAACAATGAGGTATCACCTCACACCTGTCAGAATAGCCGCCGTCAGCAAATCATCAAACAACAAGTGTTGGCGAGGGTGTGGAGAAAAGAGGACTCTAGTACTGTGCTGGTGGCAATGCAGACTGGTGCAGCCACTGTGGAAAACAATATGGTGTTACCTCAAAAAATTAAAAATTAAACTTCCATTTGCCCCAGTGATCCCACTTCTAGGAATATACCCTAAGAAGCCTGAAACACCAATCAGAAAGAATATATGTACCTTCATGTTTGTAGCAGCATTATTTACAATAGCTAAGATCTGGAAACAGCCCAAGTGTCCGTCAGTAGATGCATGGGTAAAAAAGCTGTGGCACATATACACAATGGAGTACTATGCAGCTGTAAGAAAGAAAGATCTTTTATCCTTTGAGAGTACATGGGGTGACCTGGAAAGTATTATCCTAAGCGAAACCAGCCAAACAGAGAAAGACAAGTATCATATGATCTCACTTATTTGTGGAATATAATGAACATAACAGTCTGAGGAACAGGGTAGTCCCGGAGATGTGGAAGTGGTATACAGACTGACAATCGCCAGAAGAGGGGATGGTGGGGACGAGATAAACCACAGAACTTATATGCATGTGTGCATGAACAATGGACATGGACAACAAAGCTGGGGACAGGGCCGGGAGGGAGTGGGAAGAGGGAATCAGTGGGGGAAAAAGGAGAAACATCTGTAACAAAAATAAATAAATTAAAAAATTATCTTCAGATTAAACTCTTAAACTGAATTTAAAATAGCCTTCAAATCATTTCATGTTTTATGTTTCACAGAATAAACTTTCAAAAGCTTTACATGGATTCCATTAATTGAATGAACAAATGTTAAAGATAACATTTGCTATTTGAAGCATTTGATGTCACTGATTTAAAATTGCCATCGTGTAACTGTGAAGTTTTTCTGTTAATGGAACCAGCTCATTAAGTTATCACTTCACTTTTTGTTTATACATGTGAAAGGCTAGAACTGAATATGAGAAATTAATTTAGAATAACTCATTTGATCTAAATAAACAACACATTTTGTGCAAGTTCCATATTTATCATCAACTTCTTGGGAAAGAAAGTTATATGATTTCTTTTTCATTAAACACACACTTTTGAAAGTTTATTGATTCACGAGCATGCTTATTATAAAAATAAGTTCTGCCAAGCAATAGAGTTCATAAATAGTTGTAGAACATAGGGCAAAACCACTGTAGTAATAGTGCTATGCTACTATCAAATCTAGAGATCAGATCTGTGGTACATTCAGCCTGATCCGATTCTTATTTCATTCCACCTAACCTTTGATTTTTCATGTTTCCAACTAACCTCAATTACTGGTAGCCTAGTGGCTTTGTACATCTAGCAGGCCTGTGTACCACCCTTTGAGGACAGGAAGAGTAGCAGTCACTAGGTGCTTATGTCCCAATGTGCTTTCTTTTATCGCTAAGAATTCTTCATGTTCTTCTTCTTATTTTTTTACATATGATTTTTAAAATTTAATTTATTTTTGTTACAGATGTCCCTCCATTTTTTCCCCATTGACATCCTCCTCCCTGATCTCCACCTCCCTACCTTCACAATGTTTTCTGTGTCCATTGGTAATGGATATATGCATATACATTCTTTGGTTTATCTCTTTCCACACTCTGAGATTTGTCAGTTGGTTCCCTACTTGCATGTTTCTGGGTCTATGTTGTTCATCAACTTATTTTCTTCATTATATTCTACAAATAAATGAGATTATTTGTCTTTCTCTAACTGGCTTATTTCACTTAGCATAATGGTCTCCAGGTTTATCCATGCTGCTGCAAAGGGTAAGAGGGCCTTCTTTTTTACAGCTGCTTAATACTCTATCGTGTAAACTATAGGACACTAAAAAAAGAAATAGAGGAGATACAAAAAGTGAAAGCATGTACTGTGTTCATGAATAGGAAAAATTAACATAATTAAAATGTCCATACTACTCAAAACAATCTATAAGTTCAATGCAATCCCTATTAAAATACCATCAGCATATTTCACAGATCTAGAACAACTATTCCAAAATTTTATATGGAACCAAAGAAGACCCAGAATAGGCACAACAATGTTGAGAAAGAAGAATAAAGTTGGAGGGATCACAATACCAGATATGCTACAAAGCCATTGTAGTCAAAACAGCCTGGTACTGGCATAAGAACAGGCATTTAGATCAATGGAACAGAACAAAGAACCCAGAAATCAACACACACACCATTATGGTCAATTATTATTTGACAAAGGAGGCAAGAACATACAATGGAGTAAAGACAATCTCTTCAATAAATGGTTTTAGGAAAATTGGACAGGTACAGGGGTAAAAAATGAAACTAGACCACCAACTTACACCTTACACAAGAATAAACTCAAAGTGGGTAAAAGACTTAAATATAAATTACAAAACCATAACATTTCTAGAAGAAAACCTAGGCAGTAAAATCTCAGACATCTCAAGTAGCAGAATTTTCACTGATACATCACCTAGGACAAGAGAAACAAAAGAAAAAATAAAGAAATGGGACTACATCAAACTATAAAGCTTCTGCACAGAAAAAGAAACCATCACCAACATGAAAAGGGAACCCACTGTATGGGAGAATATGTTCTCCAATGATACATCTGATTAGGGGTTAATTTCCAAAATATATAAAGAACTCATACAACTCAAACAAAGGATGACAAACAACCGAATTAAAAAATAGGCAAAGGACATGAATAGAGACTTCTTCAAACAGAACATACAAATGATCAGGAGACATATGAAAAAATGTTCAACATCACTAATCATTAGAGAGATGCAAACTAAAATGACTAGGAGCCCTGGCCGGTTTGGCTCAGCAATTAGAGCTTTGTGCTGCGGACCAAAGAGCCATAGGTTCGATTCCAATCAAGGGCACTTCCCTCGGTTGTAGTTTGGTCCCCGGCCCTGGTTGGGGTTGTGCGGGGGGCAACCAGTTGATGTGTCTCTCCCACATCGATGTTTCTCTCTCTCTCTCCCACTCTATCTGAAGATACATGGAAAAATATCCTTGGGTGAGGATTAAAAAACAACTATGAGGTATTACCTCTCACCTGCCAGGATGGCTGCCATCAATAAATTAACAAACAACAAGTGCTGGTGAGGATGTGGAGAAAAGGGAACCTTGGTACACTGCTGGTAGGAATGCAGACTGGTGCAGCCACTGTGGAAAACAGTTTGATGTCTCCTTAAAAAATTTAAAATGGAATTGCCATTCAACCCAGTCATTCCATTTTTGGGAGTATATCCTAAGAAACCCAAAACACTAATCAGAAACAATATATGCTCAGAAAGAATATATGCTCAAGAGCAAACATCTGGAAACAGCCCAAGTGCCCATCTGTATTCATTTTAGAATATCAAATTTAAAAACATTTTTTTTCAGTGTCAACTATGTTAGCTTTTGCAAATCACATGGCATCAACAAAATCATAAAACTGTGTTTATAGCTTTCAAAGTGTTTATCTGCTTTGACTTTAATCTGTACCTGAGAGAAATCTACTTTTGACTGTTTGTAGAAGTACTGCTTAGGTCAACTTTAGAGAAAATATCATTTATTTTTTCAAACTTCTTCCTAACTTCTCTCAGGATCTGAAGTTTGTCTGATTACAGGATAGTATTTGTTTAATTTCTGAAACAAATATCAGCAACCTGACAGTATACTGGTAGTGATGTTAATGACATATACCTTTCACATTTGTAAACATCTATATTAATATCAAGAAGTTAGAAAGTATTTACAAATTCAGACTAAGAAATATTGCAAAGACTCACAACCATGTCAATCACTCTGGCTCCTGGATCAACTCAAGGATTACCTATTTCTAGATTTATTTTTATGCAATACATTTAAAACGCCTGTTAAGCCACGTACTCAATTGTTCTTTTAGTTGCAGCTGACATTGTACTGAAATATACACACACATAAATGTATTATAAAATTATCTTCTGGTTTATACATATGAGTCCTCATTATTTAACATTGTTGTCCCTTTTCTGTTTGCTTCATGAAAAACTTTTTTAAAAATCCTAGTTAGTAGAACAGGCTGATTAGTGGAAATTTTCATGATGCCAGACAACTGAGAACATTTTCCAGAGTTGATAACACTGTGCCTCTCCAAAAAGGGCCATGCAGCAGCATATGACCAGGGACCTTCCCTGGGAGACTGGAGCAGTAGCGTGCGGCTCAGTGTACATTGGTCCCACTTCACCTGGTCTAAGTGTTGCCTCCTCTTCCAAGTCATGCTGTCATAGCTGAATCAAATAGGAAATCAATAGCCACTAGAAACCTGGAGTTAGGTCTTACAGGCTTAATGATTTTATCATTAACCAAAGTGCACTTTTATCCTCAAACCAGTTGTTTCATCTTAATCTAAACTTTGTCTTGTGTATACAAGAAAAAGGAGAAAACTAATTTTAGCCCTTTAAAAGAGCATCTGTTTAGCCTTGGCCTGGTTGGCTCTGTTGGTTGGAGCACGATCACATACACCAAAAAGGTTGCAGGTTCGATTCCCGATCAGGACACATACCTAGGTTGCAGGATGCGTAATTGGTGTTTCTCTCTCACATGGATGTTTCTCTTTTTCTCACTCTCCCTTCCTCTATCTCTAGGATCAATAAAAAAACATGTCCTTGAATGAGAATTAAAATAATAAAAAAAAATGAAAGAGCATTTTTTCTTTGCTTCACTACCTGTTGACAGTGAAAAAAAGTTGAATTATTTTGTTTACATAATGACAGTCTTTCCCTTAATTTTTGCTTATCAACCACTCAGCCTTGAGATCTCACCTCATCATCTTTAAGGTAGCCTTCCCATTCATCAGATCAGGTTGCACGCTTATATACTCTTATAACATTAGGTGATTTCCTTTGTTGCGCTGAGTATATTTTGCAATTATACATTTATTTGCGTTAATTTGTATTAATGTATATCTTTTCTAACTGTGCTGTGAGGTCCATAATATATTTGGTTGCCTAGCTATCCCAGTGCATAGCACTGTACTTAGAAGTTAGTAGGATCAAATGATCTGGAGTCTGAAAAACTCTGATTTTATTTTGTACCACACTCCTCTGCTTACAAGTTCCAGTATAGGGGCTCTTTTTTCTGCTATTTTTGGGGGACGTGTACTTATTTCTGTTGTTTGAAATTTGTTTTATCTAGATATTTCACATTATTTAGGTGTCTGGTTAAATAGTACCTCTTCAGAGAGGCCTTCCTTGACCCACCAATCCAAAGAATTCTCTCTCTCTTACACCTGATACAGTCTTTTGTTTTGTTTTGTTTTTCAAGGTAATCATTGCATTCTGAAATTCATTTATTCTCTTTAAGACATTTGTTTTCCAACTAGAGTGTGAGTTCCATATACTACTATATCCTCATTTCTCAGAATATCACCTGCTAGCCATTAAATAGATTTTTTGGGTGAATAAGTTGTGTTCCGTAAATATATGGATAACAGTTGAATGAAATAATCAGTTGTTTATGTAGTGGGATCCTCATGTGAACAAAAAGTGACTTACTCTAAGGCTGGGGTACATCTTAGCAGTATTTAGAGAGTTAATGGTATGTGTTCATTATGGACTAGAATGAGGGATTTGAAATGCTATTGGGACAGATTTTATTCTAAGGACAAAAGTAGTTGAGGAAACTAACGTGGTTCTAGGAAAATGGAACAGTTCACAGTAGAGTGACTTTGAGTACTGTATGGTGACTGTCACTCAGGTTGTCTTCTGAGTCTCAGGAGGAAAATGTCATGATAAACAGCAGCTAAAAATGAGAAGAATAGAATGGTGTTGGCAGCACAGGTTCAAGCAGTTTTGGCCATGAAAGATGATGCCCTCAATACTGCCACCGGGACTCTAGATATTTTATTAGACATCTGGCACATCGTACCAGATACCAATGGGCATTAGCAACAGCACCTCTACCTTCAGCAAATCCCAGCACCAGCGTTGAACAACAAGAAAGTCAAAGGGAGAACAGAGAAACAGAGTGGAAAACAGCTCTTCTCTGCTCCCACCTGGGAACTCCCATAACTATTTGAGATTTTAAAAGGGACTATATTCCTCAACAGCAGATTTTCTTAACTTCATCACTATGACATTTGAGGATCTATAGTCCTTTGTTGTGGGAGGATGTTCTGTATAATTGTAGGATGTTCAGTTGCATCCCTGATTTCTACCTACTACCTGCTGGCTCTTGATAGACCATGATTGCCAACTCCTGATCTAGCTACCTGTTTTCCTAACTTTGGACAACATCTCCATTTTACACATTTTGCATGTATGTATCTCTTGAGAAAATAGCAGGTGTGAGACTGAGAAAATGCATGTAAATCAAACAGTGACAAAAGTATGGAGTATCAGGGTTTGCCACTTTTTTAATACCAATAGCAAAGTATTAATGTGATGACAAAAATACGGAGATAAATGGTCAGATAACACCATCTACTGAGAAAATCTGAAATTACAGAACTAGGTTTCCTCAATGTTTGTATACATCAACGTCACCTGGGTTCCTGGTTTGGAATACAGATTTCTGGGTCACACATATATTTTGATTCAGTAGGTCTGGAGTGCAGCCCAGGAATATGTATTTTAAGCAAACAGCCCAAGTCATTCTCATGCAGGTAATCCTTGAACCCTTTTGGTGAAATATCAATCTGAAGCAAAGCTCACACCTGGGAGAAACAAAAAACACATGCCCATTTACATTTCCTCATCTTGTATGCATGTAATTCATATGGGTCAGTATTGTGTCTTGAGCAATGGACTTGGTGGAGAAATAGTGCAACGATGTGTTGGTTGTAATCAGGGAAGCCTCAGGCTTCACCCTAGTCATGCAGTCATGTTGACTTACAGTAAGAAAAGGTGATTGCTACCAACCTAATTGAAAGTTAGGAGCCTGAACCCTAGTACCTGTGCCAAGCCAGGAACAAGAGGATGGGGTTAGATAATTTAGATGAAAACAGTGGAATTGGTGATGTGAGTGGGAGGAGGAAATCTGGTTAATTCCCTTAGCAGGCTGTCTATTGATTTTGCCAGATTGTATTGACTCAGAATTGTGTTCTGAAGCAAAGGATTGATATATACACGCACCAAGAAGCTCCTTATAGGAATCACCCACTGCAACAGTTTGCTCTCCAGTGTACAGGTATGGTACTCTAAGTCTCTGTATGTGTGTACACATATGTGGGACCATCTGTGTTTCTTCCTGTCTCAGGCTTGCCACACAGTGGAGAGAAGAAGCTGGTTAGGAAGGTGAGAGAAGGCATTCGCAGCGAAGTCATTTGGGCAAAAATAGTGGTGGTTCTGCTAACTTTCCAATGTAGTGCAACTTAGGACATGGACAGATTTGAGGTGGATACTATCATTAAAGTCACAAATCACAGGTCAAAAAACTGGAGCTTTCAGAAGATTAAAAAAAAAAAACCTGTAAAGATCACTGTTGTGGTCTCAATGTTTGTCACCCCAAAATTCATATGTTGAAAATCCTAATGTCCAAAGTGGTGGTATAAGAAGGTAAGGTCCTTGGGAGATGCTTAGATCCTGAGAGTAGAGCCCTCATGAGTGAGGTTCATGTTGGTATAAAAGAGACCCCACAGAGCTCATTAGTGCTTTGGGCCA
Source organism: Molossus molossus (assembly GCF_014108415.1). Classification (NCBI taxonomy): domain Eukaryota; kingdom Metazoa; phylum Chordata; class Mammalia; order Chiroptera; family Molossidae; genus Molossus; species Molossus molossus. The sequence continues at coordinate 14,883,024 of NW_023425355.1, read as the reverse complement.
TGTGATGACACAGCAAGAAGTTTGTGACCCTGAAGGGGGCCCTATTCTGACCATGCTGGCACACTGATCTCGGGACTCCAGCCTCCAGTACTGTGAGAAATACATGTGCTTTTGGTTTGTTTGTAAGCCACTCAGTCGGTGGTATTTTGTAGCAGTCTGAACCAACTATGACAACCACATAGCTGTTAAATGGTGGAATAAACCAGGACACAAATCCAATTTTTTCTAACCTCAAAGCCCATGCTTTTTTGATGATGATTAGCTGTTGGGCAGGCAATGTGCACACATGTATGCACATAAAAATATCACAATGATTATTGCCATGTATTGAATACTTTGTAGAGCTAAGTGATTTTATATATACGCATATATAATATTTATCTATTATATGTGTATTTATCCTTTGCTTAATTTGATCCGCACTATATTTCTGTAAATGAAGTGAGTATCATTATAATTTCCATTGTACTAATGAGGAAATTGGTTCTAAGAACTCAAGATTATTCAGCTAGTGTGTGTAGAATCTGGATTTGAACTCAAATCAGTTCTATTCTATATCTGTCTACTCTATAAAGACACAGTCATAGGTTGATATAGTATCCCTACACCACCAAACCCTTTCCCAAGACTCATCTAAAATATGAGGGTGGGCCTGGCTGGTGTGGCTCAGTGGTTGAGTGTCAACCCATGCACCAGGAGGTCGCTGGTTCAATTCCCAGTCAGGGCACATGCGCAGGTTGTGGGCCCAATTCACAGTGTGGGGCATGCAGGAGGCAGCTAATCAATGTTCTCTCTCATCAATGTTTCTGTTTTGTTTTTTTCATTTATATCGTTATTTAAATTCCACATATAAGGTATTTGTCTTTCTCTGACTGACTTATTTCATTTAGCATAATACTCTCAAGGTCCAACCATGCTATTGCAAATGATAAGATTTTATTCTTTTTTATGGCTGAATTACATTCCATGTATGGTGACAGCTGGATACTGGAAATATTGAGGAGAACATTTTGTAACATATATGATTGTCTAACCACTATGCTGTACACCTGAAACTAAAACAAAATAACACTGAATGTAAACTTTAACTTAAAAAATGTTTTAAATAAAGAAAAAGACAGCCCTGGCCAGTTTGGCTCAGTGGTTGAGTGTCGGCCTGCGGACCAGAGAGTCCTGGGTTTGGTTCCCCCTAGGGGCACGTGCCACACACACACAAAAAAAATAGTAATAATAATAATAATAATAATAAAATAAAGAAAAGGACAAAACCCAGATTTCAGTAAACTTTTCCCATAAAGACCAGACAGTAAATATTTTCAACTTTGTGGACTAAACACAGTCTCTATTACATTTATTCACTCTGCCCTTGTAGTGTGTATATAAACGAGCATGGCTGCCCTGGCCAGGTTGCTCAGTTGGTTGGAGTGTAATCCAGTACACTGAAAGGTCACGAATTCGATTCCTAATCAGGGCACAAAACTAGGTTGTGGGTTCAGTCCCCAACTGGGGCACATACTGGAGGCAACCGATCAATCTCTCTCTCTCTCTCTCTCTTTCTTAAATTCTCTCTCTCTCTGTCTGTCTGTCACTGTTTCTCTCCTTTCTTCTGCCTCTAAAAATTAATAAAACACATCCTCAGGTAAATATAAAATAATAAAATAAAAAGAGCATAGCTTAGCTCTAATAAAATCTAAAACAAAAGTCAGTGAAGGGAAACAGATAAGACCGAAAGAGTGCTCCTTTTTTTATACTGAATAACCTCAGACTGTCTCATTTAATGCATTCAAATTTTAAGGCTCATTTCAGTAAAGTTTTTATCCACCATTCCAGAGGTTCAGGTGTACATAAAATGACAAACTTATAGTGTTAAACCTGATATTTAAATTCTTATCCCTTAATTATGTGATAAATCAGTGTTTTCTATTTTTTTAAGTAATTAATTTTTATTATGTATTGGTTTCAGGTATTCAGCTTCATGGTTAGACCATCATATAATTTACATAGTGTTCCCCTCGATATTCCCAGTACCCCAAATGGCACCAGACATGATTATCACAATATTATTGACTATATTTCCTATGCTTTTGTTACTTCCCCGTGACTGTTTGGTAGCTTCCAATTTATGCTTTTTGGTCCCTTCACCTCTTTTAGAATTTTCTCTTTAAAAATTGTTTCATTTCATCCCTGGTGCATCTCTCAAAATATCCTGATTAAGAAAAATAGCTTTTGTCCCGCAAGTACTTTTTGACCCCTATTACTATACAACTGTGAACATAAAATGTTATGTTTTCATCCATCACTGGGGATGATGACCAATAAAATTTAATGAGACTCATACTGCAGTGACTCATCTGACCCAGAAATGACAACAATAAAAGAGTGGAAATTTTTTAAAACTTGAAAATTTTATATGTCTAAACGAATATGTAGAAATGGAGCCATCTAGTGTATCTTCGCCTATGGTTTCTTTTTGTCTTTGAAGAAGAGAAATACTTGATCACAAGTTTTTAATTCTCCTAGTCAAAAAACCACAGCAGTCCACATATATGATTTTCAAAAATGTATAGGTCCTGGATTCATTAGTCCAATATGTTTTTATTTCTTCTCCCTTTCCCCCAAGCAGTTGATCTTAGAAAATTAATTCTAATTTTAGTCCTGTCTTGTTCCTCTGAATATATGCCTGTCCTTTGGGGCTAGAGTCAGAGTTGCCAAAAAATATGTAGAAGACCCAATTAAATTTGAAGTTCTGCTAAGCAATGAATATATTTTTAGTGTAATTATGTAGATCATCCTTCCACTAAAACATCATCTGTTGTTTATCTGAAATAGTAATTTAACTGGTCATTGCATATCTTTATTTGCTAAATTTGCTAACTCTAGCAAGAGTGTAAATATCCCTAATGGCATTGAAAGAGTAGGAGAGGGTCCTACTACAGAGCCTGGGGAATAAGCTTATGATGTCAGAATCAGAAAATTAAGACTGTCAGGCATTTTGTTTGTAGATTTATGGTTGTTTCTATGTGATTGAAAATGCTGTGACCCTTCTACAGTGTTTAGTACACTCCTACAAAGTCTATCCCAGCTTGGTAGTTGGTTCTATAAAGCACATAGAGGCAATGCTTAAAAACACATTGAAGTGGAACTAAGTTCCATCCTTGCAAGCCAGCATGGTATTGGTGATATTGTCACCTAGGTAAGAGAGTGACAAGAGAAATGCAGACATGGTAAGTGCATGACAGACTAGAGATTTATTGGTTAGCATCTTCTCCATACTCTGGGGATTATCCTTCCAGAGGTAATCCAGGGACAATGTGTATCGCTGGAGTGAAGAAGTCTTTTTCACTCACAAGGCTACAGGGACTGTCTGGAGGCTGGGTGCTTTACACAGAGGAGGCCAACCAGGGACAGTTAAAGCATGCAAACCATGCAATGACATTGGCTTTCTTATGTAAACCAGGGACAGTCAGATTGGTCCCAAACAGTAAAGACTACAAAAAAGCATAGATTTACCTGGTATGGAAACAATGGCACAAAGCCCTAGAAAAGATACAGTATGGTACCGTAAGAGTGAGGCCATCTTGACAAAGAGACAAATGAAGTGTCACTGTTTTTAATCACAACACTGTCTCAGGAGGTCTGTAGTAAAGCGTCAGCTCTATCTTACATATGGCAACATGGAAAGACAAGCAATATGTCTACCACTGTTCATTTGAAAACTGCCCATCGTTTTCAGGAATATAAATCTGTCCCCAGTTTTTTTAAACAATATAAAATATAATGCTCCTCAAAGAAGTATACTGTTTTTAATTTTTATTTTCTAACTTATCTTCATTGTTGAATGTATTACAGGTGTTTCTTCCTTTTTTTCCCATTGAGACCCTCCTCCCCAATCCTGCCCCACTCCTGCTTCCCCACACTATTGTCGGTGTCCATTGGTTATGCATATATGCATAGAAGTTCTTTGATTTATCCTGCCCCCCTTCTTCCCTTTGAGGTTCATCAGTCTAACAACCAATTTATACTTAATTCCTTCGTCTTTTTCACCCATCCCTTCAGCTCCCACCCATCTGGCAACCAACAAAAAGTTCTCTGTATCTATGAGTTTGTTTCTGTTCTGCTTGCTCATTTTGTTTGTAGATTCAATTCTTGATAGATATGTATTAATTGCCATTTTATTGTTCATATTTTTGTTCTTCTTCACCTTCAAGAAGACCCTTCAGCATTTCATATAATACTGGTTTGGTGGTGATGAACTCCTTTAGATTTTTCTTGTCTGAGAAACTCTTTTTATGCCCATAGATTCTAAATGATAGCCTTCAGGACAGAGTAATCTTGGTTGTAGGTTGTTGCTTTCCATCACCTTGAATATTATCTCTTGCCACTTCTTTCTGGCCTACAAAGTTTCTTTTGAGAAATCAGCTGACAGTCTTACGGGAGCTCCTTTGTAGGTAATGGACTGCTTTTCTCTTGCTGTTTTTAAGATTCTCTCTTTGTCTTTAACTTTTGGCATTTTGATGCATTTTGATGATGTGTCTTGGTGTGGACCTCTTTGGGTTCATCTTACTTGGGACTCTCTGTGCTTCCTGGACTTGTATGTCTGTTTCCTTTACCAAGTTAGAGAAGTTTTCTGTCATTGTTTCAAATAGGTTTTCATTTTCTTGCTCTCTCCCTTCTCCTTCTGGAACCCTTATGATGTGAATGTTGGGATACTTGAAGTTGTCCCAGAGGCTCCTTACACTATCCACATTTTTTGGATTCTTTTTTTCTTTTTGCTGTTCTGATTGGGTGTTTTCTGCTTCCTTATAATTCAAATCTATGAATTGCTTCCTGGCTTTACCTTCTCTACTATTGATTCCCTGTAAATTATTCTTTATTTCAGTTAGTGCATCCTTCATTTCTAACGGGTCCTTTTTTTATGTTGTTGATGTTCTCACTACGTTCCTTGGAGGTCTCCTTAAGTTCCTTGAAGGGCTCACTAACTCCCTTGAATGTCTCACCAAGTTCCTTGAGCAACCTTATAACTTGTGTTTTGAACTCTATATCTGATTGATTGCTTATCTCCATTTTGTTTAGTTCTTTTTCTGGAGTTTTGTCCTTTTCTTTCATTTGGGACATGTTTCTTTGTCTCCTCATTTTGGCTGCTTCCCTGTGATTATTTCTATGAATTAGGTAGAGTTGCTATGTCTCCCAGGCTTCACAGGGTGGCCTATTGTTGTAGGTGTCCTGTAGGATCCAGTGGCACAGCCTCTCTGATCACCCCACCTGGGCCCTCAAGGTGCACCCCTAGTGTGGACTGTACACCCTTCTGTTGTAAATGAGTCTTGATTGCTGTTGGCACATCAGGGGAAGGGATTTACTCAGGCTGATCAGCTGCAAGGACTGGCTGTGCCCACTAGTCACTGGCCTCTGACTACCTAGCTGTGTAGGGGCTCACCACACAGAGTAAGACTTACTTCATCAGGGCTCTGGTACCCACTGAGTCCACTCATTGAGTGTGTCACTTGTGGGGGTGGTTGGGTGGTGGTGTTTAAATGTGGTCTGAAGCTGTCCACTGGGTGTGCTGGCTCTGGGACAAGGTCTGCCTGTGTTCTCTCCAGGGCCACCCGGCATAAGCTACAGAGTGATCTGCAGATGGCTGCTTCTTGTGCTGGGCTTGGGGATGTCTAGGAAAAGCCAAGTTGTGAACCAAGGCTTGTTGCTTCTAGTGCCAGGCCTGGGGTCACTTAACGAGAGGTATGGGGCTCAGTGAGACCAGATGCTGCTTGTTTGAGAGAAAATTCTGAGGCAGGATCCAAGACAGGCCAATCCTATGGTAAAGCCTTTGGAAACAGCTTGGGTGGGCTGGAAAGTTGGATGGGGCGGGGCCTCAGGGAATCTCTGGGGCAGGGCAAACAGTGTGAGCTAGGTTGCTGGAGTCCAAGATATAGTGCCTGTCTACTGCCCCAGGGAAGAGCTCACCAAAGGAACATCATCCTCCACCAGCATGTCGGTCCAGGAGAAAGCTGCCTCTCCAGTCCTCATCCCGAGGCCAAACAACTCAGTTCTTCCCTGTGTGCCTCTGGAACCCTGCAAGCTGCCTCCCCTCTGAGCTCAAAAGGAGCAAGTCCGAGTAACTCCGCACATGGGCCCTTTAAGAGGAGCTGCCTGGGGCTCCTGCAGCCACACCCTCCCTCTGCCTCAGTTCCCGCTGGTTTTACAGCCAGAAATTATGGGGACTTCTCTTCCTGGCACTAGAACCCTGAGCTCGGTGCCTGGTGTGGGATGGAAACCCCTCACTCCTCAGGAAGGACCTTCCCAGCCGAGGTGTCCTCCTGATTTTTATCCACCACACGTGGGTGTGGGACCAGCCTGTCAGTGCCTCCGCCCTCCTACCAGTCTCTGTGTGGCTGCTTTTTTTATCTCCTAGTTGTAGGACTTCCATTCAGCTCCATTTCAGGTGGTTCTGAATTATGGTTGTTCTATAATTTAGTTGTAATTTTGATGTGGTTGTGGGAGGACGTGATACTGCATTTACCTACGCCGCCATCTTGACCGGAAGTGACCAGCATACTTTTAAAAAAAATATGTTTTTGTTGCCCTGGCCTGTTTGGCTCAGCAGTTAGAGCATCAGCCTGTGGACCAGAGAGTCCCGGGTTTGGTTCCTGCTAAGGGCACGTACCTGGGTTGTAGTTTGTCCCTGGCCCCGTTTGGGGTTGTGTGGGTGGTGGCCAGTCTGTGTGTCTCTCTCACATCAGTGTTTCTCTCTCTCTTCTTCCCTCTCTCCCTCCCACTCTATCTGAAGATGAATTTTATTTTATTTTTTTTTAATCCTCAACCGAGGACATTTTTCCATTTTTTGTTCAGATAGAGCGGGAGGGAGAGAGAGGAAGAGAGAGAGAGAGAAACATCGATGTGAAGGGACACATCGAGTGGCTGCCACCCGCACGACCCAACCAGGGCCAGGGACAAACTGCAACCGAGGCACGTGCCCTTAGCGGGAACCAAACCCGGGTCTCTCAGGACCGCAGGCCGACGCTCTAACCGCTGAGCCAAACCGGCCAGGGCTGAAGATGAATTTTAAAAATGTTTTTATTATTTTATTTTTTTGAGAGAGAGGAAGAGAGAGATGGAAACATCGATGTGAGAGAGAACGTGGATCAGCTGCCCCCTGCACCACCCCAATGGAGATCGAGCCCACAACCTGGGCATGTGCCCTGACTGGGAATTGAACCGGGACCTCTCATTCCATGGGACAATGCTCAGTCCACTGAGCCACACCTGCCAGACAAGGACTATTTATTTTATAACTGGAAGTTTGTGCCTCCTACTTCTCTTGAGCTTTTCACCCATCCCCTCCTCTGACCAACTTCAGTTTGTTCCCTATTTCTTTGAGTCTGTTTCTGTACTGATTGCTCATTTGTTATGTTTGTTTTGAGATTCCACATACAAGTGAAATATACAGTATTTGTCTTTCCCTGTCTGACTTATTTCTTCTAACAGAATACCCTCTAGGTCCATCCACACTGTTGCAAATGGCAAGATTTCATTCTTTTTTTTTTTTTTTTTATCCTCACCTGAGGATATTTTTCCATTTTTTGTTCAGATAGAGTGGGGAGGGAGAGAGAGAGAAACATCGATCTGAAAGGGACACATCGAGTGGCTGCCACCCACATAACCCAACCATGGCTAGGGACAAACTGCAACCGAGGTACGTACCCTTAGCGGGAACCGAACCAGGGTCTCTCTGGACCGCAGGCCGATGCTCTACCACTGAGCCAAACCTGCCAGGGCTCATTCTTTTTTTTATTGCTGCGTAATATTCCAGTGTGTGTGTGTGTTTGTGTGTGTGTATGTGTGTGTGTGTAAGGGAGGGATTAGAATTATAACAGAAATGCAATTAAATATGTCAATTTTAATGTTTTAGCATGTAGAAGAGGATTGTTTTTCCTAGTCTGTAGCAGGCAACAATCTTGGAAAACAAGTATTGTTCAAGAATTTTTTTTTTAAAAAGCTATAAACACATTTTTAATGTTTTCTTTGACACATGGAGAGTCAGATTTGTAAAATAGGAAGTTCATGGAGTATGTTTATAGACTGAGGAGGAGATACTTTGTTCATCACTTGGGTGTGGCTTAGTGTCTCCAGCAACAGGGTATGTGATGGACAGGAAGTCCAATAAAATGAGGAAAAGTAACTGGAAAATCTGTCCCTCTACTTCACATGACTGTCCTAAGAGAAAGAGGACAAAATGATGACAGCTAAGGAAACGTGTTTTATGTTTGTTTTTTTTTCCTCCTCAAGGTAGGAGTCTTGTTAGAGAACTTAAAAAAAAGGGGGGGAAACATCTCAAATCAGAGTTTTGGTTCTGTCCCCTCTAGGAGAAGACTTTTTCAGTGTTCCTTCCCTATCAAAATGGAACAGCAACCACATCTGAGTAAAGTTGATGGATGTCATAGTTAGGCAGAAGGAGGAATCATGTTTAGTGCCCCAGAGTCTCCTTCAACTCCTGTGCGGTATAGAAGGTATTTGGAAGTCCCTGGATGCCCTGTAGAAATACAGGAAAAGTAGTTGGTGATGTTGTCTGGCGAGTCTTCATGCTACAGTTTGAGGGTAGCAGACTGCGGGATTCTGAGCAAGGTGATAAAGATTACAAAGAAAAAAAAAATCAAGAACCAACATTTCCTTTCCAATCTGAGTACAATGTATAAATAGGTCTGTCCTTATGCTTATTGAAAGAATATATAAATTATTAACTTCCTTTCTTATCCTTGTTATCTTCAACCAGCCTGATGGGTCATGTTTACTACATCATAGTAACATGGGACCTGCCCTTTTAACTCCTTTTCCCAACTAGATTTGATAGATGCAAGCAGTTATGTTTTAGTGCCCCCATCCTCTGCAATGATCCATTCTGACTTCAGATCGCTCAGATTTGGGCAGTCCAGCTAGGCCACAGACAGAGCACAGTTTTCAAATGCAACTGTGCAGTAATAGTTTTGGGCAACATACATCTCTCTCCTAATAGTCAATACCTGATCAAAATGAAGCAAGCCCAGTTTGACCAAGAAGATGGTATTCAATCTCCACTTGCCTGACTAGGCTTTACTCTGGATATGATCTCCCTGTTGGTGACATGTGACTGGATATTGGCAAGCTCCACTGTGATGAGTCCTTTGATCTTTCCTTTCCCCACTGGCTCCCACTCCAATTTAAATTGACATGCCAAGCTGTGCTCTAGGGACAAAGGTTTATGTAACTCTACTTCTACATTTACTTGGGTAAAGCATAAATTTAAATGTCCCACAGAGGTGTGTGTGTATGTGTGTGTTTGTGTGTGTGTGTGTGTGCACATTTGTTTATTTTTGACAGCATCTCTATATCTCCATCTCTACCCCTAGAATTCAAGATGCCTATACCCTTCTATTTAGAATTAAAGACAGTGGCAGGGATAAAAAACAAGGGAAGGAAACTGTATTTTTTTTTTTTTGTATTTAAATAAAGTATTTTACCTACTGGGACAATATTTTAAAAAGTCAATTCAAGCTGCATCTGACCGTCTAAAACTACACTCTTTATAACCAGAGGAAATAGATTTTATTTAAATTCAATCTGTTAAAGTACAAATACTTTGTACAACTTATGTTGCTCTTTTTGAAAACTTAAGATGTAGTAGGACACTTTATAAGCTTCTCTCTGGATTTTATTTGTTGATTTCACATACTACAATACAAAGCCTATTTAAAAGAACATATTGCAGAAATTCTAAAATTGTGCATTTACTTGAAAAGTTGCTTTCATCAAGAAGGTTTTTGCAACATTTTATCTTAAATACTTTTATAATAGGATAAATGAGAATAAAAATTTAAAGGTAAAATACTATCCAACTAAACTTATTTTTTTTTTCCTTAAAAATGTTTATTGTGGTGTGCATATCCTTAACATTTTCTACTGGATGGCTATAACTAATAAAAAAAAGCATGTATTGTTACATAAAAGATAAATACAGAATTTACCTTGGATATCAAACATTTTGGTGTTTCTGTGTGTTACTATTGTAGAGCATCTTCTCAGTTTTACCATACTTTAAAAACTGTTTTTGAAAACTTGTTAAACTTAATGGTAGGTGTTGACAGAATTCACACAAATGTTTGAGGAGAATATTACTTTCTATACAAGCGAGGCCCTGACACTTTAAGCAGAGGTCACAGTTTGTATCAATATGATAAATATTCACTATTTTTTGTGTAGATTGTGTATATGAAATTACAGTAATATTTTACTGATAATAAATCTAACAAGACAACATGGTAAGGAATACCTAAGTTTTATGTGTGCCTTGGAAGATGATACTGTAAAAGAGTAAGTTTGTGAAAATTTTAATATACTGTGATCATCATAACAAATTATGCCAATAATTTTTTCATGTTTTTTTTTTTTTTTTGTCAACACAGTAAAAGCTTTCCATTAAGACATGTGAGGTGTTACTTAGCTATTTGGGATATTGTTTGACTAAGAGAATGATGTCTTACTGAAATCAGACTATAGTTTAAGCTCTCCAGGTTCTCTTTTGTATTAGTTGTGTTCCAGATAATAGAGTACCTTTACTATTTGAAATAGAAAATATTTTTAACTTCTCAGACTCTTAACTTAAAAATTTGCAATGCTTTTAAAACATTTCATACCTTGGCCACTATCTATTTCCTTGAAAGATTTTAAAGTGATAAGGCTGAACCTAAAGGAGTAGATTTCCATGTATATTACCAGCTGTAACAACACACACACTTAACACCTATATGTAATTCACGTTTAAACCTTGCTTTGGTTTCACAAATGAGAGCAATCATAACTACATATTAAAATGACACAAGAGTTTTCATGTTTGACTACTAATTGAAGAAAAGAACATTTTTCTTCTTCTTTTCTTCCTACTCCATTTCTTAAAATTATCAGGTTTTCTTCCGTTTGATGAGATAGCTTTACGGAAGCTTCACCACCACAACACATGCACCAGCTCTTCCAATGTTAACAGGAACTTCCTAACACAAAAAACAAAAACAGAAAAGGAAATGATGTTTAAATGAATTTTTCATTTAGCATAATATAGCATATCAGAGTTGACGCAGTCCTTATTTATTCTGGTCTAACTTCCACCTTGTATAAAGACAAGGGAAAATGTAGCCCAGATAACAGTCTAGTGTGGTAGAAAAAACACAGTCTTTCAAAAAATGTCGATCTGAGATTGAGGAGCAGGCGATTTCAGTAAGTTTCACCTCTCTGGTAATTTTCTCACTTGAAAAATTACAGCTAATCATACTGATCCTTCAAGGTTTTTGTTAGAGTTAAGTAAGATAATAAATGAAAATAATTTGGCATAGTGATAATCCCATTATTTGTTAATTCTCTTTTACTCTTCCCAATATCACACACTAAAAGAGTAAAAAGCTGGGAATAGAATCTAAGCCTCCTAGGTACTGGTCTACAATTTTCAGAAAAGTAAATTCCACCAGTTTAGATAATCATTTTGACTATTGTATTTGACCTAACTCCTTGTTTGCTAAAATATTTTTTCCATTTCTAGCTAGTCCTAAGCATTGATACTACCAACATGGAAGAATTTGAATGATTTCAAGGGTCTTAATGAATCAAACTGTAGAAGAGACAGGAAGCCATTATCAGCTATCATTACATTAACATATATTTATTTAAAACAGTAACCAGTTCACTATGTAGAGTACAGAGCGGCATGAAGCCAGTATAAGGGAAGTTAGTCACCAAATATAAGATTTGCCTGTTTGCTGAAATGGTGAAGTTAGTCCTATTTCATTTTTATTAACCCATTATTTAATTAACAAAACACCATTGGGTACTTTAGAATAAATCAAGAGCTATCACTGGAAAAACTGTCAAAAGCATCAAGTTTGCCTTCAGCATCCACCAGATGTCCTTTCGGTGCTCCACCTTGTACTGCCCATGTGACTTCTTCTGTTGGACACCCAGCAATCTTGAGAGGATTTAATTCTAGTCTCTTACCATGCACTAAATTCTTTGAATGACTGATTAAATTTTATGACTATTGCAGTTTATACAATCTCTATAAGGAGAGATTGAAATATTTTTGTCTTTGGGAAATAGCGGATAAGAAGGAACAGATATTTATGGATGAAGACATTGCTCTTTGGTTCTCAAGTCATAATACATACATAGGAAGTTGGCCAGATAGTAAAATTCTTGAATTATTGAATCTGATTCACTATAATGTGAAATAAATGATTATATAAAGTCAAGAGACTGCTCTGCCCCCTTTTATATAATCTAATGATCTACATAATCTATATGATCTATATAATCTAATGATCATATCATCTAATGATCAATTACATCCTCAAGTAATTTTCTTTAGCATAAATAAAGTAGGTACTACAACTTTCACTAAAAGAAGCTGGTTAGATCCTAAAGAGGAAGAGAACGGAATTAATTCCAGACATATATTTAAATGTATTTTTATTAAAACCTGAAATATATCCATTTGAATACTTTAAATAAAAGTACCTGCTTCCATTCATCTTTCTGTGCATCGTATGACTCAACAGTATTCAAATAAGAATGTCCATCATATCCTCCAACCACAAAGAGTTTGTCTCCTAGAGCACAAACAGCCACAGCATCTCGAGGAACACTCAGAGGTGCCACAGTTGACCATGAATCATTTTTTGGATCATACCTTAAGAGGTTTAGGAATACAATTGAGAAAGAAAGTCCAATAGTGTTAAAATTAAAAATAGGCTTTAATAAAGCGTATACTTATCTAATACAAAGAATTAAAACACCTTATAAATAGCAAGTGTAGTATGACTAATAAATGTGAAAGATCAGTAAATGACAAAACTCTCTTCAGCCACCAGAGGACACTCAAAGCATATCAAAATGTATTTTCTTTCCAAAAAGAACATGCATTTCTTGGTCAGTACTCATATTCTCTATGAGAAAATTTCACTTAGTGTCTTAACATTGTGTGAAAAAGTCCCCCTCTCTCATTTATTATGCTGATTGGAGAGCTTTCATGTTTCTCTTATTCTCTGTAGATCAAAGTTATACCTGAGATGGCTGATCCTATTTATATGAGAGTTCACATTTTAAGTAAATCTGAATATAATTGCTTTTTTGTTTTATAGAATGTCGTACCCTGGTTTTAGTACTATTTGTGGCTAGAGTGACCTTATCCTATATTTTTCCCCTATGAGAGTTCCAATTTATCTTCTCAGGAGCCTTGGGATGTTTTCCACTTGAATCTGAAGTTAATTTTTTATCCCCGACCTTTCTCTAAGCAAAATGAAAGATAATTCAGTAAGTAATATTAATTAAAATCTTTGCTAGGAATTCTCTCCTAAAATTTGAAGCCAAATTTTAAAAAATATACAATACTAAAATCTAAGAGCTAAACAATCAAAGAAAACAGATAATTATACATGGAAATGCTCTTTGATTTTATTTTGACTTATTTGTAAAATTTATTTGTAAAAATGTATTTTACCAAAGAAACATTAATTTATTAGCCTCTACTAACTTCTTTATATTTCTATTACTCTTCTGATTTATGGTTTTGGCCTCTTTAATCATACTCTAAATCATCTGATCCCAGCTTTTATTTGATCTAGCCTCATATCTAGTAATATTTTTAATAATGACTGAGATTATCAATAATTGAGATAACTTCAATATCCAGTACACATCATTGAGTGTTATGTAGCATTTCACCTTAAATTCTGATGTTGTAAACCCAGAACCAGAAAATCCATAGCTGTGTGCTTTAGTTAAGCTGCATCTTCAACATAATTGCTATTGTACTCTGAGGCTGCAGTCGGCATGCATGAATGGGGAACCAGAGGTCATAAAAAGATTTCCTTAGAGATTAGCAACCAAAACCTAAGACTGTCATGCATTTGCATAGTAATTAATACTAAAAAATATGGCTTATGTTAATATTATCTGGATGTGGCTTGATTAAAGAGAGGAATTTGGAGAATGTTGACTGTTTTGAAGAGAAACATTTGTAATATGGTTACTATCTGCAAAGACACACAAGAGATGTTAAAGAAAAGTCACTACATCTCTTTCAAATTAAAACAGCCTTGTGTCTCTCCAATTTTGTTTCTCTTTTGCTTTTCCATCTCTTCTTACTTTGAATTTAAGTATATATGTTCTAGTGGAATTAAAATAGAGCCTGAAGTACAAGAAAGTAGTTGTAAGCTTATTCCTCCATTAAGAGAAATTAAGGATAGTTTGCTTGACTTCTTTGCCTCAATTTTTTTTCATTTCCATTATAGAATTGGTAATCTCTGACCCAGCCAACATATGTTTATGCAATGGTTTTAGAAGTATTTCATTGGGTCCCGCATGTAGGGCTCAGTGGATTGAGCATCGACCCATGGACCAAGAGGTCCTGGTTCGATTCCCAGTCAGGGCCCATGCCTGGGTTGCAGGCTCGATCTCCAGTAGGGGGCATGCAGGAGGCAGCCTATCAATGTTTCTCACATCGCTGTTTCTATCTCTCTCTCTCCCTTCCTTTCTCTCTAAAAAATAATCAATAATAACATATTTAAAAAAGAAATATTTCATTGAAATGATTATCTTAATTGGATGACATGCCTAAGGTAAGGGGTAGGGTAAGCCAATATCTTATTCCACAGAATGTGCACCTTTGATTGACCTTCTACTGACAAGCCTGTTTTACATTTCTATAGGTGTAGAAATTAAGTTGTAGAAAACTGAGTTTTCTTATGATTCTTGTACATAAAAATATAAATGAATTTTACTGTATGGAGACAGAATTAATTTCCACCTTGTAGAAATAATGACCTCCAAGGATTACATTATATTCTCTATAGGATGTTAACAACTTTTACATCCATTAACAAATTTTTTTTTCAGCATTCCTAACTGTCTATATGTTGTTTCTTCCAAGACTCTATTGAATCACTTTTAACATCTTATGGGTTACATCATTAGTTAATAAATCAACATAAATCTTTGACATGTTAATTTTATATTTGTATCAAGGTCATAAGTATATATATTTTTGAAAATTTTACTTCAGCACTATCCATTTTCTCAAGAGATTTTCACAGAAAATGACAATAAGGGAATAATGATAATACTGATTACAAAAATGATACAAACAAAAACAATACCAGCAACTAACTTCTAATCAGTACTTAATATGTACAAGGCAATGTGCTAAGTGCTTTAACATTTATTATACTGTGCCTGAAGAGGCTGATACTACAAGTTTTATCACTTTTCACATGAGGAAACATGTTTAGAGATATAAAGCTACAAGGTCAACATCACATAACTTGTAAACAGTAGACCTGGGATTTGAACTCAGATATATCTGACTCCAAATCAAGTGCTTCTAACTACTATATTATACATTTTTGGTATGTACAAAATGCTCTTTTTCTCCATTAAAGAAATTTTAAGTGTATGTGAATTTTTAAAAAATTAGTACATATGGAAATGTAATTATATCATGAAATAAGGTTACATATTTAATTATTAGGACATGTTTGTAGATATTTAATTTTATAGTCTGCATTATGAACTTTTCTATATAAAAATATGAACTGATTTTTTATTTTTCTAGTTGTATGTGTAAATGTGCATTTAAATTGGTATAGACACTTCAAGCCATTGTAAGGCTAATGTTACCATAAACACTATACAGTGCTAAAATGCAGCCCGATTTCTCTCTCAGACCTCATCACAGAATTCCATAAGTTCAGGAGTTCATGATATAAAGCCAGAAAAGTGCTGGCCTATTAATGAGAGAGAAGATGGTGATTTAATTAAAATATTTTATGCATTTAGATTTTTTTTTCCTTATGGAATATACACTTTTTGGACCTAACCTCATTTCACAGTCTCACACATTTAAATACAAAGAACCAAGCAAATGCAACACAACTTATACCAATAAGATTGAACAAGCCTCCAAAATTGCAATGGGAAAAAGGTATAGACTTTGTTATACAGAGAGAAAATCTCTTACTCATTTAGATTTATTACAGGAAAATTGCTATTATAATTAGAGCTTAAAGTATCTGTCTCTCTCTATATATTTATACAATATAACTTTTAATTCAGATGAGGTTTTTGAAAAGTCAGGTTTGATATTCATAGTAACAAACCATTATGAGTTCTTATTTACTATGTATAATTTTGTACAATATTCGGTTAGTATACATAAAATTATTTTAGACAACTTTTAATATTTCTATAAAGAACAATATAAATTATCCATAACAATATCTCTCTGTGACCTCTGCCTCCCATGAATTTATCACTCCAATATAGATTTTAGTGATAACAGAAATTTAAGATAGCAAACTTATTTTTGCATAGATATTTTTTGTACTTTTGATCAAATAAATTTTCCCAAATGCAATAATTTCTGATACTGTCTGTTTAGCTTATAGGAGGTGATTTAGTGTTGTCCACTATCAACAGTTTTATAAAGAGAGGGCTATAGTTATTCTTTGGTAGAGGAACATAAATATTTTTACAAGCTTAAAAATTTAATTTAGCTCTGGCCAGTTTGGCTCAGCGGTTAGAGCGTCGGCCTGTGGTCCAGAGAGACCCGGGTTCGGTTCCTGCTAAGGGCACGTACCTCGGTTGCAGTTTGTCCCCGGCCCTAGTTGGGTCGTGCAAGTGGCAACCACTCGATGTGTCCCTTTCACATCGATGTTTCTCTCTCTCTCTCTCTCTCTCTCTCTCTCTCTCTCTCTCCCTCCCTCTCCCCCTCCCCCTCCCTCACATTCTATCTGGACGAAAAAATGGAAAAGTGTCCTCAGGTGAGGATAAAAAAATTTAATGTCTAAATCATTATTTAAAATGAAAACTGTTTTTATTAATGAATTAATTTATTTTTGTTGCAGATGTTTCTCCTTTTTGCCCCACTGATTCCTCCCACCCCCTCCCTCCCCTCCCTGTCCCCAGCTTTGTTGTCCATGTCCATTGTTCATGCACACATGCATATAAGTTCTGTGGTTTATCTCTCCCCCACCATCCCCTCTTCTGGGGATTGTCTGTACCGCACTTAAAATGAAAACTATTTTTACCTTTTTTGAATACAAGTATGGGTTTTCTGAGTGTATGTATATAATTTCTCACAGGTGGGCTTGTACCTAAGCTTTTATGAATTGTATGATGTCTATAATTTTTTGTGGTCTAAAGAAAACATTAATAACTTGTCTAGTGAATTCAAAATTTCAGTAGAATATTATATATTGTATTCTTTTGGTCTTTCTAAAAGAGAAAAAATGATTCTTCTTATTTACACACACACAGAGAATAAATGTTTAAAATTCAAAATACATGATGAAATTCTGTATTAATCAAAATAAAGATGATTGGCTTGAGGTTTAATTATATTAATTGTCCTGAGTGTAATATAAGTGAACCTTTGATTTTATACTGAAATGGAAAGTCAAATATGATTGGTTTCCAAACTTTTAAAAACTTCACTTATATGGAAAAAAAAATGCTTTTGCCACTATTTGATTGGTATTTAACCACAGAGGGCTTCAACTTTCACTTCTGTAAGGCAAATAGGGATATACTAGACTTTCAAAGTATTTTTCATTTGTAATTACATTTAATTTCATTATTGTGCTTCTGGATATAAACAAGAGAAGAGTGGGTTCAGCTTGAAAATTTAAATATACAGGCAACTCAATGTGATTTTCAAGTGGTTATAATTTGTTTTCAATGTTGCACCACTGGGAAGTACTGTCCTCAAGATGGTAGACTAGAAAGTTCTAGCACCTCATTCCCTCAAAGAAATATTAAATAAACAAATAGATATTGGCTAAAATAAATTTACAGGGGTTCTCAAAATCAAAGGTCCACAGCAACAAAATAAATGCTTAGTGAAAAATAAGCTACATACAAATCAGTAAGAAATAGTGTGTTTTTTTTATTTGCCCTTGCCCTACCCTCTCCTGGCAAGACATGGCATGGAGTGGAGAAATCAGTAGTCCAGCCATAGTTCCTTTCCTTGAACTGAGATAAAAGAGCAGATCTAATATGAAACAATCTAATCTGTCTGGGTGCTGCCTAAGGGAGTATTCTCTGTGTTTCCTAAGTCACACCTCAGTCAGTCGAAAGTGGCAGAGCTCACAGATCTCAGGGTAGGGAAAGGCATGAATATAGTACACATAGCTCATCACAGCAGTGGGGAGATTACAGATGCAAAAACACTTGGGGCAAGAAATTTCTGATTCGAGACTATAGAAGAATAGCAAAGACCCTAAGAAGCAGCAGGGCTGAGACTCTTAAGGGAATTAAGACATTTAAAAGTAATATGTGTACAGGGAATTGAACAAACATAACCCCAGTAGACAAAAATGTCCTGAGAAGACTTCAAGTTTTCATGCTAGGCTGATCCAAGGCACAGAACATGACCTGCTAATTATTGATGGTCTCCCCATGCATACAGCCAATCTACAAAGACTGGGAGACATATCTTTTATTTCAAGTGCTAAATTTTTGACAAAAGATCACAAAGCATACAAATAAACAGGAAAACAAATTTCATTCAAAATAAAAAGTAAACACAGTATCAAGCAATCATCACTGTAGAAATATAGGCATCTAACAAGATAAATATATTAAGACAACTGTCTTACATATGCTGAAAGAATAAAAGGAAAACAATGAACTGAAGGAAATCAGGAAAATTATAAATGAGCAAAATTAGAATGTCAGCAAAGGAAAATAAATTATAAAGAAGAACTAAGCAGAAATCCTGAGGCTGAAAAATGAAATGTTTGAATTGAAAAACGTATTAGAGGGATTTAGTAGGAGACTCAGGCAGACTAAAACAAGTAAACCTGAATACAAGTCATTTGCAGTCATCAAGTCTGAGAATCAAATAGAATGAAGTGAACAGTCTTAATGACTTATGAGACAAAATAACGTGGATCAATATATGCATTTTGGGAGTCCCCAAAGAAGAAGAGAGATAGAGAAAGGGGAAGAAAGAATATTTGAATAAATCATAGATAAAAGCTCTCCAAATTTGAAGAAAACATGAATTTATAAATCCAAGAATCTCAGTGAACTTCAAGTAGAACAAATCTAAAGAGAACGCCACTGGAACAGTATAATTGAACTATCGAACATCAAAGACAAACAAACCATTTAAAAAGCATCAAGAGAAGAGCAATTTGTGACATACAAGGGATACTCAATAAGATTATGAGCAAATTTCTCAGCAGAGGACAGAAGGCAATAGGATAATATACTGCATTTAAATTGCTGAAAGAAAATTCCTGTCAACTGAGAATTCTATAACCAGCAAACCTATCTTTCAAAAAAGGATAGAAAAATTAAGGCATTTCCAGGTAAACAATAGGTAAAAGTTCATTACTATTAAATCTGTTCTACAAGATATTCTAAAAGGATACTAGTCATACAAAGTCATATACTCAAAGTCATAGAAACACATAAACTCCTCTGCTAAAGACAAATACATAGACAGATATAAAAAAATAGTTAATTTGGGGTTTCATCTCCACTTCTTACAGGTCTTAAAAGACAAAAACATGAAAATAAGTATAAAACTATGTAAACAAATACATAATATATAAAGACATAATTTGTTATGTTAGTAACATAAAGGGGAGAGGGCAGAGCTGTAAGAATAGTGTTTTTATGTAATTAAAGTTAAGTTGATATCAATTTAAAATAGATTGGCAAAGTTTTAGTATATTATATGTAATCCTCATAGTAACCACAAAATAAATAATTATAGAATACACAAAAAAAATAAGTTGAGAAAAGAATCAAAGCTTGTCACATAAAAATAAACTAAACCCAATGAAGGCAAAAAGAGAGGACTAAAGGACAAAATAGATTTAAAACATGTGAAAAGTGATAACAAAATGGCAATGTAAGTCCTTCTCAATAATTACTTTAAATGTAAATGGATTAAACTCTCCTATCAAAGGGCATTCCTTGGAAGAATGGTTAAAAAAAAAAAAAGAATGAAACAAGATCAAACTATATGCTGTCTATAGTAGACTCATTTTCGATGTAAGGACATGTATTGGTTAAAAGTAAAAGGATGAAAAACATACTCTATACAAATAGTAACCAAAAGTGAGCAGGAGTGACTCTACTGATATCATACAAAATAGACTTTAAAATGAGAAGTGTTACAAGAGAAAGTACATTATATAATGATAAAAGGTCAATTGTTAAAAAATGTATAACAATTACTAACATAAGAAGACCAAATACCACAGTTCCTAGATATATGAAGCAAACATTGAGGGAATTGGAGGGAGAAAGCTCTGCAGTAACAGTAAAAGTACTCAATTCCCCACCTTTAATAATGGGTAGAATAAACAGAAAAAAGATCAATATGTACATGGAAGACTTGAACAAGATTATAGACCAATTGGACCTAAAAATGTAAATATAAAATATTCTACCCCAAAAATCTGAACACACATTTTTCTCAAGGAAATAAGGAAAATTGTCCAAGATAGACCTCATGTTGGGCCACAAAACAAGTCTTACTACATTTTAAAAGGTTGAAAACATGCAATGTCTTTTCACAATGGAATTAAACTATAAATCAACAGCAGAAGGAAGACTGAAATATCTACAAATACATGGAAAGGAAAGAACACATGTTTAAATAACCGATGGTTTTGATTGTGCTTTTTCCTAGTCCTGAAATCCCCTCTATTCATGTGTATGCTTACAAACTACAACTTCTAATTACTCCATGAATTTCTTTTAGGACAACATACCATACTGATCTCTGTCTTCTGAATTCTGATAACCTCACTGACTATAAATCTGTCATTTGGCCTTATGTTAATATGATTTTACTATTATATGTTTGTATATACATATTCTGTCTTGCAAGGGAATTCAAATGGTATAACTACAAAGTCATGTGACTGAGTTATTTTAACAAACATACCATATTTTATTCATTTAAGTAAATGTCTCCCATTCACAGAAATTACCTTTGGGAAATGAAATACTTAAAGACTCATTGTTCAGAACATTATTAACACCTCCCTTAGGAAATTCTTTCTGTATGTCATGCGGTGGTAAGCCTTTATTCTTTGATGATTGATTTGCTTTTTTAAACAGTAAAGTTATTTTGATTTGAGTTGGTGAATAGGTTGAGTGATACAGCTTGGCATAAAATTTCTTTATTCTTACATCCTATTTTCTCATTATGTTATAGGGTGACTAACAAAAAAACAGCATATTCTCTTTCTATATTTCTTTTGATGGATCTGAAACACACAACGAGGAGGATTTCTTCAAAATATTTTGAGCCTAAAAGAGTGTACAATTTTACAAAGGACTTATCCTCTGAAAGGATTAACATTTATTCAGAAAACTACTTTCTGGTAGCCTAAAAATATTTCTCATTTCTGAAAATATAACCAAATAAATACATACATAAGTAAATAGAAATATTTTACCGTTCCACACAGTCAGAAAGCCTGGAGCAATGGTTAGAAGCAGGGGCATCATGACCCCCAACAACATATAAGAATCCATTGTATGTTGCAACTCCCACACCTCCACGTCTTTTGGACATTGGAGCACACATACTCCACTTGTTAGTGTGTGGGTCAAAGTATTCCATTGATTTGACGCAGGAACTTCCATCACGTCCACCAATAGCATATAGCCTAGAAAAACAAAACAAAACAGAAGTGTGTGTTTTTTCTAATTTGTATAGAATGAAAGCGAAGCTACCTTGCACAAAGAATTTGAAGTCTCTGACTATAAAGGGTGGGACAAAAGTAGGTTTATAGTTGTTTGTATGGAAAATAACACAATAATAAACTCTGTGTTTTGCGTACTCACAGCTGTAAACCTACTTTTGCCCCACTCTGTATATTCTACTATCTTAGTATTTTTTAGCAGACAGCCTAAGTTTGTGAATGGAAGACACTTAGTAAGGTCTACCCTACTCCAAACTTGTGAAAGTCACTTTGACATAATAGATGAAAAGATCCCATGGGAAATTACGTACAGAGAAAGAAGAGATATTGAAAATGTTGGCAATATTTGTCCATTATACCGCATTAAAAGCAACCTTACAATTTTACCTAGGTTCAACTGCCTAGCATTAGAATCCCTGTTGTTTTTATGAACTAGTTTATTTATTAAAAAATATAATTGTCACTAGGAATACGTTAACTTGTTAAATGACTAAGAAAATACAATAGAACTTGGAAACCAGATTTTTTCCTAGGAAGATATATTGGCTATGACATTTCTCCCAGAAACTTTACTAAGTCATATGTCTACAACTGCCATTCATGTTCAGCTGTCATGGATAGTAATAGGTAAGAGATTGTTACTGAGACACCTGATAGTCATTCAGGTCAGGCCAGGATAACCAGATTTCAGAGTATTTCAAGCTCTAAGACACTGTAAGGCTAAGTCTCCCTTTAACTATAGACATGTCCTACTTTTTCTTGCATAAGGCGCTAAAATCCATCTACTGAGCCCATTTCTGTGATGAGGTATTGGCTTGATGCACAGTCAGTACAGACACACAAGGCTGTCCCTGACACTGATTCATCCTCATGTCTGAATTTCTCATCATTCAAGTCCCTACTATATGCTGGTCATTGTCTCCAAAGGTCCCTTGTCAGAAAGCACATATAATTAATTGAAATAAATAACAAATTCAAGTTCTTAGCAACCTTCCACATCATTGGGTTTTCATATATTAGTTTGCCCTTTCGTAAGCAAGTGATCAGAAAGCAAGTAAGATTTAGAAAGATGGGACCGGATGTAATTCTAGAGTTGGGAACCCGAAATGCTCAGGAGAGTATGTGGTAAAGAACAAAAATGAAAACTTGCCCTATTACAAAGACAGGCCAAAGTTTTGATAAATCAAGAGTAAGTTATGATGTAATAAGTGGAAGCTTCTTGAGGATAAAACTGGGACTGGTTTGAAAGCCTCGAAGTGCTTCTCCAATTTAATGTGCATACAAGTCATTTGAGGATCTTGTTAAAATGCTGATTCTGATTCAGAAGATCTAGGGTGGGGCTACAGTTCAGCATTTCTAAATAGATCTCAGATAATGCTGACGTTCTTAGTCCCAGGACCACACTTGAATAGCAAGGGACTACAGAATATTTAATTAAATGTTCATTTTAGACAAGTATTTCCATCATAATGAAGGGAGAGTTCCAACAAGGCCTGTTATTATTGGTAATTGGATATTCTGGTTATTGGGAATGCTTATTGATCTATGGATCACATCACTGAAGCACTGTAGCACTTGCAACAGGAGCAAAGACCATGCATGTTTTGGTTTACTCACTTGTTGTTTAATGCGACAACACCAACTGTGCTTCTAGGAGTTGACATACTGGCCACGTAATTCCACTGACGTCCCTCAGGGTCCCATCTTTCTACAGTGTTTAGATAACTCCATCCATCATGACCGCCAACAGCATACATTGGTCCTTCAAGTGTGGCTACACCTAAAGAATAAAAACTGCATGAGGGCTCACCTAGGTATAAGACATATAATGGGTATTGTTTCATTATGCAAGCAACTAACTGCTCAAAAATTTAGATTTTTTTCTTAAATGATTTTGTGTACACATGAATAATTTACAGATCTTGATATAAAACGAAATAAGTTCTTTTAACCCTAGAAATTTTGGGGGCATAGTTTCCATAATCATGGAAAGGTATCATTGCTGTAATACTAAAGTCAAAGGAGGTGGTGGAATGCAACATTTCTGGGGATGTGATAGATAAGAGAAGCTGATTTTCTTTTCTGGCATAATTTCAATGCTATTTTTTGAATGTAAGAAGTAGATGAGATATGACACTCAATCTTTGATAAATCTCAGAACTGTAGGCTATCTGTGGTAGGTCTTTCTAATCTCTGTTCTTCATTGTAGGGATAAAAAAGGTTCTCATCAAATAACTAAATAGACAGGGTGTTTGAGGAGTAATTAGAAATTTGTTATATTTGATACCAGAAATATTCCCTTTTTAACTGCTTCTCAACTGCTTTGGGAATACATGGAATTGCTGCTCCCCATACAGTCTTCACCACCTCAATGAGCTTCTCAGGTATATCCTTATCACATCTCCTATCTCTTTAGAAACATCAGGAGATTTAAAAACTTGTTATTATTTTTCTGTAAGATATATTTTCCTAAGCTATGTTTAGGAATTACTAAAATAACTGAACTGAATATAATTAATATAGTCTATCATTTATAATTTGACATAGAATATTAATCAGATAATTTGGGGCAAATAATACCAGACCTGAATCTGCCACTTTTTAGCTGTGTAAAACTTATTTTAAAAAGAAAAGGAACCCTGGCCAGTTTGGTTCAGCGGTTGGAGAGTCAGACCATGGACCAAAGAGTCACAGGTTCGATTCCGATTCTAGTCAAGGGCACATACCTCAGTTGTGCTTCGGTCCCCGGCCCTGATCGGGATCATGTGGGAGGCAACCAGTCGATGTGTCTTTCTCACATCAATGTTTCCCTCTCTCTCCCTCCCGCTCCCTTTCTCCCTCCTTCCCACTGTATCTGAAGATAAATGGAAAAAAATATCCTCGTGTGAGGATTTATAAAAAAAAGAAAATTCCTGATTTTTTATTTTAAGCAAATTCTGTGATATTGAAACTGCATGAAAACTAGCATGAACAAAGATGTACTGACAGGTATTCAGGAGAATCAGTTTTCCACTATTCTAGAAGTCTCCACTTCATCTTTCCTCAACTTTTTTATAACCTCTGGCTTACATAAAACTTAGAGTGCTCTCAACCAAAGTGGTTTTGCTAAATACCCCTGCCTGGGATCTGCATCAGAAGGCTTTCTGCTGAAATATGGATTTGCCTATTATAGGAAGGAACATGATTCATCTATCTAGAAACAAGGTCTCTCCACGATTAAGTGTTCTTCTCTCTAAATTGAGCCTAGAAGAAAACTCTCTTGTAGTTGGAGTTCCTCAATAATGTACTCCTAAAAGTTTTTATCCTTCATAACAAATATGGCATTGAAACAAGAAAAATGTGTTATGGGCTTTTACCATTTGCTTAAGCTTTTCAGCATTTTGGAGACACTTTGACCAAGGGATTTACTATATCCCAATAATGTGCAGCTGAATTTAATTTTTAAATAGCTCCACTAACTATACATTCTTTAGGAACCATATAACTTTAAGGTCTTACCTAAGCCGTGTCTATGAGTTGACATGGGAGGCATCACAGTCCAGATTTTGCCAACTGGATTAAAACATTCCACTGTATTCAAAGTTTTTAAACCATCTCTTCCTCCCACGACATAGAGCTTATTATCAATCACTGCAACTCCAAACTGAAGCCTACGGCCATTCATGGTACCAATATGTAGCCAGTTATTGGTCCTGAGGTCATATTTTTCAATTGTAGTGGTACCTGTTAGAGGGATGTTGAACAATGGTAAAAACCAATTGTACAAAAAATTTAATTTGCGTCATTCACATTATATTTATGTACCTATAATTTATAGAATAAAATCTGTGATTGCAATTCAAACTAAAGTAGTCCAGATGATTCTGCAACCTGGCGGGCAATGCAAGGGTAATATTTTACCACTCCTGGATCAAATGGAAGAGTCAGAATAAAATAGTTTATTTAATATGTATGGTTTATACACTCATAATGGCTTTTTTTGGCTATACTATACTACTAGAAATACTAATACAGGTGTCAAACATCATATTTTACAACAACAAAACACCTTAGAATCTATTATTGACAGTCTACACATCCATTATGATTTTAATTACCTATGACCATTTAATATATTTATGAATTTTTATTTTACTCAGTTTGGTATGTGTCTGTGTGTTGATTGAAAATAGAAATGACTAGCCTGGCCAGTGTGGCTCAGTGGATCGAGCATGTCCCATGGACTGAGAAGTCACCGGTTTGATTTCCCGTCAGGGCACATGCCCAGGTTGTGGGCTTGATCCCCAGTAGGGGGCATGCAGGAGGCAGCCAATTGATGTTTCTCTCTCATATGTATGTTTCTATTGCTCCCTTCCTTTCTCTCTAAAAATCAATAAAAACATAGTAAAAAAATAAAATAAAATAGGAATGACTAAAGAAACAGGAAGAAAAATTTCTTTTAAATGAGTTGTTTATTCACACAATATTTCATGATGGGTAACACAAAAGATTATAATTAAGAATATTATTATTTATTAGAATTAAAAATACAAGCTTGATGTGCTATCACCTTTATGTGTTAATAAAGCTTCATTTTCTATTCACTTACTGGAATACCAAGTTTATTACCATAGTATCTTGTCACTACTACCATAGTAAATTGTCACTACTTCCTAATAAATTGTCATTTTTGTAGGCAATTCATTTTACCATTGTTCACAATAGCTGCTGTTATTTTTTAGTAAAAGTTGATTTTATACAACAGGGGTGTTTGGTCAATAAAATAATTTTTATTTACACCTATACCTAAGACCACTTGTAAAAGGTTTAGGAGAGTTCATCTTAACTTTTAAAACTCAATAATAATAATAATAATAATAAAACACTTCTCAATTTTGTTCTTCTAATGGGAGATTTGTTGCAAAAATATAATCCATTAGTTACACTGAAAATATAGTTAGCACCTGAAGCATAATATTCACTGGCCAATTGTAACTATGGAAGGGGTCATATCAAGTCAAGATGTAAGCAGAATATATATTCTATCTATGGTTGCTTCTGAGAGTTTTTCTGTGTATATTGCATTAGTGGAAATAGTATTTGTTGTTTTTTTTCTTCTCTAATTCTAAGTATTTTCTGGTGAATAGTGTACTATGCATTTCTGTCTCAAAAGTTTTCATTCTTACAATAAAAACATATGAATACACTGGTACTGATTTTCTCCTTCACTTTAATCCCTGCATCTTTCACCGTATTTGGCTAAATGCTGATTTATAGATCAGAAATTGCTCTTTTGATTACATAGACTGCTGAGAAGTCAAATAACACCACCTAGCAGAGTATCTTTATTACACTAAATATAGCTGGATTATACTGTTAAATTGGAAATACTAAAAACACACAATTGTTTTTGCTCTGTCAACCATTTTTCTCTGAATATTTTTATCTTTCCACTTCCTCATTCTAATCTTCCTAAACCTGTCTTTCTATCCTCTCCTTCCTATTTTAGCTTTTTATTTCACACTCTTTTCATCAGTGGAATATATCAAAGAGCCAATTTAAATTAAGAAGTGAAGGCTAAGCTGCACTAATTACTAAGATTATGGATATGATATTAATAGTGAAGTAATTAGTCAGGACATTGTACAAGCTACATTAATCAGCTGTATATAGAATATGTAAACTGAAAGGTATAGAAGTCTGCTTTATGCCAGGGTAATTTTTTCTTTGCATTAGATTAAATTTAGTAAATATATTTACCACACATCTCTCTCTCTCTCTCTCTCTTTCTTAATTGATTGTTAGAGACAGAGGAAGGGAGAGGAAGAGATAGAAAGAAACATCAATGAAAGGGAAACATTGATCAACTGTCTCCTGTAAGGCCCTTACCAGAGATTAAGCCTGCAACCCAAGTATGTGCCCTGACTAGGAATCAAACCAACGACCACTTGTGCACCGGTTGATGCCTAACCACTGAGCCACATCACCTGGGGTACCCCACATCTCTTATTTACATCTGTGAACATATGTGACTGGTAGTTCTATATTTTCAATTCTGAAGATTTCATTTGCCCACCTCCACTATTGCTCCAGCTAATCAAAATGTAAATCCTCTGGCTAGCTGAGTATGGTAGCTCTATATTTAATGGGAACACTAAGACTGCTTTACTGATCTCTCTCTTAAGAACTCACTTTATGAATTTTTCTGTGTAGATTGAGCTACTGCCTTACAGCATTATAAATATTGTTTCTCAATTCATTTCTAGTCGACCCTCATTTATGATTCATTCAAGAGGGAATAAAACCAACCATATTTTGTAGTACAGGATAGTTCCTGTAATTATGAATATATCTGATTTACTAATTTCCTGAATCTATTTTTAAAATAATCTAAAAATGACTATAGTAGTCTTTAATGTGCCCCCTGTTACACTGTTTCTCAGAATTCATTGTTTTAATAAACAAAACGTTACTGAATACTTGTATGAACAAAAGCTCAGTTTACCATTTAACAATTTTTAAATGTTTACTTTGTGTTCATACAACGTTCTGATGATTCTTTTAATATATGTGGTAGGAGTTATAGTTAACTTGAGTGACTTGTGAGATATCTATTTTTAACAACTAATTCCAAGTCAATTGTATGAGTCAGAGAGGAAATTAAAGACTGAGGAAGTATTGTATTTCCTAAACATCAAAAGGTAAAAGTTCAGAAAGTATCTTTGAAAAAAGATAAATAAAACAAGGCATTGTAAGAAAAGGCACATAATATACAAATTATTTTTACAGCTTTGTGAAATAACCTGAACAGGTACATTTCTTAGATGTAATACTGATTTATATAGATAAATGCTACCCCCTTAGTGTTTTTGCTGTACTTAGGGTTTATTTTTCTTTTCTTTGTTTATTTTTCTTTTTTATTCTCCTAAGGGCTAACTCTGGTTTTTCAATAGAGTCCAAAACTTGCAAAGAGAGGGGTCAATTTTGTTGTTGTCATTCCTTTTTCTTCTAAAATAGTGGCAGAATAGCCCAGCCAGTGTGGCTCAGTGGATACAGCGTCATCCCATAGACTGAGAGGTCCCAGTTCCATCCCCAGTCAGGGCACATGTCCTGGTTGCGGGCTTGGTCCCCAGTAGGGGGCGTGCAGGAGGCAGCTGATCGATATTTCTCCCTCTCCCTTCCTCTCTCTCTAAAAATCAATAAAAACATTTAAAAAATAAAAGAAAAAAAATTTAAAATGATGGTAGTACAGCAAATAGAGACCTAGAATCGAGTAAGAATTCCATTTCCAGTATTTCTATATATTTGTCTTTGAGTTGGTTGTCTAACCTTAAATAGCCTTAGTTTCCTCATCTCCAAAATTGGGGTAATAAAATCTATTCTGTAGCATTACTGTGAGGATTAGAAATGATGTTTGCAAAATCCAAATCAAGGATCAGGTACTCAAAAGTAGGAGTTCTTAACTATTATTGTAGTCGTCTGTAGCTTCCCGTAAAGCCTGTTATGTCTCCACACACTAGGTACTCAGAGACTCTCAAAATGATGGCTTCACTTCCTTCCACAGCAAACCGTGGTAATGGAGTCACGGGATTAGAGGCATACATTTCATTCATTAAAAAAAAAAATTGTTTTAATTTATTAATTTTAGAGAGAGAGCGAGGAAGTGGGTTGGGAGAGAGATCAATTTGTTGTTCCACTTATTTATGCATGCATTGGTTGACTCTTGTATGTGCCCTGACCAGGATCGAACCTGCAACCTTAGTGTATTGAGATGACGATGTAAACACCTGAGCCACCTGGCCAGGGCCCATTTTACTTATTTTTAGAAACAGTTAAAAGTTATAGATATTCAGTACTGTTTATTTTATTGTTTTTAATTTAAGTATAGTTGGTATGCAATATTATATTAGTTATATTAGTTTCAGGTGTACAATATAGTGATTTGACATTTTTATATCTTACAGTGTAAGCACCCCACTAATTCTAGTAATCATCGGTCACCCTGTAACTTATCACAATATTGTTGACTAAATATATTCCCTTTTATCTTCTTTACCTATCACCTCACCCCCTCCTTTCTGGTAACCAGTCCTTTGATTTCTGTTTCTATGAGTCTGTTTTTGTTTTGCTTTGTTTGTTCTTTTTTTTTTTTTTTTTGGATTCCATGTGTAAGTGAAATCACATTATTTGTTTTTCTCTGTCTGATTTATAGCTCATTTTTGTAACACATTCACTTATACAATGTTAACTAACAGGAGCTTGAAAAAGAAATAAAGATAGAAAGTAAACATAAAAACCAAACAAATAAACACAAAATTTTCCATTTCTCACTTTGCAGGTTAGGTGTTTTCTTTTTTTTTAAATCAGAAACTAAGGATAACTATGCTTGTATTTTGTATTTAGTACCCTTTTAATATAAATATGAAACAAGGCACATTTTAAAAGGCAGTTATTATTCATTCTGTTGAACAAAATTCAATAAAATATCAAGTTTCCAGACTTGAAATTAATTATAGGATCTCATTGTTCTTGTTATTTTCTGAAGAACATTATTTCTGTAAAGATACTCTACTACTTTAGAAATAATTGCATTTGCAAGCTCTTGTTTTACTGTTTTTTGGTTAATTGGTGTTATCTCCTATATGATATTCCAATTACCAGTTCCATATATAAGAAAAATAATCACTTTTAGTAACACAGAACGTTGACTCTTGCATCATTTTCTACAGGTATCAAATGACATTTATATGTATGATTTGGCTAAATTTTTTCTATTTATTTATTTTTTACTAATATTATTTTTTAATCCTTACTCGAGGATATTTTTCCATTTATCTTCAGATGGAGTAGAAGGGAAGACGAGAGAGAGAGAAATATCAATGTGAGAGAGACACAGCAATTGCTTGCCTCCCACACAACCCCAACCAGGGCCGGGGATGAGCTGCAACCGAGGTATGTGCCCTTGGCCAGAATAGAAACCAGGACTCTTTGGTACGCGGGCTGATGCCCTAACTGCTGAGCCAAACCATCCAGGGCTGATTTGACTAACGTTAAGTGAATTGGTTTTATTTCCTACACAATCAACTCTTAATTACAAAATCCTTGCCTCATTGTTTTGGCAACATGGGACTACAGATTGAGAAATCAAGTGTAAAAAGATAGAGCTATAAAAAAAATCCGTTCTCAGAAGGGTTCAGAGTAGATATGTTGGCTTTCAGAAACTGTTCCCTGTTTCGTTTGATAAAATTCGTATGTAAAACCATTCCTTTATTCCAGGTTTGAAATTCTGTTCTTTTTGTCAGTACATCAAGGTTCTTTTTAACTGGCCCTTGAGCATCTAGCAGGAAATTGACAGTGAGGAGTTAGGGGCCTCGACCCTTCTTTTCATAATACACTTTAAACAAGTTTTCCCCCCAAAATATCTTATATTGCAAAGTGAACACTCAAATTTAAAATTTTTCTGCCATAAAGTTTCTATTAAGAGTTTAGCTAACATTAATAAAAGGGTTATATCCCTTAAGGTAAGAAAAAAAGTTACAAAATTACATAAAGTACCCTATTTATGAAAATTAGCTTTAGATGCTTACATTTATATATAACTTTAATACTACCCTCAAGTCTGGCCAGTGTGGCTCAGCGGTTGAGCGTTAAACCATGCACCAAGCGGTTGCTCTTTTGATTCCCGGTCAGGGCACATGCCCAGGTTGTGGGTCTGATCCCCAGTGGGGGGCATGCAGGAGGTAGCCAACTGATGTTCTCTCTCATCAATGTTTCTATCTCTCTCTCCCTCTCCCTTCCTCTCTCTCTAAAATCAATAAAGGAAAGAAAATTAAAAAAAAATACTACCCTCATAATTTTGGATAATGTTGTGAATATATCTTCTTTTTTGAATAATACTTGCTAAATTAATTCATTTGCTCCTGTTACCTTTCATAGCATCCATGCCTCCCACAGCATAAAGTGCCCCCACAGTTGATTTTCTAGGCTTTGTCCGAGGGCTTTGCATCATGGGTCTTCTTTCAGGTAAGAGATGATACTTCATAGCTTCTATCAGGAGTTTCTGACATTCAAGATCACCAGTAAACATGGAGCTATTTTCAAGATCTGCCAGTAACTGAAAAGTAATGAGACATGGTATATGAAGTGAAGAGCCCATCATTAGAAAGAACATATTTTTGTTTATATAACTTTAGAGAAAACTCAAGCTAATTCAAATGCATAACTGCTATTATTTATTATTTTAACTTAGTAACATATTTTATGTTCACTTATGATTTTCAATGATTAAAAGCCTCATGGTATTAGCTAATGATCTATGAAGATTTATTTGTCATATTCATCTTTTAAATATATATGCGTATAATCTCAAGGAGTGAAAAAGAGAGAGCACTCATAAAATGTGTTCCTGAAAGCAATCCAGGAGAATGGCTTTGTATGCACAAAGCAAGCATTTCCCAGTCTATGATATGTAGCTAGAGAAGCAGTCATGTTTTGGGTGGATTTAGGGGAAGTGATACAAACATGCCCAGTTAAAATTAAATAATATTGCCCATAGAAGGCTGCATCTTTATCATGAAATCACTTCTGTAAATACTCTAAAAGTAGGTATTTTTAAAATCTTTACATGCATGTATGTGCGTTACTAAGGTACTTGTGTTAGTAAAACCAATACATCAGCATTAATAGATGAGTAATCCTTCTAACCATTAGTCCCTAGCAGTCAATAAGATGCCTATTGAATGGTGTAAGAGCTACATAAAGGAATTTCCCCAAGGTGAGTTGAGAAATGGAGCTTTGTTTCAGAATTTTGTCAAGGATTATTTGGATTAATTTCTTTGAGTTTTGTGTCCACAGTGTCATAGGGAGGAATAGCAAGCAGGTTTTTGGAATGGAGGTGCTTAGCTTACTCCATAACACTTCACTGGTTTTCTATTCTGTATGGGTTGACCTCAGCTCTGTCCCCACTCCACCTGTCATTTCTGATGAATCCTCATTTTGACTTGGCTGGTGAGACCCCAGGCATTTCCTTAATTCATCCACTTCTGAATATAGGTGTGAAAACTGGGCTATATAGTTGTTGGTTTTATTTCCCAAAATATTCCTCAGAGATTGATGATCATTTTTAAATATGTTTAATTTCTAGGGTATTTGTTTACAGTCACTTTTTAAAAAACCTTTTTTCTTTATTGATTTTAGAGAGAGAGGAAGGAAGAGGGAGAGAGATAGCAACATCGATGAGTGAGAACATCGACTGGCTGCCTCTTGCATGCCCCCCACTGGGAATTGGGCCCACAACCTGGGCACGTGCCCTGACCAGGAATCGAACTTATGACCCCTTGGTACATGGGTCAATGCTCAAGCAGTGAGCCACACCAGCCAGGCTGTTTACAGTCACTTTTAAAATTCTTTTGGCCCTGGCCAGTTTGATTCAGTCGTTAGAGCGTGGGCCCACAGACCAATGAGTCACAGGTTTGATTCCGGTCAAGGGCACGTACCTCAGTTGCGGTTCATCCCCAGCCCTTGTCAGGTCGTGCGGGAGGCAACCAGTCGACTGGCTCTATCATATCGATGTTTCTCTCTCTCTCTCTCTCTCTCTCTCTCTCTCTCTCTCTCTCTCTCTCCCTCCTTCCCTCTCTCCCTCCCTCCGACTCTATCTGATGATAAATAGAAAAAAAAATATCCTCGGGTGAGGAATAAAAATATAAAATTGACCCTGGCAGGTTTGGCTCAGCAGTTAGAGCATCGGCCTGCGGTCCAGAGAGACCCGGGTTCGGTTCCTGCTAAGGGCATGTAACTCGGTTGCAGTTTGTCCCCAGCCTTGGTTGGGTTTTGAGGGTAGCAACCACTTGATGTGTCCCTTTCACATTTATGTTTCTCTCTCTCTCTCCCACTCTATCTGAACAAAATATAAATATATATATATATATATATATATATATATATATATATATAAAATTGTTTTGGAAGTTTATATTCTGTATGCCATTACTCACTATACCATCTGCAGGAAATGTTCCCGCTGTCCACATTTTAGGCATAAGGCCTACCCAGGGGTGGGAGGCCAAGGTACCACCAGTTGTCTGTTTGGGCTGGAAATTTCCCCTCACTCCAATAAAGAAAGAGAAGTTCAAACTAAGCATTTTGCTGAAGGAATGTCATACAGACTTAAGGCTTTGTAAAGTTCAAGGTCTCTGATCCTTTTATACCAGTGCATCTTAAATTTTTGCATATCTTAAAATCATCTGGAAAACTTGTTTTTTGTTGCAATTTTTATTAACTTATTTTTGTTACAGATGTTTCTCCTTTTCCCACCATTGACACCCTCCTCCCGATCCCGCCGCCCACCCCCAGCACTGTTGCTATGTCCATTGATTACGCACACATGCATATGAGTTCTGTGGTTTATCTCTTCCCTCCCTCCAACCCCCTCTTGTAAGGTTTGTCAGTCTGTACCCTACTTCTATGTCCCTGGGTATATTTTGTTCATCAGCTTGTATTGTTTATTATATTCCACAAATGAGTGAGGTCATATGATATTTGTCTTTCTCTAATTGGCTTGTTACGCTTAGGATAATACTTTCTAGGCCCCTCCATGTCGTCTCAAAGGATAAGAGATCTTTCTTTCTTACAGCTGCATAGTATTCCATTGTGTACATGTACCACTGCTTTTTTATCCATTCGTCTACTGATGGACACTTGGGCTGTTTCCAGATCTTAGCTATTGTAAATAGTGCTGCTATAAACATGGGGGTACATATATTCTTTCTGATTGGTGTTTCAGGTTTCTGAGGGTATTCCTAGAAGGGGGGTCGCTGGGTCAAATGCAATTCAATTTTTAATTTTTTGAGGTAACACCATAGTGTTTTCCATAGTGGCTGCACCATATTGTTTGAAAAACTTGGTAAAACACAGATTCCTTGGTATCACTCCCAGAAATTATTTTGGTAGGTCTGTCACCGGGGCCTGAGAGACTGAGTTTCTAATAAGCTCCCAGTCAACACTCTGCTGCTGGTCCAGGGCCATTTTGAGCAGCACTGTCTTAGAGAATCTGGTAAGTCAAATAGACCATCTCAGGAGAATAACACACAAGTGTATACAGGTTCACAAGAACACATAAAATTTCTATCGTTTCTGAACCTTGGGTCTAAGATGATATATATATATTTTAGTGTCCCTCTTTGTGATGTTACTATTGCCTTGCCCTTTGGATAAATTTGCTATACCCAGGAGGGAAGTCAATGTGCTATAATTAAATATGTACAGATTCTTAAGATTAAATATGTAGTTCCATGGGATTTAATTAACAACTAAAAGTTGACAAACTAGAGAAACCATCAGTTCAACATTAACATTTAATTAGTCAGTTTTTCAAAATCAATTAATTTTAATGTTTATGAAACTACTGTCTCACTAAGTACAGATAAGGTCCCTCCTTCCAAAGTGGATGATGTTTGAGAGGACTTTAGCCATAAGCTATATAGTATATGAAGTGCGCACATGTGTAACATATTCATGAATATATAATATGTGAATGATATCTACTAATGGTCAATTTGCTACAGAGAAATAATTGGGGTTATCGCCAATGACAGAATTATATACAGACTGCACTCTAGCCTCACTCAATTTCACATACTAAAATTCATTATGAGTTTGGTCAATCCTGAGTCTTATCCAAGGGTGTTTGTTTTTAGAATCATTTTACTCTAAGCCTTCAACAGACATGATGGGATGTCATTACAATATTGCATCTGAAACTACTATAATATGCTTTTAATCATAGTAGCTAATTATCCATGTTAGTAGGTATTATCTAGAATTGAACTCCTTCTTCCAGTCCCCTCTGGGATGCTACTGTACTTATTATTATCACCTCGCCTAGAAGATGGGCAGGAAGAGAAAAAGTTTGCCTAGTCATTCTTCCTGCTTGTTACACATGCTGTGTGATGAGAGGAAACCGAAAGTAATGAGTATACTGAAGTCTGGGGATTATCTGTAGTCTTTAAAAAAAAATCTTTGTTTCCTGTCTCTTCTTCATTAATATTGCTAATTGAAGGCTGGGTATGTCCTTCTACCAAACAGATCCTGTATACCTCAATTACCAAACTTCCTCGAAATCAAATAAAATCAGAACAATCAGGAATGGATTAGTGCCCAGCACTAGTTTGAACTGGAATTACATTGCTGGTAGATTTCCATACCTGCGGTGGAAGTAATGGCAGCCTGATATAACAAAGCAGACTGGCCAAGTCTTGTTGCCTGGCCTGCACGTCGTGCCCCACCCACTGCATCAGAGCATGGAAAATGGTCTCTTCATCGGGCACGTTGATATCATCACTGCACAAAAGTTTGGAGATTTCATTCGCTGGCAACAGGAGGAATTCTTGGTTCTTTATTACGTCGATGAAGTGTTCCTAGAAAAGATCATCTAATGAAACTTTGTACTTTGGAAACTTCTTAACAAAATAAGCATATCCAAGAACTTCACTTTGCTAAACTTCAGAAAAGGTCAGAGACAAATATATGCTTTTATAACAAATAGGTGCTATTGCTTTCTACGTCAAGGGGCAAGTGGGAGCCTTCTGAAGCTCATGAGCCAAATGCTTGGACTGCAAAGTAGTTAAGAGCACAAGGAAAATCTTAACTGTTTCATAGTTCATATGGATAGTGCCCAAGTTGATACAAGTGCTTTTCTCTCTCAGCTGTTGTAGCCAAAAGCCATAAGAGAAAGGCTGAAAATGTTCCAATTGGAGGTTTTCAGCCACCTGGGAGCAGTCGTTCTGTCAACATACAAAACAAAATACTGAATTTCTTTGAGATGAAAAAATAAATTAAAATATCGGTGAAAAACTCTGTTTTTATGGGAAATCATGCTCGTCTATTAACCAAGGCAAAGGTATCTTTTACAATGGCCAACAATCTACAGATTCAGAATAATCTAAAAAGGTCTCCCATGGATTTTTTTGGGGGGTGGGGAGATGGGGATACCTTTCCATTTTTATATAGTATACCTCAATTTTCCCTTCTGTCAGTATATTGTCTTGTATTTTTTCAAGCATCAAATTTCAGGCAGCTGTGTTTCAATTGTCTTTTATTGAAACACCGCTATGATTATTTTTTTCTGATTTATGTTATGTACTTTTCTTTGACAACACAATGATCATTTCCAATATATTTTATAGCAAAGATCTGAAATTTTAAATGCAATAAAAACGCTCCTGAAATGAAGATAAATGTGTCTAGTTGGTAATTTACATTGTACAATAAATAGATATTCTGGAAGCAGTTTCAGACAACTTCTGTATAACTGGGGGATCTGGATAAATCATATCCCTTCCTCAGCTCCTCCATGAATTTAATCATTGTGGAACTGAGTCAGTCTGATAGCAAACTTATCCATAAACAAGCATCAAGTTGGACAGACCCAGGAAGCTCTGATACCAACTGAAAATTAACTTGCCTATTTAGACAAACTACCCTCTTCTAATTAAGGCAAGCAATTGGGAAAGAGCTGAGGTTCTTACCTGTATCTGATGACCTTGGTTGAAGAGCCTATAACCTATAGCAAAATAATGGAGCTAGTCCTACAACTTATAATATGTTACATGTGTACAGCACTTTACACTTAACGGATTTCTTTAAAAAATACTGTCATCACCAATGTGGTCCTATGGGAAGCAAAATTCATGCTGATAGAAAAACAGGCTATGTGAATTGTTTGGGCTCCTGTGCAGTAACTGGCAAAGTATTGGTGTATCTTAGAGATATAGCAGGTTCAATTCCAGACCACCACAATGAACTAATATCACAATAAAGTGAGTCACACAAATTTTTTGCCTTTCCAGTGTGTATAAATATTATATTAAACCACACTGTAGTCTATTAAGTATGCAATAGCATTATGTCTATAAAAACATACCTTAACTAAAAATACTTTATTGCTAAAAAATGCTAATCATCATCTGAGTCTTCAATGAGACACAATGTGTTTGCTAGTAGAGAGTCTTGGCTCAATGTCCATGGCTACTGACTGATCAGGGCAGTAGCTGCTAAATCAACTCTTCCTTTTACAACTGATTTCTCTGTAGTACACAATGCTATCTGATAGCATTTTACTCACAGTGGAACTTTCTTCAAAATTGGAGTCAGTCCTCTCGAACCCTGCTGCTGCTTTATCCACTAAGTTTATGTGATGTTCTAAATCTTTTGTGTCATGCCTAGCAGGTGTGGCTTAGTGGTTGAGCATCAACCCGTGCACCAAGAGGTCGCCAGTTTGATTCTTGGTCAGGGCACATGCCCAGGTTGTGGGCCCGATCCCCAGTGGGGGCCGTACAGGAGGCGGCCAATTGATCTCTCTCATTGATGTTTCTGACTCTCTCTCCCTCTCCCTTCCTCTCTCTCTAAAGTCAATAAAACAAAAAAAAAAAGAAGAAATATTATTTCATCTCTTGGTTCTATTCTCTATTCCAGGTCTGAGCGTGGAAACTTGACTCCGCTTAGCCCAGGACATCAAGAGGGAGAAAGGAGCTGCTCCAGGGAAGCCAGGTGACTCTGGGAGTTTATTGTCCCACCCCAGCCCCAACACAGACTGGCTGGTACCAGCCAGCCCTATGCTATGAACCAGGGTCCGAAACCAGAAATTAAATTTTTTTGATAGACTTTGTTAGGACTTCAGAGTGGCTGCTTGAAGAGATTACTGAAAATGGCCTGGCAATATAGTTAATTAGTATAAAAAATAAAA
The DNA here is from genome assembly GCF_014108415.1 of Molossus molossus. Classification (NCBI taxonomy): domain Eukaryota; kingdom Metazoa; phylum Chordata; class Mammalia; order Chiroptera; family Molossidae; genus Molossus; species Molossus molossus. Next base: position 14,844,564 of record NW_023425355.1, on the reverse strand, counting down.
ATAAATGTACTGATTGAAACTATCTAGATATGGCATTACAATACACAGTACTATATAGAAATATTTAGTTAAACTTAAAGATGAATTTTAAATTGTTTTATTTTGGAATTGTTTGCTCCTAATTTTGAGGTAAGCATTTTCTTCTATGCACCTTACCAAGAGTATTTTTTGTACCTTTGGTTTGGTTTTCATTTTTGTAAATCTACATTTACATTGTTGTAAAACTTATTAAATCAATGTAGCATATTTGCTGAATAATGTTTCATCCATGTAGACTACTGTTTATATGATTACAGTGGTTAATTTTATGTGTCAACTTGACTGAACCGTGGAATGTCTGGACTTTTGGCAAAATTATTCTGGATGTGTCTGAGAGTGTTTCTGGGTGAGGCCCACACACATGAGGGAGAGTAATCTTTTTTACATAGTTTGTGATTCCAACAATTGTAATTGAATCATTAAAATTACTTGCATTTTTATACTATCAATACAGTATTACAAAAGCATTTTATAACAAGACCTCTACCTATTTTACTCCATTTATAATAGATACTAAAATAACTAAAGAAGGGGAATTAAAGAAGAAAACAATATTGCATTTTTATGCACATTCTTCTTTAAATTCAGTTTCAGTCACATAGTAGAAAAAGGAAGAGAAGTTGATTTTGAGCCACAAAAATAATTCACGCTGTTTATTATAATGTTGTTTTGTCTGCCAAAGTAAGATACAAAACAGGAAACTGTTAATACTTACTTCAAAAATTTAAGTAATTTAACAGGAAGCTTTCCATGTTTGGCTTTTATGGTAGGATTAACCTTTAAACTATATATCTACTGTTCCTATAAATTATATCACATCTGTATTTAGGAAAAAGTAATATAAACAGCATAACTAAATAACATGTTAAAATACTAATCCATTGTAATACGATTATCCACACAAGGGCATTATTTCAGGAATATGTTTGAAACTTCACATTTTCTACATTGACCAGGGATGGAAAGAAGAAGGAGAAAGTTTACAATAAATTTTTAGAGAATTCAAATACTAGAACTTTGGAAATTTTAAGGTCTGTCTAAAACTCTAGAAAAATAATCTTTATATACATCTCAATCATAAAGTTTTAATATTAATTTTGTTTGTTTTAAGCATGTTTTTCTCTACTGTTCATTTTTACACGCTTGCCTTTTAGTATTAAATCTTAAGTAACTGTATAAATTTTTTTTAGCTTGAAATATTTATCTTTTGATTGGGTTTCACAGAAAGATCCATCTCTTGTGTTGTTTCCTGTTTCAGAGGTTAAAAAGCTGATTTTTTTTCTTTGCATCAAGCAATGTGTGTCCTGATCATGGTAAGGGTATGTTTACCATATGTCCACTTTTTCTTGCCTTGCTACAGATGATCTGTGTTTCATATCACTGTAAATTGTTTGAATAAGCATAGTCTTATCCTATGAATTTTCAAAGTATTAGTATAGATAAACCTGTTTATTTAATTTATTATAATTACTAACAGAGAGGCAGTTTAAATTAATTAATTTAAAGGATTGGACTACAAATTGCTTTTAACCAAAATACATTTTTATTAAGACATAAAAAGTCCATTCAATAGAATTGTCTGATTTATTAATTTTGATAGTTCGTAAGCATTCTAGTCAGTATTAATCCACATTTTTCTTTATTGAATGATATTTTCATTATAATTCATATTATGCACCAATTTACAAACTCAAGTTTGAATAGTGCAGAAGTATTAGGAAAACTATATTTTCTTAATCATATGGATTTTACTTGAAATATGTACTTGTAAAATTTAATTTTGGGCAATTATTTTCATTTCTCTAGGCTCTGAGATTCAAGTAAGCCTTTTTAGTTTCAAAAATGAGAAACTTGCTTGGGTACAGCTCAACCAGACTGATATTTTAATCTAATGTGTATTATTTGCAAGTCATTTGTAAATTATATGAGTTTATATTGCCTTTTAATTTTATCCCCAACACTAAAATATTTACTTGAAGAGTTTTATGCACACACATATGTGTATATATATCTATACACACACACATACATAAACATATCAGTAAGTTAGATATTGGGTTAATACATCATTACTACAAATTAATTTGAATCAATTGATATTACCATTGTGTACTTATGTGCAACACTCAGGAGCTCTGTACAACCCTGGGCATCTCCAAACGATCGAATCCCTAAGCAGTTTGAAGGATGGAGCTGCTTTATGAGAAAATTGGAGCAGACCTCAACGACTTGAGTCAGTTGTAGGAGACAAGCTGCCGCCAGCAAATTTTCAATGGTATCTTCTTTCAATTGCAGGATACCTAGATGGTTTCAATATGTATAAAATGATTATATGTTTCATTAATTAGGACACATATATGCTAGCTAGTTGAAATTTTCATTTTCTCTCATTAGTGAGGCTATGTCTTCAAAAGTACAGTAACCACCATTTAAAGCCAACATATACAAGAGACTGTATGAAGTCTAATAAGATGGCTGATGGAAGCCAGACTATATTATCAAAAACCACTGTAGATAATGAATGTTGAATATTATCAGTGCAAAGAAGAGCAACTTGTTATTTCTTTTTTTTTAATTTTTTTTCTTTATTGATTTTTAGAGAGGGAGGAAGGGAGAGAGAAAGATAAAAACATCGATGAGATAGAACATCGATTGGCCGCCTCCTCTATGCCTCCTACTGGAGATCGGGCCCAAAACCTGCGCATGTGCCCTGACTGGGAATCAAACCAGTGACCTCTGGTGCATGGGTGGACGCTCAACCACTGAGCCACTGGCCTGGCACAACTTGTTACTTCTTTATCATGTTAGACCTGCATCTAAATCTCATACAAAAAAACTCGCCACATAATGACTCAAGGAGTATTATGTAACACTGTATAAGGGTACTATAATTGCCAATATAGGGGTCTGTCATTTGTGTGGAAAAAATCTTCATAAATAAGAACACTGAGTTTATATGACATTTTGTCATCTGTATTTATTAGCTGAGAAGGACAACTTTACCCAAATATTATGCCTGTAATTGATGCCTGACAATATCTCAAAAGAAAGAAAATGTTGCCAACAGTCCTTAAATAAAAATTGCTTGCCTGGCTGGTGTGGCTCAGTGGTTGAGCATGAACTCATGCACCAAGAGGTCACTGGTTCGATTCTCGGTCAGGGCACATAGTCCAGGTTGTGGGCCCGATCTCCAGTGGAAGACATGCAGGAGGCGGCCAATCAATGTTCTCTCTCATCAATGTTTCTCTATCTCTCTCTCCTTCCCCCTTCCTCTCTAAAATCAATAAAGAAAAAAAAATTTAAAATAATTGCTTATATGATTATTTCATTAGTTACAACAAGAAACAGGCTATTTAAAAAATATCTATAAAGAATCTTTTCAAATGAGATCAGAGAATTTAAACTGTTTCCTTTTTATTGAAATACCTGTATTATTTTGGAGCAAATATTATTGAGGAATTATTGCAAATGTTAGTTATTTTGAATGTCATATTGTCACTTTTTTGTTTAAGCCTAGCTATAGGTAAGTGATAAAGAATGGTATTTCATGGATTTTATAAATGGCATAATCCTGCCATGTGAAATACCTCAATATTGATTCTATATGTTGCAAAACTATAAAGACAAGAGTAATACATACTGCGAGATGCTCTATATTTGGTTTACCCTCTAAAATACGTTGTAAAGGGGTCCAGTTCATCAGCAGACTCTCTTGTGTTGTTTCTTGTCTTGGATTTTGAAGGAAGAGCCCTGCCTATATCTCATGAGATCCAAAGAAGTATGAACTAGTCTCAGATTCAGACCTAAAGATTCACCCGCTATAGACATTGGAATTTGGTCTGGTTATTAAGAAGAATATTAATTTTGTATAAATGAAACTCCTAGAAGAAAACACAAAAAAAGCTCTTTGACATTGGTCTTGGCAATGATTTCTTGGATAAGACACCAAAGCATAAGCAACAAGAGCTAAAATAAACAAGAGGGACTACATCAAACTAAAGAGCTTCTGCACAGCACAGAAAACAAAAAGTATACCAAAAAAGCAACTGATTGAATGAGGTAAACTATTTGCAAAACATATACATGATAAAGAGTTAAAATCCAAGATACATAAAGGACTTATACCTTATACATTTCAATAACACAACAATCTAATTGGAAAATGGGCAAAGGCATGAACTGACATTTTCCCAAAGAAGACATACAAATGGCCAATAAGGACATAAAACATTCTCGACATCACTACTCATCAGGGAACTTCAAATAAAAACTGCAATAAGGTATCACCTCACACCTGCTAGGATGGCTAATATAACAGAAGGGATAACCAATATTGGTGAGGCTTTGGATAAAAGGGAACCCTTGTGCACTGTTGGTGGAAATGAAAATTGATACAGCCATTATGAAAAACAGTATGAAGGTTTCTAAAATATTTTTAACAAAACAGAACCACTGTATGATCCAGAAACCCCACTCCTGGGTAAATATCTAAAGGAAATTAAACCAGAATCTTGAAGAGATTTCTAAACTCTGATGGTTATTGCAACATAATGCACAGGAACCAAGATATGAAAACAACCTACTTGTCTTCTGACATATGAATTGATTTAAAAAAAAGTGTATATATGTAAACGGAGTTTTATATATATACATATATAAAATGGAATATTATTCAGACATGAGAAGTATAGAAATACTGCCATTTGTGACAACATGGATGAACCTGGAAGGCATTATGCTAAGTGAAATAAGCCAGACACAGAAAATATATTATCACTTGAATGTACCATTAAACAAAATGCTAGTTTCATAGAAAAAGCAAGTAAATTGGTGGGTGCCAGAGGGTGGGAGGTAGAAATGGTAAATATAGGTTAAATGGTCCAAACTTTCAAGTATGAGAAGTCCTGGGATCTAATGTACAGCATGGTGACTGTAGTTAACTTAGTATTGTATTCTTGAAAGTCGCTGAGAACAGATCTTAGTTGTTCTCACCACACACACAAAAAAAGTGAACTATTTGAGATGATGTATGCCTTAGTTATCTTGATCTTGTTAATTATATATATATAAATAATCACACTGTATACTTTAAATACATACAATTATATTTTTAAATTATTTGTAAATAAAGTTAGAATGAATGAATATATACATACATACATAAACACACATATACATACATACATACATAAACACACATATACATACATACATACATATATACTACTTGGTCACCAAACTCATCCTGTTACCTTTGTTTTGTAATCTGAGTAAATATAACTTAAATATTTCAAAGGAAGAGACTGACTAAATTTTTAATGTAAAGTTAAAATATCCCACTTCTCATTTTACCAAATGAGAATGTACCCACATTGTTCGAGAGAAAGAGACATGTTTTTATATATTTGTGATCAAAAGGCTCTATTCTCTTATGATCGTAATTTTATAGCCTATTTCTAACCTCTTTTTCTTTTAGAGTATTGAATTTAAGTCCTGATTCTGCCCCTTATTACTTTAGAAAATTTACTTAAGTGGTATATTCTTAACATTTTTTTTACTTGTAGGATAATAATAATAGTAATAATGTGAGTTATATAATGTAGGATTATTTTAAGGATTAAATTAATTAATATATGCCAAGCGCTTACCTGTGTAAGCGTACTGCACCAAAGAATTAAGTGCATTAGGATCCACTCCTTCCATCTTGACCTCTTCTTGTTTGGCTTCAAGCACATCATTAGTAAACATTGCAGCAAAATAATCAGACACTGCACTAAGAACCAACCTGCAAATAAGAATGTTTCATAGAAACTTAAATCAGTCCATCATCTTATTGAAAAGCATGAAATGAGGTCAGTAAGTTTGTAAAACTGATGAGCCTTTTTTGTATAAAACTTTCACAGTTCAGTAAAGTGTAGTGCAATTAGAAAGGCAAATAGTAAGTTGATAAACTTTTAGAGGATTTGTGCTGTTTTTCTTCATCCATTTCTCAAAAGTTTGGATCTTCTAAATATGCCACAGGGAAGTGAATCATATATGATAAGGCTTTTTAATATAGGGTGGTAAAAATGTATTTCCCTCAGTGTTCCAATTTGTAATCAATGGACAGATTCTTTCTCATCCATACTTGCTATAATTACCCAACGTTCTGTCCACATAAAGATACTTACCGATGAGCTGGGATTCGGAGGTGTCCAGCAATGAGTAGCACATCACACAGTTGTTTCTCTTTCAGGTAGCTCTCCATTTTATGAAGAGTTTGCTCTGCATGGTTTACAGCATGGAACTGCTCCTCAGATATACTGAGATTCATTTCTTCAGGATGTTGTGCATGCAATCTGAAAGGAGGATAAGAGTGAGAATATGGTTTATTCTCCTAGTGAGTGTGCTAAAATGTAGGCACATCGACTTCTAAAAGAAATAAATTGGATTAAAGTAAGCTAAACTTTTCACTCCAATTCTCAGCATTTACTATGATTGCTGCCTTATTTTGTATGAAAATGTCATGGTTAGCATTTATATCAAGAATAGAACCATACCATGTACGGTTTAGCTGCAGGGCTAGTATTAATAGTCATATGCACAAATATAAACTTCAGAATGCCAGCATCTATATTTAATTTTTATTGGTATCACAATTATGACATTAGGCCTGATATTATAGTCAGGATTCACAATATGTTTCAGATTTGATTATGACCTGGGCTTCTCCATGCTGTACTTATTAAACATCAGAAATATTTCTTGAAGAATCTTAAGCTTTAGAGTTCCATAACATTCTTTACAATATGTCAAACCCATCGAGAAAATATGCATATTTCCTTCTCAGAATTATTGATACTTAATTAACATATAATATTGTATAAGTTTATTTTTTTAATATTCCTTTCAATTTTTTTTTTATCCTCACCTGAGGATATTTTTCCATTTTTTGTACAGATAGAGTGGGAGGGAGAGAGTATAAGAGAGAGAGAGAGAAACATCGACGTGAAAGGGACACATCGAGTGGCTGCCACCCGCACGACCAACCAGGGCCGAGGACAAACTGCAACCGAGGCACATGCCCTTAGTGGGAACCGAACCCTGGTCTCTCTGGACCACAGGCTGATGCTCTAACCACTGAGCCAAACCGGCCAGGGCTCCTTTCATTTTTTTAATCCTCACCTGAGGGGAGACATATATATATATATATATATATATATATATATATATATATATATATAAAGAGAGAGAGAGAGAGAAACATCAGAGTGAGAGAACATCGATCAGTTGCCTTCCATATGTGCCCCAACAGGCATCAAACCTGCAACCCGGGTATGTGTCCTGACCGGGAATTGAACTGGCAACCTTTCATTGCACAGAACAACATTCAACCAACTGAGCTACTCCAGCTGGACAACACTGTGTAATTTTAAGGTGTACGACATGATGATTTCATATATGTATATAGTGTGAAATGATTACCACAATGAGATTAGTTAAAATACCTACAAGTTCACATGGTTACCATTTTGTGCACGTGCGTCAAGAACATTTAAGTTCCATTCTCACAGCAATTTTCAAGCATACAATACAGTATTGCTAACTAGTCACAGTGCTGTACATTGGATCCCTAGAAATTATTCATCTTCTAACTGGAAGTGTACACCCTTTGACTATTTAGACCAATATGATGACTATTGAGTTTACAATATTGAAATACGTCTAAGTCACTTTTCAACAACACACAAGGGTGGATTTAAATACTAACACAAGCACAGAGACTTGTAATCAGTGGAAGTTTAAAAATTTGATGGTTTGGTGAACACGCTTAAGTACTATGCTTGTCACCTTTCTTGCTTCTAGGCATCCTTTTCCACCAGTTAGGATTACTTTTAGGTTCCCTCACCAACAACTCATCCTGTGGTTGTTTTTTTTTTTTTTTTTTTTAAGACAATTGGCCGAGGGTGACATTATTCTTTTTGTCTTTTTAATTCAAATAAAAAATTCATCTCTGAATGTTCTTAACCTTTAAAGACTCTGGGACATTCAGTCACAATATTGTTTGGACAATCAGGGTAGCATGGTATACATTTTCTTAAAAATTGCTTGCTACAAAATGCACTCATTTATTTGTTTTGGAATGAATAATCCCTTGGCATTTCAGACGTAAAAGCACTCAGGTCTCACATAATTTACTTTTCTTAAGCTTCCTTCTGCTCAAGTAAAAGTCTGACACTTATTGAGTTAATCAAACAGTCAATGTCTAATTATCTTAGGTATTCTCATATATATATATATATATATATATATATATATATATATATATATATATGAGGAGGAAAGAGATAAACCACAGAACTTATATGCATGTACGCATAACCGATGGACACAGACAGCAAAGCCAGGGACAGGGTGGGGGAGATGGGGAGGAGTGTGTCAATGGGGAAAAAGAGGAGAAACATCTGTAACAAAAATAAATTAATAAAAAAAGGAAACAGTTATGAGTATAGCAGATGGGGATCTGTAGGGCAGGGAACTTTATCTTTCTTTCCACATGTACATGTTCACAGACTTTTTTAAGTAAAAAGATGTGAGAAAAATCATCCAATTTTAATGGTTTATTTTATTTGTTCTAAACTCTTTCATACTCAAATATGAAAGAGAGACAGTGTGTGTGTATTACCTATCCAACAACTTTATATCTGAACAACCATCAAACTGGCATTACTGTTACTAATATCAATAAAGCATGCCTCTTTTTAAAAAAGAAAATATTATAAACAATAACATCCTAACAATTTGGACAATCTGGTAGAATGGATACATTCTTAGAAACATGCAATCTTCTAAGACTAAATAGAAAAAGAACAGAACAATTACTACCAATGAAATAAAAGAGCTCCCAACAAACAAAAATCCTGTACCAGGTGCTTTACAAGTGAATTTTACCACCTATTCTTCTTAAACTATTTTTAAAAATTCAAGAGTAGGGAAGGCTCCCAAACTTATTTTACCAGGCCACCATCACCCTAATTCCAAAACCAGACAATGAATTATAAAAGAAAGAAAACTATAGGCCAATATTCTTGAAAAACATAGATGCAAGAATCCTCAACAAAATATTGGCAAATATTAATGTAATGCATAAACACATTAAAAAGATCACATTTCATGATCAAGTAGGATTTATTCCTAGGAGGAAAGGTTGATTCAGTATCTGTGAATCAATAAATATGGTACAAAATGATGGATAAAAATATGACCATATCAATATATGCAGATAAAGTATTTGACAAAATCCAGCATCCATTTATAATTAAAAAAAAAAAAATCTCAGCAAATTGGGAGTAGAGAAAACAGAACTAAACATAATACATGCCATATATGACAAACCCAGACCCAACATCATACTCACAGTGGAAAAGCTAAAAGCATTTTCCTTAAGATCAAGAGCAAGAAAGGTTGTCCACTTTCATCAGTTTTATTCAACATAGTATTGGAAGTCCTAGCCACAGAAATCAGAGAAGTAAAAGAATAAAAGGCATCCAAATTGAAAAGAAAAATGTAAAACTGTCATTATTTGCAGATGACGTGATAATATATACATGAAGAATCCTAAAATTCCACCAAAAATCTACTAGAATTTATCAATCAATTCAGTAATGTAGCAGAATACAAGATCAATATTCGGAAATCAATTGCATTTTTATACGGCAATAATGAACTATCTGAAAGAGAATAAGGGGAAAAATCCCATTTACAATTGCCTCAAAAAATACCTAAGAATTAATTTAACCAAGGAGGTGAAAAACCTGTACTTAGAAAATTATAAGACATTGCAGTAGGAAATTAAAGAAGATAGAAATAAATGGAAGGAAATATGTGCATGGATAGGAAGAATTAACATCATTAAAATGTCCATGCTACCCAAAGCAATCTATAGATTTCATGCAATCCCTATCAAAATACCAATGACATTTTTCACAGAACTAGAACAAATAATGTTTAAACTGATATAGAACCACAAAAGATCCCAAATAGCCACATCAATCTTGAAAAAGATGATCAAACTTGGAGGAATCATGCTACCTAATACCAAACTACACTATAAGGTCATAGTCAAAATAGCATGGTACTGTCATAAAAACAAAAGTATAGTTCAATGGAACAGATTAGAGAGTCCAGAAATAAAGCCATGCCTATATAGTCAAGTAATATTTAACAAAACACACAAGAATATACAATGGGATGAAGACTATTCAATAAATGGTACTGGGAAAATTGGACAGACACATGCAAAAAAATAAAACTAGACCATATTCTTACACCATATACAAGAATAACCACAAAATGGATTAAAGACTTAAATGTAAGACCCCAAACCACAAAACTCCTAGAAGAAATCATAGGCAGTAAAGTCTGACTTGGCTTTTTTTGTTTTGTTTTGTTTTTTAATCCTCACCTGAGGATGTTTTTCTATTAATTTTTAGAAAGAGGGAAAGGGAGGGAGGGGAAGAGAGAGAGAGAAAAAAATATCTGTGTGAGAGAGATACATCGATTGGATGCTTCCTGTAGGACCCCAACCTGGGTCAGGGATCAAACCTGCAACCCAGATATGTGCCCTTGACTGGGAATCAAACCCATGACTCTTCAATGCATAGGCCAATGCTCTATCCACTGAGCCACAATGGCCAGGGTTTGCATTGTCTTTTGTAACAATTTTTTTCTTTTTTACTTAAAGTCTATTATGTTTGAAACAATATAATTACCCTTGATTTCATTTGGTTGCAATTTGCATGAAATGTCTCTTTCCATCCTTGAATGTCCTTAATCTGAAGTGGGTTCTTTCTAGACAGCATATAGTCTGAATTTTGAAAAACATCTGTTCTGTGAATCCATATCATTTGATTAGGGAGTTTAATTCATTTATGATAAAAGTTATTACTTACAGAAAAGACTTAAAACTGCCATTGTATTCTCTGTTTTCTGTACGACTCATAATAGGTTTTTCTTTGTCTCTCATTTACTCAATTATTGTCTTTCTGGTTTGTTGATATTTTGATTCAAGTTTTGGATTCATTTCCATTTGAAAATATTCTATAGATATTTTGTTTGTAGTTACTATGAAAATTACATGCAACACCTTAATCATAAACTATTATAATCTGATACCAATTTAACTACAATCACATAGACAAACTATTCTTTTAGTTATGCCACTCCCTTTTTGTCATTGACATCTCAAATTACTGTTTTATGGATTGTAAACCCATTGCCATAGATTTGTAATCATTTTTACAGTAATGAATTTTACATTTTATAAAATAATAAAGTGTACAGTTATGAACCAATATTATAATAATACTCTTTATTATATTTTTAGTGCATCTTCCTTTTTCTGAGAACTTTATAATTTTGTTTTTCTTTTTTTTTTTTATCCTCACCCGAGGACATTTTTCAATATTTTGTTCAAATATATAGAGAGAAACATCAACGTGAAAGGGACACATCGAGTGGCCGCCACCCACACGACCTGACCAGGGCCGGGGACAAACCGCAGCCGAAATACATGCCCCTAGCGGGAACCGAACCCGGGTCTCTGTAGACCGCAGGCCAACCCTCTAACCGCTGAGCCAAACCGGCCAGGGCTAATTTTATTTTTCTTAAAGTTACTTAAAGTTACATCCTTTCATTTCAACTTGAAGAATATCCTTCTAACTTTTCTTGTTGAGTAGGTTTCATGGTAATAAACTCTTCTCAGTATTTGTTTATCTGGGAATATCATTATTTTGTTTCTCATTTTGGAAAGACAATTTTTGCCAAATATAAAATTCTCAGTTGATAGTTTTTGTTTGTTTGTTTTTGCTTTTAGTATTTTAAATATATCATCCCACTGTTTTCTGTTCTGCAAGGTTTCTACTGAGGGAACCACTGATAATCTTATTGATGATTCTCTCTTGCTGCTTTCAAGATACTCTTTCTATTTTTTATGTTCACATAAATTTTTCTTCTTTTGGTTCGAGTCTGCTGATTTTTTTTGTGTGTGTGTTTTTTTTTTAATAATTTTTATATTTTTGTTGATATTCTTATTTTGTTCACATAGTTTTTCTGATTTCATTTAGTTCTTTTACTGTTTTCCTTTAGTTGTTTGAGGATATTAAAGAAGTTGTTTAAATTTTTGTCTAGAACATCTGAAACATTGTTCATTATGGTTAGTTTCTGGATACTTATACTGCTTCTTTTGAAAGGGCAATATTTCCATATTTCTTTGAATGCTTTGTCTTTTGTTAAAATTGGGCAGTTGGAAAAACAACCACCTTTTCTAATTTTTGCATAATGGCTCTGTGTGGGGAAAGTATTTGAATAAAAAGCTCAGCATAAAGATTTGAGGTCTTCTCAGGCCTTTTCTGGGCATGCATCTTCTATGGGTTTACAGGTGTGCTTTCCCCCTTATCTCTCATATACACAGCTGGCTCTATATGCCTTAATTTCTTTAAATCTCACTTCTACTTCTGTGGATCTTTGATATTCTATTGTATTCCTTTAGCCACAGTATCTTGCCTCCAGGTGTTCACAGATCTGCATTCCCTTTGCAATTTTCATGTGCTTTGGTGCCTGCCACTAGATTCTGTGGCTTCCAGCCTGAGATAGAAACTATACCACCATTCTCATCTGATCTCTAAATCAGGTAAAACAGTAGTGTCCCTCCTTTATTGGCAGGGGGTACATTCCAACACCCCCAGTAGATGCCAGAAACTGTGGATACTACCAAAATCTATATATACTATTTTTCCTATACATACATACCTATGATAAATTTAATTTATAAATTAAGCACAGTAAGAGATGAAAAAATTAACAATAAATTATAACAGTAAACTGTAATAAAAGTTAAAGTTATGTGAATGTGGATTCTCTCTCCCAAAATATCCTATTGTATTGTACTGATCCTTCTTTTTGTGATGAGGTTGAGATGATAAAATGCCAAACTTATTCATGAATCTGCATAACATTCCTTACTTATAGTAAATTACTTGGTATCACTTGTTTCAGGGGATCTTGTGCTGATTTTTTGTATAGAATCAATGCTTCTTCCCATGATAGGTTGCTGTCAATCAGAAAACGTTTTTTTGTTCATGTCTTTCACCTACAAATTTATGCATTTTCCCTCTTAACTTAGTATTTATTATGCACTGTCTATGTCCTTAATTTTTAAGTTTGAGGTGCAACAGCTAACTTGTATGACCTTATTTTTCTTTTTGGAACAATTTCATTGATATAAATTTTGTTTTTATCATAGATCTTAGCAACCTCATCATATCATTTGTTCCTTCTTCAATAAGTTGATATTTTTCATATTTTTACTTAAAGAAAGCACTATGTGGCTTCTCTTTGACATATCTGAATTACCAGCATCCTTACTCTTGCTCTTCGAAGCCATTAATAACTCAAATAAGGGTACCTTGGTCGCAAGCACTGCAATACCACAACAGTTATTCTGATAACTGAAACAGCTATGAAGTGACTAATGGGCAGACAGTATATACAGAGTGGCTTCACTAGACAAAGGGACAATTCATGTTCTGGAGTGGAATGACACGAGATTTCAAAACACTACTCAGAATAGTGTGCCATTTAAAATCATTTAACTGTTTATTTTGGGAATTTTTCTAGTTAGTGTTTTTGGACCACAGATGACTGCAGGTAACTGAAACCACAGAAAGCACAACGATGGATAAGGAGGGCTACTGTACTGAAGTCAGTTTTTTGACTAACCGACAGAGAGACCAAAAAATGTTTTAAACAAGTTACATTTTTTTCCTTGTATCTTGAAGAAGAAAAAAAAATAAGTTGCCTTTCTCCAAATATGCTGTGGCACCCTGGGAAGGTGATGGTACAAGCGCAAGCATAGAATACTATGAAACTTCCTATGGATGTGAATGTGATTTTTTTCTTGCTTGGGCATTTGCTTGGTTGTTGCATATCAGTGACTTGTTTCCAGAGCTCCTACAAAGCTATTTTAATCAATCTGTGGTTGTTTACTTGATGTTTCCATAAAGGAATGTGAGTCTGGAGCTTCTTAATCCACCGTTGTGCTGACATCACAGAAGCTACTGTTGAATTTATTTAATTTTAGAGAAACTATTTGCGGTTCTTGTGTTTTTCTGAGTACCAGTAAAACAAACATCAGCAAAATAAACTTGTGATTACTTTTGCTGCAAAACTATTATGTAACAATTTTACTTTGAGAAAGAATAAAAAAAATAGAATGGTGGAAAATTGAAAGTGTTTTCTCTAAGAAAAGGGACAAGACAAGGATGTCTACTCTCAACACACTTATTCAACATAGTACTTACTGGAAGACCTAGCCAGAGCATTCAGGCAAGATGAAGAAACTAAAGGGATCCGAATTCGGAATAAAGTAGTAAAAGTTTTAGTTTTTGTAGATGACATGATTCTTTATCTAGAAAACTCTAAAGACTCCACCAAAAAATTATTGGAAACAATGAACAAGTACAATAAAGGTGCAAGATACAAAATCAATGTACAGCCAGGCAGGTGTAGCTCAGTGGATTGAGCATCATCCCATGGACTGACAGGTCCCGGTTTGATTCCCGGGCAGGACACATGCTTGGATTGCAGGCTCGATCCCCAGTAGGGGACATGCAGGAGGCAGTCGATTGATGTTTCTCCCTCACATTGATGTTTCTCTCTCTCCCTAAAAAAATCAATAAAAACATAGTTTAAAAAAATTGATGTACAAAAATCCACTGCATTCCTATACACTAACAATGAAATTTCAGAAAAAGAAATGAAAAAAAAAATGTATTTTGCAATTGGAACCAAAAAATAGAATACCTAGAAATAAACTTAACAAAGAATGTGAAGAATGTATATACTGAAAACTAAAAAGCAGTATTAAAAATATTTAAAAAGACACAATGAAATGGAGAGATATTCCTTATTCATGAATTGGAAGAATCAAAATATTAAAATGGCCATATTACTGAAAGCAGTATACATATTTAAGGAAATCCCCATACAAATCTTTATAATATTTTTAAAGACATAGAATAAAAAATAATCAGATTTATATGGAACCACAAAAGCCCCCAAATAGCGAAAACAATGCTGAGAAAAATAAACAAATCCAGAGGTATCATAATACCTGAACTCAAATTATACTACAGAGCAGCAATTATCAAAACAAGATGGTATTGACAGAGAAACAGACACACAAACCAATGGAACAGAATTGAGACCCCAGATAAGAACCCAGATGTATATGGGCAACAAATTTTTGATAAAGAAGCCAAAAACATACAATGGAGAAAATAAATCCTCTTCAATAAATGGTTCTGGGAAAATTGGAAAGCCACATGCAAAAGAAACAAATTAGACTATAGCTTGTCCCCATGTACAAAATTAATTCAAAATGGACCAAAGACCTAAAGATCTGAAACAATAAATTACATAGAAGAAAATATGGGTATTCATTTATGAAACTTGGTCTTAGAGAACATTTTATGAATTTGATCACAAAGGCAAAGTGAAGGCAAAAATAAACAAATGGGACTATATCAAACTAAAAAGTTTCTGCACAGCAAAAGAAACTGCCAACAAAACAAAACCAACCAACTGAATGGAAGATCATATTTGCAAACAGCTCTGACAAGGGTTTAATATTCAAAATATATAAAGAACACATACAACTTAACACCAAACAATCCAATTTAAAATGGGCAGAGGGCCGTGGCTGGTTTGGCTCAGCAGTTAAAATGTCAGCCCGTGGATCAAAGAGTCATGGGTTCAATTCTGGTCAAGGGCACGTTCCTCAGTTGCGGTTCGTCCTGGGCCCTGGTCGGGATCATGCAGGAGGCAACCAGTCAATTTGTACCTCTCATGTCGATGTTCCCCCCCCCCCCACTCTATCTGAAGATAAATAGAAAAATATCCTCAGGTGAGGATTAAAAAACTAACTAACCAACTAACTAACTTAATTAATTAATTAATTTAAAAAATGAGCAGAGGACCTGAACAAACACTCCTTCCAGAAAGACATACAAATGGCCAACAGATATATGAAAAGATGCTCAACTTCACTAACTATTAGGGAAATACAAATTAAAACTACAATGAGACACCACCTCACACCTGTTAGAAAGGCTATTATCAACAAGACAAGTAATAACAAGGGTGGAGAGGTTGTGGAGAGAAAGGAACCCTCATTGACTCCTGGTGGGAATATAAGCTGGTGCAGCCACAATGGAACACAGTATGGAGATTTCTAAAAAAAAAAAAAAAAAAAAAGTAAGAATAGAATTACCATAATGACCTAGCAACTCCTCTTCTGGGTATCTACCGGAAAAATGTGTAAACATTTATTTGCAAAGATACCACCTCATACCCATTAGAATGCCTATTAAAAAATAACAATGAGGTACCACGGCACACCTGCCAGAATGGCTGCCATCAATAAACAAATCAACAAACAGCAAGTGATGGCAAGGGTGTGGAGAAAAGGGAACCCTAGTACACTGCTTATGAGAATGCAGAAATATGGGAGGGGATTAGGAGAATTGTTGAAAAGGGTGAAGAAATTAAGAAGTACCAATTGGTAGTTACAGAATAGTCATAGGGATTTAAAATACAGCACAGGGAACCTAGTCAATAATATTGAGATAACCATGTATGGTGTCAGATGGGTGCCAGATTTATCAGGATGATCACTTGAGTAAGTTATATAATGTCCAATCACTGGTTATACACTTGAAACTAATATGATATTATATGTCAACTTTATTTTTTTTTATTTTTTTTTTTTTATCCTCACCCGAGGATATTTTTCCATTTTTTGTACAGATAGAGTGGGAGGGAGAGAGAAGAAGGGAGAGAGAGAGAGAAACATCGACGTGAAGGGACACATCGAGTGGCTGCCACCCGCACGACCAACCAGGGCCGGGGACAAACTGCAACCGAAGTACGTGCCCTTAGCGGGAACCGAACCCGGGTCTCTCCGGACCCAGGCCGACGCTCTAACCGCTGAGCCAAACTGGCCAGGGCTATATGTCAACTTTAATTGAAAAATAAAAGATTTTCTTTTAAAAAAAAAGATCCAATTTGTTAAGAAGTAAGTAATAAGAGTCCCTGTCTCTAGTACACTGCTGGTGGGAATGCAGACTGGTGCAGCCACTGTGGAAAACACTATGGTGTTACCTCAAAAAGTTAAAAATTGAACTGCCATTTGACCCAGTGATCCCACTTCTAGGAATATACCCTAAGAAACCTGAAACACCAATCAGAAAGAATATATGTACCCCTATGTTCATAGCAGCACTATTTACAATTGCTACGATCTGGAAACAGCCCAAGTGTCCATCAGTAGATGAGTGGATAAAATAGCAGTGGTACATATACACAATGGAATACTATGCAGCTGTAAGAAAGAAAGATCTCTTATCCTTTGAGATGGCATGGAAGAACCTGGAGAGTATTATGCTAAGTGAAACAAGCCAAGCAGAGAAAGACAAGCATCACATGATCTCACTTATTTGTGGAATATAATGAATTAAACAAACTGCTGTACAAAATTAACCGAGAGACGTGGAGGTGGGGTACAGGTTGACAAGCCTCAGAGGTGGGGGGTTTTGTGGGTGAAGAGATAAACCACAGAACTTACATGCATGTATGCATGACCAATGAACATAGACAACAAAGCTGAGGATGGGGCGTGGGGAAGGGGAGGAAGGTATCAATGGGGAAAAAATGAGAAACATCTGTAAAAAAAAAAAAATTAATAAATAAAAAATTTAAAAAAATAAGTAATAAGCTTTATCTAAACACCTGCACTGAATTATAATTCACATACCATAAAATTCACCTATGTAAAATGCATATTTTAACATGCACTTTTTACATTAGCCTCAACCCTTTTTTTGAAATGAAGCAAGATTAAATAAATAAAGGTCTGGCAAGCACAAAACTAAGACGGGAAAATTAGTGTGTGTGTGTGTGTGTGTGTGTGTGTGTGTATGATGGTTGGCACGTTAGCTGAGGGCTTGCTGGTATGGGAGGAGACTACTGGATTTAAAGTCAGAACTGAGAATAGAGGCAAAATACATTAATGGTAATATTATATAAAATTTACATAGATTTTGATCAAAACCCAATTGGTTTGTTTTAAAAAATTACTCCATTGTCCTCTGTTAAATTGTAAATAACCTAGCATCTTTGATGATGTGACTATAAAAAACTTCTGTTAGAATAATCCTATAAAATATGTAGAGTTGTGTCTGTGTACTTTTATTGTCCATAAATTACAACTAAATAAATCTGATTATGTAGTCTAGTAATTAAAGCAGTTGATGAAATATGACAACTTTAAGAATCTATTCTGACACATCATAGCCTTATTATGATAAAATTAACATAACAACATAGAAAAAATAGAATTAGAGACCTGCAAATAAACATTCTAACTGAAACCAATAGCCTAGATGCTAGGGTTATTTACAATTTAACAGAGGACAATGGAGTAATTTTTTAAAATAAATGTGAAAATTAGCTCAATGGATAAGGGTGGGATACTTGGGCCATAAGGTGTTTTTTAGTATTCCTCAAATTACACCTCTTCTCCTTTTTTTTTTTTTTTTTTTTACTTTAAGGCCTACTATGAGAAGTCCAGAAATATGAATGAAGCAATTTTGTCGCCAGGCTCTAAAAGCTAATACTAGTCGGCAACATCCTCTTTAGGTATCTGGACTAGAACATAAACATTGCCCTGATATAAATAGCTAGCTCTTTATGAAATTAAGAGGCTCATAATTATTGTCCAAAGGAATAAAGATGCTGCACACACACAAAATAAATATATCAGTAGGAGACATACTAGGACTAAGGAGACAGTTACTGTCAACAGGTTTTTTTCTTATTCATAAAATACTAACAACACCTATGGCTTATTGAATATACTGCTATTATACCACTTACTACATTCCATCTTGCATTATAGTTATTTATATACATATTTTACATCCTGTACTAGAATGTAAGCAACTGGAAAGCTGTTGTTTTATATATCATTCTCTCTGTAAAGCTACTTTGGATATACTGTGTTTTGTAAATATTTGTTAAATGTATGAATAAAGTAGTCATTTGGGGGGGATTTTTACTTTTCTGTGATTTTTGTTTTCCAGACATGAGAGGAATCTACGATAATACACTCTCTTGACTTTTATTTATTGTTTGGTATCAGTGTGAAGCACATGCAGTCAGAATTATTTTAGCTTCTTTAACAGTAGTAGGAGCATCTTGGCATGCAAAATTGATTTAAAATACAGTGTCAAATCAAAGCACCTCTGAAAAATGAACAAGACTCAGCTAGTGGGAAGGCCCAGGGCACAAAGTATCTCAGCTAAGGCTGTCAACGTGACAGAATTTTTTTTTATGATTGTCTGTTGCAGAAAATATTCCCTTTACGTTTCACAAAGTGCTTCTAGGACAAGGTTTGACAAACTATGGCCCATGGGCCAAATCCAACCAGCCATCTGTTTTGTATGGTTTATGAGCTAAAAATGGATTTTATATTGTTAAATGGCTAACAAAATCAAAAGGAGAAAGTAAAATTGTCTGAAATTCCAAAAAATCAATGTCCATAAATACGGTCTTTTTGGAATACTGTGACACACATTCATTTACATATTATCTGCGGCTGTTTTTGCACTAAAGCCAGAATTGAATAGTAATTACAGAGACTGGATGACCTGAAAAACCCAAAATATTTACTCTCTGTTTCTTTAAAGAAAAGATAAATCTACCCCTGGTTCTAAAACATTCATTGAATTTATGTTCCACAATGTGCTTGTACAACATCCAACAAGGGCTTAAAAGTTTTTATTCTTTTAGATGCTATATTTTATTAATTTGATTTCACTACAATCCAAATAACACAATGATGTATTAAAGTGCGTCCTTAATTTCCTTACATTCAATTCCCTGCCTGGATGACTAGAAAATGTTACTACTAAACATTATTATTTCAGATATCCCCTTTAGCGAATGAAGGGAGGATACTTGCAACTGACCAAATTATGACGATATGTGAAAATCTCCTCAAATGATAAATTAAATAAATGAATTAGTACAATAAGGACTTATAAAATAACTGAATGATGAAGCAGTTTTTATCATCTACCTATAAGAAACTTTAGTATGCTTATTCCCTATGATGAATGGGTTATGACAAAAATTGTTCATAAATGTTAACTATTATTGAACACATTGGTGAGGCACTGTCCAAGTGATTTTATTTTATTTTTTTATGTTTTTATTGATCTTTTAGAGAGAGAGGAAGGGAGAGAGAGATAGAAACATTGGTGTGAGAGAGAAACATTGACTGGCTGCCTCCTGCATGCCCCCTACTGGGAATCAAGCCCGCAACCCAGGCATGTACCCTGACCAGGAATTGAATCAGTGACCTCTCTTTCCATGGGACAACACTCAATCCACTGAGCCACACCAGCTGGGACAAGTGATTTTATATTTATTTCTTCAGTTACTCTTCCACACAACCATATGAGATAAATGCATATACTTCCTCATTTTAAGAACTAGTGGAAAAGACCTACTGACCATCATGGTGGAGAGAGATGGCTCCTTTTCATCTCCCAGTGTGCCTACAACTATGTTGGACCTCCATACGCCAACAAAGGTTCCTTTGCTCAACACCCTAGGATGCCCAAGAAACCCAAACATCAATACAAATGAAGGTGGGCATAATGAAACACAAAGGGGAGGCAGACTGGGGTGAAGAACAGGGATGGTGCCCAAGACCTGGTTTCCTGGCCACTGTGGTGAGCCTGCAGTCCCAGAAAATGTGTAGCTGTGGAGGAATTGGAGTGTGGCCCCCACATCATGTCAGATGAAGGATAGGAGGGACAGAAGCAGCACTGCCCCCTGGCCCCCGAATCTGGCTTTCTCCTCCAATTGCTATGAAGCCTGGCAACAAGAACAGAAACATTATCTTTGGCCACTGAGGGCAACCATAGGTAACCAGGTTGCAGTGCTGCAGGCTTGCAAACATGTCTCTCCCCCAAGTGCCATATCCCCTCACCACAGTGGCTGTGCCCCAACCCACATGACTCAGACAAAGATGGAGCACTCATCACCCCAGTCACCCAGAGGGCAACTTGAACAACCACAGTGGTGCCCGCCCCATATGACCCCAGAAACTCAAGTAGTGCAGGTAAAGGAAAATAAAAACTTGTGCTATAACACCATATGCAAGAAAGCAAAGGAAAGGCCTCTATTTATCAACCTGCTGTAATGCTAAAATAAAAATGATACCATAATAAAATAGGTGTTCACTACTTCTAATCAACAGAAGAGGGACAACCTATTCAGTATCATGAACAACCAAGACACCATGGAAACACATACAAAAATATCAACTATCTTGAAACCAAACCTAATCAATGGAAGGTTGTGATCTAAATGATAGAGAATGCAAAGTAGCAATTATGAAAAAAACTCAACGAGATAAAAGAAAACTCTGAAAGGCAGTTCAAAAAACTCAAGAATAAAACTAGCCCAGCCAGGGTGCTTCAGTGGTAGAACATTGACCCATGCACCAAGAGGTTGCCAGTTCGATTCCCGGTCTGGGTTCATGCCCAGGTTGTGGGCCAAATCCCCAATGGGGGGTATGCAGGAGGTGGCCAATTGATGTTCTCTCTCATTGATGTTTCTGTCTCTCCCTCTCCCTTCTTCTCTCTCTAAAATAAGTAAAGGAAAAAAATTAAAAAGAAAACTAGTGAATAGAAAGAGTACCTAAGATATTGAAATTATAAAAAAGAACCAAACAGAAATTCTAGAGTTGAAGAACTCAAAGAATAAGATGAAGAATGCATTAGAATGCATTGGACATAGAGCAGACCACATGGAAGAGATAATCAGTGTGCTTGGAAATAGAAATCTAGAAATAATTCAGGTGAAGGTACAGAAAAAAAAATTTAATGTTCTTAAACATTAAACATTGTTTATAATAGTGAAAAAACAGAAAATCACATAAGTGTTGAATAATAAGGGATTGGTCAAATAAATTACAGTTACCCATATGATAATACCCTGCAGCCATTAAGATGATCATGCAGAAGGCTTTTACAGCAGTTAAAATGTTTAAGATATATTAGAAGACAAAAGTAGTCTGTAAGACCATAAGTACCACTTGACTCCATTTATAAAACATAAAGAATTCTCCATAATGTGAATATACGTTCACAGAGAAATGATTGGAAAGACATAAACCAAACTGTTGACAGTAAATCGCTTATCTGATTTTTTTAAAAAATAAAAGACCATGATGAGATCTATCTGACTCAATTAGAAAGAGCAATATAAGGATAGTCGGTATCCCAGAAAGAGAAGAAGGAAAAAGGGAACAGAGAGCCTATTCAAACGTAGGGAAGAAACTGGACATTCAAGTAGAAGAAGCTAAGAAAACACTATTATCTAAACACAAAAGAACATCTCCAAGACAAATTATATTAAAACTGTCAAAAGTCAACAGTATGGTGATAGGGGGAAAGGGGGTTGAGGGAGGGCAAAGTGTGGATAAATGGAGACATGAAGAAACTTTACTTTGGGTGATATGGGCGTATGTGCAGTATGCAGATGATGTTTTGTCGAGTTGTACACTTAAAACTCGCATGGTTTTGTTAAACAATGTCACCACAATATATTCAATAAAAAAAGAAAGAATTTGTAAAGCAGATGGAAAAATAATAGCCTCCAAAGAAAACCGCATCAGGTTGTCATCAGATTTCTTGCAGAATCTCTATTGGCCAGGAGAGACTGTAATGATATATATTCAATATATTCAAAGACTCAAATGACCAGCCAAGAATAATATATCTAGAAAAGCTATCTTTTCAGATGTTAAGGAGAAATAAATGTTTTCCCAGACAAAATCTGAGGGAGTTTATCACTACCACAAGACCTGCATTTTAAGACATAATTAAAGGAACTCTTTTAACCTGAAACAAAAAGGCAAAAGTATACTAAACTTTAAGTAAGGTGAGAGACAGACAGAATCAGAAAATTGCAACTCTGTTTCTGAATTGTATTACAGCATAAAGATGAAAGGGAAATAAGCATTAAAATACTATAGCAACTTCAATTTCATAATGAATGCACAACATAAAAAAAAAAAAGAAACTTATGACAACAAAATCATAAAAGGGAATGAAGAAAAGGACAGAATTTATATAGGTAAATGGAGATGCTATCAGAAGTAAGAAGACTATTTTGTCCTTGAGACATGTTCTACACTAAATTAAAATAGCAAGCAAACGAAATGTTGGAGACACAGAGCAGCCAGAAAACAAAACATAAAACAGCAGTAGCAAAGTACTCAGATATCAATAATCATTCTGTATGTAAATGAATTAAATTAATTAAAAAGAAAGAAAGTGAGCCTGGCCAGTGTGGTGCAGTGGATTGAGCATCATCCCATGGACTGAAAGGTCCCAGTTTGATTCCCGGTCAGGGCACATGCCTGAGTTGCAGGTTTGATCCCCAGTAGGGGCAGTGCAGGAGACAGCTGATCTTGTTTCTCTCTCACAACCATATTTCTATCTCTCTCTCCCTTCCTCCCTCTCTGAAAAAAAATCAATAAAAACATATTTAAAAAATAGACAAGAAAGTGAGGCACCAAGAGATTAAATAACTCACTTGAGGTCATAACACAAATAAGTGGTATAACTGGCCTTTAATTCTGATCATCTGATTCCAGAATTCACCCTTTTGTGTCGTTTTATATAAACGGTGGTAGAAAAATGCCCAGGACAGAAACACATTTTACTTGAGTTGGCTGAGGAACCATAAGCAGCACCCCTCCACCCCACCCCAGAAAACAACAAGCATTTTAGGTTGGTTAGCATGACTGGAAGGTAAATTATATTGCTCATATTCATTAATTACTTTGTTCTTAAGCATACTATCCATTTGTAAAGGTGCCTTTTCATTCCCATTAGTTTTATGAAACACATGATGCCTGATATTTTAAGAAAACAATACAAACTGAGGTAGACTATGATTTTTCTAGGGTAAAAACAAACTACAGTCATACTTTGTCTACTGTCCGTAACAATGACCAGTTATTCTCTCTGTTGGCAGCCAGCAGCATAGACAGATCAAGGGACAGAAGGAAACCGGGTTCGCAGCTGGCACAGCTGCAGGAGAGTACTGCTATGTACAAGCTCAGGTCTGACCTTCCACTGATGCCTGTTTAAAATTTATAAATATTGATTCAGGAAATCAATATTGCCAAATTTCCATTGCTGCTTTTCGGTCACAGCTCACTCTGAAAATCAACAAGGAATATTTTCGTAATGTCATGTTATTTTAGATGTTTTGTAGAGAAGTGCTCAGTTATGAAAAACAATGTTAAAATCAGAGCATCTGGTATTGCTAAAGCAAATAGATAAATAAATAAGAGTGTAAAAATCAGATACATCCATCAAAACAGAGATAAAGAAATTGTCATGAATATAATATTTTCACCGAAGAGATCAAGCTACTTTCCAGATAGACAGGCGATAAAAAAAAAAAGAAAAGAAACTGGAGACTCTGGGGGGAGGGATTGAAAACATTTTATATTTAAACAAAAATGATGACAAAAGCTTGAATTTTTATGTCCTCCTTACTACTGTGTATTAAGTACAACAGATACTGGACAATGATGAGAAGCCCTCAGGAGCAGATTCAACAGAAACCAGTATGAGAACAGTATAAATTAAAAGTGACTTAATGGCTTAACATTATTAAACAATATATATAAACATATGTATCGAAGAATATACATATATATATACAGTATACATGTATATAGATATATATTCTGTATATTCTACTACACATAAGATTCTGTATATTTTATTTCCTAATATGTTAATCTCATTAAAAGAGCAAATTGTTGTGTCTACAGTACAATACTTTCTTCTCAAATGCTACTGTGTATTTTAGCCATAATTGTTTATAAAATAGGAAAATAAAATGAAGCATCTCATGCGGTTTGCTTTAAATCAGTACTTAAAATGTGAATGCTCTTTAATAAACTCAGAAGTCAAAGTTTTTGGCAACAATACCCAGCAAGAGAAGCCACTCAATAAGATTAGATGCAGCTTTGAAATCTGGGGTGTTGTCTTTCCTCTTGCCAAGTTTTCTCGCACAAATTCTTATAATTTAAGAACATAAATGCAAAAGGATTGGGGTGAAGGATAGAGAACCAGGTGAATCTGGGGCTTTCCCTTATATTTACCAGGGGTCTCTATCAAGATACCACAAAATAAATTTTTTCCTTAAAGGAATAAAATAAAATGAGTTCAAAGTTTTACTTTTTGAGTTATTTGTTTTCATCTGTGGGAAATTTGACTTTTTCATGAAGTAAATGTAAACTCCAGAGAATTGTTCTAATTTATAGCAAGGAATACATCTGCACAGGCTGCCGTTTCTAGGCAAACAGAACCACACCTAACAGCATGTGCTGTTCCTTCCTTTGCGCCTGGTACGGCCAACCCAGCTGTTCTGCTGCTGCTATTATACTGTGGAACAGAGATCTGTCAACTCAAAAGACAATAAGAAATTTGAACATTAAAATGGAGTGTTGGAACTTTATTAAATTCTGTTCCACTACTGCAAGTGAGCTTAAAATCTCTTGGCATTTGGTACTCTTTATAGTTAACCCTTTGATAGTCTTAGATAATTCTATTCTGAAATCATAAAAAAAATGTTTAAAAATCTGCTGTAATTTACAGACATTATAATTGATAAGTGTTTTAATTTTAATTAAATGATAATTATGCATCATAATGCCACCGAACTATTCTCATGGGGGAGAAAACTGTTGGGGTTAGAACTAAGTAGGTATGTGTGTGTGCATCTGTGTGTCTGTGTGTGTGTGTGTTCATACAGTCATGGGCCACATAGTGTTTTGGTCAATGATATATGAATATATGAACATGGCTCCATAAGATTATAACAGGGTGAAAAATTGCTGTCTTCTAGTGATATCACAGTTGTCTTAATGTCATAGTGGAATGTATTACTCATGTGTTTGTGGTGATGTTGTTGTAGACAGACCTACTGCGCTGCCAGTCGTATAAAAAAATCACACACACAATTACGGACTAAACATAATACTTGAAAATGATAATACACTAATATGTTACTGGTTTAAAAAATAAACAGCATTGACCTACAGGTTTTATAGTTGGACTTTACTTTCCCAGAGAAGATGAGGCTAACACCTCTATTGTCGTACCAAGTTGCTTTGCCATTTTATACTTTTGACTTTATTTTTATTCAAAGTAAAAAGGCTTAAAAGGGCGTGGTTTTTTGTCTCTAAACGTTTTAGAAGATTTTCTACTACATATAGCCTTTTTATATAATAATGCTGACTATCATGCCTGTTCTGAAAAATAACATTGTCTCATGAATATATCATTTATATTGTCTTCTTCACGTGTACAGAATTTAATTAAAAAAACACAAGGTTAAAGGTAATACTAAGGAAATACAACAAAACTTTAATACATTAAGTATAGAAGAAATTGATCTCAACATAATAAAGACCATATATGAAAAGTTCACATTTAACTTCATACTTAACAGTGAAAAAAATGAATGTGAATATTTTTCCTCTGAAATGAAGAACAGGAAAAGAATGCCCACTCTCACCACATCTATTTACATAATACTGGAAATCCTAGCCAGAAAAATTAGTATAAAAATGAAATACAGACAATAATTTGGGGAAAGCAGGTGAGGAAACAGGGAGAAGGGGGTCAATGAGGGCTAAAAGGGGAGACATCTATAATACTTTCAACAATTAAAAAAATGCATTTTAAAAACAAAACAAGAAATACAAGTCATCCAAATCAGAAAGGAAGAAAAATTATCTAGGTTTGCAGATGGCATGATCTTAATACATAGATATTCCTAAATATACCTTTAAAAAACAATTCTAGGTAGAATTAATCAACAAACTCAAGTCGTAGTACACAAAATCAATACATAAAAATCAGTTATGTTTCTATACAGTAACAATATATTTGAACAAAAAATTAGGAAAACAACCCCATTTACAAAAGTGTCAAAAAGAATGAAACACATAGGAACAAATTTAGCCAAGAAACTGAAAGATTTGTTTAGTGAAAATGACAAAGCATTAATGAGAGAAATTAAAGATAACACAGATCAATGGAAATACATACTACATTTGTAGACTGAAAATATTAATATTGCTAAAATGCCCGCAACACCCAAAGATAACTACAAATTCGGTGAAATCCCTTTCAAAAACCCATTGACATTTTTTACAGGAAAAAGCAAAACAAAACAAAACTAAAATTCCTATAGAATTACAAAAGACCCCAAATAACAAAAGCAATCTTGAGAAAGAACAAAAAAGCTGGAGGCATCTCACTTCCTAATTTCAAAATATATTACAAAGTTCCAATAATTAAAACAGTATAATACTGGCATAAACAGATAAATAGACCAATGGAAAAGAATTAAAAGCCCAGAGGGAAAAAGCGCACATATATGGTTAACCTATCTTTGACAAGGGTGCTGAGCATAAACAATGGGGAAAAGATAGCCTCTTTAAAAATGGTGTTGGAAAATCTGGATATCTACATGCAAGAGAATGAGTTAGATCTTATTTTATACCATACACAAAAATTAACTCACAGTGGTATGAAAATTTAAATGTAAAACCTGAATCTGTAGCATTACGAGCAGAAAAAGTAAGGAGAAAGCTTTATGGCATTGGCCTTGGCAATGATTTCTTGGATGTCACACCAAAAGCACAGCAACCAAAAAAGCACAAGTAGACATGTGGTAATACATTAAACTAAAAGCTTCTGCACAGCAAAGGAAACGAGAGTGAAAAGGCAACCTATGAAATGGGAGAACATATTTGCAAACTATCTATTGATAAAAGGTTAATATCCAAACTATGCAAGAAACTCATACAACTCAGCAGCAAAGACACACATAACCTGATTTAAAAAAATCGACTAAGGTCTTGAGTAGACACTTTTCCAAAGAAGACATAAAAATGGTGAACAGGTATATGAAAAGCTGCTCAACATTTCTAATCATCAGGGAAATACAAATTAAACCACAATGAGCTAGCACCTCACACCTTTTATGATGTCTATTATTTTTAAAAGGTAAGTGTTGGCGGTGATGTGGGAGAAATTGAAACCCTTGTCCAATGTTAGTGGAAATGTGGATTGGTGCAGCTGCTATAGAAAATAGTTTGGAGCTCCCCACCACCCCAAATTAAAAATAAAACTCCCATAGGATCCAGCAGTCCCACTTCTGGGATTGACATTTTTAAAAATTGAAATCAGTATCTTGAAGAGACCTGCACCCCCATGTTTATTACAGCATTATTTACAATATCCAAGACATGAAAGCAACCTAAGTGTCTATCAACACATACAGCTAATATGCTATGTAAAGAAAACACAATATTATTCAGCTTTTAAAAAGAGAGACATCTTGCCATATGCAACAACATAGATCAGCCTGGAGGACATCATGTTGAGTGAAATAAGCCAGCTACTGAAGAACAAAAACTACATGCCTTCACGTATATGAGGTACATAAAATAATCACACTCATAAAAACAAGAGTAGAGTGGTAGTTTCCAGGGGCTGAGGATAGTAGAAAATGGGGAGTTTCTGTTCAAAAGGTACAAAGTTTTAGTTACATAAGATGAATGAATTCTAAAGATCTGCTATGCAATGTGGTGCCTGCAGTTAACAATATCCTATTGTGCACTTAATATTTTGTTGAGAAAATAGATCTCATGTTAAGTGTTCTCACCACAATAAAAATATAATGAAAGCTGAAAGATTTTAAAAACTAAGTATTACTTATTCAAATGTATTAGTAAACAGTGCAGAGTCTTAGAATCTAATTCAACCAGACCTTCATAAAAATATTATACTTTTTTATATCTAAATAACATAAATGGATATTCCATGTGTCAAGTCCTGTATTTTCTATTTTTCTCACCTCATTTATCTCCTTAAAATATATCTATTAACATACTTTCTTTGCTTCATTCCTGCAGTCATTATTTTCTTCATCCTGTTGAATTGAACTGTTTGAAAATCTTAGGAAAGCAAGTGGAACTTCTCCCTAAAGGTATCCACAGCAACAAAACTATTTCAGCAAATTCTTGGGGGTTAATAAGCTCTGACCTCTAAGATAAAGTCCAAACAGTCGTTATCGTGTCTTTTAAAATCCTCTTTAATTTATGACTAACCTTCCTTTCTTGCTTAATTTTGTACTATTCTCCAATGTATATTATTCAGTAAAACCAAACTTAAAGGTGCCATTTGGTCAGACCTTAAATGTCCATGCTTCAGTGCAATTATTATTTTTTTTATTTTTATTTAATTATAGTTGGTATATAACATTATTTTAGTTTTAGGTGTACAGTAATTAAAAACTTATATACCTTACAATGTGATCATTACACTAAGTCTAGTAATCATCTGTCAGAGTACAAGCTTATCACAATATTATTGACTATATTCCTCTTCGCCTTTTTCACCCATCCCCTTATTCCTTTCCCCTTGGGCAACCATCAGTGTGATCTCTGTTTCTATGAATCTGTTTTTGTTATGTTCAGTTTGTTCATTTGTTTTGGCTTTTTAGATTCCACCTGCCAGCAAAACCATATAGTACATGTCATTCTGTCTAACTTTTTTCACTTAGCATAATATCCTCTAGGGCCATCTATGTTGTTTCAAATGGCAAGATTCCATTCTTTTTTGTTGATGAGTAATACTGATGAGTTATATAAATGTACTTGATTAATTTATCAGTGCATTTTTTTAAGGCACTCTGTGCTTTTCCTCCTATCCAGAATTCATTCTTCCCCATAGCTGTATCAAAGTGAAGAGATTAGCTAAGAACATATAAGCACAGTCCATGGACACAGACAACAGTGTGGTGATGGCCAGAGGGAAAGGGGGGTTGGGGTTAGATGGAGGAGGGCAAAGGCAGGGGAGGAAATGGGGACATCTGTAATAGTGTCAATAATAAAAATAAAGATATAAAAAATGCTATGCAATCTTTAAGGTTCATCTCAAAGCGTATTTCCTCCATGAAGCATTCTAAGATTGCTCTGTTCAGAATTATTTGTCTTTGAATGCCTGGAGGACTCAATGGCCAAGCAACTTAAACTGTTCTTACAGTATACTCCTTTGTTGGTTTGTTTGGATTTTGTTTGTTTTTAATATCTTTATTGTTGAAAGTTTTACAGATGTATCCTCCTTCTTACTGTCATTAAGTCTTTCAAGTTAATGCACTTTACCTCCCCAACACTATTGTCAACCTCTATTGGAGATCAGCATGTATTATTTATTTTTTCATCCTTAGAGTGCCTAAGAAAATGTAACGCATACAATAGGAGTTCAATAAACACTTGTTGAAAGGTGAAAAGCAATGCTAACACCAATGTCTGAGTTAAGCAATTGGCTTGTTGAATGTTACAACAGACTTCTGACAACATGAAACAGTTCTGTTCACTAAAGTTTTACGAGACAATTTGCCACACATGCAGTTGTTTATTGTTGTAATAACTACCGTAATCAACATTAGCCAGAAAAGGAAAACGAAATGCTCTTGTGTTGATAGCAGTCCAGTTTTACAGGAAAACAGTGGTCACAAGATTTAACAGATGGCTTCTACTGAGTGAGCTAGCAGCAGAATGACCCAAAACCAATCACTTGTATTAAAGACCTGCTGAAAAAAACATTGCAACGTGTTTAGTATTGCTACTAAAGAAGCAATCGCAATAGATAGGGTGCAAGGAGGTCAAGAGGGTTTCATTCTATAGAGTAACATCTGAATGCATGCAAGATACAAATCACAATGCTAACAGGCTAAGAAAGGCT
Source organism: Molossus molossus (assembly GCF_014108415.1). NCBI lineage: Eukaryota > Metazoa > Chordata > Mammalia > Chiroptera > Molossidae > Molossus > Molossus molossus. The sequence goes on along the minus strand of NW_023425355.1, from coordinate 14,813,566 downwards.
AACCAGCAGTAACAAAGGATTCACTTCTGATAGTTTCAGTAAACATGATCATCAACATTGCTCTATTCCAGTGCAAATGCTGGTGATTGTAAGTATATCTATTTGTTGATTTAGAAAATCCGTATCTCAGAATAAAAGCTTACGTAGCACTTTTTGTTTAAAATTTCAGTAATACTTGTTCCATCCTGAAATAGCAGATAACTGGAAATTATTTGAGTTTGAGTTTCTCACTTTTTGTTATCTTTTCTTAGCTAGTTCTTTTTCAATCTACTTACAAAATCTTATTTCTCAACCACTAAGACTGCATGGTTTCCATTCTCTTTAGTGAAATTATAATCTGAATGTAACAAAGTCACCATGAATAAAATATGCTCAATGACTATATTTTTCATTTTAGCATGGAGAGATATTTTTATATAAGGAAGCTTGATTTACATGTGCCATTGCTCTCTTCTTGAAAATTAAACCAGAACTAGCAATATAAATAAATAGCAGTGTCAGGCCATGTTTTCCTTTGAAAATACTAATATATATATATATATATATATATATATATATATATATATATATATGTCACTTCATTAGTATCCAATGTGTTCTCGGGGATTAAATAACAATGATTTTCTATTACACTAAGATCTTAGCTGCTATGCCTTTAAAAGTGGGTCCACACTAAATGGTAACTACATTCAAGATCATCATGATAGGACTTGAAATTGCATGTAGTTTTTAAATGTTATCAGAACTTTAGCTGACTTCCCTATGCACTGCCTTTAGGATATCATCTTGTTGCTAATATACAGGATATTTGAACGAAGAAGGTAAACAGCCCACTGATTTTGATTTAACACCCTTTTAATCCCATTTAATCATTTGCCAAGGAACAAATATAAACAAAATGAACAAACAAGTTCTCAGTCCTCACAACTGGATGGTCCTTTAGTATAGATATATGAAATCTATTTACTAGGAAAGCCCTTGCTAAAAATCTTGTACTTTTTTTTACAGAAAAAAAAAATTGTGATAGTATAATGATAGTATAGAAGATACCCATAAAACCCACCCTGTTTTGCTTATTATCAATATATTATCACAGCACATTTGTTACAAGTAACTAACCAATATTGATATGTTATTGTTAACTAAAGTCCATTCCTCATTCGGATTTCTTCAGTTTTTACCTAAAGTCCTTTTTCTGTTCCACATCACATTTAGTCATTGTGTCTTCCTATACTTTTCTTGGTTGTGACAGTTTCTTAGACTTTTCTTGTTTTTGATGATATTGACAGCCTGAGAATTACATTCCAGTTATTTTATTAAATGTCCCCTAATTTGGACTTGTCTGATGTTTTGCTCATGATTAGATTCGGGGAGGTGATGGGTATTTTGGAGGACAGCAGAGGCAAATGCCATTATAATCACATCAAAACAAATGTACATACTGTCAACCCGACTGGGTAGTTTTGATGTTCACCTTGATTACCTGGCTGAGATAGTACTTTTATCATCCCCTCCCTGTACCCCACAACTCTTCCACACTGTATTCACTCTTTGGAAAGAAGTCACTATGTGTGGTCCGCACATAGATACAGTATTCAGCTTCTCCAACTCGAAGGGAGATTATGTACACAATCATTTGGAATTCAGCACAAGAGATTTTCCTTTTCTCATTTCTTTATTTATTCAATATCAATATAGACTTATGAATATTTATTTTTTTACTTTGGTATATAATCCAACACTATGTTATTTTGCTGTTAAAATTCTTCCACCTTTGGCCATTTAGAGCTTTTTCAGTTGGCTCCTAAGAACTTTTGACATGCCACAATCATTATTTTTTTGAGTGATTCCTTTACTTTATGACACTATAAGGTGTGCTGGGTTTATCTTGCAGAATATTATATTTTGACTGAACTTTATTAAGTAGGCAGTGTTCCTCAGTCCTCCCCCTTGATTTCAGTTTTTCAGCTCTTTCAAATAAAAAATATTTCACACTGATATGAATACACCCATATACACATATGTTGAGTATTATATATATATATATATATATATATATATATATATATATATATAACATTGTATATAAATTCATCTACCGATGAATTTATAAATTCGAAGCAAATCCATCAATGAGATTAGCATTAAGGGGCAGATGTCTTACAAAAGTAAGAAAGAAGACATACAAGTTTAAGAAATAGACTATACTAAAGTGCTAAGTGACTAACACTTAGGCAATGTGTAACAGGTCAATATAATTAACATGTTGCTCTTGAAGTCATACATTTTGAGTTCTTTATTTCTATTTTCAAATGCAGAAATAGAATGATACTTGCCTTTCAAACTTGGAAATGACAACTTTAGATGCTTAATCATAATATTTCAAGGAATATAATCATAACATATTGCCAGATTCCTAGATGAAAATGAGTGACACGTTTTTTTTTAATTTAAAAATACTAAACATGTTTTAATTAATATTAACTTCAGTGTATATACAATACCACACTATTAGGAACGAGCCAGGAGGACCATGGTACCTCAATCTCAGGATTGAGGCTGTGAGTAACAGGGTTTCAAACCAACCAATAGAAGTTTCAGCTTTAGCTATCCCACTTCAGGGAATACATCTGAAAAATCCCAAAATTCTAATTTAAAAGAATATATGCAGCCCTATGTTTATTGAAGTGTTATTTACAATAGCCAAAATATGAAGCAGCCCAAGTGACTATTGGTAGATGAATGGAAAAAATCTGTAGTACATTTACACGATGGAATACTACTTGGAGTAAAAAGGAGGAAATCTGCCCTGGCCAGGTGGCTCGGTTGGAGCATAATCTATACCAAAAGGTGTGGGTTTGATCCCCGTTAGGGGCATGTACAGGAGGCAACCAATAGATCTCTCTCTCTCTCTCTCTCTTTCTCTGTCTCTGTGTGTCTGTCTAAAAAAATAATAATAAAAACTTACCCTCAGGTTAAGAGTTAAAAGAAAGAAGGAAGCCCTGGCCAATTTGGCTCAGCGGTTACAGCATCGGCCTGTGGACCAGAGAGTCCCAGGTTCGGTTTCCGCTAAGGGCACGTACCTCAGTTGCAGTTTGTCTCTGGCCCCGGTTGGGGCAGTATGAGTGGCAACTACTGGATATGTCTCTCTCACATCGATGTTTCTCTCTCTTTCTAACCCCCTCTCTCCCTCCCGCTCTATCTGAAGATAAATGCAAAAATGCCCTCGGGTGAGAATAAAAAATAAAAAAAAAAGAAGGAAATCTTACCTTTTGTGACAGCTTGGATGGACCTGGAGAGTATCATGCTAAATGAAATAATTTAGTCAGAAAAAGATAAGTACTATATGATTTCACTTATATGTGGGATGTAATGAACAAAATAAACTAACAAACAATATAGAAACAGACTCATAGATACAGGGAACAGACTGAGGGGAGAAGGTTGGGGTACTAGGTGAATAGGTGAAAGGATTAAGCAAAACAAACCCCAGAAAAACAAAATTCATGGACACAGACAACAGCATACTGATTTTACCAGAGTGAAGGGGGTTGGGGGAGGTAGAATAGGGTAAATAGAGGGTAAATGGGGACAGAAGGAAACTTGACTTAGGGTAGTGAACACACAATACAATATACCAATGATGTATTATAGAATTGTACACCTGAAACCTATATGATTTTATTAACCAATGTCACCCCAATAAATTAAAAAGAAAACACATGAAATAGAAAAAAAAAGAAAGGTTAAGAACCATTGCATTAAGATTAAATTATTTGTTAAAATGTTCTAAATTTAGTAAGGCAGTTGAATTACCTGTGTATTTTTGTATGGTGTATTTTAAGCAACAGGCAAAGGAATGTCATCTTAAACTGCTATAAACGATACTATAATTGTAGATTCTTCCTTATTCTTTCCTTTAAACTAATAGTGTCTACTGAATAATGCAGTGTAAAATTAAGTAAAGCTGGTCTACCAATAAATGTTAGAAAAGCACCTTATTTTTGCCCTGTAAAAAGATAAACAACACTAACAGATATCTGACAAAATAATAATCAAAGAAACATCACCTGTAGATGTATACACCATATTCATATTCAGATATTCTATTTTGAAAATATGAGAAAAATATATGTAAGGTATTTTGTAAGCACATAATATGTGTCTACAAAGGAAACATTATTATTATTTCTTAAATATTTTTTCTTTATTGATTTGAGAGAGAGAGACAGAAACATCGATGAGAGAGAACACTGATTGGCCGCCTCCTGCATGCCCCTCACTGGGGATCAAGCCCACAACCTGGGCACGTGCCCTGACCTCCTAATGCATGGGTCAATACTCAATCAGTGAGCCACACCAGCCGGGCAGAAACATATTCTTTTTAATGTTGTGTTACTATTGATACCTTTCTAAAATTATCTCCTACCACTGTCCTGACTGAGGACTTGAGTCCAGCTGCACTGGCCTCTTTGTATTTGAAAATATCAAACACACTCCCATCTCAGGACTCTTGAAATTGCTGTTCTGTTTTTCTGGAAAGCTCTCCCTGTAAATACCCACACAGCTTACTTCCTGCTCTGGGAGAAAAAGTGTTTACAATAAGTTTCACAGTTGAAGATGTAGTATTTTCCTTATGCATAAATATGTCTTAAACATATTCCATATCATAGATAGATTTGTGAGGAGGAAGCACAACACATTTGGCCCTGTCTAAATAGTTTTGTCAAGAAAGAAATGCACCATCATCTGTCTGTTTCCCACAGAGGACAAAATGGTATCATGGTTACTGAATGGCTGGACAGTCACCTCTGTGGCCACGGAACCTGCATGTGACCTTAAAATCAGTATGATGAACACACTGATTTTAGGCATGTTTTTGAGTTCACCAGTTAAGGATGTTTGGGACATTAATCAGTGGACTGTGGAGGGGCATACATCATTGATTTGAAAACAAAGGGATGGTTGGTGGTCAAGGGCTCGTTTGTGGCCCACCAGTATTAACTTCTTTCCTGCTTCGAATTCTTGAGTCAGCCATCCTCATGGCTTTCCCCTTCATGTAGATCTGTGCTCAAATGTTATCTCATCAGAAAATCCTTCCTTATCTGAAGGAGTATCCCTCCTCAACTCTCTTCCTTCTGGGTTTCTTTCCTTCATATTACTACTTATACCCACTTAACTATAATATGTTGTGGGTTTTTTAAATTTTTCTTTTTCTTAATCCTCACCCGAGGATATGTTCATAGATTTTTAGACAGGAAGGGGGAGAGAGAGAGAAACATCAGTGTGACAGAAACATCAATCAGTTGCCTCCCCTTAATGAGCCCCAACTGATGATCGAACCCAAAACCTAGGTATGTGCCCTGACCAGGAATAGAACCTACAACCTTTTTGGTATACCAGATGGCCGTCCAACCAATTAAGCCTCCAGCTGGGTGATTTTGGTTGATTTTTAATGCCTCTTTCTCCCCATTAGAATGAATACTGCATGAAAACATATTCTCTGTTTTGATCCCATTTTGTCCCCAACACCTAGAAGTGTGCTTGACACACAGTCAGTGCTCAATATTTGTGGAATAGATTGTTAAATTCTAAGTGTTATTCATCCAATCCCTCCTTCTTTAGGATATTACAATATACAAGAAGAACTACTCTTTTTTTTTTTTTCTCTGCAAACCTCAATGGAAATAGGAAAGAAGTTAAGTGGAGAGGGAATTTAGTCTTATCTGACAGTGTAATACTGGCAAAGATACACAAAATTATGTATGGGACAATTGGTAGGTTATGCAAAAATCTAAAGCCCCAACAAACAGGATGAGGGTATGATCCCCATTCCTGTCAATTTCTTGAAACTAAGCAGCCCCAAGAATCTCCAACTTTGTACTGGAGCATGTTGCCTGGACCCATCCATGGGTAATGGGCATTTTTTATAATCTCCTCCAACGTAACAAGGAGGTAACTGCATCTGTCTTAACAAACGCCATTTAACATTTTGACATTTCTTTATGAGCAGTTGAAAAAATACATTATATATAATTTCACAGTTACATACTCTGTTGCATAAAAAGCATGATCACAATACACCGTTAAAATATGTCTTCTGGCTTTTGGAATGCTAGGGATGAAATAAAGAACAGAAAGGACACTGAGCAAGGTAGTTAAGGGGCAGTAAAAATGCAGAGCTAATAAATGAAAAGACACAAAGAAAATGACAATTGAGACTAGGTCTCTGATGACAGGCATACTGATATCTGCACGCTCACAGTGTGGGATCATGATACAGAGATGTTCTTAAAGGACATACTTATAATTCAAATACATACGAATGTGTTTGGATTTTAAATGCCAAAACTAGTATATTAATTGAACTGTAATAACTTGGCTTTAATATCTGACGTAGGAATAACTGCAGGTTATTTAGACATATGCATGTTAGTAATTTAGTTCATTCTCTATTTATTCCGTGCAGTGTTTGTAGAAAGCAGGATGACTTAAATATCACCACTTTGCCCTGAATGTGAGAGCCATTTTGTACCAGTGTGGTCATCTTATTGAAGAAAACAGGCGTTAGGAAAGCTGGACATAAGAAAGCCCCTTCTCAAACTCTCCTTAACTAAGACATAATTCAGAATGGCTAAGGACAAATTAATAAGCCATCATATTTCAATTAATAAGATCCTCAATTCACCCTTTCTCTTCTGCTTAAAATATCCTGGGCACGTCTGTAAAACCACTTCCTGTTTATTTTAAGAAATATTAACTATCCACTTTAACCATGGGGTAATTAACAGAACATTTCTGTATAACATGCAAACTGTCAGACATAAAATAAAAAGAGAAACATTTTTCTTAAAATGTTATTTGGTCACACTTTATATATGACATTTTATCCAGCATTTAATTTTAGCAACTAGTTTATTATAAATATATCCTCATGCTGGAAAATGAAATCAGGGATCCTCAGAGAATTTTGTTAGGAGGTCAGAATGGATCATTTAAAATTCTGTACATGAGAATAAAATGCGTTTAATATTAACCTCCAAATTCAGCAGTTTTTAAAACTGATGTTCATGGTGAGGAGAGATAATTTGAAGACCTGTTAAGTCTAAAAGTGTGGATTTTATATTACTTTGAAAGTCCAATTAGTTTTACTAAACACAACCTGCAATCCCAACAATTTTATAGCTTTTGGGGGAGAAATCACAAAAATATTTAGGAAAATTCATTCATACACACTTTGCCATTTTACAAAGACTTTTGCATGTTTACATTTCAACAGGAAGACCGAGTTCCTATAAAGGCATCATTTTGCACAGTTGATTTGTCTTTTGCCGGAAGGTTGCAACAATTGCTTTTTCTATTGGTATTATCTTTTGAATTTATGGAAGAAAGGAACTGTCAGACAAATATATTGGGAAAATTTTATATCTAGAAGCAAATATGCCAGTCCTTCTCCTCTCTATACTTATGTAGAGACACAGTTATCAACTATTCAGATTTCCAAATAAATAAACAGCTTCATGCCAAACTGTTATATATTTCAAAGCATGCTCAAAATAATTATTTTTTCCAAAGATCCTTTACAATTTTATTAAGTTGCCAAGATCATTGATTGACATGCTGGGGAAATAAAATCTTACAGTTATAAATTTTAAAAATAAAAGTCTACTAGGTTAAGTTATATCAGACAATATTAGAGGAGGGAACATAATGTTCTCCCACTCAAACAATAAAGACAAAGTCAAACATTTTGTAAGCTATCCTAAAATTATGCTTTTTAAAAGCATTTCTCGTTCCACTAATGTCCTGAAATAGCTGACATATTCTATTTCTTACTTTAAGATCCCCTGCTGTGAGCAGCAATTTATTACCTGCTTTATGTAAAATGTTTTTCTGATTACAAACTAGCTGTGAAACTAATCCAACCTGAGATAAATCTCCAAAGCAGAGGAAGCTGTTCTGTGTTCTCACATAGATAATGTTTATAAATCATCAATATAGCAACTATGTATTATGGAACCGATAAGAATGTGCTGAGCAGTCAGACTTTTAATTTTGTCAGAGTTAGCTTAACTCACAAAGCAACAAAAGTTCTATGTGGTTCATCACACTTTTGCAGATACAACTATTTGAACATCTAAGCTACAGAGTATATCTTCAAAATATGAGTCTATATCAGCTCTTAGAACTGAAACATAATTCTTAATGGAATCAGAATGAAACAGAAGTCAAATCACAACCCTAAAACATATTCCCCATTAATTATGAAAACGCGTTCTTCCTGTTTTCTTTACAGGCTCAGAGGATGGGGGTTTCTTGGAGACCCCGATTGACTACATACAAATTCAGATTATTAGAGCACTTTTATTTAAACACTAACTAGGAGTTTCAGAGGCTAAGTTAACCTAGGCTAAGACTTGCAGTTACGCGAAGAAAAACTCCTACCTCGCTGAAGAATCTCCTGCACTGTCATCAACCATCATCTCCAAATCTTGTGAATGTTTCTCACAAGCTCTTTTGAACAAATTCTCCTCTGGATCTGCTTTAGGAGTATCTTCATTTGCTCGAAGATGTTCTATCAGGTTGTGTGGGTGCCAATTCTGAAACGCTCTTTGATGGGCAGGGGCCGGTCGTGGCACTGGTGGCAATAGGTTGTGGTGGACAGGACTGTTGCTTTTCTTCAGTCCGTTTCTGTCCCGAGAGTGGTTCTTCAACCTGCCCTGAACCGGGGTCCCTCTATGCTCATATCCTTCCTGCTGAAGGCAGTTTCCAGTGCTGGGAGAACCTTGAGGATGACTAAACCATCTCCAGCGGAGCCGTAGGATCTGTTTCACATCAAACTCTTTCTTGCCAGACATTGACATTGTTGCAGGAGGAAAGACAAAAGCCTTCTCTCACAGAAAGGAAACGGAGCCTTTGTTATCTCTTGTTTCTCGGCCTCTTCTGTTGAACTAACAAAAGCACAAGTGCCCAGAGCAGGCTTTCTTGTTTCCCTCCCTCCCCCGCTGCCGGCTGCCTGTGCTACACAGTGAATACTTCTAGCTTTCTGGCTGCAAAGCTGCAGCTAGCAGTGTAGGTGGGAACCCATACTGACAGGATGATGAGGTCAGACCTTAAACAAGTAAATCAGCTTAGCACAGGAAAGCAGCTCCCACAACACGCTCCAGCTGCTAGCTGTCCATGCTCCCTGTCTTCCCTCCTGGACTTGCAAATACCCAACCCAGCTTCTTCCTTTCCCAAGTACAGTAGCCAAGGCTTAACCCCAGGCATGGGAGCAACAGCAAAGTGTTTAAACTCACTTCTTTCTGGACCCCCTTTCTTCACTCCACCCCTGCCAGACTCTTTTCCCAGTAGCTCCCTTCTCAAACTGTGCCACTTGGTCCTGGGAGAATTTGTAACAGCGAATTCATTATGTTCTATTTTGGGGATCTTACAGAAATCTTGAAGGTGGTTTATTAAGGGAAAGGATCTCGCCATCATTCCCCTCATGCAGGTTTGTGGTTATTTTTGCAAAACATCTGAAAAAGTGAATGTCCTTATATAAATATTTGCTTGAAAACCTGAACAGTTTTAGAAATATAAGGAAGTGTTTTCTAATCTTGTTAGCTTAGAAGAGATGTCTTCTCTCAGTGACCAAAGCTTGAAAAGGAATAGTCCATTCTCGTTATGTGCCTGCATGAACAATTCCTTATCATGCTCTTTACTTTCACAGGCAGTGTTAAAGGCCTTTTTTGTTGTTGTTGTTCCAAAAGGTCCTATTTTTTGTTGAAACTGTGATGTTTTGGTTTTAATTCTGGCTTTAGGATTAATGAGATGTATGATCTTGGACAAGTCACTTACTTCTTTGCATCACCGTTCCTTCATACATAATATGGAGAGCCTGGACAGATTTCCAAAGTTTCTACTTGCAATGCATTTAAAAAACTTGGAAATAGAGAATGAAATGAATATCTTTCTCTAAGTTTCGCTAGGTGTTTTACCTGAGGTTTCTATAAATTTAGCTATACTTTTATACCCCCTTTTGTTTTGCAGGTTTAATGGAAAATTAATGTGCCACCTGGCCAGTGTGGCTCAGTGCATTGAGCATCATCCCATGGACTGGGAGGTCCTGGTTCCATTCCAGGTCAGGGCACATGCCCCAGATTTGGGCTTGATCCCCAGTAGGGGGCATGCAGGAGGCAGTTGATGGATGTTTCTCTCTCACATGATGTTTCTATCTCTCTCTCCCTTCCTCTCTCTCTAAAAATCAATAAAAACATATTTTAATAAAAGAAAAAGAAAATTAAGGTGTCAACCAATATGACTGGGCTACAGGGTGCCCATATATTTTGTCAAACATTATTTTGGATGTTTCTGTGAGAGTGATTTTCGATGAGTTTAACATTTCAGTAAATAGTCTGAGTAAAGTAGATAGTCCTCCCTAGTGTCAGGCCTGAATAAAGGGAAGGTTGACCCTTCTCTAAAGAAAAGAGACTTCGTTGCCTGACCAGTGTGGCTCAGTGGTTGAGCATCAACCCAAGCACCAAGAGGTCACTGGTTCGATTTCCAGTTAGGGCACAAGCCCAGATTGTGGGCCCGATCCCCAGTGGGGGCATGCACGAGGCAGCCAGTTGATGTTCTCTCTCATCAATGTTTCTCTCTCTCTCTCCCTCTTCTTTCCTCTCTCTCTACTATCAATAAAGAAAAAATAATAATAAAAAAAGAAGAGGGAATTCCTTCTGCCTGACTGCCTTCAATCTGGGACATCACCTCCCCCCCCCCACCTAATTTCAGACTCAAATTGCAATATTGGCTCTTCCTGGGTCTCAAGCCTGCTGGCATTTGGAATGGAACTATACCATCACCTCTTCTAGGTCTCCAACTTGCTGACAGAAGATCTTGGGACTTGTCAGCCTCCAGAATTATGTGATTCAGTTCTTTATAATAAAACAATCTCTCTTTCTCTTCTCTCTCTACACTGCACACACATCCTATTGTTTCTATTTCTCTAGAGAACCCTGATTGATAATGTAGGCTTTTTTTTCTAGTCCTAAAAAAATTAATAAATACACACTGATAGATATATAGTTGCTTTTTATACCAGTTACAAACAAGTTACTCCCATCTCCAATTTTGCAACTTCTGCAACAGGAGTTTTTTTTTTTGTTTGTTTGTTTGTTTTTAATCCTCATCCGAGTATATTTTTCTATTTATCTGCAGATAGAGTAGGAGGGAAGGAGAGAGAGAAACATCGATGTGAGAGAGACACATGACTGGTTGCCTTCCACATGACCCTGACCAGGGCCAGGGATGAACCGCAACCAAGGTACATGCCCTTGACCGCAATTAAACCCACAACTCATTGGTCCAAGGCTCTAACCACTGAGCAAACTGGCTGGCCAGGGCTACAACAGAATTCTTTTTTTTTTTTTTTATCCTCACCCGAGGACACTTTTCCATTTTTTGTTCAGATAGAGCGGGAGGGAGAGAGAGGAAGAGAGAGAGAGAGAGAAACATCGATGTGAAGGGACACATTGAGTGGCTGCCACCCACACGACCAACCAGGGCCGGGGACAAACTGCAACCAAGGTACATGCCCTTAGCGGGAACCGAACCCGGGTCTCTCTGTACCACAGGCCGACGCTCTAACCGCTGAGCCAAACCGGCCAGGGCCAGAATTCTTTTTTAAAATTAATCAATTAATTTTTGTTACAGATGTTTCTCCTTTTCCCCCCACTGATTCCCTCCTCCCCCTCCCCCTCCCCCTCCCTCCCTGCCCTGTCCCCAGTTTGTTGTCCATGTCCATTGTTCATGCATACATGTTCTGTGGTTTATCTCTCCCCCACTACACCCTCTTCTAGGGATTGTCAGTCTGTACCCCATTTCCACGTCTCTGGGACTACCCCATTCCTCAGACTGTTATGTTCATGATATTCCACAAATAAGTGAGATCATATGATACTTGTCTTTCTCTTACAACAGGATTCTTTTTTTTTATTTTTTGTGGTATGTGCCCCTAGCGGGAACTGAACCCGGTACTCTCTGGTCTGCAGGCCGACGCTTAACCGCTGAGCCAAACTGGCCAGGGCTTACAACAGGATTTTTAAGCCTCAGTGTTATTAGCTCTGTTATCATCTCTCTTTGGTGAGTGTACTTTCTGTTCCCAGTACTAAGTCTGTAAATAATCTCGAATAGTTCTTCGGATGAGTCTTAGGCATATCATTGAGTACTGGTAACAAAACATCAATTGCCTTTCTGTTTTCCAGATAGATAACGTTCCTGTAAACACCTTCCAGTCAAGATTTGTGTTTTAGACCTTTGTGTTTTTGTTGTTGTTGTTTATTCCTCACCTGAAGATACTTTTCTATTTATCATCAGAGTGAGAGGGAGGGAGAAAGAGAAACAAAGAGAAACATCGATAAAGCCAAATAAACAGGTTGCCTCCCACATGACCCAGCCAGGGCCAGGGATGGAGCACAACCGAGGTACATGCCCTTAACCAGAATCAAACCGGTGACTTATTGGTCATAGGCCAATGCTCTAACCACTTAGCAAATCGGCCAGGGCTGTTTTAGACCTTTGTATTCTACACAGTGCCCAAAATACAATGTTGGGCATTGTGTAAGCAAACTGTAAATAGCAGTCAGAATAAATACAATGTTATAATAGAGGGGCAAATAATATGTCCTAGGCACAAAAACTAAAATGCCATCTAAGCAGCTCAAAATAATATCTTCTTGGCCACCAAGAGTCTACATTATTTTTCTAATCTATCTCCCTGAGCTTATTATGATTCAGATATAATTGTGTATTTTCCGGTGTACCTTTTACAGTAAGATGAATGGTAACGGATACTTGTCAAAATCTAAACATTGATAGAACAATACTCTGATTCTACTGAGACTGTGTTTTTTAAAAGTATGCAGATTATGGACATTTTTCTGGATCTTGGACATAGAATTGTAGAATAACTAAGAAAATATATAGATCTAGAAAATGGTTGAGAATAATATTTTATGAAGCATGTGGGTTTCTCTTAAATTTCTGACTATAAAAGAAAGATTCAAACAGAAATAAAGATGTCTGTTAGGCTAGGAACAATATCTTATTTATCTTTTCTTTCTCATTGCCTTATTATCTACTTAAAAATCAAGGAACTATTTAATATATGTAGAATTAATAAATAAAAAAATTCTAAGTGATTTTATTATCACATAAATTTGTTTTCCCAATAAGTGCTAGGATTTTTTTACATTTATTTTTATTAAGTTTAATGGACATATAAAATTATATTAGTTTCAGGTGTACCACATAATGATCTGACATTTATATAACTTGCTATATTATAACCACAATAAGTCTAGCAACCAAGCATCTGTCACCATACAAAGTCATTATGATACTATTGACTATTTTTCATATGCTGTACATTATATTTTCATGACTTATTTTATAACTGAAAGTTGGTATTCCCCTTTACCTTTTTCACCCATCCTCCCATCCGCTTATCCTTTGGTAACTATTAGTTTGTTCTTTGTATCTATGAGTGTGTTTCTATTTTAAAATGAAAATGCAAAATGGCTATGGGCTAAAATACCCTTCTAAATAATTAATGATTATACATTTGGGAAACAAACCTGTAAACCAGTTGAAAAATCCTGGCAATTTAGCAGCCATGTGGTCTCTTGATGTTGCATTCTTAGTTAAATCCTGACCAGAAAATTGAATCACTCAGCTCCTAGGACACCTTAGAGTTTAACATTATTCAAGTGAACCTGGGAAGACTTTTTTTTCTATAATTAACTGATTACAGGACTTTAAAAAAAAAACAAACAACATAGTCATAGGCATCTGTGTATTAAAAGCTGCATATCAACAGCTTATCCTAGTCCTGAGGTGGAACTATTCACCTGGCACAAGCCACATTGGGCAGCACTAAAATGATTTTTTAAAAATTACAAAACAGTATAGGCATACCTCAGAGATAGTGTGGGCTTGGTTCCTCTCATTTCCTTGCTGTTGTTTCTACGCCAGCACTGGCTGCACGTTGCCCTTTGACTTTGTTGTGGAAATGGCTTTTTTCCTAAAACCTCATCCACCAACCTCTGCCTTTGAAGAGATGTAGCATCTGGCTCTGGATTGGGCAATGGTTGATCAGAAGGTTGTGGACGGTTTGATCTTCTATCCAGGCCACTAACACTTTCTCCATATCAGCAATGTCTGTCATTTTTTACATCATTTGTGCGTTCCCTGAAGTAGCACTTTTGATTTCCTGCAAGAACTTTCTTTTGCATTCAATGTGGCTAACTGGCACAAGAAGCCTAGCTGTTGGCCTATCTCAGCTTTTGACGTGCCTTCCTCACTAAATCATTTCTAGCTTTTGATTTCAATTGGGAGAAATGCAACTCTTCCTTTCAACTGAATACTGAGAGGTCATTGTAGGGTTATCAGTTGGCCTCATTTTAATATTATTTTATCTCAGGGAATAGGGAGGCTCAAGGAGAGGGAGAGAGATGGGGGAATGGGTCATCAGAAGAGCAGTCAGAACACACACAGCATTTATTGATTAAGTCTTTGGCATATGGGCATGGTTCTTGGCAGCTGGAAACAATTACAATGGTAACATCAAGGATCACTGATCACAGATCACCCTGATAAGTATAATAATAATAAGTTTGAAAATTGGGAGAATTACCAAAATGTAACAGAGAGGTCCAAAGTGAGAAAAAGCTGTTGGAAAAATGTCACTGGTAGACTTGCTCAATGCAGGGTTGCCACACACTTTCAATTTGTAAAATCCACAATATCTGTGAAGCACAATAAAGCAAAGCAAAATAGAACAAGGTACACCTGTGGCGTATTTAGAGCGATGTGGCTGCTAAACTGATGACCGTAAACCAACCCTGTGTTAAGAAACTGCACCCAAAATCACTACAAAATGAAAGAGGTTGAAAAACGTTCACATTGACTCATAGCCCCAGTAGGTTTTCTAACGCCTGCAAAAGGAGATCAAATAAATGAATGACAGTGTCCTAACCAAATTCCTTTTATTTACATCCACTTATTCAGGAGACCAGATTTTTTTCATTGCTCACATCTGCAAAAACAATTGAACAAAGGTAGATGACGCTGACTCCTGTGTCATTCTAGCAAAAAGTAATAATATTCATTTTTGATACACGAACTGGGTACAAACACAGCCCCATATGACACTACTAATAATTAATTCTCAATACAAATTTTAATATGTTGTCCGGCCAGTGTGGCTCAGTGGCTGAGCATCAATTCATGCACCAATAGGTCACTGGTTCAATTCTCGGTCAGGGCACATGCCCAGGTTGTGGGCCTGATCCCTAGCGGAGTGCATGCAGGAGTCAGCCAATCCATGTTCTCTCTCATCGATGTTTCTCTCTCTCCCTTTCCTTTCCTCTCTCTAAAATCAATAATGAAAAAAAATTAATTTTAATATTTGTTTCATATACTTTGCTAAAGACAAATACAAAATGCAATGGTCATTTTGTTTAATTACTATACTCATAATTATAATGATCCTTCACTGAAAAAATTACACTGAGAGTCAAAGAGTATTTAAAAAATAAAATTTAATTTATATATGTATTTTTGCAACAATTATGATCAAGCAATCAATACAATATTTTTAGCAAAAATATATTACATTCGGAAATGGAAATAAAAATATAGTTTTGTTCAATAAATAGCACAATTTTAATTGTATTACGTAGAAATACTTATTACATTCAATAAGTAGTTTTAATTTAATTTATTGGGGTGACTGGTTAATAAAATTATATAGGGTTCAGGTGTACAATGCTATAATACACCACCTGTATTTTGTATTGTATGTTCATCACCTCAAGTCTCCTTTCATCTGTTTATTACCCCTTTGCCTTCTTCCACCTCCCCCCACCCTCTTTCCCTCTTGAAATCACTATGTGGTTGTTGTGTCTATGAGTTTTATTTCTTTGCTTAATTCCTTCACCCATTTTATGAATACAAACTATTTTAAATTTCTGTTGCTAAAGACAAGTTTTCCCATGTATTACTAAATGGACGACAGTTTCCAAATTACCATGGTATTTAGATTCCATCAGCTACATTTGAAAGAGTGATTTAAAAGATTTATTTTGAAATATCAATATTTTATTTATTTATTATTTTTTTATTAATTTTTGTTACAGATGTTTCTCCTTTTGGAAATAGCATCTTTTGAAAATATTTCTATTCATGATACAATATTTTAAATATGAGCTTTGTATGAGGCTGTACACTGATTTTCAAAATTTTTGTAGGGGTTATGTGGAGCAAAATGTTTGATTACTACTACTGAAGATTAACTCAGTTTTGAGAGATGGTCTTTTAATTTTAATTCTCTTTTCACTCCATTTTAGAGGTAAGTCAATTAGAGATGTTCTGCCGTAGCTTTCTGTAAATCCTCCCCATGTATTTTCCTTGAAATTTGATGTAACTATCTCTGTACTGAAACTCTTCACTCAAATGCAACCATTCTCAAACTTTAGTGAGCAAAGACTTTACGTGTGTTACTTACTAAAATTTCAGATTCTGATTTAGTAATTTTGAGGGGATCCAGAAATCTGATCCATACTTCCTTCCTTCCTTCACTCCCTTCTTTTCCTTTCTTTCTTTCTTTCTTTCTTTCTTTCTTTCTTTCTTTCTTTCTTTCTTTCTTTCTTTCTTTCTTTCTTTCTTTCTTTCTTTCTTTCTTTCTTCTTCTCCTTCTCCTTCTCCTTCTCCTTCTCCTTCTCCTTCTCCTTCTCCTTCTCCTTCTCCTTCTCCTTCTCCTTCTCCTTCTCTCTCTCTCTCTCTCTCTCTCTCTCTCTCTCTCTCTCTCTCTCTTCTTCTTTTCTCTCTCTCTTTCTTCTTATTGAATTGATTGGAGTGACTTTGGTTCACAAAACCATTCAGGTTTCCAGTGCACAACTCAAAACCTTACCTGCACACTACATAGTGCACCCATTGCCCCAAGCAAAGTCACTTTAGTCTGCATTGCCTTGTCTACCTCCACTTAGCCCCCACCCCTCTTTACCTCTGGCTGTCACCACACTATTGTCTGTGTCTATGTATTATGTATATATGCTTTTTGGCAAATTCTTTCAACTTATTACATCCAGGCCCTCTCCTCCCTCCCCTGGGGCAGCTGTCAGTCTGTTCCATGTATCCAAACCTCTGTTTCTGTTTTGTTCGTCAGTTTATTTTTTTTCATTAGATTCCACATAGAAGTGAGATCATATGGTACGTGTCTTTCTCTGACTGGCTTATTCCACTTAGCATAATAATCTCCAGGTACATCCATGGTCTCACAAAAGGTAAGATGTTCTTCCTTTTTATGGCCAAGTAGTATTCCATTGTGTAAATATACCACTGCTTTTGTATCCACTCATCTACTGATGGACAATTGGGTTGTTTCCAGATCTTGGCTATTGGGAATAGTTTTGTAATGAACATAGGGGTGCATATATTCTTTCAAATTATTGTTTCTGGATTCTTAAGATATATTCCCATAAATTGGATCATTGGGTCAAAAGGCAGTTTCATTTTTTTACTTTTTTTGGGAAACTCCATATGGTTTTCCACAGTGGCTACATCAATCTGCATTTCCACCAACAGAATATATATTTGATGAAATCTAAATACTGTGGTGATTTGATAACTGTCATCCATTTAGTAATACATGGGAAAAGCTTGTCTTTAGCAACAGAAATCTAAAATAGTTTGTTTTCATGAAAAAGGTGAAGGAAATAATCAAAAAAAGAAAAAAATAAATTCAGAGACACAGACAACAGCATGTTGATTACAAGAATGAAAGCAAGTATGGGAGTTGGAAGAGGGAAAAGGGGTAATAAATGATGATGGAAGGAGACTTGACCTGAAGTAGTGAACACATAATATAATATACAGATGATGTGTTATAGCATTGTACACCTGAAACTTAATATTATTAAGCAATGTCACCCCAATAAATTCAATTAAAATACTTATTCAATGTAGTATTTCTACTTAATGTAATTATTTTTCTCATTTATTGAAGAAAAAACTACATTTTTATTTCAATTTCCTAATGTAATGTATTTTTGCTTAAAAATATTTTGTTTATTGCTTGATCATAATTATTTCAAAAATGCATATATAAATTGAATTTTAGTTTTTAAATACTCTTTGACTCTCAGGGTAATTTTTTTCAATGAGAGATCATTATAATTATTAGTACAGTAATTAAACAAAATGACACTTGTATTTTGTACTTGTAAAAAATATTAAACAGATGTTACAATTTTATTGAGAATTAATTATTAGTAGTGTCATTTGGGGCTGTTTCTATACTCAGCTCGTGTATCAACAATGAATATTACTTTTTACTAGAATGAGACAGGAGTCAGCATCATCTATCTTTGTTCATTTGTTTCTGCAGATGTGAGCGATGAAAAAAATATGTTCCCCTAAGTAGGTGGATATAAATTCAATTATGGCAAAAATCACTTGCAGTTCTCGGTGATAAGTTTGATAAAACTAAAAAGCACATCAAAGCTTTTTGTTCTTGTTGTTTGTTCTTTTTAAAACCCACTCCTTCATAAGCACAATATGAAAATGTTTTTCTAAACTCGAACTAAATTTATCATAGTCAAAAGCAATTGCAGGTGAAGTAAAAATTCAACTGTCAGAAACACTGAAACATCAAAAATTTTTAGGCTGTGTGCATTCTTTTACTATTGGAGAAGCTGCAACTTTAGAATTGTGCTCTAAACTGGGTTGTTATGGTCCATCTTTCTCTACGGTCCATCTTTTTCTCACACTGAGTCACCCTATGTGCTCTCCACCTCAGCCCTTTGAACTATCCTGTATTATCTTGATACATTTTAACTAGTCTCTTAAGCTTAGGTCCAGTTGCCCTCTCTTCAGAAGTCTTAATAATCATAGTGTCTCTTCAGACCCCCACATGCTAACATGCTTTCTCCCAGATCTTCGCATGTTAACAAGTCAACAAAGATTGTCTCTACCTTTCCATCCATCATTTTCCCCTGGCTTTTTTTGTCCTAAGAGACTGTAGTAACACAAAATTTTCACCTCTACATCTAACACTGCAAATGAAAATTGGTTCTCAGTGGCATAAAGACCATATAGAGCTGGAATGCTTGTATATGTGAAAAGGACAATAGAGTCCTTTTATTTACAGAAAGATTCTTGGGCTTCAGTGGCCTTTTCCAACAGACTAATATACCAAAGGAATATTATGTATTACTAAAAATAATTTTTTACATCAATATAAATGATAAACATATTCAAAATTATTTAAAAATATTCAACAGGGAAACATGTTTTTGAGAAAATAAATTTGTTTCATATCAGAAAGTGTTTTTTTTTAAACTTTCTGTATTTCAAACAAATAACACCAGACAACATTGACAGTATCTAGGTACATTTAGCTGATATTTCTGCAACATTATTACAGCAAGTCAATAACATTTGTGGTAAAAACATGTTCATAAATACATAAAATAATAGAAAATACAATATATATATAGCATTGTATACATATATAAAGGTTGTGTGTATATGCATGTGTGTATATATATATAAATTACAGTATATATAGAATTACATATAGTTTCATGTATATATACAAATATGTATGTATATAGTATCAACTCTCTATGTATGTAATTTTATATATATACAGCTTATATTCAATTTTTTGTGAATTCTATCTTGACCTACTTGCTAAAATGTGTTTGTAACCCTAAAACCAATACTGACAATGCATTTGTGGTTATTTGCAAACATGTACAGAGCAGCAAATATTTGAGTCACTTGATGTGCATGCATAGTTCCAGCTGAGGTCACAGAAGGGAAAGTTCTGCCTTCTTGTTTTGCCTTTCATACTATAAGTGAGTCTCCCTTTTGCAATCTATTTAATGACACGTTTCTTGAATTTTCCTGGTTTTTATTGGTGATTCACTGTTTAAAATGGCCCTTAAGCAACAGCTGAAATGTTGTCTGGTTTTGCCAAGTGTAAGAACACTGTGACATGCATCAGGAAAAATATGAGTGTATTGAATAAGCTTATTTCAGGCATGAGTTTCAGCGCGGATGGCCAGGATTTCAATACTCATGAATCAACAGCAGGTGGCTTAAACAGAAACACACATAAAACAAAATTATGTATTGATAAGTTGATGTAAAGGTTACTAGAGGCTTGACAGAACCTAGCCCTAAATTTTACAAACAAGCTACGTTTTAGTATTTGCTAATTTAGTGTTCAAAGTGACTTTGTAGGCCATAATTATCGTGAATACTGAGAATTGACTCTGTGTGAGTGTGTACATGTGTTTGTTTTTTCTGCAAAATAATGGTAGATTGAACCGATACCAGTAAAGCAAATGCAAGCAAACAACAGGAAAATAGAGTTAAAAATACTATTGGGCCCTGGCCGGTTTGGCTCAGCCTTTAGAGCGCCAGCCCATGGGCCAAAGAGTCAAGGGAGGGTTCAATTCCAGTAAAGGGTACGTGCCTCAGTTGCAGTTCAGTCCCTGGTCCTGGTTGGGGTAGTGCAGGAGACAACCAGTCAATGTGTTTCTCTCACATCTCTCTCTCTCTCCCCCCCCCCCCTCACTCTATCTGAAGATAAATGGAAAAATATCCTCGGGTGAGGATTAAAAAAAAATAGTATTCATCAGCAAATTATTTCTTTTTTTTTTTTTTCCTCACCCGAGGACATTTTTCCATTTTTTGTACAGATAGAGTGGGAGGGAGAGAGAGGAAGAGAGAGGGGGAAACATCGATGTGAAAGGGACACATCAAGTGGCTGCCACCCGCACAACCAACCAGGGCCGGGGACAAACTGCAACCGAGGTACATGCCCTTAGCGGGAACCGAACCCGGGTCTCTCCAGACCGCAGGTGGATGCTCTAACCGCTGAGCCAAACCGCCCAGGGCTTCATCAGCAAATTAGAAGATTAAGAGGAAGAAAGCTAATACATATGTAATCAGATATAATAAGAAGTCAGCCAGAAATTCTAAATTGTGAAGACTAGTTGACATATGAATGCATGTATATTCACTATCATTAAAAAAGCTTGCCTTAATTTTATATTGTACCTTAACATATACTATGCACTATACTCAGAACTTACTTTTTTCTTTCACTTTCTGTATTAACTTGTCCTCAGCTAGCCGTTACTACTCCTGAGTATTTGCATCTGGATAAAGGATGAATATTGAAACAAAATTAATGATTAACGAAGGGTCACGTGGGAAGATGTGTGTGCATATGCATATGTGAGACGGCCTTCAGGCACCACTAAAATTTCCACACATAGATATTCTAACAAGGAAGGCTGCTCTAATAACTAACACATAGCAATATAGAATAAATTGATCTTTAAAGAACATTCCAGGATTATTTAAAAAACTCAAAGGCTGACATTATCTAGAATTTAATAATATTACTAGACAGTAATTTTAGCTTAATTTAAATCCTCATGTTAGAGTTTAGTTTCATTTATTTATCTCCATTGCCCATTGGAAACATGAATGTGTTTCTTACCAAATATTTCTCTAATCAACTACTCTAAATGGCATGTCATGTGGGTTCATAACACATGGAAACAAATTGAATGTAACTTAAATAATTCTTCACAAGTAAAAAAAAAATTATAGCATTCTGATCTTTTTATCTCTACTGCACCCTTAACCTGGACTACTATATCAGACTTTCAAATAATTTTCATTTTCCAGTCTTTATAATTTCACTGCACCCTTCAAGCTGCCATCAGATCTACCATCCTAAAACATGCCATTGTCTTCTTCCAAAAACCTGTGATAAATTTCCACTACCTTTGTCATTACTGTCTGTACTTTTTAGCATGACATTCATGATGTACTTTTCAACCTTATTTGAATAATTTTTTAAATTGACCTAAGAATCCTGAAACCAATCAGAAAGACTGTATGCTCCCCTTTGTTCATAGCAGCATTATTCACAATAGCTAAGATCTGGAAACAGCCCAAGTACCCATCAGTAGATTAATCGATAAAAGAGCTTTGGTATATTTGCACAATGGAATACTATACAGCTATAAAAAGGATCTCTTGCCTTTTGAAATAGCATGGATGTACATGGAGACTATTATGCTAAATAAAATAAGCCAGTCTGAGAAAGACAAATACCACATGATTTCATGATATGTGGAATCTAATGAACAAAATAAACTGATGAACAAAATAGGTCCAGAGACATGCAAGTATGAAACAGACTGACAGATCCCATAGTGAAAGGGGTATAGGGAGATGGAAGAGATTAACCAAAAAACTTATATGATAGCCCATGGACACAGATAATAGTGAGATGAAGGCCTGGGGTGGGGTGGGAGCCAGGTGGAGGGGGGTAAGGGGAGAAAATGGGGGATATCTGTAATACTCTCAACAGTAAAAAAAATGTTAAATACAATCTAACTCTAAAAAATTTAAATTTATTGATGTGACATTGGTAAATAACATTCTGTAAATTTCAGGTGTATAACTCTATAATACAACATCTGTATACTCTATTATGTGTTCACTACCTGAAATCTAGTCTCCTTTCATCACCTTGCATAATTTATAGTGTAACTGGGGAGACAAGTCACATGTACAAATCACTATAGTTCAAGATTGTAAATTTACATATGTAAAAATATATTTATTTTGCTAATAAATAAATTCAATTTATTTTCCCAGACATATATTTAGGATCTTGTTCTTGTCTCCCTTGAGGATCCTGTAATCTAGATGTAGCTTAAACAAAGAGAAGTACACCAAGCTAGAATATAAGAGAATATGAGGACAAAGTTTTTTAAAGTCTTTCAAAGAAAATAAGTATTAACAAAAATAGAAACAAAATAATCATGGAAAATAAAACTTTTGAATTGTGCCTTCAAAAATAGAGTTTTACCTGATAAAGATGTCAGAAAACAAATTAGCCATGTTAAAAACAAATGACATGGGCCCAAACTAAGACAGTGGCAGTACAAATAGAGAGGTGAGGACATATGTGTCCCAGATTTCTGAGGTAGTGTCATTAAGACTTTTAACTGATATGAGATGAAGAAGAGGAGATGCCAAACCTGACAGAGTATCTGTCCTCTTTAACTTGGTTGGCTTCAGCAACCAACTTGGGGTCATATGAGAAAGAGAGAGGTTGATAAAGAAATGAGTTGAGTTTGGGGTATCTATAAGTTATACAAGTGGTGTCCAATAGTCAGATGGCATTATGTGGTTTGTGGTACAGTTAGAGGTCTAGGCAGAAGGGGTACTGGGATGTGGCCTCCATGCTCTGAAAAGCCTGAGGCTGGAAAAGTGGCAACCAGAGGAGTAGAAATGACTGGAAGACTAACTCATCTAAGTCATCAAATCCTCTCATCCCCATCCTGTGTGGTTGGGGCAGAGAACAAAAGAGAATCTATGAAGATGTACATCTGTGTCTGACTGTGGCCCCAAACAAAATGAAAGTGATTTCAGAAATGATCTATATTATGTTTCCCCCTTACCTCTTCTCTCCATTAACATAGAAAATTGTGATTTAGCTCTGCTATAATTTTTTGATGCAGTGTAATAGGTATCAGTATAATTTCTGGATGTTATAGTGATTTAACCTATTTATATAGCTCTCATTTCTCCCAGAGAACAAACAACATTTGCAAAAACCCTAAAATGTGTATCACCAGTACTAATCCAAAACATAGTAAATCAAGACAGAAATTCTGATAAGTAAAAGCTGTGGGCAATTTGCTGTGCTTCTGAAAGAGTAATTTATGTGAATGTCATGTCTATTATTGCAAATGTCTTTTGCAGCACACCGTGGGCAGAAGCATGATGCTTCAGGCCCTACTCTTAAAAGGCTAGACCTAAATTAAGTTGAAAATGTGGACAAGAAACTTTGTTTTTAATAAAAATGGAAACAGCACCCAGTTGAAACTGTGCTTCTACAGTTTTTAAAGTTTATGACACTAGATATAATTTCAAAGTGACACTGCTCAATGAGAAGAGAGATAGTACTAGTAAAATTGGTGTGGGAAGTACTTGAGCAAACTCTGTCAATAGAGATGGAGGTCATTTTGGTTACCTCACTCCCTGGTGTATAAGGCCATCTATACTCTAACTTTAATTATCCATCTATATTTTTTACAACTTACCAACTATGTTTCTAACCAATTTTTTAAAATAAAAGTTTATTCGTTATTACCTCTTTGCCTTTGTTCATATCATTCTCTCTGCTAAGAATGACCACCTCTTTTTATCTGTTTCTTCAACTTTCATTTACTGTTAAAGCTCATCTCAGATGTTACCTGCTATATAGTCAGTGACCCTTTATCTTATACCAGGATTTATTACTCTCAATAGAGTTAATGAATGGGTTTCATGAGGTTATTGAATCATCTGAGATGTTGTTGGCATTCTTATAAGTAGACAGTCCATAACTTTTATCAGGTTTTTAACAAAATGGTCAAGAACTAATGGCTTAAAGATTCTATTTAGCATTTTGGAGGTCTCTTTCATTGCTAGTTTCCGTTTCAAGTTTATTTTTCTCATCATTTAAACTAAGTCATAAGTGATTTATCTCTATGTCTTTCTGTCCCCTACAACACAAAATTCTTTACACCTAGTAAGTACTTAGCTGATGGATCTTTGGACTACTTTTCATTAAATAATGGCACTACTACATTATATCAGTCATCTTAAATGCCCACATTTAACCTGTATTCCATTGCAAACAATGTGATCACTAGAACTATGTCATACTTTGTAGTAGTAAGACAATGCCCTATATCGTTCAAGTTTTGGCATTGGAACATTCTCTGTCAACACATTAGATTTACTACAGTAATGCAGTCATCATTCCACCTAATAATAGAATTCTTTAAATAATTTGATTATTATGACTCAAATCTATTATTTATAAATACTTTATTTTTCTGAATATTTTCTACAACTGGTAACATTCAAAATATTTCTACCTAACACTTTCTTAAGGAATTCCACAGACATATGCCACATATCTCAGTATAATTACATGGTCCAAGTTTTAAAATCAGACATCATAATCACAAAATTATTTGGGAACATAACAAATCCATAGAAAAGAAAATTAGAAGTTTTTTAAATAAATATGGAAATTTATCATAAAATATATTTGGAGATTCATATTAAGAGACTAATCAGAATGAGATGGAGCAATCAGGTATGGTTTTGTAGAGGTAAATTAAGTGAATGTCTCACCAAAATTTTGAGGAATTCATTGAACAGAAGGTATGAGGCAAAGAGAATTGCATATGCAAAGACTGAAACACATGTGTTCAGAGAAAAATGAGCAAAGTAAGTAAGTTGTGGGGATACATTTAAAAAGGTAAGAGGGAAATAAGATTAGTACATTTGGAACCTGGAGTACAATTAGAGAAGGCTTTGAATGAAATGTTTGAATTTTACATACTATTGATATGCAATAAGGTACACTGTAGGGATAAAGAAAAACAATCTAAATGTATGTTGTTTGCAGTTAACATCCACATATTAAAAAGTAACTAAAAAACCTATTAGACAATCACTAGCCAAAGCAAAGTTAGTATATCACAATTCATATCAGAAAAAATAGACTTAAAGACAAAGGCATAATTGTGGGCCCAAAGGGTTATCGAATAGTGAGAAATAATCAATTAAACATGCATGCACCTCCGAAAAAATAGCCTTAAAGTGATAAATCCACTATCATAGAGAAAAATTTCAACACATTTTTGTTCATTATTAATATGTTAAACAGACGAAAGTATAATCTGGGAAACACAAATAATAAATTTATGGACACACACATAGACTTATGCCGCCAACAATTTTTTGGATTGACTTTTCTTTAAGCATTCATGGAAATTTAACAAAAGATGATCATGTACTAGGCCACAAAGGAAGTTTCAACAAATGCCAGATAATAGGTACCAAGCATATTAAACCTCTGACCACAAGACAATTAGGTTAGAAATTTGTGAAAAGAAATATGGTTTACCACATTCCTATCATCTGGTAATTAAAAAGATTATATCCTACTGAAGAACTCATGAGGTAAAGAAAAAATCATAATGAAAACTAAAAAAAAAATCAAAAAAAACTTGGAGTGAATGCTAATAAAAATATCATTTGTAAAATCGTGTGAAATATAGCAAATAGTTTGTTGAGAAATTCTCATAGCCTAAAATATATTAGAAAAAAATAAGCCCTTACCATTCATGTGCTAAATGCTCATCTTAAGAAGTCAGAAAGAGCCCGGCTGGTGTGGCTCAGTGGTTGAGTGCCGACCCATGCACCAAGATGTCACCAGTTTGATTCCTGGTCAGGGCACATGCCCAGGTTGTGGGCCCGATCCCCAGTGGGGGGCATGCAGGAGGCGGCCAATCCATGTTCTCTCTCATTGATGTTTCTATCTCTCTCTCCTTCTCTCTTCCTCTCTCTCTAAAATCAATAAAGAAAAAAAATAATAAAAAGGAGTTAAAAAAAGAGCAACAGAGTATACCCAAATAAAGTGGACAGAAAAGAGATAACAAAAACATGAGCAGATGTGCAATAGGGATCCACTGCAACTGTGTGATTTAAGAATGTTATGATGAAAAAAAAAAGTTTGTAAAAGTATAGGGGGATATAAATCAGGAAAATCAATGAGGAGGCCACTGTAAAAATTCAGACGTAAAATACTGATTGTCCTGCCTTCTTTTTTATCCTCCAGTCCCCACTATCATCCACCTGGATATCATTCACTTTCCAAAACTTAGTACAACATCACTGATCTATGAAGTCAATCTTCCTTCTTCTCCAACATTAGCTCCTTGCCTTTCTACTGTCATTATTTCTTATGCACACCTTATTAAAACAATTGCTTATTTATCTTCCCCTTCCACTACAGCATGAATTCCTTCAGGGTAAGGACTGGGATTATATATCTCTAAAATTTGGAACAGTTCTTGATAGTCTGGCGGCCAGTAATGTTTCATAAATAAACAAGCAAATAAATAAGTAAATACAAGATGAGATTTCTGGATTATTGCAAAACATGTATTGAGTATTGAGAATGAGCAAGGTATTGTGAAAAGTGCCTTCCATGCATTAACTAATTTTGGCTTCATAGAAATCCTGAAGGAGGTGCCATTTTTATTATTCCTGTACAGATGAAGAAACTGAGGAAAGGAGGGATTAAGAAACGTTTCCAAGGTTACATAGATTAAATAAGGGAGAGATCTGGTACTCCGATTAAATTTTCCTTATGTTAAAATGCATGTTCTGAACAACTATGCTATACTATATCCTGTAATTTTGCTACAACTCTCCATTGGTTCATCCAATATTTATTGAATACCTTGAGTATATTGTATCTGTGCATGGGCGTGTGTGTGTTGCATTCATATGTATGTTTGGGGAAGCAGTTTTTGAAAATATGAGCAATATAACATTGGATCTCACCTTCAAAGTGCTCACAATCTAGCAAGGGAGACATTCATAATCAGTTAACTACCTATAGAATGGTAAATTCTCTGAGATTACAGATTTAATATTTTACATGTGTATAAGGCTTTATACTTCAAAGTATTTTCACTCATGTTTTTTCAAAGTGAACATGAGAAGAACAAAATCCCCTAATGTCTCTGAAGAAATCACTGCCAGGAATTTGTGTTGGAGTGAGAATGGGAGACAATGCAAAGATTTAGAATTACTCCAAAGTTTTTAAAAAAAGCTCAGACATTGAAAAGGTGTTTTCCACATAGCAGTCACAGGAAACTAAGGCAGTAATTAAAGAAGAACAGAGACAGTTCGGCTTATTCCATGCTAAAAATAAATCCTGTTTCTTTCACTCTTCCTCCTTGATCTTATTTTCCTAACTTTAAACTATTTAAATTTCTTCTCAGGTCTGAAGTCACTTCAAAAGTTTCTAAATTCTTCCTGATTTATAGAAGCCAGACTTAATATCAGATTGTACTAAGGTTAATCTAATGATTTACAGTGAGCAAAATGATAACATCTACTATGTATTGAGTGTTTACTAGTTAACAGGTATTGGGAAAAATGTTCTTCACACATATTCTCTTGTTTAGTTCTCATATAATCACAGTGATGTAAGCTATATGGTCTCCACTTTCTAGATGATAAGACTCTTATGGAGATTAAATAACTTCCCCAATGTTACAGAGAGAAAAGATATGTTTAGTACAGGATTTATACCTATTACAGCTAGCTTGCTTTTGTTTAATTTTTTTTTCTTTTATTGGTTTGAGAGAGAGAGGAAGGGAGAGGGAGAAAGAGATAGAAACATTGTCCTTCTCCTGCATGCCCCCTCCCCCCACTGGGGATCTGGCCCACAACCTGGGCATGTGCTCTGACGGGGAATCAAACTGGTTACCTCCTGGTGCATGGGTAGATGCTCAACCATTGAGCCACACTGGTTGGGCTGTTTTGAAATAGACTATAGTATAATAATGTTTTGTGTTTTGATTTTTTGATATGCACTATCAACTAAAATGATTTTATCTTTTTTTTTTTTTTTTTATCCTCACCTGAGGACATTTTTCCACTTTTTTGTTCAGATAGAGTGGGAGGGAGAGAGAGGAAGGGAGAGAGAGGGAGAAATATCGACTTGAAAGGGGCACATCGAGTAGCTGCCACCCACATGACCAACCAGGGCCGGGGACAAACTGCAACCGAGGTACGTGCCCTTAGTGGGAACTGAACCCGGGTCTCTCCAGACGGCAGGCCGACGCTCTAACCGCTGAGCCAAACCGGCCAGGGCCACTGAACCACTGAAATGATTTTAAATAATTTGTGTTTTTAAACAGCTTCTAGCCATACTAATCCTTATCTAATTTTAATATATTGGTTTATAAACACTCTCTGAATGCTATTTACCCATCTTTGTCTTTTGGAGTTAGCGACTTAAATTTTCATCCTACTCTCAAGGATGATTGTTTCTTGATATCCCGAATAGTGATGGAAGTGCCAATGATAGTGGCCAAGATTGAATATGAGAAACATGATTTATGCAACAAGTATAAACAAGCCCTCCTTCCTTTTCTGCTCCTCCAAGATTCCAGTGATCGGGTCCTAGAAAGCATCAAGCACCAATCATAGGAAAAGAAAGAAGATATTAAAAAGATATTTAATAAAGATAAAAATAGTAGATGATAAACCCATGAGATGCAGAAAAATAATGGGAGAAGTAACACTGGATGAGAGGCTAGGTGATATTTATTTTCTTCCACCTATCTCCCTTTTTGAACATATGACAAAGTTGGGGTTCAGAAACTTTAGTAAGAGTTAGCATAAAACTCAAAGTTCTGGAGTTACTGAGGGCTGTTGGGCTGAGCCATTGACTTGCGAGGAACCTTAGACTGTGGAGAACTAGAGGGGTCAGCTAAGTCCCAGTGCAGAGAAAGCAGGGGTAAGAATTAAGGTTTGTTCTAGGTTTGGCAGAAGAAAGTTAAAAGTTCTCTCAATTTCTTTTGTAGAACACCAAAGAATATAAGATTCATTTGTTCACTCATACGCTCAATGTACACCAATATTTATTAAATATTTAGTGTATAGAAGTCATTTTTTCAGAGTACTAAAGAGACAAAGATGATTAACTTGGAACACAATTTCAGGATTTATGCACACAAACAGCCAAATTGGAGTTGATTCTGAACCAAAAAATTTTTGTTTTGTTTTATTTGGTAAATCCTATAAAGTCTATCAGTGATTTTGACCTCATTCACATTTGATGATGGTAACAATCAATAGAAACATCTCTGCATTTAAATAATATTCATTTTTTTAGCTTGACCTGTTTTCCTTCACTTTGGTAGTCTATTCTATAACCTGAATACAACTTATATCTAGAGATACAAGAATTGGCTATTTTCCAGAATGGATGGCTAGTGCACAAGGTGAATTGGAACCTTAGAAAACACCCAATTGGATTATAGTTGCAGTGACCATATTTGTGTTAGTGTGTGTGAATAAAAAATCAGGGTTCTTGGAATAAAAATATTTCTGTGATATTGTGATAGACTATCTTAGAACCACAGGACATTTCAACGGTTTACAAAGATAGAAACCTGGACTACTTAGGAGGCATAGTTTAAGAAAGATTGAGATATTTTGTCACTCATAATGGTTCACATGCATGATTTGTCTCAAGTGTATCTTGCATAGTACATACAATTACTCATATCTGCAGGGGAGAATAGTGGATTGGTTTTCATTTACATTAGCTATTGACTAAATGCTAAGGCTGGATGACAATTTCTTGATATTGAATAGGTGATTTAAAAGAATATATCAGAATTATGGAACTTTACAACTGTTGTAGAAATATTAAAAGAGTTCATGTGATTTGCAAGGGCACACATAAGTAGGTAGTGCTAAACATAAGAATAATAGCTATTAATTACCTCATATCCTATGAAACCATTGTTTCAGTGCATAATCTGCACAGTCTTTGCACTTATATTTTATTGCACAGTAGCATTAGTTTAGACCCTGCACACAATAGAAAATCAAATTATATTTTTTTGGTAGAACTTAAAAAGTTGGAATTTCTACAAATTTAGCTCCTATTAACAGAATCCACTGAGAATTAAAAATTGTTTTTTACTGTGTGTCTTTGATAATTTTCTATGTATGTTGATTGTTCATGTATGTCTGTTTTACATACTGTGTTTGTTTTTAATTTATTTTTCTTCTTGCATATGCTGGAACTGTATCCAGATAAACATAAAACATTTTATGTATATGACAAACAGTAATTTTACTGTTCCCAGTGGATGTCTTATATTTTCATGATGTTTGATATTTTTTCTTTTTTTTAATTAATTAATTTATTTATTTTTGTTACAGATGTTTCTCTTTTTGCCCCACTGACTTCCCCTCCCCCTACCCTGTCCCCAACTTTATTGTCCATGTCCATTGTTCATGCACACATGCATATAAGTTCTGTGGTTTATCTCTCCCCCACCACCCCCTCTTCTGGGGATTGTCAGTCTGTACCCCACTTCCACATCTCTGGGACTACCCTGTTCCTCAGACTGTTATGTTCATTATATTCCACAAATAAGTGAGATCATATGATACTTGTCTTTCTCTGTTTGGCTTGTTTCACTCAGGATAATACTTTCCAGGTCTCTCCATGTCGTCTCAAAGGATAAGAGATCTTTCTTTCTTACCGCTGCATAGTACTCCATTGTGTATACGTACCAATGCTTTTTTTTAAATCTTTATTGTTGAATGTAGAATGTATTACACATGT
This sequence comes from Molossus molossus, assembly GCF_014108415.1. Lineage (NCBI taxonomy): Eukaryota > Metazoa > Chordata > Mammalia > Chiroptera > Molossidae > Molossus > Molossus molossus. The sequence goes on along the minus strand of NW_023425355.1, from coordinate 14,782,257 downwards.
TCCACATTTTTCCCCTATTGACCCCCTCCTCCCCACTCCCGCCCCCCTCCCACCTTTTCCCACACTATTGTCTGTGTCCATTGGTTATGCATATAAGTTCTTTGGTTTATTTCTTCCCACCCCCCAACCCCTTTCCCTTTGAGGTTTGTCAGTCTAGCAATGAATTTGTACTTCCTAATCCCTTCATCTTTTTCACCCATTCCCCCAACCCCCTCCCATCTGGCAGCCAACAAAATGTTCTCTGTATCTATTAGAATGTTTCTGTTTTACCTGTTCATTTTATTTGTAGATTCCATTGTTGATAGATAAGTATTCATTGCCATTTTGTTTGTTCATATATTTTATATTTTTCTTCAAAAAGACTCTTCATCGTTTCATATAATAACGGTTTGGTGGTGATGAACTCCTTTAACTTTTTCTTGTCTGGGAAACTCTTTATATGGCCATTGATTCTAAATGACACCTTTGCAGGATAGAGTAATCTTGGTTGTAGGTTCTTGCTTCTCATCACTCTGAATATTTCTTGCCACTCCCTTCTGGTCTGCAAAGTTTCTTTTGAGAAATCAGCTGACAGCCTTATGGGAACTCCCTTGTAGGTAACTAGCGGCCTTTCTCTTGCTGCTTTTATGATTCTGTCTTTGTCTTGAACCTTTTGCATTTTGATGATGATGTGTCTTGGTGTGGGCCTCTTGGGGTTCATCTTGTTTGGGACTCTCTGTGCTTCCTGGACTTGTATGTCTGTTTCCTTCACCAAGTTAGAAAAGTTTTCTGTCATTATTGTTTCAAACAGGTTTTCAATTTCTTGTTCTCGCTCTTCTCCTTCTGGCACCCCCAAGATGCGAATGTTGGCACGCTTGAAGTTGTCCCAGAGGCTCCTTACACTATGCTCTTTTTTTTTGGATTCTTTTTTCTTTTTGCTGTTCTGATTGGGCATTTTTTGCTTCCTTATATTCCAAATCGATGGTTTGCTTCTTGGATTTACGTACTCTACTATTGAATCTGTGTAAATTATTCTTTATTTCAGTTAATGCCTCTTTCAATTCTGACTGTGCATCCATTATTTCTGACTGGTCCTTTTTTATGCTCTTGAGGCCCTCCCTAAGTTCACTGAGGTTCTCACTGAGTTCATTGAGCATCCTTATAAGCAGTATTTTGAACTCAGAATCTGTTAGGTTGCTTGTCTCCATTTCGCTTAGTTCTTTTGTTGGGGTTTTGTTCTGTTCTCATTTGGGACCTGTTTTTTTGTCTCCTCATCTTGGCTGCCTCCCTGTGTTTGTTTCTTTGTATTACTTAACGAGCGGTATGGGGCTAGCTGAGACCAGATGCTGCTCGTTTGAAAAAAATTAGGAAAAACCTGAAGCAGGATCCAAGACAGGCCAATCCTATGGTTAAGCAAGTGGCAACAGCTTGGGTGGGCCTGAAATTTGGGTGGGGTGGGGCGGGGCCTCAGGGAGTCACCAGGGTGGGGCTACCAGTGTGAGCTAGGTTGCTGGAGTCCCAGATATGGCGACTGTCTGCTGCCCCAGGGAAGGGCTCACCAAAGGAACAAAGGCCTCTGACAGCACATTTGTCCCAGAGAAAGCCCCCTCTCCAGCCCTCACTCCAGTGCCAAACAACTCAGTTCTTCCCTGTTTGTCTCCGGTGCCCCTCAAACTGCCTCTCCTCCAAGCTTAGAGGGGGAGAGTCTGATAAGTCCGTGCGCGGGCCCTTAAAGAGCTGCCTGGGGCTCCAGCCACTTCAGCCTCCCTGAGCCTCAGTTCCTGCTGGTTTTTCCAGCCAGAAGTTATGGTGATTCTCTTCCTGGCACTGGAACCCTGAGCGGGTCACCTGGTGTGGAACAGGGACCCCTCAGTCCTCAGGAAGGACCTTCCCAGCCGAGGTGTCCTCCTGATTTTTATCCGCCACACATGGGCGTGGGACCAGCCCATCTCGCTGCCGGCCCTTGCGCCTTTGCCCCTCCGCCCTTCCTACCAGTCTGGATGTGGCTGCTGCTTTAATTCCGTAGTTGTAGGAATTCCATTCAGCATGATTTCAGGTGGTTTTGAATGATGGTTCTTCTGTAGTTTAGTTGTAATTTTGATGTAGTTGTGCAAGGACGCAGTACCACGTTTACCTATACCGCCATCTTGACTGGAAGTCCTCATGTACCAACGCTTTTTATCCATTTGTCTACTGATGGACACTTGGGCTGTTTCCAGATCTTAGCTATTATAAATAGCGCTGCTATGAACATGGGGGTACATATATTCTTTCTGATTAGTGTTTCAGGCTTCTTAGGGTATATTCCTAGAAGTGGGATCACTGGGTCAAATGGAAGTTCAATTTTTAATTTTTTGAGGTAGCACCATATTGTTTTCCATAGTGGCTGCACCAGTCTGTATTCCCACCAGCAGTGCACTAGAGTCCCCTTTTCTCCACACCCTCGCCAACACTTGTTTGATGATTTGTTGATGGCGACCATTCTGACAGGTGTGAGGTGATACCTCATTGTTGTTTTAATTTTCATCTCTCTGATGATTAGTGACATTGAGCATTTCTTCATGTCTCTTAAGTATTTGTATGTCCTGTTCGGAGAGGTGTCTATTTAGTTCCTCTGTCCATTTTTTAGTTGGGTTCTTTGTTTTCCTTTTGAGTTGTATGAGCACTCTATATATATTGGAAATTACCCCTTATCTGATATATCATTGGCAATTATGCTCTCCCATACAGTGGGTTGCCTTTCAGTTTTGATGATTGTAGCTTTCGCTGTGCAGAAGCTTTTAAGTTTGATGTAGTCCCATGTGTTCATTTTCTCCTTCGTTTCTGTTGTCTTAGGTGATTTATCAGTGAAAATTCTGCTTCATGTGATGTCTGAAATTTTGTTTCCTACAGTTTCTTCTAGGGTTTTTATGGATTCATGAGTCACATTTAAGCCTTTTATCCATTTTGAGTTTATTCTTGTGTAGGGTGTAAGCTGATGGTCTAGTTTCATTTTTGTGCATGAAGCTGTCCAATTTTCCCAATATCATTTATTTAAGAGGCTGTCTTGACTCCACTGTATTTTCTTCCCATGTTTGTCAAGTATTAATTGAGCATATTGCCTTGAGTCCATTTCTGGGTTCTCTGTTCTGTTCCACTGGTCTATATGCCTGTTCTTGTGCTAGTACCAGACTGTTTTTTTAATAACAGTGGCAATGTAGTATAACCTGAAATCTGGTAATGTGATCCCTCTAACTTTGTTCTTCTTTTTCAAGATTGCTACTGTGGCTATTCCAGGATTTTTTGGGTTCCATATGAACTTTTGAAGTATTTGTTCTAGTTATGTGATGTATGTCATTGGTATTTTTTTTTTATTATTATTTTCATCCCAGGATATTTTTCCAATTTTTTTCAAATAGAGTTGGGGGAGAGAGAGCAAGAGACAGAGAGAAACTTCGATGTGAAAGGGACACATCAAGTGGCTGGCACCAGCATGACCCAACCAGGGCCAGGGACAAACTGCAACCGAGGTACATGCCCTTAGCAGAAACTGAACCCAGGTCTCTCCGTACCGCAGGCCAACGCTCTAACTGCTGAGGCAAATCAGCTAGGGCTGTCATTGGTATTTTGATGGGGATTGCATTGAATCTATAGATTGTTTTGGGTAGTGTGAACATTTTAATGATATTGATTCTTCCAATCCATGAACAAGGTATGTGCTTTCACTTTTTTATATCTTCCTCTATTTCTTTTTTTAATGACCTGTAGTTTTCTGCAAATAGGTCTCTTAGTTCTTTGGTTAAGTTTATTCCTAGGTATCTTCATTTTTTTTACTGCGATCAGAAATGGGATTGTTTTCTTAGTTTCTCATTCCGTAAGTTCATCATTGGTGTATAAGAATGCCATTGATTTCTTGATATTAATTTTGTATTATGCTACTTTGCCAAATTCATTTATTAAGTCTAGTAAGTTTTTGATGGAGTCTTTGGGGTTTTCTACGTATAGCATCATGTCATCTGCAAATAATGACAGTTTCATTTCCTCCTTTCCCATTTGGATCCCTGTTATTTTCTCCTCCTGTCTGATTGCTGTGGCTAAGACTTCCAGTACTATGTTAAATAAGAGTGGTGAAAGTGGGTATCTTTGCCTTGTTCCTGTTCTTAAGGGAAATGCTTTTAATTTTTGCCCATTGAGTATGATGTTGGCTATAGGTCTTTCATATATGGCCTTTATTATGTCGAGATATGATCCCTCTATTCCAACATTGCTGAGCGTTTTTATCAGAAATGGGTGCTGGATTTTGTCGAAGGCTTTTTCAACGTCTATTGAAACGATCATATGATTTTTATCTTTCATTTTATATATGTGGTGTATCACATTTATTGATTTGCAAATATTGTACTAGCTTTGCATCCCTGGGATGAATCCCACTTGGTCATGGTGAATAATTTTTTTCATGTATTGCTGGATCTGATTTGCTAGTATTTTGTTCAGGATTTTGGCATCTATGTTCATCAGGGATATTGGTCTGTAGTTTTCTTTCTTTGTAATGTCTTTTTCTGGTTTTGGAATTAGAATTATGCTGGCCTCATTAAATGAGTTTGGGAGTCTTTCTTCTTCTTGAATTTTTTGAAACAGTTCAAGGAAAATGGATATTAGTTCTTCTTTGAATGTTCGGTAAAATTCTCCCGTGAAGCCATCCGGGCCTGGGTTTTTGTTTGCTGGGAGAGTCTTGATTACATCTTCAATTTTTATCCTCACCTGAGGACATTTTTCCATTTTTTGTTCGGATAGAATAGAAAAGAGAGAGAGATAAACATCAATGTGAATGGGACACATCAAGTGGCTGTCTCCCGCACGAACCAACCAGGGCCAGGGACAAACTGCAACCGAGGTACATGCCCTTAGCGGAAACCAAACCCTGCTCTCTCTGGACCACAGGCCGACACTCTAACAGCTGAGCCAAACCAGCCAGGGCACCAACATTATTTTAAATCAGCACTCAGCTTTTGAAACTCAGAATCATTTCATAACAATTTCCCCTTTGCCCACTCATCCTCACTAGGCTCACTTGTTCCAGCTATACTAACTCCCTTGAACTTGATTTCTGAAGGACAGTAACTCTGGCCGTAGCCCATACCTCCGGAGTTGATTGTGTTTTTAAAGTTCTTTGCAAAAAATGTGTCCTCTGTTTGACTACAAATTAATTGCTTTGGCAACAAAGTGTTTTGTATTAGCTGGATTCCTATTCTCACTAAAACAAGAATTAATTTGATAACAGGAAATGGAGAACTGTATTTGCCTTGTAGTATTTTTTTATCTTGGTTTTGAGTGTTTCTTTAACAAAGGCCGTAAAACTTCTGAAGTAATTTGCTGATGTTATAACTAGCACTCTCCATAAATATGTTTGTTTGTTTAGGCTTTCATGTGGATTTCCTTTCAGTGGAATAATAGTTTAGTATGTTCTTAATGTTAATGTAAAAACATTAATCTGCCTAGTCCTTTTGTTTTTTTTGTATTTGATGAGAAATTGCAGGGAGTGGCATTGAATATTATTATTAGGCATCTATTATACACAAGGATTTGAGCTAGGGATTCTGGGGAAGAGAAGCATGTCCTCAAGTAGGTATAATCTCATAAGAGGAGAAAGAAATTGGAGGCTTAAGATCTACTCCCATCAATTCCCAAATGATGTTAGTGTAACTGTTGATGCAAAATCCCTGAAAACAATTTTCCTTAGATCTTTGGCGAATCATACATCTTAAGTAATTCGTGGAATTCTAAATCAAAATTAGTCATTTTAGCTTCCAAAGTACTTTGTTACTTTGGGATGATTTTTAGCGCTGGCCAGTTTAATTCAGTGGTTAGAGTATCAGCCATTGAGCCAAAGGGTTGTAGGTTCGATTCCCAGTCAAGGACACATACCTGGGTTGCAGGTTTGATCCCGTCCCTGGTTGGGGTTGTGCGGGAGGCAACCAGTTGATGTGTCTCTCTCACATTGATGTTTCTCTCTCCCTCCCTTCCACTCCAAAAAAAAAAAAAAAAAAAGAAAAGAAAAGAAAAAATCAATGAAAAATATTCTTGGGTGAGGATTAACAACAACAACAAAAAATTTAAAACCTCATTTTAAACACAATGATACAGCCCTGGCCGGTTTGGCTCAGCAGTTAGAGCATCGGCCTGCCGTCCAGAGACCAGGGTTTGGTTCCCGCTAAGGGCACGTACTTTGTGCTTTGTCCCCGGCCCTGGTTGGGTCTTGCAGGTGGCAGCCACTCCCTGTGTCCCTTTCACATTGATGTTTCTCTCTGTCTCTCTCTTCCTCTCTCTCCCTCCCACTCTATGTCAACAAAAAATGAAAAAAAATGTCCTCGGGTTAGGATAAATAAATACATAAAATAAATAAATAAAAATAAATTCAATGATACATTCAGTCAAGAAATAATTGTTAATTGTCTACCTATACCAAACTTTGTGTTAAGCACTAGGAAATTATTAGCAAATAATTCAGACATGGTCCCTATCCCTGTGAGCTTAAGTTGTAGTGGAGAAGATGAGTAGCAAATAACTAAATAATATAAAATATAATTACAATTTTAGTAAGTACTATGAAGGAGACAAACAGGATGTTGTTATAGAAAATAATGGGTAGGGCCCAGCTGGTGTGACTCAGTGGACTGAACACCGTCCCATGGACTGAGAGGTCCTGGTTGGATTCCCGGTCAGGGCACATGCCCAGGTTGTGGGCTCAAACCCTAGTAGGGGGCGTGCAGGAAGCAGCCAATTGATGATGTTTCTCTCTCACTTTGATGTTTCTATCTTTCTCTCCCTTTCTCTCTAAAAAATTCATTAAAATCATATTAAACAATAAAAAAAATGGGTAAGGATTACTTTATATGCGATAGTTTGGAGAGGCCTCCCTTTAGTGAAATCTAAGCTGAGACCCAGAACAGGAGAATGAGCCAGCTACGCTATGTGAAGCACTAGCAGTAGGAGGAAAAGGAAACAGCAATGTCAAAGACACTAAGCTGGAATGAGTCCAATGTGTTCAAGGAAATGAAGGTTAGAGCATTGGGAGCAAAAGTGGGGTATTTTGAAAAGAAACAGGAGCCATGTCCAGCAGGGCTTTGCAGGCCACAGACAGGAATATGGATTTTATTCTAACTGTAATGGAAAAACCACATTTAGGGAAGGAAGTAACTGTGTCTTATTTACATTAAAAAGTCTCTTGGTCTCTCTCTTGGCTGGTGTGGCTCAGTGGTTGAGCATCGACCCATGCACCAAGAGGTTGCCAGTTCGATTCTCGGACATGACACATGCCTGGGTTGTGGGCTTGATCCCCAGTGTGGGGGCATGCAGGAGGCAGCCAATCGATGTTTCTCTCTCATTGATATTTTTATCTTTCCCACTCCCTTCCTCTGTCTCTAAAATCAATAAAGATAAATTATTTAAAAGATAAATTAAATTAAAAAATCTCTCTATTATTTAGAGAATGGATCAGAGAAAGTCACAAGTGGAAGCATAGAAACAGGGAGACCATATAAGAGACTAGTAGTATAGTCCAGTCTAGAGATGACCATGGCTCAGAATATGTTTTTGGTAATAGAGATGAAAAATACTGGCCAGAATTAAGATACATATCTAAGAGGTAAAACCCACAAGAATTGGTGGTGAATTAGTTACGTACAGCAGAGTGAAAAAACCAAAGGAATCAAGGAAGCCTTCTAGATTTCTATCTCCATCAACATTGTGGATTGTTATTTCCATTTACTATTATGGAAAAAAAGTCAGGGACAGAAAAAAATAAAGTACCTTTCTGGACAAATTTGAGATGCCTATGAGTTATTTAACTAGATAAGTTAAGCAGGCAATTGGACATGCAAATCATGCTCAGTAAATTAGGACTAGACCTGTAGATGTGGAGCATATAGATATTTGAAATTTAGGGAATGGATGAGATCATCATGGACAGTGGCCAGCCGTGAACTTGAGTTGGGTTTCTTAGCAGTCAAAACAGCTGATTGAGTCTGTCAAATGAGAAAATTGAAACAAAAACATAAGGAAACTGAAGGAATGTTCACTTAACCAGTTTCATCAAATTAATACAAATAATCAGTTACCTTTTCTTTTTGGTTTGTTTCAAAACTTTTTAAATTAATTTTTGTTCTTATTTGGCTGAATCAATCAGCCAAATATCCTACAGTTATGTGAACATAGAGGTTTTGCTGTTTATTTGAGTTTAGACCTCCCTTAGAACCTAGGCTTCAGTAGATCAAGTATTATTTAGAAAGAAAGTTTACTCTCTCTTTAACTTAACTTACTATCTCTGCAAGTATGACTGTAATCAATAAAGCCTCACATGATTTAAACCTGGATACTTATGGGGCCTGATGATAACTAAGATCTGCTCATGTCCTTCCTACAAAGTTCCACTGCCAACAGTGGAAGTCACGTGTTTCCAGGGGAAGGTCAACATCTTTGGCATTTCCTGCCTGCTATGGTTTGACAGATACTCACTTTTGTTTTTTGTTTTCAAAAAAGTTTAAAAAAAGATCTCTTGAAATAGCTGGCTTACCTCAGTGAGGTGGCAAGATACGTTTTTAATGCTGCTTGATTTTTATTTATTCAGATCACTACATTTTTTCTCATACTGTAAATGTTTATACCTCATATTACTTTGTCCATTACAGTGAGATTTCACATAAGTTATCTTGGGATGCTGTAATGGAAAAAGAAATGGCTTTGGACACAGCAGACCTGTTCCCCTTTGCTATACTAATGTCTCCATTATACAGATGAGAGAACTGAAGGACAAAGAAGTAATGTTTTCCAGTTACACTTTCATGTAAGTGGCAGAGCCAGGATTTTAAGCAAGGCAGCCTGACTTTGGAGTCCATAGTATTTATAGCTGTGCTCTACTGTCTCCAATTGGATGCTATAATTATTTCTGTTAGACCCTGGAGTAGGTAACTATTACCCAAAGTCACATAACACCTCAGAAGACAAAATCATGACTTAATCTTATATACGGAGAATGCATGATCCTTGGTCTCATTTCACCATATTAATTTGCTCCCCATGGACATAGAAAAACATACATGCAAAATACCACTTTTTAAACTTTTAGACTAAAAAAGAAGTTGCATCAAATAATCTAACCCCTAGAATATAGCAGAAGAGACTTAAGTCCTTATGGCTGAACAATTTGGCCTATTTAATTACTCTAATGAAATTGCCTGAGACCAAAACCACCGCATTTAATTGCTAAAGCAATAGCACTAATGAAGGTCAGGTTGCCAAAATGAGGCCAGAAGCATAGATATCAAGGTGATAATGGAATGGGGTGGAGAGGCAAACAGGAAATGAGATCTGAATATAAACTTCTAGTTGGGAATGGAGACCTTCAGGGCTTCAGATACTTGAGTTAATCTCAGTCGTCCACCACTTCTCCTTCAGGAAACGCAGGTATATTTCTTCCTGAATCCTAATGGAGTGAGAAAGACAAGTGAATAACCATCATTATCTTTACCCCAACATCCTTTACACACACACACACACACACACACACACACACACACACACTTTAAGATGTTGAAGATGTATATTCTTATCAAAAATCTGCTCTGAAAAAATCACAACCACTTAAACAGAACTCTAAGAATCTCAGTGGTTATTTTCCAAGTTGTTTTTTTGAAGAGTTTTAAAGTTTTTGAGACTTTTCCTAATTAATCTTGCTAAAATGTGAGCTTCTGATAAAGTCAATTCAAAAAATAAATGCCATACATTCCAAAATGAAAGACATTGGACAAGGAAAGCAAAGTATCAAGTTTCCATAAACCTCGTATCACCTGATGCTCATGGTCATTAAGGATTGCCTAAATCTTTAAACTCTTTATTTAACTGTTGCCTAATTTGTGTGATAGGAAAGCATTTTTTTAAAAATATGTTTTTAATATTTCATAGAACGAGAACAAATACTTCAAAAGTTCATATGGAATCAAAAAAGACCCCGAATAGCCACAGCAATCTTGAAAAAGAAGAACAAAGTAGGTGGGATCACAATACCAGATATCAGGTTATACTACAAAGAGACTGTAACCAAAACAGCCTGGTACTGGCACAAGAACAGGCATATAGACCAGTGGAAGAGAACTGAAAACCCAGAAATGGATCCAAGGTAATATACTCACTTAATATTTGACAAAGGTGGCAAGAGCATACAGTGAAGTAAAGACAGCCTCTTTAATAAATGGTGTTGGGAAAATTGGACAGCTACATGCACAAAAATGAAACTAGACCATCAACTTACACCCTACACAAAAATAAACTCAAAATGGATAAAAGACTTAAATGTGACCCGTAAATCCATAAAAATTATAGAAGAAAATGTAGGCAACAAAATTTCGGACATCATACGGAGCAGAATTTTCACTGATACATCACCTAAGGCAACAGAAACAAAGGAAAAAATGAACACATGGGACTATATCAAACTAAAAAGCTTCTGCACAGCAAAAGAAACAATCATCAAAATGGAAAGGCAACCCACTGTATGGGAGGACATCATTGCCAATGATACATCAGATAAGGGGTTAATTTCCAATATATATAGAGTGCTCATACAACTCCCCAAAAGGAAGACAAAGAACCCAATTAAAAAATGGGCAGAGGAGCTGAATAGACACCTCTCCAAACAGGACATACAAATGGCCAAGAGACATATGAATAAATGCTCAACATCACTAATCATCAGAGAGATGCAAATTAAAACAACAATGAGGTATCACCTGACACCTGTCAGAATGGCCGCCATCAACAAATCATCAAACAAGTGTTGGCAAGGGTGTGGAGAAAAGGGGACTCTAGTACACTGCTGGTGGGAATGCAGACTGGTGCAGCCACTATCGAAAACAATATGGTGTTACCTCAAAAAATTAAAAATTGAACTTCCATTTGACCCAGTGATCCCACTTCTAGGAATATACGCTAAGAAACCTGAAACATCAATCAGGAAGACTATATGTACCCCCATGTTCATAGCAGCACTATTTACAATAGCTAAGATCTGGAAACAGCCCAAGTGTTCATCAGTAGACGAATGGATCAAAAAGCAGTGGTACATATACACCATGGAGTACTATGCAGCGGTAAGAAAGAAAAATCTCTTATCCTTTGAGACGACATGGAGGGACCTGGAAAGCATTATCCTAAGTGAAAGAAGCCAAGCAGAAAAAGACAAATATCACATGATCTCACTTATATACGGAATATATTGACCATAACAGTCTGAGGAATACAGTAGACCCAGAAACATGGAAGTAGGGCACAGACTGACATCCCTCAGAAGAGGGGGTGGGGGGTGGGAAGAGATAAACCACAGAACTTATATGCATGTATGCATGACCAATGGACATGGACAACTAAGCTGGGGATGGAGTGGGGGTGGGATGGGGAGGGGGGTGCCAATGGTGTACAAAAGGTAAAATATCTGTAACAAAAAAATAAAGAAAAAATTTAAAAAATAAATAAAATATGTTTTTATTGCCTTGGCTAGTTTGGCTCAGTGGTTAGAGTGTCAGCCCAAAGACATGGGTCTGATTCCCAGTCAAGGGCACATATCTGGGTTGCAGGTTCAATCCCCAGCCCCTATCGGGGTCATGTGAAAGGCAACCAATCAATGTGTCTTTCTCACATTGATGTTTCTTTCTCTCTCTCTTTTCTCCCTCCCTTCCAGTCTATTTAAAGAGCAATGGAAAAATATCCTCGGGTGAGTATTAAAAATATATTTTTTAATGTTTTTATTCATTTTTTTTTAGAGAGAGAGAGGGAGAGAGGGAGGAAGAGAGAGACAGAAACCTCTTTTGGTTGCCTCCCGAATGCCTCCCGCTGGGGATCCAGCCAGAAACCCCAGCAGGAGCCCTAACAGGAAATCAAACCAGTGTGCATGGATGACAGTCAATCCACTGAGCCACACCAGCTGGGCTAATAGGAAAGCATTTTCATGCCTGAAAATATTATTGACTGTGACCTATTTACATACCTCAACAGTCATTCTTAGCCATGGCAACATTACCATTTACTTTTGCAGTTCATTATACTATTCTTTCTTTTTGTTCTTTCTAAACTGAATTATAATGCCAATATTTTTTATTTAAAAACCACTAAATCTTAAACTTATAGGAAAATATAATTCTCCCAATCCCCGTCTCTCTACACGTGTGTGTGTGTGTAGTGCCTAGTCAGTGATTTCCATTTTGAATGCCAACTTTTAAGTATTTACAAATATTTATGAAAACATATTGTTTCTCTATGTTGTGCAGAGTTATTGTTCCAAAAAAGAATGTAGTTTTGGTTGTGAATAGGATTTTTGAAAGACTGGAAGTTAATGTCCAACTTCTACCTATACTGTTTAGGTATTGTTATACTGTCAGGAAGTAAAGAAAAGAACCGTCTTTCAGACTTCCATTTGTCTGAGGCAGGAAAAGGAAACCTTGGGAATAAGTACAAAAAATAACCTACACAAAGGACAACGTTGACAATGTATGGGAATCCCAGTGTATAGAGACTGTGCTTCTTTTCTGCTTTCTTCAAGAATGTGATAAATGAAGTTGTCAGATATACCATTCTGACAAGGTAAATGCTTACAACCCAAATATATATATTATATATTTACATATACATTTCCTATATAACACAGAATACAAGTTTTGCAGAATTTTGTATACAGTATGGAAAACAGTTCCTTCATGAAAATATATCATGGATTCCATTAAATGTTATTGCACTGTATAAAACTGCAAATGGAACAATTTGATATTACCATGTCTTCTCTAACTGAAAGTTTTACTTTCATATATGTTATCTATGAAGGAGAATTAAGGAATATGCACCATTCCATGTCATATCAACTCCCTTCAAATATTTAAATTGCTACATTGTGTTATAGGCACATTCGTTTGGTTTAAGGAAGGAGAAAGTCAAAAAGCATCATCAAACAAACCACACACCACTTCTAGACCTGAGCAGACAAAGTGGGCAAGACATTTTATTGATATCCTTGCAAGTTATTCTTTTGTTAGTACTTTCAAGAATAGTTATTACCTTGAGGCCTTGAGCAAAATGCTTTTCAGAATTTCAGTTTTTCCTTTTATAAAGTGGGGTAGATGACAAAAATTGTATAAGGCACAAATGGGAGGATGCATATTAAAATATTGGGCAAACCCAAGGTCCCAAATGCGATGACATAAATGCTTCAATTGGTGACATTAGGAAACATATCACACCATTAACAAGATGATATGGCTGGTTTCTGAAATGGAAACATAAAACGAATCATTAAACTGCTTGACTTTTATCAATTTTAATTAAGAATGAACTTCATATCAGTATGCTGTAGTTGTTCATTTATAAGATGATTGGTATATAGTACTATGCCTATCAGGTAGTATTTTATACCTGAAAAAGAGAAGACAGGATATTTGAGAGATGTAGAGTCAAGCTCAGAACTCATAAATTGGTCAAAGTTATCATCAAAGCTGTTGCTATAATATAGTAATAACATGCTTTTATAATACTTAATGGCTTACAAAATACTAAGACACAATTTGTATTATAAACATTATGTATACCCTTATGAAAATTTAAGCTTTAATTCTTCATTCATTTAAATATACATTTTTCAGGGCACTTGATATACAACAGTATATAAGATGTATAAGACCCTGCTTCATGCAGCTGGCAGGGCCCAGATTAAATCAACAGGTTCCATTTCATCCTACCATCCCATCCACAGACAAAATTATTGTCTGAAAATTAATAACTCCTTTTTTTTTCCTTTATTGATTTTAGAGAGAGGAAGGGAGGAGAGAGAGATAGAAACATCGATGAGAGAGAACATGGATTGGCTGCCTCCTGCATGCCCCCCACTGGGGATCTGGCCCACAACCTGGGCATGTGCCCTGACCGGGAATCGAACTGGCCACCTCTTGGTGCATGGGTCGATGCTCAACCACTGAGCCATGCCTGCCAGGCTTAATGCCACTTTCTTTCATATATTTTATTTTCTTACACGAACACATATCTACATGTAGATGCTAGTTTTTGTTTTGTACTATACATATTATTATGTACTGGTTTTATTCACCTAACAAAACATCATGGACATTGTTTCAAGTATTTACATACAAAGTTACCTCATCCTTTTCAATAGCTTGATTATATTTTATGGCCACAGTGCCATATTTTATCACCTCATTTCCTTACTGATAGATCTTAAAGGCACTTAAAGTTCTATTATTGCAACAGACAATATGAAAATAAATACTTTGTTCACATCTCTTTCATAGAGATAACTTTTTTTAAGGTTTGGGGTCTTTTATTTATTTCTACTTATTTATTTATTTTATTAAAATTTTTAACGTTGACATTATTGCAGGTGCCCCCCTTTCTCTCCTTTGCCCACCTTCACTCACCCCCACCTTCACCTCCCTTGGCCTTCACCAAACTAGTGCCCATGTCCATGAGGTATGCATCTATGATCTTGAGCTAATCCCTTCACCTTCTTTATCCAGTCAACCTGCCCCCTTCCCCTTGGGCACCAGCCAGTTTGGAACTGGAAACATAGATACACAGAGATAACTTTTATTTCTTCAAATAAATTCTCCAATATGGGACTCAAAAGGATGTGAATTCATAATTTTAAAAAGTACAGATGGATTACATGTCAAAAATGTTATAAGGGCAATAGTTATGCAATATGGGAATTATTATCATCTTCATTTTTAGAGATGAAGTAACTGAATCAAAGATAAGCTTGTTAACTGGCTTAGAATTACACAAGCAAGTTATTGAGTTATTATTTAAACCCATGCAATTTTGCTCATGTCTATATTATTTTATTCAGTCATTTCACCTTTTACAAATCTGATGCAGAAAACAGTTCATTTATTGTTGTTTTAATTTTTTTGCCTTTATTATCAGAGCCATTTAGCATTTTAGATATGTTTATTATCTTCATTCCTTCTACTACGAACTGCTTATTTATATTTCCCATTTTACATCTGATTGGTTGCTCCATTCATAGATTTTGTAGGTGCCTTTTGTTTGTTTATTGCGATAAATATTTACAGTGAAAATACTTTTCTGTTGCAATCCATTTTTCAGACTTGTCTTTGACTTCAATGATTTTTTTTGCCATACAGAAATATTTATGAAATCATTTTTTTTTTCATTTATGGTTTTGAGATTCTGGTGTTGCTTAAGAAGGCCTTCTCTATCTAAAGAAGAGGCAAATAATATTCTTTATTTTCTTATAATGTTTATGATTTTTTAAATAGCCTTTAATTCACCTGCTATAATTGTATAAATAAGTGTGTAGTTATGTTTACTTTTATTTTCTGCCAATAGATAATCATCCCCAAATAATATTTTAGTGCTCCACCATTTTCTTTTTTTTAATTTTTATGTTTTTATTGATTTTTTTTTAGAGAGAGAGAGAGAGAAACATCGAAGTGAGAGAGAAACATGATCAGCCTTCTCCTGCATGCCCCCTACTGGGAATTGAGCACACAACCTGGGCATGTGCCCTGACCGGGAATCAAACCAGGACCTCTCAGTCCATGGGACTAGCTCAATCCACTGAGCCGCACCAGCCAGGCTCTACCATTTTCTATATGCTCTTTTAATAAATATGTAAATATTTTCTTTTTCACCTGTTCTATGAAATTTTGATATATTGTTTACCAACTCCTATCCTGGGTCTGGTTGATTATAACTCTTATAATACAAAAAAACATAACACTATGATGCCTGTAATTTAAAGCACCATGGCCAATGGGAGAGGAAAATTCTTTTTTAGGACCAGCGATGACAGTGCCTCTTTTCCAACCACAGAAGGAGGGTTTTCTTTTTACCTTCTTGTTAAACAGCCAGTCTTGGGATTCAGTGAGTTCATTTGGAATCTCATTCAAATCATACTCATTGCTAACAGAAAAACATAGAAATCTCAGAACCATAAAGTATCTCTCTCAATTCCCTAAGTCTCTTAAACTTCCAAATATATCTGTTATAAAAACTGAAAAATACATGTTTTTTTTAAGTAGAAAGACTTGGTTAACAAGATATACTAAAATAGAAGAGAAACTATTTCACCTTTGTTGGTAAGTTTCTCACATTGTGTAGACAGTAACAGTGATGAAAATTTTCTTCACACTGTGGTGTCTGTAAAGCAGCTACATTTGTTTTAAATCCTACTCTCTAGCACTGCTCTTTATCAACCACAAAAAATTAGCAATCATTGGCACTTCTGTCTCTTATGGTCTAGAATATAGTACCTCAGGGGAAGAAAGTTGGATCCATTAAAAACAGCTTATGGTCACCTGGCTGGTGTGGCTCAGTGGTTGAGCATCGACCCACGCACCAAGAGGTCATCGGTTCGGTTCTTGGTCAGGGCATATGCTCGGGATATGGGCCCGATCCCCAGTGGGGGCATGCAGGAGGCAGCCAATCGATGTTCTCTCTCATCAAAATTTCTGTCTCTCTCTCCCACTCCCTTCCTCTCTCCCTAAAATCAATGAAGGAATAAAAATTTAAAAAGACTCAAAGTTATATTTTTTTCAAAAAATTGTGTGTATGGTTTGATAAACAAGTTGACTATAAGTATATGTTATACATTTTTTTGTTCCCTATCAAGGGCTCAGACATTATTTTATCACTCATTTGGGATTTTACATAAACAACCAGTCAAAGAATCACTTCAGTCATTTTAAAATAGGTATTACCACTAAAAAGACACAACTAGCAATTATGCTGATGATCTTTATAGAAAAAACAGTCAGACCAGGTAAGCAGTACCCTATACAGAATAATGCCTGTATGAGGCCTATATCGTTCAGTGTATTTTATGTATCTTCTAAAGGATAATTTTCAGCAATTTGAAAATATAAGTCACATGCAAACATAAAATGAGTATGGGTTAAAAACTGTATATCATACTTTAGTTAATGAAAGAACCCTTAGTACATTACGACTGTCTCAAAGGAGAACATAAAGAAAAGACACATAAAGATTCAGTAGAAATACTAAAATAATTTTGCTAATATATGAAAAATGAGTTATATCTTACAAAACAATGAAAGGTAATGTATGGAATTGTTTTCTTCCAGGTAGCAATCAAATGATTTTTTTTTACTGAATAAAAACCTTTTGCATAGCTTAGCATTAAAGCTATCTGTATTACTATCTACCTCTACCCGTCAAAATAGCAAATAAGCTAGTGAATGAAAAATCAAGGTTAAAACTCCTCTTAAATCAAATAATCCCCAGAGGATTTGCTAAACAATGCCTAGGGCACCCAGAAATTTCTCTGTCCAATTGTAAGTACATAGGACCATTTTTTAAATGCTTCAACTTCTCAGCTTTTATATGATTATAGTAATTCATTATCAATGGCTCATCTTATTTTATACCTTTGCTAATGCATTGGCAATATTAATAATTGCTGAGGACTGAATGTTTATGTCCCCTCAGAATTCATGTTGAAACCCTCATCCCCAGTGTAATGGTATTTGGAGGTGGGGCCTTTGGGAGGTAACTAGGTTTAGATGAGTTCACGAGGGTGGAACCTCCATGATGAAATCAGTGACCTTATTTAAGAAGAGGAAGAGACCAAAACCCACTCTCTCTCCACTATTAGAGGATACAGCAAGAAGGCTATCTACAAACCAGGAATATTTCTCACTAGACAACAATGTGGCTGGCATCTTGATCTCTGACTTCCCAGCCTTCAGTTATGAGAAATAGATGTTTGTTGTGTAAGCCACCCAGTCTATGTCAATTTATTATTGCATCTCCAATTGAGTAAGAAAATAATTCAGTTAAAAATCAGAAAAATATAAACATTATTATTTAAATATTTATATCCATATTATGCAAACATTTTATCTTAGTGTGGGTGGGAACATGCTTTGGGAAATGATTCATCTGTTTTTAAAGTAGTATTCCACAAAAATAGAAATAAACTGAAAGGAAATTAACATCTATCCAGTTAGGTTGGTGAACGAAAAGCAAGCAACAGCCTTGTCTTATACTCAGTATTGCTGGTACTGTCACCAAAATGGCTTTTCCCTTTGGTGCACTTTGTTTAAGATCAGGGTAGTTTTGTACTTAGCTGCAGACTGTGACAAGACATCATCTGGCCATCCTATCACACTATGGCGTGCATATAACCACCCTATTACGCTCTGGCAGAAAATTGCTAACCTGGACATTTTTCAAATGAACTTGTTGGTGTTGGTAGTATCCAACAGTTTCCATGACTCCCATAAAATAGCCTCTATAAAAAGTTCCCAATTTTAAAGAAACACATCAATAAAAGGAGCTATATGGGGAAAGCAGGAGGTGGGTAGGAGCAGGAAGAAGGGTGTCAGCGAGGAAAAAGGGGGAAATATCTGTAATGCTTTCAACAATAACAAAATAAATAAATAAATAAATAAATAAATAAATAAATAAATAAATAAATAAAAGGTAGCTATAGTTGTGAAAATATGCTATTAAGATAACGTCTCTTTTTAACTTTTACTTCATAAGGCATGTTATGACCTTCATCATAGAGGACTTACAAAACAAGTGCATTAGTAACAAATAGTTGAAGCTTTCAAACCCAAGCCACTAAGTGACATTAGACATGATACATCCATTATATATGATAAACCTGCTAAAGAGAAAAAGCTAAAAGCATGAAGTTTAGAGAGAGAATTTTATACCCAGAAAGCAAAAGTCAAAAAACATATTTATGGGGCCAGGAAACACATTAAGACATAGTTTTTCTCATAGATCTGAAAAGTATTTTAAGGGTACAGTTTTAAATTCTGTATTTAATATCTTGGTACAATATATACATACACTTCTTAATAATCAATGTTAGTACACAAGATAAAAGAAATATAAAAATTTTCTCATTTACTTTTTGCTAATTATTTGCAACCACACTCTTAAATTAAATTCTGCAAGAAAGAGCTAAAACCATGAAGTTACAAAAAATAGAATATTTGCTTGGTACAAGAGGAAATAATTATAATTGAGAGGGAAGAAAGACCATCTTTTTTTTTAAGGTTGTGTTCTCTTCTTCAACTCTGTTAAAAATTTAGCTCCTAAAAGTTATTTAAAATTATTGAGTAACCTTTCTATTCAAAATAGTACTGAAAGTCCTAGGAAGAGTAATTAGGCAAGAAAAAGAAATAAAGGCATCAAAATTGATTTAAAAATTTTTAAAAATTATATCTGTTTAGAGATATAATAATCTTATAATGTAGAAAACTCAAACAATTCCATAGAAACTAAAAGTAGAACTAATAAATTCAGCAAAGTTGAAGGATACAAAACCAGTATGCAAACATCTATACACTAACAATGAACTGCATGGTCTGGCTTCAAGGTGAGGGCTGAAGGGCTAGCTTTCTCCCAGACAGAAGTGCTGGCAGAGGTTATTCTTCCTTTGCTGAGCCCTTCTCTCACAGAGTCAGCAGGCTGGCACAATATTTGAGTCTCCCTCAACTTGGCTATGACTATTTGCCCTGCTCTGGTGATTTCCTGAGACCTTGCCCCACCAATTTTCAGGCCCACCCAAGCTGTTTCCAGTGGTTTGTTTGTACAAATAGCCTCTCTTGGCTCATGCTTCAGGGTTCCCTAAAATCTGTCAAACAAGCAACATCTGGCCTCAGCATTCTATGTACCTCTTGCTAAGTGGCTCCAGGCCTGGCACTAGTTGTGGCTGGACTCAGTTTGCAGCTTGCCTTCTCCTGGGCACCTCCAAGCTCAGCACAAGTAGCAACCATCTACAGATTGCTTTCTAGCTCATGTTGGGTGGCCCCAGGCAGAGCATAGGCTGAGGCTGATCTTGGCCTGCACTTCCTGGGAGGTAACAGAGCCAGAGCATTGAATGGCCAGCTTCAGACCACATTGGAGCACCTCCCAACCACCTCCACCAGCAACATACTCAAAGGGCTAACTCATCAGACACCATAGCTCTGCTGAAGTGCTCCATGGGGTTGGCCCTGAATAGCAGTTCCTCCACTGTGGTTGCAGCCAGTCTTCTAAGCCAATCAGCATGGGGTAAATCCCTCCCATTGACATACCAACAGCAATCAAGTCACAACTAAAACAGGAGGGTTCATACAGTCCTCACAGGGATGTACCTGGAATGCTCAGATTTGGTAACTGGGGATGCTGTGCCACTGGACCCCACAGGATATCTACTGTAAATGACTACTTTACCAAGACTAGGAGATGTAAAATCTCTATTTAATTCACTGAAACAAACATAGGGAGGCAGCAAAAATGAGGAGACTAAGAACATGTCCCAAATAAAAGAGTAGAACAAAACTACAGAAAGAAAACTAAACAAAATAAAGATAAGCAACCTACCAGATTCAGAGTTCAAAACACTGGTTATAAGGATGCTCAGTGATCTCAGTGAGAACTTTAAGAAAGGGATAGGAAAGAAAATGAGATAGAAAACATAAAAGAGAACCAGTCAAAAATGCAGAATACACTAACTGAAATGAAGAATACATTACAGGGAAGCAACAGTAGGACAGATTAAGCAGAGGCTTAAATTAGCAATTTGGAAGAGAAGGAAGCAGAAAACACCTAATCAGAACAGCAAAAAGAAAGAAAAAAAGAATCCAAAATAATGAGGATAGTGTAAGGAGCTTCTAGGACAACTTCAAGAGTATCAACCTGCACGTCATGGGGAGCTAAAGAAGAAGCGAGAGAACAAGGAATTAAAAACCTATGTCTTGGCCAGTTTGGCTCAGCGGTTAGAGCATCAGCCTGCAGTCCAGAGAGACCCGGGTTCGGTTCCCGCTAAGGGCGCGTACCTCAGTTGCATTTTGTCCCCAGCCCAGGTTGGTCATGAGGGTGGCAGCCACTTGATGTGTCCCTTTCACGTCGATGTTTCTCTCTCTCTATTCCTCTCTCTCTCTCCCACTCTATCTGAAAAAAAAAAAAGGAAAAATGTCCTCGGGTGAGGATTAAAAAAAAACCAAAAACACCCATGTGACAAAAATAATAATGGAAAACTTTTCTATCCTAGTGAAGGAAAAAGACATACAAGTCCAGGAAGTGCAGAAAGCCCCAAATAAGATGAATGCAAGAGGCCCACACCAAGACACACCATAATTCAAATGCAAAAGGTAAAATATAAAAAGAGAATCTTACAAGCAGCAAGAGAAAGACAGTTGATTATCTACAAGGGAGCTCCCTAAAGTTGTCAGCTGATTTCTCAACAGAAACTTTGCAGGCCAGAAGGAATTGGCATGAAATATTAAAAGTGACAAAAAGCAAAGACCTACAACCAAGATTACTCTACCTAGCAAAGCTATCAAATGAATCAAAGGACATATAAAGAGCTTCCTAGACAAGTGAAAGCTAAAGTAGTTTATCACCAAGAAACCAGTATTACAAAAAAATGTTAAAGAGTCTTCTTTAAGAAGAAGAAAGGGGGAAAAAAGATAAAAATATAAATAATAAAATGGCAATAAATACATATCTATCAACGATTACTTCAAATGCGAATGGATTAAATATTCCAGTAAAAGACATATAGTGGTTGAATGGAAAACAAAACAAGACCCTCACATATGCTGTCGACAAGCAACTCACTTCAGATCAAAAGAACACACTGAAGATAAAGGGATGGAAAAAGACATTTCATGAAAATGAAAACAAACAAACAAAAAAAACCTGTAGTAGCAATACTTATAGTAGACCAAATAGGTTTTATAACAAGAAACAAAGATGGCCCCAGACATTTCACTTTTAGATATTTATCTGAAGAAACCCAAAACACTACATTGAAAAGACATATGATACCATGTCTTTATTGCAGCATTATTTATAATAGCCATGATATGGAAGCAACCTAAATGCCCATAAAGAGATACATGGATAAAGAAGAAGTACATATATACAATAAAATATGACTGAGGCATGAAAAAGAACAAAACCTTGTATCTGCAACAACATGGATGGACCTAGAAGGTATTATGCTAAGTGAAACAAGTCAGACAGAAAAAAAGACAAATGCAGATTATTTCATTTATATGTGGAATCTATAAAACGAATAGACAAAAAAGCAGAACAAAATCATACTATTAGATACAAAGAATAAACTGTACTTACAGATTAGTCATGGGGATCTAAAGTATACCATAGGAAATTATTCAATAATATCATAATAACTATATAGGGTGTCAGATGGGTACTAGATTTATTGGGGTGATCATAAGTTATATAAATGTCTAATCATTATGTTGTATACCTGAAACTAATATAATATTGTACGGCAACTGTAAGAAATTTTTTAATATTAAAAATTTAAAAAGAAATGAAATAATTATACACTAAAAACTAAAATATTGCTGAAAAGAATCAAATAAGACAACAATAAATGGAAAGACATGCCCTGTTCATAGATTGGAAGACTTAATATTGTTACAATGTCCATACTACCCAAAGCGATCTACAGAGTCAATGCAATCCCTATCAAAATTCTAAAGGCTTTTTTTTTTTTTTCTTGCAGCAATAGAAAAAGTCATCCTAAAACTTACATGAAATCTCAGTGGACCACCAGGTAGACAAAACTGTATTAAAAAGAGCAAAGTTGGAGGTCTCACTCTTTCTGATTTCCAAACTTACTTCTTTGGAAGCGAAAAACTTTTCTTCTACCCTTTCATGATCAGTCACTGTAGGCTTGTGTATTAAACTGTCAAAACAGAGAATAACGGGAGAAAAGAAAGTTCATTGTATGCATATGAGTGTGTACAAAAGAAGCGTCCCTATCAATTAGAGATAGGAGTTTATATAACTAACTTAATAGGGAAAAGAGAGGGAGGAGAAAAGGGGATTCTATGGGACGATCAAATCATTTTTTTAGCAAAGACAAATGGATTTCTAAGGAAACGAATGGTAAATAAGAATGTTGTGAAACTGTGTGTTTATACAGGTGTGCACCTCCACGCCCAGGGACCAGGGACCAGGGCAGCCAGCAGTGGTGGAACTCACGGAGTGAGAGCCAGCTTTAATGCCTGCATGATGGCAGAGGTCACTTGCAAACACACACAGAGGCTCGGGGCCAGAGTAAGCAGAAAAGGTCTGGGTCAACTGTGGTGAACTGGCCGCTGTGGGGGCCCTGGATGTTGACCTTTACTACCGTGGCTGCTGGTTTTTGACATGTGCACACATCAGTGGAGGCCAGTGTTGGGATTCAGGCCAAGATCATACAGGTAAACAGCTGGAGGGGCTAGCTGCAGTTGAGCCCAATGGTGGAGAATATGAACCTAAGGAAGGGCTAGAGTTAGACTCGCGAGGTGCTGCATGGGCCCTGGCTGTTTGCCTGCACTTTTGTGGCTGCAACATCTGCCCACAGGTGTGTATAGAGCAGTGGCGACTGCTGATGGGGAATGGGTTGGCGGTATGCAGGTGGACAGCTAGGGGTGGCGTTAGTTGCACGTAAACCCATTTGTGTAAGCCAGTGGTGAGCCCTAATTCAGGCCCACAAGTAGCAGTGGAAACTGTGACTCAGCACACACTTTTTTGGCTGAAAGATATCACCGTGGGTTAGCAGGTGGAGTTTGGTGTTGGGAATCAGACCAGTGGCATGCCTGGGCACAGCTGGATGAGCTAGCACTGAGAACACACATGCTGTGGGAGACAACTACAAGGATCTGGGCTGGACTCTTGCATTCGCTCAGCTGCAGAAAACTGGGCTGGCTGCAGGTTCAGGGCCTGGGCTTTGCTACAGGTGTGGCGACAGAGTAAGGAGGGATTCAGGTGCTTGCATCAGTAAATGCTGATACCTGTGCTCAGAAAGCATGATATCTGTAGACCATCTGCAGCAGCTGAGTTGGTCATTCTCTTCTTTCTTTCTTTTTTTAGAATACGTTTTTAATGATTTCAGAGAGAGGGGAGATGGAGAGAGAGGCAGAAACATGGATGAGAGAGAAACATTGATAGGCTGTCTCCTCCGCGCCCCCTTCTGGGGGTCAATCCCACAACCCAGGCATTTGTCATTGTTTTCTTCAGTGGGGAAAGCTGCAGAGATGTCTGCAGAGCAAATGACTAGGAAATGTGGTCACTCCCAGAAAGTGGATGATAACGATAGACTCTGCTTTTCTTGTTTCTAGCCATCTCTATTTGTCTCAGCTTTGCAGTCTCGGAATGGAGTGAATTCAAAGTGGGTCTTTGTGCGGTGTCCAGAATGACTTGGGAAGTGATCACTCAGCCTGTTCTCCACCTCTTCCAGGGAAAGGAATTACTTTCTGGCTTGGGAACTTCCTCTCAGTGCTAAACAATGCTGGCTTTGGGAAGGCAAAATGGAACTGCTCTCGCTTCCCTTTTTGTGCAGTTATGCTCAATTTTTTTTTGTCCCACTGTATTTCTAAAATTTCTTAAGTAGACTCCAGAGCTTTCCTAGAGTTGTTTCTGTTGATAGATAGCTGTCTAAATGTTGATCTTTGGGGGGGGGGTGAGGGCTGTGGTCTCCTACAATATTTGTGCCATCATTTTGTTTTTCTTGTGGAATTTTTCCTAGCTTTCTTTCTGAACTTTTGAGATTATGATGATCTCTTTAGAGTGTATAGTGATTATTTCTCAGACTCACATGTTTTTGTCTTGTTCTTAGGACTTTGTTGATTAAAAAGAAAACTGTTGAAACAGAAATGACAGAATGAGTTCTTCAATTTGTAATATAAAAAGAAATCTCCATAATGATGAAGAAAGCACAGCTTATAATACTATATAAACATGCTTTGGTTTTGCGACTTATTTCCAGAGAGAAACAATACCTTAGGAGTAAAAAAGTATCAAAGTAGACAAGCTTTCTGTGAACATTCACTGTTTAAAAAAAATTCTTTATTGATTTTTTTTTTTTTTAGAGAGAGAGGAAGGGAGAGGAAGAGAGAGATACAAACATCAATGAGCGAGAACACAGATTGGCCGCCTCCTGCATGCCCCCTACTGGGGATCAGACCCACAATCTGGGCATGTGCCCAGACTGGGATTGAACTGGTGACCTCTTGGTGCATGGGTCAACGCTCAACCACTGAGCCACACTGGCCGGGCACATTCACTGATTTTTAAAGCATATAACTATCATCTACATTGATCTGAGGGCAATCATTTACTGATATAACTACTTTAAATCACAAGGGAGTCAGGACCAGTTTTCTACTATATATTTTTATGAGACATACTGAAAGGAACTCAATAATAGCTATAATTATAAAATATAAATGTGTTGCAAATTAAATAGCTTATTTCAAAAGTGTTATTCCCTCAAGGTCAGTCTCTATTCAAACTTAGGGATAATTAGATTCTACACAAGATTTTTGAAATATGAGGTTACTAATCCTGACCTAAAATAATGAAACCCTATTCATTCAGTTAATGAGATTGCACAGGATTTTTATTTTAGTCACCTCATGCTACCTTATGACAGATAGGAAATAAATTCTGTTTGGTTTTAAAATACTGCACTTTCTTCAGTCTATAATTTTTATAGTGTTTCAACATAAATGCTGTTTCAAACATTGTTGCCAGTAGCTAGTAGTTATGGTCCAATATTAGCTATTGATCTTATACATCAAAATCATCTGCAGTTCTTTTCTAATTTCTAATGAATCTACAGTGGTTTTGATAACATTATTTGTTGCATCTGTAATTTAAAATAACACAAGTAACATACAAAATAGGATTCATTATACTGTAATAAAAGATAAAATATAATGATACTTCCTATAAGAAAAATGATTTACTGAGAAAAATAATTTTCTTCAGGTCTAGAATCAGTCTTTTAGTTGATATAATTCAAATTGCAATCAATATTTATATGTTATTTTAATTTTATTTTATTTTTATCCTCACCCGAGGACATTTTTCCTTTTTTTTTTCAGATAGAGTGGGAGGGAGAGAGAGAAACATCGAGGTGAAAGGACACATCGAGTGGTTGCCACCTGCACGACCCAACCAGGGCCGGGGACAAACTGCAACCGAGGTACATGCCCTTAGCGGGAACCGAACCCAGGTCTCTCTGGACTGCAGGCCAACGCTCTAACCACTGAGCGAAACCAGCCAAGGCTGTTATTTTTATTTTTACTGACAATTTTAGAAGGTATAGAATTAACAGCCAATGGTATATTTCATACTAATTGCGATATTGCACAATATGTGATCTACATTTTTTACAGAATTCATACTAGCTGGTTCTTATGGAATACCAAATCTTTCAAACAAAGGCAAATGTACTTTTTTGGGATAACTTAAAAATATAACAGTGCATTGTTAATAATAATTGAATTATTTCCTTATTGTTTAGTTTTCCTGACCCTATGAGAGAGGAAATAAGAACTTAATTACTATAGCAGAGTAAGCTATTAATTTTGAAATAGCTCTGTGAGATCCACTATGAAATACAATTATTCACAAATTCATGTGTGTGTGCTTTGATAAACTGAATTTGTTGAGCCTTGACACATTTTTATCTTTATAAATAGAAAACTAGAAGGAGATACTCCTGGGGAATCAACACTGGACCCCAGAAATTTAAAGGAAGTTTGTATCAAGTTTGCCATAGAGCTGTAGTAAATACTAAGAGTTTGTGTGTCTGGGTCATAGTGACCTCTGGAAAGTAGTTAGCCTTCTTTCTTTGACAATCTAAACAGGCCTTTACCTGGGAAAGTCAAAGGTTTACTTTAATTATTCTGACCTTAAAAATTAAATCATGCTTATTTCAAGCTTAGCTATTTCAGTGTCGCTATCCTCTTCCTGTTTTTTTTTTTTTTCTCTCTCTCTTTTTTTAAAAATGTTTTAATTGATTTTTTAGAGAAAGAGGAAGGGAGAGAGAGAGAAACATGGATCGGCTACCTCCTGCACACTCCCTACTGAGGATTGATCTAGTCCGTAACCTGGGCATGTGCCCTGATAGGAATCAAACCAGGACCTCTCAGTCCATGGGACGATGTTCAATCCACTGAGCCACACCAGCAAGGCAATGTCTTTTCTCTTCTTAACGTCATATAAACGGGTTCATTTTGGAGACCATCTTACAGAAGAAGACAGCCACAAGCCAGAATTGATCTAGGGCGATTGAGAGACCTAGAATACCAATGAGATTAAGCACATCTGTGTCCTTTTTCTTTTGCTTAAATGCATGTTTATTTTCACCCGCCAAAAGCATTGAAGGAGCTTACAATCTGTTTGAGTAGGTATTTTATATTTTTTAGATATAAGATTCTAATATTGAACATGTATTTTCAAACTACACAAAACACACAGATTCCAATACCCCAATGAGAAAAATTTGTCCCATAGCAAAGGAAAAACAAGTTCAAGAGCATATGTGATTGTATTACAAATGGTGGGAAAAGGAAGCACAGAAGAGTGTATGAAAGAGGTCCATCGTGGTTAAGAGGAGGACAGATCCTATCTGGTTCAAAATAGGTAAGACTTCATGAGAAGAGCTTGGGAGGATGCATAGAGTCTCAACAACTAGAGGTGTAAACAGCATGAGTAAAGTTACCGAGGCAGAGATTTTTAAGGTATGTTGAAGGTAGAGTGAACAAGTCCACTTGACTTGAAAGCGAAGTGTCTATGGCGAGGGATGGTGTAGGTTAAAACATATAAAAGTACAGTTGATCCTTGCACAACGTGAGGGGTAAGAGTGCTGATACCCAGGTAGTCAAAAAAATCTTTGTATAACATTTGACTCCCCAAAAACTCAACTGAAGTTACGTTATTGAGGATTAGTTCCAGTTCCAGAATCCCTTGAGGATTCCAATATTTGTGGATGCTCAAAGATACAGAGAGCTGACTGTTCATTTATTGAAAACATGTCTGTGTGTAAGTGGATCATGTTGTTCAAGAATCAACTGTACATTGGTTCATGTGGAAGGCATAAATGTTAAACTGGGGAATTTATGATAGTTCAGAAGATGATGGAGAGCAATTAAGGGTTTTGAGTATGAGAGTTTCAGAGAAGCTGGAGGTCAGTGATTTCCAATCGTGGTTATACTTTAGAATCTTCAGGGGGAATGTTTAAGAAAAAAGAAAGAACAGCTATAATACCTTCAACAATAAAGATACATTTTTTAAAAATTTTTAAATTTTAATAAAATTTATTTTATTAAAAAACATTACTTACATCACCACCCTACCCTCTGAGATTTGCTTTAACTGGGCTAGGGTTAGACCTGGGTGTTTGCTATATTTTAAATTTTCACAGGTGATTATAATATGCAGCCAATATTTATAATCACAGATAAAAGTGTTAAAGATTTCTCAACCTGGTTATGCATAATTTGAACCAAATCTGTCTTAATTACCTTGATTCTTTCTTCTTCTGTGGGGCTCATCCGGTAAAATCTAAAACCTGGTAAATGATCTCAGAGTTTTCAAAACTACAGTTGCCATATATGGTGATGGAAAGAGACAAAGCTATGAGTGGTGAGTAAAACCACAGAACTTATATGCATGTATGCATGAACAATGGATATGGAAAACAAAGCTGGGGACAGGGCAGGAGGGAGGGGGAGGGGGAATCAGTGGGGGAAAAAGGAGAAACATCTGTAACAAAAATTAATTAATAAAAAATAAAAAATAAAAAAAAATTGTAACATACAATGATGTATTGGAAAATTGTACACCTGAAACTTATATAAGGCTATTAACCAATATTACCCTAATGAATTTAATTTAAAAAAAACAACACAGTTGCAAAACTGCCACTCTAAAGATTTTGATTTATTTAGTCTGGGGTGAGATCAAGTCATTTGATTATGTAGTTCCCTGGGTAATGCCACCATTGTTAAGAACTCTTGTTCATAGAGGAATAAAGTACAGAGCTTGGATCATACTAAAGCTTATTTGAATTTTTTTCCTTTATTTTTATTCTTTTTCTTTTTTTTTATTTGAATTTTGAAATAAAGTTTAAATAAAGCAGTATAAGGCTCATTCACAGCACTTTTCACTTCTAACAGTTCCTTATGTGGTATTTAATTATTCTAAGTCTGTCTTCTGACCGTTTGACACAGAAATAGTAATATCTACCTCACAGTATTTTTTGAGTGCTAAGTAGAATTGATTAAAAATGGAAATGATTAAGAATAGTTTTGGCAGTCAGTAAGTGTTGTGGACTCTGAGAAGAAACAGATTTGCCAAGAAGGATTCCTTTTGGTGAACTGGGCTCAAATTCATAACCAGAGCACAGCAGCCATGGCTGGCAGAGGCCTCCCAGGAAAGCTGCATTTCAGGGGAAAGCTACAGACCGAACCCTCAGGCTGCTGCACTATGATTCCAGCACCTGGAATTGTTTTGCAACCAATAAGCTGAGACCTGGCCTAATAAATCAGAACTGCACAGCTACAGCCTCATTTACATCTTTACTGACCAATCAGAGTAGCTCCATAACCATCAATCAGAACATGTGATTCCAACAATCAGGACAGTGTTATTTGGACCAATCAAACCGCAAATTTGAATTCCTCATTTGCATAAAATTGGATCTTATGAGATCAGGGCATGAACTTTTTCTATAAAAGTGTCATTTTTTCCCATGGGGAGAGCACTTTTGGTTTCTACCAGAGTCTGCGCTTTCCTGGTTTACAAACTGTTCACCTAAATAAAATTTCTCCTTTTTCTGTACCTCAGATTGGGGACTCCTGCTGGCATTAGGTTGGTGACAGACAACTTTATAGACAGTTTTCAATTAACATTAATTATTATTTTTACATTAGAGATAAAAATTTTTACTTAGGAGAGGTATTATGACAATTTCATTAATGAATTATGTGCCTAACAGTTACTGGTATATATTAAATGTTCAATAGATGTTGGTTTTCTTAAAGGGATATTATTGTTCTTTTGTGTGAAATTGGTAACATAATTCATGGTATTTTATCTTCAGTAGTTTTATTCTGAGGACATATTTCCATTTAGTTATGAGAAACATATCTACCCAACTAAGACCACTGAGTGATGCTATTGCCATTTAACAACGTGTAACAAATTGCATCTTATTAATTAGTGTTATATATAGTCCCATCTTTCCTGAATTATTACATAGTGTCTTTCCTATATTTAGTGCAATAATAGAATTAAAACAATGATTCTAAATAAAATGTTCATCTCTCTGGGTCACATTAAATAAATACCTTAATACATTAAATAATAAAACATTTTAAAAAACTAAGACTAAACCGAGTTTATATTTTTCTGTGAGTGATTATTTTTTTCCTTACCATCAGACCAATCTTTCAAAACTTGGGGGTGGAACTTGGCAAAATCGCTTTTTTTTTTTTCCTATCCTCACCCGAGGACATTTTTTTTCCATTTTTTGTTTAGATAGAGTGGGAGAGAGAGAGAGAGAAACATTGACGTGAAAGGGACACATCGAGTGGCCACCACCCGCACGACAAACCAGGGCCAGGAACAAACTGCAACTGAGGTACGTGCCCTTAGCGGGAACTGAACCTTGGTCTCTCTGGACCACAGGCCGACGCTCCAACCGCTGAGAAACCGGCCAGGGTGCAAAATCACCTTTTAATGACATAGAGGCATAGGCCAACTAAGGTTTTTCTGGGGGAATATACTTAGTTCAATTCCATATTTACTATTGATTAAAGTTCTCAGACTCAGTAACATATGTTAACATAGATTTTTGTTCCATAGAAAAAGAAATAATTCCTATGTGATGAAAAAGATTATATTTTATGGCTTGTTGGACATTAGCCAATTCTTATCTAATCCTAAAAATCTTATTCTAGTATTACTTATAAATTTATAGTTTTTCAAATAGTCTTTGAAATGTTTTCAACTTTATACTGGTTCTCCAGTTAATCAATGGGTTAAAGAAAATATTTGATATATTTTCACAGTATATTTGTAAGAGATTCATTTGTTTTACATTTTTGGAAATTTTCCTTTAACAATACTCACTTCTTATCCACATTTTTCTGTTGAATAAATCTGTGAGGTCCTTTTACTCTCAACTGAAGGCATTTCTACCTTTTCTCCCATTAATGGTGCCTGGAAACACAAGCTTATTTTCTTTTTTTTTAAAGGCTTATTCAAAGGCTCCACATCCTTCTCT
This sequence comes from Molossus molossus, assembly GCF_014108415.1. Taxonomy (NCBI): domain Eukaryota; kingdom Metazoa; phylum Chordata; class Mammalia; order Chiroptera; family Molossidae; genus Molossus; species Molossus molossus. The sequence goes on along the minus strand of NW_023425355.1, from coordinate 14,751,161 downwards.
TCACCCAAGTGAATAAATCTTGAGTTTTCCCCCAGTTTTTTTTTTTTTTTTTTTTTGCTTTTCATATTTAAATAACCCCTTAAGGATAGTTCTAGAACTGAAAATATATTTTTGCTAAAGGGCCAAACTATTGAGCATAGTGAGAGCTTTTGTGCTTACATCTCACAGGTTACTTTGCATTGTGTTTTTTATTTCTCTCTTTTTTTTCTTTGTTTTTCTCAATTAATTTAACAGACACTGTCATTGAATTGAAAAGGAAGGAAAGAGGAAATACTTACATACCAACCATTGTGCTAAGCTTGTTTTCAAACATTATTATCATTTAATGTTCAACATAACCTTTTGAGGTCAGCATTGATATCCACATTCTGAGGATGGGGACACTGAGTCTTAGACAAGGTCACATAATATAATGAATGGATAGATAAATAGTTTTGCTGTCCAAAAGATATGATTTTTGAGCTCAAAATGATTACAGCTAGTTCATGGATTAGAGGTGGGGAGAACAATATTTTAGAAAATTATCTAGGGCAGTGTGACCCCAAAATTGAAGGAAGAAGCAACTAGAGACAAAGGAGTAATTTAAAAAACATAACAATGAGGTAATGAAATTAGAGAAGAAGATATACATTTAAGAAACATTAAAGACTTCAACATGACTAGATGAACTACTAAAGAATGAGGGATTATAGATTTTCCTTGCAGAGCTAAATGTTGCTAACTGAATCATGTGCAAAACAATCTAAAGTCTTGCTATTCAGAGTGTGATCTGGACCTACAGTATTAACATCACTTGGGAGCTTGTTAAAAACAAAATTTCAATGATCCATCCCAGAACCATGATGGTGGTTTGAAATATATTCACAGAGCCTTTGACATACCCTAGTCCTCTCTTATATATGGTCAATTTGGTGACTTGTTTCTAACAAATAAACCAAAAACAGAAGTGATGGTGTGTGATATTAGACACTAGGTCATAAAAGGCTCCATAATTTCTTTTTTTGCTTTTCCTTGGAATGCTTGTTTGAAGGAATGCCAGCTGACCCATCATGAGGACATTTAAACAACCAATGGAAAGGCCCAGTTAGCAAAATACTGAGAATTTCTTCCAACAATCATGTCAGTGAAAAATCTTGCAAGCATATTCTCCTGTTCAAGGACTCTTTAGAAGACTTATAGCCTCATCTAAAAGTTTGACTACATCCTCATGAGGGACGTAAACACTCAGTCAAACTGCTCTTGAATTCCTGACCTACAGAAATCATGTAAAATAATAAATTCTTGCTGTTTTAAGCTGCTAAATTGTAAGGTACTTTTTATGTAGCAATAGATAATATCTACACGAATTACAATTTCTGAGGATGGTGCCCTCCAGATGTTTTAATGAGTTCTCCATGTGATTCTGATACATGACAACATTTGAAAATCACTTATTGAAAGGAGATATAATAATATACATGTTGAATAATTAACATCATCTAAAAAAGACTGTGCCATACACGAGAGTAGTTTGGTCACAGAGGTAAGGGATGCCATGACTTTACTTCTGGGCAAGAAAGACCCTTTGTTATCAGACATTGAGTGTTTCTACTTTCAGTGGTGTAGTTATTCCTAATGTAAATCAGGAAACTATTAAACAAATAACAATGAAGCATTTTAGCATCCATACACAAAATAGAAAAGTATAGCCCAGCCAGTGTGGCTCAGTGGTTGAGCATTGACCCATGCACTAAGAGGTCGCAGGTTTGATTCCCAGTCGAGGCACATGCCCAAGTCGTGGGCCTGATCCCCAGTGGTAGGCATGCAGGAGATGGCTAAGCAATGTTCTCTCTCATTGATGATTCTATTTCTCTCTCCCTCTCCATTCCTCTCTCTCTAAAAATCAATAAAGAAAATAAAATTAAAAAAAAGAAAATTATATCATGCACTGTAAATGCAAATACTATATTATATACTCTAAGTCCCAAAAGTGGCAGCAATACTTATCTATCATCTATTTATCTATCTATCTATCATCTATTAATTTATTTGTCATTGACTATCTCTATGTCATTAGAATAAGAAAATATTTAATTAAAAAATAAAAATATAAATTATAACCTAAAAGATTCCTGAATGTAACTACATTAAATATTAAGAAATTCAAAAAACAAAATCACTGCCCAGCTGGTGTGGCTCAGTGGTTGAGCTTCGACCCATGTACCAAAGAGGTCACGGGTTTGATTCCTAGTCAAGGCACATATCCAGATCGTGGGCCTGATCCCCAGTGGGGCGGCCAATCTATATTCTCTCTCATCAATGTTTCTATCTCTCTCTCCCTCTCCCTTCCTCTCTAAAAATAAATAAAGAAAACAATTTAAAAAACAAAATCACCATAATCAAGGGAAATTCAAACCATAGAGTTGGAGACAGTATTTGCAAACCATATAACAAAATGAATAAAGAGAATATATTAAAATGTCTTATAAATATACCATGATCAAGTGGGATTTATGTACTAACAACAAAAAATCTGAAAAAAATTAAGAAAACAAACTCATTTAATAAGAGCATTGAAACAATAAGATACCTAGAAATAGACTTAACCAAGAAAGTAAAAGACACACTGAAAGCAACAAAACATTGCTGAAAGATACTAACTTAGACCCATATAAGTGGAAAGACATTCCGTATTCATGGATAGGAATATTAATATGATAATGTCCATACTACACAATGAAATATATAGGTTTAATGCCATCTCTATCAAAACCCTAATGACATTTTTTGCAGAAATAAAATAAAGCTGTCTTAAATTTCATATAGAATCTCAAAGGACACAGAGTAGCCAAGTCTATTAAAATACACGTGTGAGTAGATATATATGTGTTATATTGAGATAGAAAATTAATCATTCACGTGGGCCCTATATTGTATAAACATAAATCCACAGACTTGGGCCCTGTGAGGCATCATGACCCACATATATAAATAGCCTCTGTCCTTATGGGGACTGGAAAATAGAATTATTTCTTTATACATATTAAATGACTCCTTTTGAAATTATTCCCTAGTATGGACAGGACAGAGTACAATAACCTAAACTTCTTTTTCTCAAGGTACATGTGAATCATATCAATGTCAAATATGACAAGATGTGTGTGTGCGTAAAGTAAACATAACAGTAACACTGTTATTATTCTGCCCCAAACTGTTTTTTTAACCATTTTATTTTACTTTATTATTATTATTATTATTATTATTATTATTCACCCAAGGGTATTTTTCCTTTTTTTTTTTTTTTAGATAGAGTGGAAGGGAGGGAGAGGGCTAGAGAGCGAGAGAGAAAGAAACATTGATGTGAGAGAAAGGCATCAGTTGGTTACCTCCTGCATGGGGATTGAACCTGCAACCTAAGTATGTGCCCATGACCAGGAATCTAACCTGAGACCCTTCAGTCTTCAATGCTCTAACCACTGAGAAAACCAGCCAGGGCTGTTTTTTATTTATTTTTTCCACAAGATTCATTCAACAGTGTTCACTATATGGGTGTCACTTCCTTTTTTAGCATCTGTTCCCTACCATTTATTTTCTAGCATAAAAATAGAAGTAGAAGTTTTAATGCATTTTCTATAACATCAGAATATACTTTATGTTTTAGTAAAACAAATGAGCAATAAAACACAATGAAGCATAGAACTGAGTCTGAAAAATTAAAAACCTGGGTGGCTTTCTCATCTTTTTTTTGAACCAAATTATTATTGAACATTGAATGATAGTAGAAAACATGCCACTTTTAAGTTTTTGTAACATATAAGCCCTCTAGAAGTGCTGTATAATATGGTATTTAAATTAGTAGTTCTGCCAGTTGCTTAGTCATTTTACTTCTGTACATTTTGGATGATTGCAGACGGTTTGTATAATACCTTCAAATGAAAATAACAGAAAAATTTGGTAGGTATCCGAACTTAAACATCCTGATCAGTAAGTAGTAAAACAGATGTCTGTTAGATGTTTAATCAAGATGACCCAATTTTAAAGATACATAGCATCATTAAAAATCCAGGCACACATTACATACACCACAGCAGGAATTATGTAGGTCACTGATAACAATTAGATTGAACTATATGAAATGCCATGTTTGTAGGTCAAAAGCAGTCAAACAATGGAAATGTTATATGGTTCAACCTAGTAATATTTTAATTAAAATAATTTTAATTAACCATATTTTAATGGATGTCCAAACTTTCTGATTTTAAGCAAAGATTAATCTCTCTTGGTTTATTAACTAATGAATAGAATAGGGTTGATAAACAATGCATGATTAATCAAATTAAGGTAATTTGTTCCATTAGTTAGTGTTATCTCTTTTTTTTTGGTACTTGTAGTATATATCACATATTTTTATTCAAATATGTGAGAATTATATTTTGCATAATATCAAAAATTAGTTAATCCACTGTTAAACATCAAAATCTTTTAGTATTACATAATACATAAACATCAAAATGATTATCCTAATTAGGTTGTATAACAGTGAATTTTCAATATTTGAAGAAATAAGGAAACGGGTTTAATATGAGCATGGGACCACGTTCAATCCACTGAGCCACAGCAGCTGGGATTTTTAAGATTTTTAAAGAGAGAGAGAGAGAGTGAGAAAGAGAGAGAGAGAGAGACAGAGAGAGAGAGAGAAACACTGATGTGAGAGAGAAACATCGATCAGCTGCCTCCTACACAACCCCTACCTAGGATCTAGCTTGCAACCCGGGCATGTGCCCTGACTGGAAATTAAACAGGCAACCTTTCAGTGCACAAGACAATGCCTAACCAACTGAGCTACAGTGGCCAGTGCTATTTTGTTTTATTTGTAGAATGTTCTTACTGTTTTGCTCTACTAGATGCTCCAGGTTCATTTTGCATATTCCTCGCTCCAGTCTTATTGTGAGCTGTTTCTCTAAGGAGCCTGGTGTTAAAAGTAAGATCTGGGTTCTTGGTGTACTTCTTGCTACTGAGTACCTTTCAACATAAGTAAATAGTCTTCATTCCTTTTAGACTCTCTCAAGGGGACAGAGCTAGAAAATAACATGTATGTATTATGTATACTAATTCATATGTAAATCATATAGACTTACATTTATAAGTAAGCTTAATACGAGCTCATACTTAGGCCTCCAATGATCATCTAAGAAACATAGCCTGGTTCATTCTGGCCATTTCCCTTTGCTTATCTGTACTACCCCTTTTCATAGTTAGAAATTTGGCTCTCACCATCCGCCATTCATTTTCTTATCTGTTCAATACCAGTACACAGATGTAGTACTTATTTCAGAACTCTTAACCTCCACCTATATGGAAAACAACTTGACTATCTTATACAGTGCTTATGTACACAGTTCCTTCTGTCTTTTGTCTTACTGTTTCCATACATTTATGGATTCATATAGGTCAGCATTTCTTCCTCTTCAGTAAGGTTATAAGAGTTTTTGCTTATAAATTGATAACTTTATATTATCATATGGGCACCTTTCCACATCTATAAATAGTTTTCAAAAACAAATTTTTAAGAACAGCATAATATTTCATCTTGTGGGTAAGCCATAATTAAATGACCGTTCACTAATATGTTGCCTTACAATGAATGGCATTGCAATGCACTCTCTTAGTTATAAATGTTTGAACAAAGCTCTTACTATTTCTCAGGGAAAATATCTAGAAATAGAATTACTAGGACAGTCAGAAAGACTTCGTAAAGTCTCTGATGTATTTTGACAAATTGTTTTCCAGAAAATGTTTACCAATTTATCTTCTTACTTACCACCAACAAAAATATCTTTTTCACCACACTCTTCTAAAGTTAAGAATTGTATTTTATTTTATATACAATAGAATACTACTCAGCTATAAGAAAAGATGAAACACTGCTATTTGCAACAACATGAATGTACCCTGAGACTATCATGCTAAGCAAAGTAAGTCAGATAGAAAAAGTTAAGAACCATATGATTTCACTTATATGTGGGATATAAAACCGAGAGCAACAAATAAACAAATAAGAAAAATAAAAAAAAAATTCATAGGCACAGACAACATTATGGTGGTTACCAGAGGGAAAGGGGGTAGGATGGTAGTAAAAGGTAAATGGGGTCAAACATATATTGACGAAAGATGATTTGACTTTGGGTGGTGGGCACACAATGCAATATACAGATCATGTATCCTGGAAACGGACACTTGAAACCTATATAATCTTATTAACCCATGTCAACCCAATAAATTTAATAAAAATATACTAAAGAAAACTGAAAAAAATAGAATTTTAAATGTAATTTTTATAGCTGAAATAGTACTCTGTTAGTGCAAATTGTACTTTTTAATCAATGTTATTTTAAATGTTAATTTTTCCTTCTGTATATTTTTATTTTTCTTCTGTTTTAGTATTTTACCAGTAGTTTTTTAAAGTAGCACTTTAATATTTTAAAGATATAATTGCCGATATGTCCAATTTGAGGTAAATATTATTTCTAAATTGTTTTGCTTCTCTTCATGGACAGTATTAAGAAAATTTTACTTAAACTTGGAAAAAGACAAAATGGAATATAGCATGTCTTTCAATATCATACTGCAACATCGCTTAACAGGATTATCCAAGGATTTTTTAATTACCTAGGAACATATCCTTGTGTCTCTTTTTGCCACTTTCTATTTTATGATATTTTAGACACTGTAAAGTTATATGTTAAATTCTAGATTTGTGCTTTGTTGCCCTTCTAGACATTATCTAGTTTTGTATCTTACATACATTCTTATTCTTAGACTCTTTTTTTTTTTATGCCCATAAATACTGTTCCTCAGATGTTTCTGGAATAAATTTAACATTTTAGTGGTTTCTTCACTGATGAATTAACATATCTTTGGCATGTGTTCATTCCATATTTGCATGAGTCATATTTTTACTTTCTTTGAGCATTATTTTTTGATAATAAACACTTACTTTTTATATTCTCAAAGATCATTTCTCCTCTGTGATTTATTCAACTGCTCTTGATAGCTTGATGTCTTTTTCAAAATTGTGGCAATCAGGTAGATACTCTATTCTTGTTATTATTTCTGTTTTTGTTAAGTTTCTTTCCTTCTCTTCCTCTCTCCCTCCCTGATTTCTTCCCTTCTTGGCTCTGTTATTCCCTCGCTGTTGCTATTCCTTCTTTTTTTTATTTTTTTTCCTACATTAAACTCTTTCAATCTATTTTGAATGTATTTTTGTTTATGGTTATCTGCGACTTTCTCTAGATGTTATAAAAAGCATTACAGTAAGATTCTGTACTTCTAAACGTTCATTCAAGTAGTTCTATTTAGTTTCAAATTTCTGTGAATTTAGATATTGCAATTTTAAAAGTGATTAACAGACCCTTTCTGTTTGGAGTTCCGAATGTGGAATACGTTTTCAGAAGAAAAACTATCTTAATTCAATATGCTTATTTGTGTTCAGTTGCTCACACTGCTGGTGAACCAGAATTGTTGGTTTAATCCTTGTGTGGTCTAGTTACTTTGGCTTGGTACCATGACCACGGACCATACGAGTCATTTGAAATACTTCACAAATACATACTGTTAGCCACAAGGGATACTGTGCAAAGGTTTCTGACAAAAATAGCCCAGATCCATTAACATTGCTGGAAAAAACCTGATACTGACGGCTTTACTGATAGGAGATTAGTACTAGCTTTCTTATGCAGAAAAAATAACATGCATTGTTGGAATCTTAAGAATGTATAGATGATTCCAACCAAAATATCAATGGTACATTAAAACACAGTTACATAAAAGGACAGCCTAAGCCTATGAATATTAACTTTTAAGTTTCAGAGCCATGCTGAGATTGACATTGGGAAGAACTGAGTCAAGGTAACATCATTCTAGTGGTTCTCAACCTTCCTAATGCCATGACCCTTTAATACAGTTCTTCATGTTGTGGTGACCCCCAACCATAAAATTATTTTGTTGCTACTTCGTAACTGTAATTTTGCTACTGTTATGTCTTAGGTGACCCCTGTGGAAAGATTGCTCGACCCCCAAAAGGGTCACGACCCACAAGTTGAGAACTGCTGCTCCAGACCCTCTAAGTATGTTTTACTACTTAAGTCTGTGCTCTCAATATATATACAAGATAAAAGAGAGCTGATAAATTCTGAGAAGCCAAATGTCTCTATAAAGGAAAAAATAGATATCTGAGGAGCTCTTTTATTAACAAGGTACAACAAGCCTCTGGTCACATGCATGTATAGAGTAGTAGTACAGCCCAGTCGGTGTGGCTCAGTGCTTGAGCATGGACCCATGCACCAAGAGGCCACCAGCTTGAGTCCCGGTCAGGGCACATGCCCAGGTTATGGACCAAATCCCCAGTGAGGGGCATGCAGGAGGCGGCCAATCAATGTTTTCCCCTATCAATGTTTCTATTTCTCTCTCCTTCTCCCTTTCTCTCTCTCTAAAATCAATAAAGAAAAATATTTTAAAAAAGAATAGTAATACATTTTATTTATCACAACACCTAACATACTTTATTGTAATTACTAGTCTCACAACACCATAAGTTCCATGAAGCCCCTCACTTGCTTAATTGCATGCTAATTATTCTCATGTTGGGTTTGAGTATTTGGAGAAGGCTTTGAGATGGAAATGTGATATGAGGTTAGACATGATCCTTTGAAAGGTGGGTAGGATTTGACTTGGTAGAGGAATAAAGAGCATTTTCATGTTCTTGAAAAAAGGCAGACATTAGAGTTAGCAGCATGGGTGTGAAATGTTGTGGAACCATTAGAGATCACTTAAATTAAAATCATATTTTGGCCTGACTGGCGTGGCTCAGTGGATTGAGCGTCGTCCCATGGACTGAGAGGTTCCAGTTCAATTCCTGGTCAGGGCATATGCCTGGGTTGTGGGCTCAAAAATATATATTTAATTTTTTAAATTTATTTTTAGAGAGAAAGTAAGGGAGAGGGAGAGAGAGAAAGAAACATCGATGAAAGAGAACAACGATTGGCTGCCTCCTGCATACCCCTCACTAGGGATCAGGCCCACAACCCGGGCGTGTGTCCTGACTGGGAATTGAACCAGGACCTCTCGGTGCATGGGTCAATGCTCAACCACTGAGCCACACTGGCTAGGCAATAAAATATATATATTTTTAATAATCATATTTTGGAATCAGGTTGAATATTGTTTAAAAAATTGGGTGGAGAACAGTTTTATTTATTCATCATTTGTAAGTACTACTATGTGCTAGGTACAGCATTACTGTTAGAGGTACAATGGTAAAAAAGATAAACTCTGACTTCAAAGATCTTCAGTCTAGTGAAAGAGATAGATAAGCAAATAGAAAAATTCAAAGCAGTCTGCATAAATTTTTATGGATCTGTAGTTTGAGATCATAAATAATTTCCATGATACAACCATTGTGTTTAAACATTAATTTGGAAACTATGGGATGAATATTTGGAGGCCACCTAGCTATCAGAAGTAGAGATTCCTGTATGTGAAGATGATCAGAATATTCCTGATTATGTTCTAAGTTAGACAATGGCAAGGCAAAGGGCAAACAAATTGATTTCTCTAGTAATCTGGCATGTTTACCTTTTTTTCTTTTTTCTTTTTTTTTATCCTCACCTGAGGACATTTTTCCATTTTTTGTACAGATAGAGTGGGAGGGAGAGAGAGGAAGAGAGAGAGAGAGAAACATCGACGTGAAGGGACACATCGAGTGGCTGCCACCCGCACGACCAACCAGGGCCGGGGACAAACTGCAACCGAAGTACGTGCCCTTAGCGGGAACCGAACCCAGGTCTCTCCGGACCGCAGGCCGACGCTCTAACCACTGAGCTAAACTGGCCAGGGCTACCTTTTTTTCTTGAAAGAAAAGTATTACTACGAAGGCTTTACCTGTTTATTTGTATGCTTTTAAAAATGTATTCATAGTAAAAAGAAATTCCGAAGAACCATAATTATAATATCATGCCATCATAATTAAATATTTTAGGTACATATTCTAAATGGAATTCTAGTTGCCTGGTTATCTAAATAAAATATGATAAATGATGATGATAGATAAATAGATAGATAGATGATAGATAGATAAAAGCTATATATGGGCTATTAAAATATCAACATTGATTTTGAATCACTTAAGAAATCCTTCCAATCATGTTCAGCATACTCCTTAGATTGCATGAATCATATTCAGCTCAAAGCTCCCTTCAGTAATTTAGAGATTTGAAGAAACAATTTACAATGCATCGATCCCGCCCAACCCCTACGCTGCAAATTATCCCTTTTTCAATAGAAAATATACTGTTCTTGAGCAAATTATATGAAGGAAAGAAGCGGGTCACTTATATAGCTGAAAAACCAGCTCACTCAACAACTCTGGTGAATAATGAGGTAACAGATAATGCATAGAGAGTATTGTTGTCTGGGTCCTTGTCACCTATCCAGAAATAATCATGTTATTAGATAATACACATCCAGATATATGGAGCCAGGGCAAAAAACAAAACAAAAACTACTTACAGTTTTGGGTGGAAGAAACAGTCATCCACAACCATAAATTTCAAGTTCGTACAAAAAAGTACTTGGCCAGCTAGTGTGGCTCAGTGGATTGACTGTTGTCCCATGGACTGAGAGGTCCCAGTTCAATTCCTAGTCAGGGAACATGCCCAGGTTGTCGGCATGATGGGGGTGTGCAGGAGGCAGCTGATAGATGTCTTTATCTCACATTGATGTTTCTATCTCTCTCTCCCTTCTTCTCTCTCTAAAAATTTAAGAAAACATATTTTTTAAAAACTTGGGTTCTAATTATAGCCTGTGTTTTGAGTGCACTTTCATTGATCAACTCATCAAATTCAATTCATTATTTTACTTGTACATTTTTCCCATTTTTATTTTTCAGTTACAGTTGACACTCATATGTTGAAGCTTTAACTCCCAATGTGATAATATTTGGAAATGGCCACTTCAGGAGATAATTAGATTTAGATGAGGGATTAGTGACCTTATAAGAAGATACACAAGATTTCTCTCTCTCTCTCTCTCTCTCTCTCTCTCTCTCTCTGTTATGTGATGACACAATGAAAAGACAGTCATCTTCAAATGAGGAAGAATACTCTCAGCAGAACCCAACAATGCTGTCACTCTGATCTGGGACTTTCATACTCCAGAACTTTGAAAAAATAAATGTCTATTGCTTTTTCACTACCAACACATTTAGTAAGACCAGTATCGCCCTGATAACAAACAATAAAAGGGGAGAAGGGGAGAGAGAGACAGAGCTACAGAGCAATACCTTTCAAAAATTTATATGCAAAACAACTCAACAAAAGTGTAAATTGAATCTAGCAATGTATAAAGATAATTTTACAACTTTATCAGGTGAAATTTATTCCAGGTACACAAAGCTAGTTCAACAGTCTAAAATAAACCAATATAACCCCCATATTAATAGACTAAAGAAAAAAAGCTCTATGATCATATCAATTGACATAGAAAAACTTTATATACAAAAAACTCACTCATGCCCAGCCAGTGTGGCTCTGGTTGAGCATCGACCCATGCACCAAGAGGTCACCAGTTAGATTCCTGGTCAAGGAACATACCCAGGTTGTGGGCCCAATTCTTAGTGGGGGGGGGGCATGTAGGAGGTGGCCAATCAATGTTCTTGGTCATCAATGTTTCTATCTCTCTCTTCCTCTCCCTTCCTCTCTCTCTAAAAAGCAATAAAGAAAAAAATCTTACTTATGACAAAAACTATCAAAAATAAGAATAGAAGAAAACTTCAACTTGTTAAAGAACTTCTAAAATATCCTATAGGTAACATTATTCTTAATAGTTCTTCTAAGACTGAGATCAAAACAATGATGTCCACTCTATTAGTTTGCTAGAACTTTTATTAAAAACCAGACACTTGTTTTCAATAATGATGGAGGCTAGAAGTCTGAGAGAAAGGTTTCAGCAGGATTGGTTTCTCCTGAAGCCACTCTTTTAGATTGTAAATTGCTATCTTTTCTCTGTACCTTCATATTCTCTTCTATTTGTGTGTGTGTTTATGTCCTAATCTCCTCTTTTTATAAGGGCACCACTTATATTGGATTATGGACCACCTTAATGATCTCATTTTAACTGAAAACAACTTTTAAAACCCTATCTCCAAGGCTTCTGGTCAAAGATGGAAGCATAGGAAGACAATAAACTAACATCCTCCAATGAACACATCAAATTTACACTTACAGACAGAGCAGTTATCCTTGAAGAAGAACTGAGGGTTGACTGAGCACCTCTAGAAATCTAATAAGAGAGAGAACACACAGAAATAGATAAAAGAGATGGAAACATGGTACCATGGGAACCACATCCACAAACATAACGACCTACTTTGGGGAGGGATCATTGAAGGACCTCTGGAAAGACTGACCTGCACTGGGACACAGAAAAAAAAAAAAAATACATAGCTTAAAAAGCATCTATGTAATGGGGAATTAATACACTATATTTTTACAAAGCTTCCCATATTAATCTGAGTAAATGTTAAACCCAGCTTGTTACTATAACCTGATTTTTCTCTCAAAACTAAAATTTTCATGTTAAATATTTTTTTAAGTATACTTTACCGTGCAGCAGTTTTAGTTCCTGTGTGAACTGAAAGAGCAGCCTGACCTTCAAGGCCCTTGCTAATGCCGACCTCACAGACACAGGAATTCACTGACAAAAAACCAGATGGCCAATTCAAGGATGCTGATCATAAAAATCCATATCAGGATCAGCAAGGACACTGCCTGCGTGTCCATAGCTCCTCCTCTGACCTTTTTGATCTGCTTTCCCTCTCCTTCCTGATAAAAACCCCTGCCTGCACTGACATGTTAAAATGGGCTTTGGGAGGAGAATCCTGTATTTTCTCGGCTGTCTGGCACTTGAATACTTCTTGCCTTTTCTACCAGCACCTATCTTATGAGTTTGGCTTTTGTTGTGGCAGGCAGCTGAACCTGGATTCAATTACATCTAGACTATACAGGAAAGAAGTCCATTTCCTAACCTTAGAGCATCTGCCAAATGAGAGAGGAACTACAAAAACTCTCTCATGAGATTGTTTTAGAGGCTCCAGAGAATATCATTGGTGGCCTTCCCCTGCCCATTTGATCACACAGCAATCAGACAAGAAAAGAAAAGGTATCCAAAATGTCAAGTAAGAAGTAAAATTGTCACTATCTACAGATGACACAAAAGTAGTTCAACAGAGGAAGAGTACTTTTTCAACAAATGAATGGTGCTACAGCAATTTACATTTATAAGGGAAACAAAAGCTCAATGTAAACTTCATGATTCTTATAGAAATAAAATAACTCAACAGGGCCATGATTTAATGTAAAATATACAATTTTAGAAAAATTATAAGAAAAATATCTTTCGGATCTACATCTAGGAAAATGGTGATTATACTTGACACCATAAACATAATTCATAGAAGAAAAATGTAAATTGAATTTAATGAAATTTTAAACAACTTACTGAGCAAACACTCACATGATAATGATAATATAAAGCTACAGAGTGAGAGAAAATATTTGTAAACCACATATCTAAAAAAAATACTAGAAAATTTAATATAAAAAGTACTCTCAAAAAGAGATATGTAAATGTCCAATAAGCACATAGAAAGGTATTCAACATTATTAGCTTATCATTGAAATAAAAATTAAAACCACAATGAGATATTATGTATTACATACCTATAAGAATGACTAAAATAAAATAAAAATAGTGAAAATACCAAATGCTGGTGAGAATATGGAGAAACTTGATCACTCATTCATTGATGGTAGGAATGTAAAATTGTACAGTAACTCTGAAAACTAGTTTGCCAGTTTCGTATTAACTTTAATATTCAACTACTATATTGACTAAGCAATTACACTCCTGGATATTTATCCCAAAGAAAATAAAAACTTATGCCCACAAAAAAAATCCTATACATAAATAGTATTTAGAGCAGCTTATTCATAATAAACCCAAATTATAAACAACCCATATGCTCCTTAGTAGATGAATGGTTAAATAAATAGCAACTCATTCACGTCATAGTGTACAACTCAGCAATATAATGTTAGAAATTTGAAAATGCAACAACATGGATGAATCTCTAGGGAATTATGCTGAGAAAATAAAACTTTCCCAAAAGTTTACATACTAAGTGATTCAATTTCTATAATATTTTAAGTGACAACATTATAGAAATAGAAAGTAACATTGTTGTTACTAAGTGTCAGATCTAAGGTTCAGACAAGGTAAGTGAGTGTGGCGTGGCTGTAGAGGGTAATGAACAACTGTCTTTAATTGCAAATGACTATATATATATATATATGAAAAAAAAAATATATATATATATCCCTAATGACTCCACAAAAAATCTGCTAGAAACAATAAATGAATATAGTAAAGTAGCAGGGTACAAGATCAATACACAAAAAATTGTGGGGTTCCTGTATGCTAATAGCAAATTATTAGAAAGAAAAAAAGTCCCACTTATAATTGTATCAAAAATAATAAAATGCTTAGGAATAAATTTAACCAGGCATTGAAAGACTTGTAAATTGAAACTATATTGCACTGATAAAAGAAATTGCAGAAAACACAAATAAATGAAAAGGTATTCTGTGCTCCTACATGGGAAGAATTAATATGATTAAAATTTCCATACTGTCCAAATAACCTACAGATTCAATGCAATCCCTATTAAAATTTCAATGGCACATTTCACAAAATTAGGAAAAAAAAAACATTCTAAAATTTGTGGGGAAACAAAAAATCCCATTTGGCCACAGCCCTTTTGAACAAAGCTAAATGTATTATTCTCCCTGATTTCAAACTATACTGCAAAGCTATTGTAATTAAAGCAATATGATATTGGCATAAAAACAGACACATAGATTAATAAAACAGAATTTAGAGCCTAGGAATTAAACCCAAACATATATAGACAACTAATTTATTACACAGAAACCAAGAACATACAACTGAGAAAAGACAGTCTCTTCAATAACTGGTGTTGAAAAAAACTGGACAGCTACGTGTAACAAAATGAAATTAGATCACTATCTCATACCCGATTAAAGTAAGTCAAAATAGATTAAAGACTTGAATGTAACAGCTGAAAACATAAAATTCTTAGATGAAAACATGATGGTAAGGTCCTTGACATTGGTGATATTTCTCCAAAGACAAGGAGAATAAAAGAAAAAAAAAATAAACAACTGGTATTATATCAAACTAAAGCTCTCTGTACAGCAAAGGAAACAATCTTCAAAATAAAAGGCAACTACTGAACAGGAGAAAATATTTGCAAATTATACATCTGACTCATACAACTCAACAACAACAAAGAAAATAAACAACTACATTGAACAATGGACAGAGAATCTGAGTAGACATTTTTTCAAAGGAAACACGAAAAGGTGTTCAACATCACTGACTATTAAGGAAATGTAAATCAAAACCACAATGAGATATCACTTCAAACTTGTTAAAATGGCTATTGTCAAAATGACAAGAAATAATAAATGTTGGAGAGGATGTAGAGAAAAGGAAATCCTTGTGAACTGTTAGTGAGAATGTAAATTATGCAGCCCCTATGGAAAATAGTATGGCGATTCCTCAAAAAATTAAAAATAGAATATGATGCAGCAATTCCACTTCTGAGTTTTTATCTGAAGGAAAAACAACAACAACAATAATACCTTGAAAAGGCATATACATCCCTATATTCATTGCAGCATTAGTTACAACAGCCAAGATATTAAAAAAATCTCCGTGTCTATCGGTGGATGAATGAAGAAGTAAAATGTGAAACACACACACACACAATATATATACTATTTAGCCATAAAAAAAAAAAAAATGACATCTTACCATTTGCAGCAACATGGATGGACCTCAAGGGCACTATGCAAAATGAAAGGTCAGACAGAGAAAGACAAATACCGTATGATCTCACTTATATGTGGAATAAAAAAATAAATAAATAAGCTCACAGATACACAGAACAGTTTGGTGGTTGCCAGAGGAGGGAAATGAGGGAATGGACAAAATATGTGAAGGGAGTGAAAAAGTACAAATTTCCAGTTACAAAATGAATAAGTCATGTACAGCATGAAAACTATAGTTAATGATACTGTATTGCTTATTTAAAAGTTGCTAAGACAGTAAATCTTAAAAATTTTCATCATAAGAAAAGAAAATTCTCTTATTGTTGGTAATGGAATTTAACTAATTACACTTATTGTTGTGATCACTTCATAACAAATACAAAATGAAATCTTATTTTACCTCTGAAACTAATATAATGTTTTATGTTAATTAAACTCAATTGAATAAAAATAAAACTTTTTTTTTTAAATGGCAATTAAGAGGACTTTGTGGTAGAACTGTTTTGTATCTTGCCTGTATCAATGACAATATCCAATTGTGATATTTCCTTATAGTTTTGCAAAGTGTTCATTGTGGGAAATCTGGGGAATAGATATGTGGGGTATATGCATTATTTTTTATATCTGCCAATGAATCTGTGATGATCTCAAATGAAATTTAATTAAAAAGTACCTGTAAATAGGTCACAATAAGCTTCAATTTGAATGATGATTCTTTTATTATTTCACACATTCCATCTGAAGACCCATGTGTTGAACCAGCTAAAGAAATGTTAAAACTTCACAAACTGTTTTAAGATGTCTTAGCCTATTTATTTATAAACAGAGGAATAGCCACATTTTGAAAGAGAATGATGAAAACTACTACTTTGTGGGTTACTTCTGTAACACAGAAAGCCAAAATTTGCTTACTCTTTGCTCTAAAGCAGGACTACTAAACACACTGTAGATATAGTGGATCATTAGAATTGCATGCATCCTGCTAATTTAACCTGACAGCTTTTCTTGTTCTGATCCTATGCTCACAAAGTAATATTTATTTCTAATTTGCTTCCTGCATATGATCTACCTACATGAAAAAGTGCTCTTTGTGTATTCATAAGAATGCATAGCAGTCATGCTTTTCATATAATATTAATATATTGGCACTGTGATTTAATTCATAAATCTCACTGAACTTGGTTGATTCCCCTCTAAGAAGTCCATTGAGTTTGGTTGATCACCTCTTTATATATAGATGAAATTTTTTTTATCAGTGGCATGGCAAACTCAGAATTTTGTGTTAAATGTTTGCATTATCAACTGTGGTGAAATAGTTTAGTGGGCAAAATGCAGTCACCAGTCTACATCACTGACCACTATCTGTTCAAATTATACTGGGATTTGAATAGATTCTACTAGGATTATATAAGAATTTATATAAATTGTTCTAAGTTATAAACTCTTTGGGGAGAGATGTCATATTTTTACATTACTGTCTCCCCACCTAATTAGCACAGTTTTTGGTACATACTAGGCACTCAATACATATTGTTGAATATATGAATGAATTAATATGAATATTAAATATTTGCCATTTTCCATATTCATTTTTATGTAAAATTACCCACTCTATTTAAGAGCTTAAATTATCAAATTTGAATTCCTGGCAATTTATCATAGACACACATAGCTCTATTTGCAAAAAAAAATCTCCACTAAGAGTTATAACCCCAAAGGAAGCTCCTTGTCATCGTTTCAGCATATCCATTTACTATCAGCTTTCTGTCACAGATGTGTTTGGTTCAATGTAAGAATGGTGAGAAAATCTATCATTAGATAACATTACACCATAGACTGGAAAATCTCATGATACTGTTTTGTTTCTACTGTCAACAATCCCTTGTACTCCCATTGTTCTTTTGCAACCAGCTTTGTTATTTCAGGGACCAGGCAATCAAAGGCTAGTTCCCCAACATATATCCTATGGTAGTAAATCTTTGTCTAAAATGTCATTCATAGGTTTGAAATTATTTTTTCCCCTTGGCTCTTTAAATATGTTGTCCAAGTCTTAATGTTTACAATGACCTTTCACCTTGGAAATGTAGTCAGGATGACATCAGAAACTGCTGATTATTTCATTTTTAAAAAATTGCCTTATATCCTTTACTAACCCCAGATTTATGGGAGGTCATATGTGTAGTGTCAGGAAGTATATAAGTTTTATGTGAACTCTGTAAGACTAAACGTTTAGTTTTGACACTTACAGAATTTGAGTCTGCCAAAAATTAGTTTGAAAAAACTGGAAAACAGAAAATTCCTTGGCCAAACACATGGAACTTTACTCTAATGCTGTCCTTCAAGTTCATACTTGTTGATTATGTTATAATACCATTTTCTAATAGTTTATATAAATTTTCATGCTGTTAGATTTTAACAGTCACATATTTGTACATATTATTTAGAAGTCATTAATATTCAGCATACTCCAACTTTTCAAGGAAATAAAAATTTGATAAGATAAAAATGAGATTCTCCCTGAATTTTTCCTTTTGCATGCTAATTTTTGTAGAACTCAATGTAAATAGGAATCTCAGTGCTAAAAAAAGTTTCTTTTTAAATACATAGTACTTGCCCTTACCCCATCCCATATTAAAACATCGCTTGTTTAGTATTTGGGGGTAACAATAAATTGGAAACACTTTCTATTTTATTTCTTTTTTTAATATGTTTTCTTTATTAAATTTTTAGAAAGAGAGGAAGGAGGAGAGAGATAGAAACATGGATGTGAGAGAGAAACATCCATCGGCTGCCTCCTACACGCCCCTTACTGGGGATTGAGCCGGCAACCCTGGCATGTGCCCTGACTAGGAATTTAACTGGGACCTCTCAGTTTGTGGGAGAACATTCAATCCATGAGCCACATGGGCTGGGCTCTATTTCATTTCTAAACATTGCCTTCAGAACCTGGAGGAAGAGGGAAAGTGAATACTAGAGATATGAAGATTGAAGTAGTATATTTGTCCCAGATTCTCACATTTTTTGGTGTATACTGCTGTCTTCTCTCTTTGGTTTTTAGTACTTACTGTCTTTGGTTTTCACAGAAAGTAGTACATGAGGGAAAGAGGTTGTCATAGGAAGTGTCAGAGTCAATATTAGATATCTAGCAAGCACACAGACATTTTGTTCTAGAGTCAACAGAAATCACAGTTGCATGCTTTTTTCCTTATGTCTATCCTAACTTACAAGTAAACATTTTGCTTTCTAGTCTACCATTAGAAGAAAGAGATAATTCATCTGTTCAGCTACTTCTATCTATTTATTTATTTATTTATGTATGTATGTATGTATGTATGTATGTATTTATTTATTTCTATCAAATAATTTTTTTCTTTATTGAGTTTAGAGAGAGAAGAAGGAGAGGGGGAGAGAGATGGAAACATCAAATAGAACATCTACTGGCTACCTCCTGCATGCCCCCTGCTGGGGATTTGGCCCACAACCTGGGCATGTGCCCTGACCAGGAATCAAACTGGCAACCTCTTGGTGCATGGGTTGATGCTCAACCACTGAGTCACCCCGGCTGGGCTGTTCAGTCAGCTACTTTTAAAATAATTAAAGACTATGAATTATGTTACCTTTCATCCTTGTTGGGGTCAATTGATTTAAATTCTTATCATCTATCTTCTTGTAGATCGTTTCTTAATTTCAGACTTGCATTTGCTGTTTTCTTGATATACTTAAAGTCTAAGTATTCTAACGGCATATATATATTCTGAATATTTTAATGTCTAACTGTCTTGTTAAGGGAAATTATGTTTCTCTTTTAAAAACTCATTTAGACAGGAAACCTGTTTAAATTTTTCTAAAGATTTAAATGAAAACATAAATGTTACTTTTAAGTAAAGACATTGGTCATTTCTATGCTTTTTTATATAATCTCTTAATATTTATAACTATTGTAAACTTTAAATTCTATTTTTCTTTCAATAAAAGTTGTCTGATATTTGGTTAAATGCATCCACTTCGTTGAATAACTAACACCAAATTCAGAGAATATTTAATGCATTTAGCCAGATGGAATTGCCCTATTTTTAAAACAATATGAAATCCCCCTCAATATTTCCAATTTTATACATTTTACAGTTAAAGTTTGTCAACTTTTAACTGGTGTATTTCTGAGATGAGAAATAAAATAATTTCATATCAGTTCTGAACTAGGTTAAAATATTCCATCAGAATTTCCAATGCTAGCATGCAAGAGGAACGAATGTCAAAGGTCCTCACTGTGTACCATTGCTACTTAGGATTCGATAAAATATTTTATTTCCAATGTGCTTATGTAAACACTTGCTTGGGCAGGCAAATGAAAAGCAAAGCAGCAACACCAACTATTTGTTAAGACTTTGGTGATCTATAGATTTTTAATGACAAGGCACTGGTAAGAAAGTGATTACACAGCACGTCATATTGGTAAATTAGTAGCGCATCTATACTTACAGTTTCAAAGTATATTTTGGGGATATACTGCTAATCTAACTTATTGTGGGTCACTTTTCTCCGTGTCAGGCAGACACATATGTCAATATCTCACTTTTCAGGGAGCATATAGTAAGAAAAACCCTTCTTATGAGCTCACCTTTCAGAGGGCTACATGACAAAGTATTAAGATGATATACAATCACACTCTTCATTTATATCCTGGTTTCCACAGGGTTAGTTCCATGGTAGTTTCAGTCCATGGGGAAAGAGTGACTCTGAAACTGTTTGAAACTGCAGGGAGAGGGATACAAAAGAGTCTTCTTTGGGCTGCCAAGAATCACAGGCTTCAACTGCTCTTTACCCAGGCCATTTATTAGGACTAAGTTTACAATGTAATCTTTCCTCCCCAAACCCCCAGACAAAGACTGTGCTTGTACCCTGCTTGACCTATACGCAATGGACTTCTGAACTCGATGTTCACAAATGTAATACAAATTCTCTGTGTGTATCCTTCAGGACCATATACTGCTTTGCCCCTGGGAACCTTAAGGGCAAGAGAAACCAATGTGAAATGCAGATGCACATGCTGCTTCATGTGTCTTGAGTAATACATTCTGTTCTTTTCATCCCCGAAGTTGTATGGGTTTTTTCAGCATTCAGGAAACAGTTATAGCTTAACAACAGCTTGTAACTAAGGTAAAGTCAAACCACAGGCCTGACACAGAGGATATCAGAATCACTTGGGGTTTTATAAAACTACATATTACTTTTGAGTACCCCATTTCTATCAAAAACACCATAATAACCATGAGAATCACTGCCAGAGTTGGTGGTTATTTACTATTTCTGACTGGTGGGGGTTGAATCTCTCAGATGTGCTGATCTTCAAAAAGGGTTAAGATTCAATGAGTTGGCCTTCGTCCTCATACCATTTCTTTCATTGGTAAACTCCCCTCCTCCTTCTCTTTACTTTAATTATGAAACCCATTGTTTTCATATATGGACATATTAGACTTGAATGGCCTTTGGTATTTTTCTTTATCGTCATCCGAGGATATTTTTCCATTTTTTGTTCAGATAGAGTGGGATGGAGAGAGAGAGAGAGAGAGAGAGAGAGAAACATCGACGTGAAAGGGACACATCGAGTGGCTGCCACCCGCACGACCCAACCAGGGCAGGGAACAAACTGCCCTAGCGGGAACCGAACCTGGGTCTCTCTGGCTGACACTCTAACCGCTGAGCCAAACCGGCCAAGGTGGCATTTGATATTTTGAAATGGAAATAAAAATGATTTCATCAAAAAGCCACAATGAAAAATAACAAATAGATTATGAGATATATAGACTATCAAAAGAAGTTCAAAAGAGGAAGAAAAAATCTTCTGATAACAATTAAAAAAAGATTCATGAGAGAAGTGAAAACTAGATCCCGAAAGATGGATAAAATTGTGATCAATCCAGAACAAAGTAACTAAATATTTTGGGTGAAGAAAGTTGCTTGAAAAGTTGTGGTAATAAAAGTATGTGAAGCATGTTCAGGATGGCAAGTAGATTCATTTCAGTACAGCATTCCTTCATGGGAAAATTGAGGGAAAGGTTGGGAAATATTGGTTGATTCAAAATCTAGAAGGGCAAATAGTAGCTTGCATGCTTAATCCTATCACTAGCTAAAGGCTGTTCGGAGAGACTCTGTTTTGTCCTGAAAGGTAAGGAAAGATGCAACTAAGTAGTAGAAGTTTGTGGTGGGCTGTGGATTGTCAGAGTTGGGGCCTTTTGGGCATATATTTGCAAACACTAAGATAGATTATGGAACAATAGCTACCCTTTTTCCTTCTTTGAGAACTGTTAAGTGTCTTACTATTTTCATAATAACTCCAAATTGGATATTAAGATACTCATTTTATTTTTTATTTATTTTTTAATGTTTAAACTAAATTAAGTTTTTTTTAATTTATTTTATTTTTTATTTTATTTTATTGATTAATTTTTGTTACAGATGATTCTCCTTTTTTCCCCCACTGATTCCCCCCTCCCCCTTCCCTCCCGGCCCCTTCCCCATATTGCTGTCCATGTCCACTGTTCATGCATACATGCGTATAAGTTCTGTGGTTCATCCCTCTCCCACCTCCCCACTCCTTAGGGGATTGTCCTCAAACTGTTATGTTCATTATATTCCACAAATCAGTGAGATCATATGAAATTTGTCTTTCTCTGTTTGGCTTGTTTCACTTAGGATGATACTTTCCAGGTCCCTCCATGTAGTCTCAAAGGATAAGAGATCTTTCTTTCTTACCGCTGCATAGTACTCCATTGTGTATATGTACCACAGCTTTTTGATCCATTCGTCTACTGATGGGCACTTGGGCTGTTTCCAGATCTTAGCGATTGTAAATAGTGCTGCTACAAAGATGGGGGTACATATATTCTTTCTGATTGGTGTTTTATGCTTCGTAGGGTATATTCCTAGAAGTGGGATCACTGGGTCAAATGGGAGATCAATTTTTAATTTTTTGAGGTGACACCATATTGTTTTCCATAGTGGCTGCACCAGTCTGCATTCCCACCAACAGTGTACTAGAGTCCCCTTTTCTCCACACCCTCACCAACACTTGTTGTTTGATGATTTGTTGATGGCGGCCATTCTGACAGGTGTGAGGTGATACCTCATTGTTGTTTTAATGTGCATCTCTCTGATGATTAGTGATGTTGAACATTTCTTCATATGTCTCTTAGCCATTTGTATGTCCTGTTTGGAGAGGTATCTATTTAGTTCCTCTGCCCATTTTTTAATTGGGTTCTTTGTCTTCCTTTTGTGGAGTTGTATGAGCACTCTATATGTATTGGAAATTAACCCCTTATCTGATATATCATTGGCAATTATGCTCTCCCATACAGTGGGTAGCCTTTCCGTTTTGATGATTGTATCTTTCGCTGTGCAGAAGCTTTTGAGTTTGATGTAGTCCCATGTGTTCATTGTCGCCTTTGTTTCTATTGCCTTAGGTGATGTGTCAGTAAAAATTCTGCTGCGTATGATGTCTGAGATTTTGTTGCCCACAGTCTCCTCTAGGATTTTTTATGGATTCATGAGTTACATTTAAGTCTTTTATCCATTTTGAGTTTATTTTGGTGTAGGGTGTAAGTTGATGGTTTAGTTTCATTTTTCGGCAAGTAGCTGTCCAATTTTCCCAGCACCATTTATTAAAGAGGCTGTCCTTACTCCACTGTATGCTCTTGCCACCTTTGTCAAATATTAATTGAGCATATTGCCTTGGGTCCATTTCTGGGTTCTCTATTCTGTTCCACTGGTCTATATACCTGTTCTTGTGTCAGTACCGGGCTGTTTTGATTACAGTGGCTTTGTAGTATAACCTGAAATCTGGTATTGTGATCCCTCCAACTTTGTTCTTCCTTTTCAAGATTGCTGTGGCTATTCGAGGCCTTTTTTGGTTCCATATGAACTTTTGAAGTAATTGTTCTAATTCTGTGAAGTATGCCGTTGGTATTTTGATGGGGATTGCGTTGAATCTATAGATTGCTTTGGGTAATATGGACATTTTAATGATGTGAATTCTCCCAATCCATGAACAGGGTATGTGCTTCCACTTTTTTACATCTTGCTCTATTTCTTTTTTCAAAGACCTGTAGTTTTCTGTGAATAGGTCCTTTATTTCTTTGGTTAAGTTCATTCCTAGGTATCTTAATTTTTTTGCCGCAATGGTAAATGGGATTGTTTGCTTAGTTTCTCTTTCTGTGAGTTCATCCTTGGTGTATAAGAATGCCATCAATTTCTTGACGTTAATTTTGTATCCTGCTACTTTGCCAAATGCATTTATTAAGTCTAGTAATCTTTTCGTGGAGTCTTTGGGGGTTTTCTATGTACAGTATCATGTCATCTGCAAATAATGACAATTTCACTTCCTCCTTTCCAATTTGGATCCCTTTTATTTTTCCTTCCTGTCTGATTGCTGTGGCTAAGACTTCCAGTACTATGTTAAATAGGAGTGGCGAAAGTGGGCATCCTTGCCTTGTTCCTGTTCTTAAGGGAAATGCTTTTAGTTTTTGCCCATTGAGTGTGATGTTGGCTGTAGGTATTTCAAATACGGCCTTTATTATGTCTAGGTATGATCCCTCAATTCCCACATTGCTGAGCGTTTTTATCAGAAATGGATGCTGGATTTTGTCGAAGGCTTTTTCAGCATCTATTGATATGATCATGTGGTTTTTATTCTTCAATTTATTTATGTGGTGTATCACATTTATGGATTTGTGAATATTGTACCAGCCTTGCATCCCTGGGATGAATCCCACCTGGTCATGGTGGATAATTTTTCTGGTGTATTGCTGGATTCGATTTGCTAGTATTTTGTTCAGGATTTTGTCATCTATGTTCATCAGGGATATTGACCTGTAGTTTTCTTTCTTTGTTGTGTCTTTTTCTGGTTTTGGAATTAGAATTATGCTGGCTTCATAAAACGAGTTTGGAAGTCTTCCTTCTTCTTGAATTTTTTGAAATAGTTTGAGGAGAATGGGTATTAGTTCTTCTTTGAATGTTCGGTAAAACTCCCCCGTGAAGCCATCCGGGCCTGGGCTTTTGTTTGCTGGAAGAGTCTTGATTACATCTTCAATTTCTTCTGTTGTTATTGGTCTGTTCAAGTTTTCAATCTCTATCCAATCCAGTTTTGGGAGACTATGTGTTTCTAGAAATTTGTCCATTTCGCTTAGATTTTCGAATTTGTTGCCGTATAATTTTTCATAGTAGTTGTTAACGATCTTTTGTATTTCTGTGGGGTCAGTTGTTATCTCTCCTGTTTCATTTCTGATTTTATGTATTTGGGTTCTCTCTCTTTGTTTCTTGGTGAGTCTAGCTAAGGGTCCATCAATCTTGTTTATCTTTTCGAAAAACCAACTCTTTGTTTTATTGATCCTCTGGATTGTTTTTTTGGTCTCTATATCGTTTATTTCTGCTCTGATCCTTACTATTTCCTTTCTTCTACTTGCTCTGGGGTTTTCTTTTTGTTTACTCTCTAGTTCTTTAAGTTGTGAGGTTAGGTAGTCTATTAGAGATTTTTCTTCTTTTTTGAGGTAGGCCTGTAGTGCTATGAACTTCCCTCTCAGAACTGCTTTTGCTGCATCCCATAGATTTTGTATTGTTGTGTCCTCATTTTCATTGGTTTCCAGGAAGTTTTTGATTTCTTCCTTGATCTCCTCGGTGACCCATTCATTGTTTAATAACATTCTATTTAGCTTCCATGTGTTAAAATGTCTTTGTATGTTCTTCTTGCAATTGATTTCTAGTTTCATACCATTGTGGTCTGAGAAGATGCTTGTTATAATTTCAATCTTCTTGAACTTGTAGAGACTTAGTTTGTGCCCTAACATGTGGTCTATCTTTGAGAATGTTCCATGTGCACTTGAGAAGAATGTGAATTCTGTAGTTTTGGGGTGTAGTTCTCTGTAGATATCTATTAAATCCATTTGGTCTAGTGCTTCATTTAGAGTCTCTGTTTCCTTGCTAATTTTTTGTCTAGAGGATCTATCCAGTGATGTGAGCGGGGTGTTGAAGTCCCCTGCTATGATTGTATTGCTATCGATTTCTCCTTGGAAGTCCTCCAATAGTTTTTTAATATATTTTGCTGCTCCTATATTGGGTGCATATATGTTTATCAAGGTTATATCTTCCTGTTGGATAGATACTTTCAATATTATGTAGTGGCCTTCTTTGTCTCTAGTTATGGCCTTCAATCTGAAGTCTATTTTATCAGATATAAGTATTGCTACCCCAGCTTTTTTTTCTTTTCCATTTGCTTGAAAGATTTTTTTCCATCTCTTTACTTTCAATCTATGTGAGTCTTTTGTTGTGAGGTGGGTCTGTTGTAAACAGCATATAGATGAGTCTTGCTTTCTTATCCAATCAGCTACTCTGTGACTTTTTATGGGAGCATTCAGTCCACTTACATTTAAGGTGGTTATTGATATGTACTTATTTATTGCCATTTTTGTTTAGTGTGGTTCTATTTTCCTTCCCATTTCTCTGGTAATTACAGCAGTCCTTTTAACATTTCTTGCAGTGCTGGTTTGGTGCTAATGTATTCCCTTAGCCTTATTTTGTCTGGGAAGCTCTTTATTTGACCTTCTATTTTGAATGATAGCCTTGCTGGGTAGAGTAGTCTTGGATTCAGATCCTTGTTTTTCATGACCTTGATTACTTCATGCCATTCCCTTCGAGCCTGTAATGTTTCTTGTGAAAAGTCAGCTGAGAGCCTTATGGGGGTTCCTTTGTAGGTAACCTGTTGCTTATCTCTTGCTGCTTTTAAGATTCTCTCTTTGTCTTTAATTTTTGGCAGTTTGATTACTAAGTGTCTTGGTGTGGGCCTGTTTGGGTTCTTCTTACTTGGGGCTCTCTGAGCTTCTTGAACTTGAATGCCTTCTTCCTTCACCAAATTAGGGAAGTTTTCTGTCACTATTTCTTTGAATATATTCTCTAGCCCTCGCTTACTTTCTTCTTCTTCAGGGACTCCTATGATACGAATATTATTACGTTTCCAGTTGTCCCACAATTCTCTTAAGCTCTCTTCCTGTTTTTTAATATTTTTTTCCTTTTGGTTTTCTGATTGGTTGATTTCTTCTAGCCTGTCTTCTAATTCACTGATCCGGTCCTCAGCTTCCCCTTCTCTGCTTTTTAGACCTTCCAGTGTGTTTTTCATTTCTGATATGTCAGTCTTCATTTCTTCCTGTTGGTTTTTCATTTCCAGATGGTTTATTTTCAACATTTCTATGTCTTTACTCATGTTGCTCATGTCCTTACACATGCTGTTGAGCTTCCGCAACATCATGGCTCTAAATTCTAGTTCTGTTAACTTGCTTAATTGCACCTCATTTATTTCATCTTCTGTAGAGGTCTCTTGATCTTTCATTTGGCTTTTATTTCTGTTTCTCACCATTTTGGTTATCACAGTGGGCTTTGGAGTCTGCCAAGTTTTCCCAGTGGGTGTTGGTGTTCTGCTGTTTGTGGCTCCCTCTCCTGGGTTTGGATGCACCAGGGAGGACCCACTTTAATCCCGCCAAGTCCCCTGTTCTCCGGGAGTCTGTGTGGGTCCAGCCGAGAGCTTAGCAGTCTACAGCGTTACCAGGGCCCGTGCAGGGTGGCAAGGGAGGCGGTGGGAATAATTTCCCGATGAGTTTCCTGGTCCCGCCTAGTTCCCTGGTCCCACCGAGTTCCCTGGTCCAGCTGAGTACCCTGGGGCCCTCGAGTCTGTGCGGCTCCAGTGGAGAGTTTAGCCGGCTACAGAGTTCCCAGGGCCAATGCAGTGTGGCAAGGGAGGCGGTAGGATTAACTTCCCGCCGAGTTCCCCGGTCCCGCCGAGTTCGCTGGGGGCCGCGGGTCTGTGCGGCTTCAGCGGAGAGTTGAGCCGGCTACAGAGTTTCCAGGGCCATGCACGGTGGGAAGGGAGATGGTAGGATTAACTTCCCGCCAAGTTCCCTGGACCCTGCCCAGGCCGCTGTGGACCCTGGGCTCTCGGTCCCCTCTCCCGTCCTCACAAGCCTACCAGGACTGAGTGGGTGTTTCTGGTTAAGTGGTCCTCCAAGATGTCTTTCGGCTGCCCTTTCCTGACGGTTTGCCTTTATTTTCGTTGTAAATCCAGTTTGGTCTTGGGAGACGGTCTGGGTCGCTCCATTCACTTCGCCGCCATTTTTTTTTTTTTTTTTTGATACTCATTTTATAATGGAGAAAAGTGAGATTCTAGCCTCAAATAATACAGCTTTTAAGTAGAGTAGCTGGGATTTGAATACAGATTTGTCTAATTCTTGCATGCCCGAACATTATTCCTAGGGTCATAAATAGCCACTGAAAGATTTTTAGTGAGACATTAATGCATATAATGTTATTTAGGTAATAGTAAGCTGAAGATAGTATGCTGGGCCAGTTGGAAAGGCCAAAAGGCTGGGTCTGAAGATATAGTTAGGAGATTATTTTAGTATATCAAGTGTGACATAATAACAATGTTTTATCTATTGTAGTAGCAAAAGGAGAAACTGAATGTACACTGTAATTGAACTGGATGAAATATGTGTACACAAAAATAAAAACTGTTAGAGAACATGGAAAACATTTTAGATGTGGACATGAGATGCTTTTGAAGGAGGTTTTCCTGTCTTCCTTTTAAAAAATTACTTAAATTTGATATGTTTTAAATATATTGTTTAGTTGAGTGATGCATAGCTTGGTGTGAGGAACATTATCTTAAAAGACAGTGAAATTTGCATAGGATGGAGCATGTTTGGAATTTGTGGATTATGCATTACCATTCAGAATTCCTTGATGATCAGCCTGTCATAAACTATACATTGCTGTTGAGTTTCAAAATCTTAATTCTGGACATATACAAAGCAATATATTTAACTAATGACAGAAATCCTAATTCAGTGCTAAATCACAATATTTAAGTAACCTGAGTGAATTCATTTTGAAAGAAAATTATATGCTTCAGTTTTATGAATCCTTTAAAATACTTTAATAAGAATGCACATACTTACAATTACCACATGATCTCACTTATTTGTGGAATATAATGAACAAAATAAGCTGACGATCAAAATAGATGCAGAGACATGGAAGTAGGGAGCAGATTGACAAACCTCAGAGGGAAGGGGGTAGGGAGGGTGGGAAGAGATAAACCAAAGAACTTATATGCATATATGCACAACCAATGAACCCAGACAATAGTGTGGGGATGGCAAGGTGGGGGTGGGGTGGGGAGGAGGGGCTCAATGGGGGAAAAGAGGGAACATCTGTAATACTTTCAACAACAAGTAAAAAAAAAAAAAAAAAAGCCCTGGCCGGTTTGGCTCAGCGGTTAGAGCGTCCGCCTGCGGTCCGGAGAGGCCCGGGTTCGGTTCCCGCTAAGGGCACGTACCTCGGTTGCAGGGTTGCAGTTTGTCCCCGGCCCTGGTTGGTCGTGCGGGTGGCAGCCACTCGATGTGTCCCTTCACGTCGATGTTTCTCTCTCTCTCTCCCTTCCTCTCTCTCCCTCCCACTCTACCTGAACAAAAAATGGAAAAATGTACTCGGGTGAGGATGAAAAAAAAAGAATGAACAGATTTGTGAGGTTGGGAAATTCCACAATTGATGATCAGATTTCCTCTATGTATGTGTAGATATTTATTTGTTTTAAATAAATTTGTATTCTTCATCCCAAATTTGTATGGTCCCTGATATTGAAATAGTAAGTACTCTTAGATAAAGCAAGTTAGTGTCACATTTCAGAAACTTATAACAATAACCGCTTTGGCAGTCCTATAAAATTATCAGACAATCATGTTATAACCAAAAATCTTGATGTGAAGATATACATTACATACAAAGGTTGTATCTTACAGAGGAAGCAAGTGAAGGGCCTGCTAAAGATTCTATAAAATAAAATATTTTGAGGGTCATAAAATATATTAACATAAACATATAATATTATATTATGGTTGATTATATTTTTGTCTTCCCAACATCATGGGCTTTGGGAGGGCAAAGACTATCTTCTAGAAGATGTGATAGTTATTAACTTAAAGTGAAGATATGTAGCATTGGGAATGTTATCTACTCTTAAAAAGCAGATATTTGAATTTTAATGACCATAAATAATATCTCTAGCTTAATATTGAAGGACAACCTGGCTCTCCAGAAAAAAATATATATTTTTTTATAATTAAAAGCATAGGCAAAACCAAAACCAGAATTTTAAAGCTTTGTGGTTTTTTGCTGTTACAGTTATGACTTTTTAAGATATGACTTTTTCTTCTGAGAATTTTCTTTTCTTTTTTAAAATAATTTTTTTTATTTTTCAATTATAATTGACATACAATATTATGTTAATTTCAGGTATACACCCCAGTGATTAGACATTATATATCATGATTTGTTAAGTTTCTTATCTTCGGTGACGGTGAGCTCTACTTCATTTTGGCCATCCACCAACAGGCCCTACTTTCTACTCTCATTATTGAGACATACTCTTCTTTAAGATTCAAAGTTCTGACATTCCTTCTTTGCACTCCAAACTCATATTTAAATGTCCTCACTCCCACTGAGATTGAATTGCCTCACATTTTGATGAAATATTTAGCTCCCTCACAATTTTCTCAATTGAATTTCTATCATCTGACTTCACATGGGCATGGCCAATTATTTCAGTCATTCTCTGTTCGCATCCTCCTGATCTTTTATTATTGTCCATGAAATGCCTTTTCTCAACCCTGGGTGAACTCCCATTTTCCTTTCCCGGCTCCCCTTCTAAACAGTGAAACATTGCTACAAAAATTCATGGAACTATGCTAATTGGATTCTCTGCAATTTCATGTTATCTAACCTTAGCTGAACCATCCCTGTTGCTTGGCAATCTTTTATTTATCAGTGTTGACCTTCTTTTACATTTCACAAAGCAGATGTTCAAATATTTTCCACTCTTAGAGCCACCAAACTCATCACTGGTTTTTACTTTTAGCAGATGCCTCTTTTTACTGATAAGATCAAGCCACTCTGCAAAATTTCATGGTAAACACACAATACAATATACACAATACAATGTACTGTAGAAATGTATACCTGAAAACTATGTAATTTTATTAACCGGTCACCCCAATAAGTTCAATTAAAAATTAAATAGAAAAAAATTCCATTTTTACCCAATATTGCTGTAATGAGGCAAAAGTATCATTATTTCTGCTAAAACTTTCTTGCACCCTTTATCCTATTTTCCACCTTCTATTCCCTCTGGGACCTTTATCCGACAAGATTTCTCTGTCCTTTACATCTTAAATATTTGTTCACTTCTTGCTTTCAATCTGTGAACATGCTCCACCTCACTTACCCCAAGAATATCTTGCCTGGATATATTCAATTTTCTTATAGGGGGAGTTAATGGTGCCTATTGTCATGGCCAACTCACACCTTAATTCCTGTTTGTTTTACCACTATTACACAAATAAAGTCAGGAGGAATCACTTTATTATTAAATACCGTGGCATTGCCCTGGCCGGTTTGGCTCAGCGGTTAGAGCGTCGGCCTGCGGTCCGGAGAGACCCGGGTTCGGTTCCCGTTAAGGGCGTGTACTTCGGTTGCAGTTTGTCCCCGGCCCTGGTTGGTCGTGCGGTGGCAGCCATTCGATGTGTCCCTTCATGTCGATGTTTCTCTCTCTCTGTCTCTTCCTCTCTCTCCCTCCCACTCTATCTGTACAAAAAATGGAAAAATGTCCTCGGGTGAGGATAAAAATAAATAAATAAATAAATAAATAAATAAATAAATAAATAAATAAATAAAAATAAATAAATACCGTGGCATTTCCTCAATACCACCCACCACCCAGGAAGACAATTCTTTATATGATTTTACTGAAATTTTTCTTCTCTTTAGTATACACGATCATAGGATCTGTTTTATCCTTGTACTCCCTAAAAGTAAATATTTGCCAAGGTTTATGCATAGTCTTCCTAAGTTATCTCACTATACTCTGTCCCCTAGTCATCACACACACTCACACACACTTATGACATAAATTTTATATCCATTGATGACTTCTAATTTCCCATCTCTACTATGCACCCTAAATTGTAAATAGACATCACTTTGAAATGTCTGTCTGGCACTGATATGTCAATGCCAGACTGGTGGCTGGGAGTGTTTTCCAAGCATGGCAATGTACCTTTGGGATTATGCAAGATGATTTTAGGTGTTACACTGACACAGGTTTTAACGTTGTTAATTTATTTCCAAGATATTTTATTGATTTTCAGAGGGAGAGAAAGAGAGAAATGTCAAAGTGAGAGAGAAACTGCTGTCTTCTGCACACCCCCCACTGGGGACCTTGCCTGCAACCCAGGCAGGCATGACCAGGTATTAAACCGGCAACCCTTCAGTGCATGGAAGGACACCCAACCAACTGAGCCACACCAGCCAGGGCAAGTTATTTATTTATTTGAAGTGTGTTAGAAATAGTGAAACTAATCCATCAAACTGGTGATATCATAGATTTTGTGACTTCTATGACACAGCTAAATTCCCTCCACCCCTTCCAAAGCAAGGTGCTTTATAGTTGATTCTAAATATTAAGTATAAAATAGTGTATTTTGCCTGCAGATATGGCCAATATTGTGAAGATAGTACAGAGGATGAATCAAGTTTTTGAGAAACAAAGGTATAGTGAAATGTACAAGAGCTTTGAGCCACACAGATCCAGCATTAGACACAGAAGAGCTGTTAGACCTTGAACAAGTGTCTTAACATCTCAAAAGCTATGTTTTCTCAGCTGTAAAATTGAGATCATAAAATGTATCTTGAAGGACGGTTGTGGGAATCAGAAATAATATGTGCACTATTGAGTTGCCTAACACAGTTTTCTCTTCATAATAGATGGTAAACCAATTATATTTCTTTTTCAATAATTTTATATAAACATTTTGCAGAAAAAAGAGACATTTTCTGACTATGTAGTCATATGAGTATTGTTCTTTTAGTAGAAGAAACTTGTCTTAGTTTTAGTATGAACTCTCTATTTGAATATTATTAGATGTGAAGAGTAATAATCACTTAAAAAGAGGTATCTCTTCTTTCTAATTCAGCGTATCCTTTTCTCTTGATTCAATGAATGACATAGCACTATTGTATACCACAAAGATAATTCATTAATTAAAGATTAATACATAGCAATTGCAATTCTGACTTCCTTTCCTAAACTAAGGACACGGGAAAACTGTTTATTTGTTAAAAAATACCACATCTACAAAATATCTTCACTGACATATCAGTACCAGACAGACATTTCAAAGTGATGTCTATTTACAATTTAGGGTGTATAGTAGAGATGGGAAATTAGAAGTCATCAATGGATATAAAATTTATGTCATAAGTGTGTGTGAGTGTGTGTGATGACTAGGAGACAGAGTATAGTGAGATAACTTAGGAAGACTATGCATAAACCTTGGCAAATATTTACTTTTAGGGAGTACAAGGATAAAACAGATCCTATGATCGTGTATACTAAAGAGAAGATCGTGTATACTAAGGCACTGGCATTCTGTAACCACAGACATAGACCCATTGGAGAGTGTGGTGATTAATTTTATATATCATTTGTTTTTAACATTTGTTACTCACTGAATACTCAGCTAATAATTAGTTTAGCATAAATAAGAGAACCTGTTCCTTGAAAATGTACTATTGTACTGTTTGACATGAGAAAAATCCATAATTAATCTTATTATAATACTTGAAAGATGAGCGTCAGCTGTTCATTTCAAGTATGATGTACAATAGGATAGCTTCATTAATTTTCTTTATATGATTTTACTATTCTCTGCATTTACTATGACTACTCAGATGACAAAAAATACACAGGAGTTTGAGAATAATTCCATAAAAAACATAGTTTTTCCTATTTAGATTTTTTACTAGTATTATATTTTTTTAAACTAGGTTTTACAGTCACACAAATTATTCAGGTCAGGTCTTATGTACACATAGTTAGAGAAGCTCTTTGATAGTATATGGCAATGACTAGCCATGGAATTGTTCTACAACTCAGTGAGGTGTTCCTGGGAAGAAGGAAGAGGTAAGAATACAATGTGGGTCTTTGATTTTTGTTTTTCCAAGGAAAATAAAAGTTTCATTTCAAAACAGTAACTTCCTTATACTGGAGCACTGGCCAAAATTCAATACTGATACAAATGTGAATTTCTTAGGATGTCAAAATATGTGTCAGGTGATCTTTATGGATTTCTTTTAAAGGCAGAATTTTTAGCCCTGGCTGATTTGGCTCAGCAGTTAGAGCATCGGCCTGTGGTCCAGAGAGACTTGTGTTTGGTTCCCACTAAGGGCACAAACCTCAGTTGCAGTTTGTTCCAGGGCCTGGTTGGGTCGTGCGGGTGGCAGCCACTCGATGTGTCCCTTTCATGTCGATGTTTTTCTCTCTCTCTCTCTCCCTCCCACTCTATCTGAACAAAAAATGGAAAAATGTCCTTGAGTGAGGATAAAAAATAATAAATAAATAAATAAATAAATAAATAAATAAATAAATGCAGAATTTTTAAACAGTATAAAACAATTAGAAACACTGTCCATCAACAGTATGTGTAAAATAAGCCACAGTTCAAATTTAAGCTGGATAATCAAACCATATAATTATCTCAACTAATATTTGCTAACATCTAGAACATTGCACACTTTCTCAATAACTGAAAAGTTAAGGTCTAGCTACTCTTCCCATCTCCCACCTCCTGAAGGAAATACAACTTTTAAAAATTAGATTTAATTAATAAATCCAACTATTTACTCATCGTAGGAGATCTGGCATTATCTATAGCGAATTTAACAGAAATATAGAAAATTATGAATATTCATCAAGTATTTAAAAATTATCACTTGTATCCCAGCTGGTGTGGCTCAGTGGCTGAGCTTCGTCCCATGCACCAAGACATCGCAGGTTTGATTCCCTGTCAGGGCACATGCCTAGGTTGTGGGCCCGATCTCCAGTGGGGGGCATGCAGGAGGTGGCCAGTGGATGTTTTTATCCTTCTCTTCCTCTCCCTTTCTCTCTCTCTCAAATCAATAATAATAATAATAAAATAAAAATAATCATTTGTAGCAATTCATTAGAAGCCCTAGATGAGAAAGGCAACTCTTCATTTTATAATAACAGCTAATGTTTATGTTGCGTAATGTAATTCAGCAGAACAGTATTCTGACCTCATAAGAAAAATTTTCACCTATTCAGTGTTCCATTTCTAAGCTACTATTTTGACCAATGTTAAAAATTTTAAGCTCCATATGTCAACAAATTTCCAGAAGTATTAACTTAGCCACAAGTTGTTTTTATGCTGCTATGTATTAAACTGAAAGAAAAAGATGGAACATTCTGGGATTTACTCAAAAAGGGATTTAACTCAAGACTTTGATTCCTCCCTATTTGAAAACTACATTTTCCTCCTCAGAATGGATGGCACTGAGGTGAATTTCCTTTTGAAAGGAAAGCATTGTGGACTTTTAGCAGTGAGCATTATCCAGTTCCTACTCAAACCCCATCTATAAGAAAATGTGAGAGAAAGTCTAAGATAAAAGTTCTGTTTGCGGTAAGAAGATTCCAATCTCATTCCAACAATATTTCATTTCAAGAAACTGGCTTATGCCAGTTCTTCGTCGATGACTAGTCAATGATTGCTGAAAACAAACAGCAGCACCCTCAATATATGATTTTACAAAGACTGCCTTATATCCAAATATAGGCATACACAACACTTGTGCAGATAAATTTGTTTTAAGAATTTAAAACGATCATCTACAAATGTCCTGTCTTGGTTCTGAAATCTACATCATTGTTTTCAAAACTGGAAACCTAAACATCCTGCCTATACATTAAAAACATGTTATGTTAGAATATAAGTATGTTCTGTAAAATTTCGGAACTGACCTTCTGATCAAAGCAAACACAAACTTAGAGTGTTTTTGCTATTGCTTAATACTCTAGTTCGATTTAAAATGAGACCACTGAATATTAAATTCAGGTATTTACTAATCCACTTAGCCAAACAGCCCTACCAAACCAACAGCTGAACCAGGTTTCTCAGGAATTTGAAACATTTTCCATTAAAGCCTTTAGTTTTCCTGTAGACTTCGGCATGTGGGGCCCAAACAACAGTGTTTCTGAAGCAGCAGGTGATGCAGACTTGGGAATTCCTTTGTCAGCCTCACCTTGGCTAGCCCTTCCACACCAGTAAGCAAATTTCTTCCTTTTTTTTAAAGACTTTTTTTTTCCTTTATTTATTTTTAGAGAGAGAGAGGAAGGAGAGGGAGAGATAGATGGAAACATCAGGAGAGAGAACATCAATTGGCCGTCTCCTGCATGCCCTACGCTGGGGATCGGGCCCACAACCTGGGTATGTGCCCTGACGGGGATGGAACTGGACCTCTTGATGCAGGGGTCGACGCTCAACCACTGAGCCACGTGACTTCCCAGACCAAGTATCGATTGCATGTTTACTCCAACCTGTTGAAAAACCATCCTAATTAGGTTCTTAATCCAGCCAAGCATTTAGATGGCAGTCTCTCCAAATGTGCATTTCAAGTACTTCAGGCATACATAGCAGCACATGGTCCATAAAACGCAGTCAGCGACAAAGCAGCGAGGTGTCTTCCTCAGCCACTCCCAGAATATGGGTCTTTGAAAAGCCAATTTACTCATGAAAACCTTTTAATAACTTTCTGAAACTGTGGTGTGGTCACTGAATATTACTACATTGACCAAAATAAGCCTGTTAAATTTTGGTTAAGGTTGTAACAGACTTATATAAACTTGGCAATTCTCATTGTTTTATTTATATATTTAAAATGTAAAAAGGTATATTGAATTACTACCTGCTGGAGTAATCATGTACTAAGTCAATTTTAGCTACAGTAATATTTTTACTTCACTAACAGATGGCTAAATGCATTTCTTAATTTCCTTAATACCCAGTTCCTGTCGATTGAATGTGCCCAGCAGAGTAAAAACTAAACAAAACACAACCTTGATTTGATTTGATGGTTATAGTCTCATTGCAGATTATTAGTGTCAGTAATTAAACAAACATGTTATAATTTCACTTTTTCCTTTTGAAAACACCTCATAATGCTAACTCAAACTATATTTACCATTCTGTGTTTTTAAAAATCATTAGAAAAACATTTTATTGTATATTTGATTTCAATTACATTCCGTTGTTTGTAAAACTTGTTTTTTAAATAAAAAATTTTCCAAATTATAGCCAATTCAATAATATTGATTTATTTACTTGTAAGTTGCCTCAGGAATTATGAAAATTAAAATTATATATGTGGCCATGATAAAAGATCAATGAAATAGAACTTTTTTCTTCTTTCCTTAAAAATGGTTAGCCTACAAAAAAATATTTGACAATTATGTTCTGTTGTATAGACAAATGATTTGTAGTAAAATATAAAGTTTTACTTTGAATATTATTCCAGTAAACATGTTTTTTTCCTTACATTCCAGGGACAGACTATTTCATAGAGCTCCCCAATTTACTTCCTCTTTTGTGCCTCCCTAACTGCTTATGACAAATGTTTGCATTTTACCTTTTCAAAAAAAGAAAAAACACCTTTCTCTCAGAACGGAAACTCCTAAAAAATGTTTTCCGTTGCACTGCCCACAGACCTGACATTAAAAAATTCTGACGCCAATCATTATTTCCTGAGTTCTATGCTTTCTATTTTTTTTTTAAACAAATTATGGTATTATCAAAGATTTCCACTCTCTTTATTTTTTTAAATAAAAAAATAAAGAATTTTAAAATATTTTTAATTAGAAAAATGTATAATACTGTGTATAATTATTTGAGAAATGTAAAATTATTTAAATATATTCTTGCTTACTTTTCATACCTCATAAGACTGTGATCTGGGAATATTTCCTTTTCTTACTAAAATGAACATCCTTATTTTCATCCATAAAATAAATGGAGTTGATATTATAATAACTATGTATGGTGCCAGGTGGGAACTGGAAATATTGGGGTGTGGGGACACTCTGCACTGCATCTGAAATTAATACAAAATAATATTGAATGTAAATTGTAACTGAGGAATAAAATTTAAGTTAAAAAATAATGGAGTTGATTAACCAAGCCCTAGGGCAACTTCCAATTCTAAACCCTAGAAATTTTGTTTTCTTAAACACAGTTATAAATATATTAAACACTTTTTGCCCTTTTCTTTATGCTTATCAGTTTTACATTGATGCTATCATGTATAGTATGTTATTATTTCATTTGATCTTATAAATAATTAATATTTCTATTTACACAATCTTCAGAAAGTTATATCTAACAACTATATAATGTATTATATTGCTATAAAATATAAAATACTAGCATTTTATATTTATTATGAAATATAAAATATTATGCATTGTGGGTGTTTTTTAAGTTTTATCAAAATTAAATTCTATAAAATGTGTGCATGCTTTGAATAATTTCACTAAATTCAGAGCCATTTGGTACTTTCTGTCTGGTTTCTTTAAACTTGACTGAATACATTTATTTCCCTGAAACGTTGGAAAAAAGATGATTAAAGAAAATGGAATGTGAAAAATGGCTTCTCTTATTAATATTTTATATTTAGTGTAGCATACCTTTTATTTGAAAATTTCAAAAATGCCAAACAATAAATTGAATTTCATTTCATTGCATACATTTTTTTTGCTTTAAATATTTTTTTTTATTTTTCAATTATAGTTGATATTCAATATTAAATTAGTTTCATGTGTACAACCTAGTGGTTGGACATTATATAACTTACTAAGTGATCACCCAGATAAATCTAGAAACACTCTGGCATCATACATAGTTATCACAATATTACTGACTATATTCCCTGTGCTGTACTTTACATCCCCATGACTACTCTGTAACTACCAATCTGTACTTCTTAATCCCTTCACCTTTTTCACCTATCCCCTAACCCTCTCGCATCTTAAACACCTTTTAAGATTTCTTGTAACTGGTCAC
This sequence comes from Molossus molossus, assembly GCF_014108415.1. Taxonomy (NCBI): domain Eukaryota; kingdom Metazoa; phylum Chordata; class Mammalia; order Chiroptera; family Molossidae; genus Molossus; species Molossus molossus. The sequence goes on along the minus strand of NW_023425355.1, from coordinate 14,712,211 downwards.
TGTGTTTTTATTCTTCCATATCCTGCAGTAATGCCAAAACTCTTTAAGTGGCCACCTAAAGTAGACATTTGCCAGTGCTTGAGAGTTCTTGTTAAACTTTGTAAATATAAAGACTGAAATTACGCAGCAAATTGTTACACTATAAATTTATAGTCCAAAATTTATTTTTTATTTATTTTTTAAATGTATTGTTTCTTGTATTGATTTTAGAGAGAGAGGAAGCAACAGGGAGAGAGAGATAGAAACATCGATGAGAGAGAACATGGATTGGCTGCCTCCTGCATGCCCCCCACTGGGGATCGGGCCCACAACCTGGGCATGTGCCCTGACCAGGAATCGAACCGGGATCTCTTGGTGCATGGTTCCATGCTCAACCACTGAGCCGCACTAGTTGGATTATTAACCTCTGGATGTATGTCAATTTAAAAACACATTATTATTAACAAATTATTCTCTTCACCATCTCCTGGTAAACTTTATTACCCCCACACACACTCATACACACACACAACCATGTAATCAGGGATGGACAATCTGGAGTAAAAATTCCAGCTAAAGCTGCACATGTAATGAGAAACGAAGTGCTCAGGTAATTAGGTCAATTACATATTACATTTGATGATTAATTTAAAAATCTATATCTGTGTTTTCATCTACCATTTCTTCATAAAGTTTAACTTCCAGCCTTTCCAAAGCCCTATAAAATATACTTTCATCTTGTTGAATAACAGATATTCTTCCTTGAAAATCTATTCTGCCCTGGCCGGTTTGGCTCAGCGGTTGGAGCGTAGGCCTGCGGACCGGAGAGACCCGGGTTCGGTTCCCGCTAAGGGCATGTACCTCGGTTGCAGTTTGTCCCCGGCCCTGGTTGGTCGTGCGGGTGGCAGCCACTCGATGTGTTCCTTCACGTCGATGTTTCTCTCTCTCCCTCCCTTCCTCTCTCTCCCTCCCACTCTATCTGTACAAAAAATGGAAAAATATCCTCGGGTGAGGATAAAAAAAAAAAATTAAAAAAAAAAAAAAGAAAATCTATTCTTACTTCTTTGGCCTTTGCAATTTTGCTTTGCAGACTGTCACCATAAAAACTTCTTAATTTGAACTGGAAATGTTGATATCCAAAATCATCAACTCAAACATTTGCAGGTATAACTATGACATGAGAGGTTTTAATGCAAGTATTTAGGTCCAAGAATACTTTCCTATAATTATTAGTAAACAATATCTCTTGTTTGTTATCTAAGTAACTAAAGGCATGGATGTACTTTGTTAATGTCCTTTGTTAATGTCTCAACCATGAGTGGTAACTTACTGTGTGATATTGGCAAGTTGAGTTCTCTGTCAGTTTTCCTCATGTATAAAATGGGAAAATAATGTATCAAGGATTTGTGGTGCAGATAAAATGAGTCAATATATGTAAAACTTTTAGAATAGTTCCTGGCATATAGTAACTGTTCAATAAGTGCTATGTACTATTGCTCTTCTTAGTAGTAGTAGTGTATTGTTATTCTTGCCATCATAAATATTAACGAGATATTTTCTTAGTGACCTAAATAAATAATCAAATAGAAAATGCATGCCAAATATCCTGGAGCAAGAATTTGCCTCATTTTTCTTAGAAGCAGGTGAGTAATCATAGTAGTAATGATGTTTTGGCTATAAAACCACCATGTATTTAAGTAAGAGCCATTCCAATTATTTTTAGCTGCATAACTAAAAATGTAAACAAGAAAATATAAATACAGAGATACTTCCACTGAGGCAGGCTGGAGCTATACACTAGCTGGCATTATTCCTACATAATGTGACCCTATAGAAACTTTTTGCGACCCTCAAATCCCTTCTATCAAAGGAACATATTTATGTAGTAACTCAAATTATAGGACAACTAACAAGGGAAAATAGTAAGATGATCAGACAGTGAGCATTATTCTTTAATTAGGGCTTCACTGAATTATTTCCTAATACTTGGCTTCATAAAAACTGATGCAAAGCCAATCAAAGGATCCTTTTCTTTTCGTCTTTTAAAAATTTCACTTATTTATTTATTTTTAATTAATCTTTGTTGCAGATGTTTCTCCTTTTTCCCCCATTGACACCTTCCTCTCCACTCCCACTGCCCCCTTCACAGTATTGTTGCCTGTGTCCACTCGTTATGCATATATTCATATCAGTTCTTTGGTTTATTGGAGGATCCTTTTCATTAGAGATGAGAGCCAAGTGCACTTTCAAGGAAGAAAAGAAACAGATTATCACAAATAGGTGGAATACAGGTATCCCCCACTTTTTGAAAGTTCACACTATTGCTCTTCACTTTTATGAAAGACCTATGTCAGTACTTATTTTTGCTAAAGGAAAGAAAGCCAAAGACGATTTTCGCTTTTATGAAAAGTGGTGA